>NW_022681471.1:122812323-123452746 GCF_009764315.1 Trachypithecus francoisi
TGAAGGACCAAATTTTGAGGTGGTGATTCAGGACAGCCACCTAGGCAATGGATTTTTTTAATATCTGCAGGTTGGAAAGTGAGTGTCCATCAAGAAGGTCTGGGGTTTCTAGAGTCAAAGGAAAGATCTATTTTACAACTCCCTTCTCATGCATAAACCTGCCCTTCCACTTCGCATTGATGGCTACTCTTTACCACCATCAATAATATCCCTTAACACAACATCCATCTCCACCAAACATTCCTACCAAATACTACCCTCGCCAACAGCCTTGTCCAGTCATAAATATAGGAAAATCAATTAGAATTCTTCTCCTTGAGGGCAAGAATCATGCCTATGTATCTATACATGCTCGTTGCCTTATATGATGTCTGTTAATCCTCAATAATTCCTTGTTGGAGTCAAATGAATTTAATTGTGCTGGCTAGCCATGGGAGTGGGAAGGCAAGGCATAATTCATAATGTTTCTATGGGCAATAATACTCCTTGCTTTTTAAAAATAAAATTTTGGAGACTGCTTTCAGTTAATTAGTCTAATTGTGAAAAGAAAATTATCCTTAGATACTTTTAAAGAAGAAAGATATGGTAATTTGTAAAGGGCATGGATTCTTCAAAGTTTCATCCTCAAACACCATTATACAGTCTGAGTTAGAGTTAACAACTTAGAAGACCATGAAGTGAACAGAACTCATCTAATTTCGGTGCAGCAATTATAGCTTTTTGAGACTACATGAAAAACCAAAATGTTGTTAGTATATCAGTAAATTGGTCTATGCAAAACTCTTTCATTTTCTCAAGAAAAATAATTTTCTATAATAGAGTAACCAAATGATAAGAAAAATAATCGACCAAGAAACACAAATGGATCTGGGAACAAAAAATGATCCATGAACACATGCTGCAATGGGGGAAAAGGAACAAAACAAGACTACACCACTAAAGCAAGCAAATGGATGCCAACTTTTAAAGAGAGAATTTTATAGTGTTATCAAAATGATGAGTGTTTTTCCAAATTTCCTTAGTGGCTAAGAAAATGGTATGTTTTTTATTATACAGAAAGGGAATTTATCTTGTGTAAGATATAGACCTTAAAACATATATCAGCTGAGGAGCCCAGTAAAAAGGGGATTATTTTACAAGAGTTAAATGTTTAGGTTAGTACACATTATGGCAGACAGATGACTAAACTTATGGGAAGGCACAGGAATATTTTGTAATGTGTGATCATTTTCATTAGTAAGACATATATTATTTTAACATTGTGGTTTAGTGAGAGTGAAAAGGTTGTGAGCCAGATAGTTTCTGTTGCAACTACTGAATGCTGTTGTTGTAGCAGGAAAGCAGACATAGATAAAATGCAAATGAGCAAACATGGCTAAACCCACTAAAATACTTATGGATACTAAAATCTGAATTTTATATGATTTCCATGTGTCACAAAATACATTTTTCAACTTTTAAAAAATGGTTTAAAAAATCTACCTTTCTTAGCTGATGAACTTTGCAAAGACACATGGCAGGCTGGATTTGAACTTGGAGCTGTTTGCCATCCTCTCTTTTAACTGGCTTATTTTATTACATGTAAAGTTCTATAGAGAGTGCTTTGTTTACAGATATGCCATTTTCTTCTATAAGTGTTAAACCAGAAAGAAATATCTTTCTTGGAAATAATCTTTCTAAATATCCCTGGAACAATTGCTAGGAAATGATCACACTTTCAGATAGGTTTTTCTCTGTCACTGTCCTGCAGCAGGCATTAAGTCACAGCCAACCTAAACACAGATATTTTATTTCTTCTATCATCCTCCAGGCACAAAAATCAATAGGACTAATCACAGAGGTGCGCACCTAGGGGAAAACAAAATGTCTATGCAACTTCTGCCATCAAGCCCAAACATGGCATTCCAGGATGCAAGCCGATAGAAGGCTCAGAGCCTGTCTAGATGAGGTATGCCCCCGCTGACACCCACACGCATCTCAAGAGAGAAGTTATTCCAATGAACACTGCAGCTCCTTACCAAGGGCTCTTACATACAGATTCTTTCCGTATTCTGGCTCCCCTTGACCATAGAAAGATTGGAGACGTTCCCAGGTCTTGTTCCTGATGTATAGTGAATATGTCACAAGTCTCAGTGTCTGCTCCTGTGTAAGACCACTCTTTGGAGATCTGGATGACCCAGGAGTACAAGTATGACTTTTCTAGCCATCTGGGAAGACTCCATTAAGCCCAGACTGAAGTACAGTGACTGTCTTAGTCTGTTTGAGCTGCTACAACAAAATACCTTAGACTGAGTAATTTATAAATAATTGAAATGCATTTCTCACAGTTCTGGAGGCAGTGAAGTCCAAGATCTTCCAGAAGATTTGGTGTTTGGTAAAGGCCCCATTCCTCAAAGACAGTACTTTGTCACTGTGTCTTTACATGGGAGAAGGAGCAAGGCAATTCTCTTCAACTTTTTATAAGGATACTAATCCCATTCATGATGCAGAGACCTTGTGACTTAATCACTTCCCTAAAGGCCCCACCTATTAATACAATCACATTAGGTATTAGGTTGCAACATATAAATTTTGAGGGGACACTAACATTCAGACCATAGCAGTGACGAACTATTCCAGAGTTTCCCTGGGACATGGGCCTTTTAAATGCTAAAACTGGGATGGTTGCTTACACTAAAAGTAAGTGCCTTCTCCTTCTATTTCTCTTTTTGCTTCTCTCCCAGTTCTTTCAAGACCACTTGACCCTCCAGAACCTCTTTGTGAAGCAAAAGCTGAAGTAGGCTTGAGAAAGAAACTTTCTCTGAAAGACCCCAGAAATACTCCACTTAATGCCTTTTCCAAAGTACAGATTTATTAGGTTGGTGCGAAAGTAATTGAAATTTTTGCATTACTTTCAATGGCAAAAACAGCAATTACTTTCGCACCAACCTAACACTTTCTGTAATGAGTAAGCATAAATGTTAGGAAATCCCCTCTTGAGTGAAAAGTGTTCTGGTAACCTTAGCTTTGGCTTCAATCTTGGTTGAAAATACGAGTTTATAAAAGACAAATGTCATGTCTCCTTATTCGTCAACACTCCTATAGCATGAATGGATCCATTCACACGATAGGTCCAGCTTCTTCATTTGAAGAACTTCTAAAGATCTCTTTTCCCCTAAATTCACTAAGGAAGTATAACTCCAGTGGGCTTCTAAGGGGATTCTTGACCAATATTTTTAACATAACATAAAATACATTTTCTGGTGCCCCATTAAGAATATCACATAACAAACTACTTACATCTACAATAAAACTAAACCAATAACCACGTGTATTTTGTAAACTCTTAGCTTTGACCTAATTATCCTATTGCCATAGTTGATAATCCCAAATTCAGTAATGAAGAACTTAGTCAAATATGAAGTATCAGTGAACTGTGTTTGTATATCCATGGGATTATGTATATAAGATTACTCATCACTTATGCTGAATTAAGGTATGGTGTTTTGATCTCCCTGATTATGAAAAATCAATGTGTTAGTAATTCCGGAAGGAAAAAATGAACCTTTGGATATAGGAGTCATTAAAATGTTAAACTGAGGCATTTGCACCTTCAATGTTAACAGAGAGTGGACAATTAGTTTTGTGTTTATGGAGCATGTGTTTTGATATTACAGGTCAGTGTCAGCAGCATTTTCAATCATGTGGATGTGTTGGCTTGTGTTTCTGTCTAAATTGTCCCACAGGAGGCTCTTCCTCTGCTAGTTGAGACCTCAGAGCTGTGTAGCAGCCTTCAAGGCAGAACAGGACACAGGTGAATGAGTCACCCACCTGACCAGATCAATGACCCGCTCTCTGGGTGCAGCGCTGACCGGTTCATCATTAATCATTACAATCTGATCTCCCGGGATCAGCTTGCCTTCAGAGGGGCCACCTGGAGATAAATGAGAATGAAGCACAGGTGAGAAGACCATTGGCAACCTATCCCAAGCCCCCTCTCTTGATCATGATTCACTGTGAGCAAATGGTGCTATCAGCAAAACCGAAACCCAACCACACTTGGGTATTCTTTGGACAATTCTGAGGCCCAGGCTGTACCCTGACCAATTAAATCAGAATCTTTCGGGATGGGACCCAGGCATCCACATTTTTCTAAAACTTTACAAGCAAGGTCGAGACTCAGTCTAGCAGCGCTTCTCACACTTTATGGTGGATCACCTGGGGATCTTGTTACCATGCAGGGGTGCAGGGTGAGATAATGCATTTCTCACAAGCTCCCAGGTGCTGCTGATGCTGCTGGTCAACAGGCCATTTTGTGTGTGTGTGTGTGTGTGTGTGTGTGGTGAGGCCCCTAGAAGGAGCTATTCTCTCAACAGGGAGCCAATCAGTTGTGTTGATACCCTGTGGCCAAAGCTGCAACAATTCCGCACAGCTGGATTCAAACAAAGGTGCATTTATGTACTTATTACAAGTAGGGAGACAGCATACTGTGGAGAATTGTAAGATATCTCAGTAAGAGGGTGTTCAGATGTGAGGGTGATCTGGCTGTGACATCTGTCACCCCATTGATTGCCAGGGTTGATTCAGCTGATCTGGTTGGCTAGGTGGGTGTCCCCTTCCTCCCTCACAGCTCCATGTGCATCCCTCCAGCAACCCTCCCACCTTATCCTGCTGAGCAGCTGGGACTGTGGGCACACACCACCACACCCGGCTAATTTTGTTTGTCTGTTTATTTATGTATTTAGAGATGGAGTCTTGCTCTGTCGCCCAGGCTGGAGTGCAGTGGCGCGATTTTGGCTCACTGCAACCTCCGCCTCCTGGATTCATGCCATTCTCCTGCCTCAGCCTCCCAAGTAGCTGGGACTACAGGCGCCTGCCACCAAGCCCAGCTAATTTTTTGTATTTTTAGTAGAGATGGGGTTTCACCGTGTTAGCCAGGATGTTCTCGATCTCCTGACCTCGTGATCTGCCCGCCTCGGCCTCCCAAAGTGCTGGGATTACAGGCGTCAGCCACGGCGCCTGGCCTTGTTTACTTTGTGTAGAGACAATATCTCACTGTATTGCCCAGGCTGGTATCAAAATCCTGGGCTCAAGCAATCCTCCCACCTCAGCCTCTCAAAGTGCTGAGATTACAGGGATGAGCCACTGTGCCTGGCCCTTTTCTCTTTCCATTGTTTCCAAGAAGGGAGAAGGAAACTAATATTTGTTGAGCATTTATTATGCACCAGGCAATGGGTTAAATTCTTGGCCTAGTAATTTCACTGAATACTATCATCCCTCCCATATAATAAGATAATTGAGGCTTGCACAGGTTAAATAATTGACTTGAAGGAAGGACTAGATCTTAGCTTGGACTCTTCCCAATTCGGAATGGTGAATGTCCCTTTTGAACTTTTTTCTACAATTCAGAACCTAGTCACTGCCAGGTTTCTTAACACAAAAACTTAAAACCACATCTATGTGAAGCATACATTTGTATTTAAGTAAGACCTAAAATAAATTACCTGAATTATGCTCTAGACACGTGCAATTACCTCCCAAATATTGATATGGTAGCATATGGTACTATAATTTTAACTATATTTCCACAGGTCTGACGCTCGGTGATAGCTGCAGCTGAAACGCTATCTTTCAAATATTATTGCTATTACTTCATTTAGTAATTGAAATGAACACTTCATACCCAGAACATGGAACTGAAAGTAATTCAGTGTTTCTCTCCCCACCCAGACACTAGGCATATGTGTCATTCAAGCTGTAGCATAAATTCGTCTTCCTACTGGGAAGTAAGAGAATAGGGGAACCTTAACATGTCCTCATATTACTGATAGAAAATATTCATTTTACAGATGTAGGATTCAGTGTTTGCACACATAAGGAATTCAGAAAAACCACTTGGGAAACATAATAAGTATTAAATTATGTGCAATAATCATTCAAATTCAGTCAAACAAATGGTTAGCAATCAAATGCTGATCAAATACAGAAAAATTTGCAAAGTAACTGAAGGACGAATGTTAACTATTCTAATAAGAAAACCACTCTCAGATTAACATACTCTTACATTTGACCTATGCTTTCTGATTAAATGAAACTACTCTTGTCTAATCAAGCAACTTGAATCAAGAATTCTGGAGAAGCAACACACTGTCCCATCCAAAATACGAAACAGTGGCACACTTCAAGAGAACTGTCTCATAGCCTTTACTTTGAAGTCTGGATCGCCTGTTATAGAAAATCTAGTCACACACTGAAATCACTTGGGACTTCTTTTAAATGCTAAAACTGGGATGGTTGCTTACACTAAAAGTAAGTGCCTTCTCCTTCTATTTCTCTTTTTGCTTCTCTCCCAGTTCTTTCAAGACTGCTTGACCCTCCAGAACCTCTTTGTGAAGCAAAAGCTGAAGTAGGCTTGAGAAAGAAACTTTCTCTGAAAGACCCCAGAAATAGAGTCATTTTTATGATAGACACAGCTTGTTTGACCAGCATTTTCACTCATAAAAATAACTGGAAATAGTACTCTTTGACCTTTGTTTTTACTTTTTTTCTACTCATCTCAAATTGTGTAACAGTAGGTATTAGTGTCTTTGAAGCTAAGGAGAATTGAGGGCAAGGAAGGACAGAGGTTGTAGAAACAATGAGATGATACCAAAAAATAAAAAATAAGACTTGAATCTTCATTCAGCTCCTGGGAAGACACATACTTTGGAGAATCTCATAATCAGAGATGTTAGATTATCCCAGTATTATAAAACAGCATGCCAAATACTATTCCATTTAGGAAAAAATGTGTGTACACATACATCTATGTATATGTATTATGTATGTATAAAATACATTATCTGATATGTAATACATATATGTGTTTGTGTATGCATGGAATTATATCTACTACACATATTATCTCCGTCTACATCAATAATGGCTATCTCTTGGTACTAGGAATTCAGGTGATTTTTTTTACTTTCTCCTCTATACTATCTACATTGTTTCTTTTCCTTTTTTTTTTTTTTTTACAAAGCATGTTATCATAAGAAGCAACAAATCTGTTTTGAGAATTCTCAGTTGTATCAAGCTCAACAATCCTATACAGAGAACTAAAATATGATCTATATTTAGTGAAATAAAAAAGTTTAGCAGATAGCACAAGTCTAAAGTGGTTAATTATTTGTGATGCTTGCCCTGGGGCATATTATGTCAAAATAATGAAAAATGAAACATTAAATCAAATTTTAAAATCTATACCAGGACACTACTTGACTTTTGTTTCCCTTAATTGAGACACTCAACTGGCCAAACATTTTAGAGTTAAATAACAATAACAATAAAAATAAACATCTACAGAATGACCAGGATGTGCCTGGCACTCTTCTAATTTATTGCATTCTCTCCATAGCCCTACAACGTAGATACTACACTGATCCCCATTATACAGAAGATGTAGAGAAGTTATATCAAACTGAAATGCAGGGAATTTAACATGGAAAGTAAAAAGTCTAAAAAGGGGCAGAGATAGGAGTCAGATTCAGGCAGTCTGATGCCAGAGTCTGTGCTCCTAAGTGTAGTACTTTACTGCTGAATCCTGTTACTGATTTGCAAAATCCTGGGAAGAAAGGGCATGGAAGATAATTTCCTTTTTTACTGAAAATAAATCCAATATGAGTCCATTACAGTAAGCATATAAATACATATATAATAAATAATAAAAGCACATTGTTTCTGGAAAGGCAAAGGCAGCCCACTTCAGGAGATTGCATCATAGTCCATTGTATTCAGCTGTGTTGACAGTGGAACATCTGTATACTCTAATATGAATGATTGTGGGAAAGTACGTTAATTACCTAATCATATTGTAGAATTTTAAAGATTTGACACATACTGTATTAGTCAGCATTTGCTGGATAACAAATCACCCCCAAACTCAATAGGTGTCCAATGATCATTTCTTCTCACGCTTATGGGTCTTTAGGATAACCATAGGCTGGCTGATTTCAGCCAGGCTTAGCTGGACAGTTCTGTACCAAACTGCAGATGAGGCTGTACTTGGCTCCCCCACTGCAGGTTTGCTGCCTCATGTGTTCATTATGGGGCTCAGATGGAAGAGGTCACAGCTACCTGGGGAAAACTCTCTCTCTTTCTTTTTTTTTGTTTTTGTTTTTGTTTTGAGATAGGGTTTCACTCTGTTGCTCAGGCTGGAGTGCAGTAGCACAATCTCAGCTCACTGCAACCTCCCCCTCCTGGGTTCAAGCGATTCTTATGCCTCAGCCTCCCGAGTAGCTGGGACTGCAGGCATGCACCACCACGCCTGGCTAATTTTTTGTCTTTTTAGTAGAGATGGGATTTTGCCATGTTGGCCAGGCTGGTCTCGAACTCCTGGCTTCAAGTGACCCACCAGCCTGGGCCTCTCAAAATGCTGGGATTACAGGCGTAAGCCACTGCACCCAGCCAAAAACTCTTTTCTTATAGCCATGGCAGAAGCTCAGGAAACAGGCTCAATTGCACAAGCATGTCTCAAGCTTATGTCATCTTTGTTAATATGCCATTGGCCAATGTCAATCACCTGGTCCAGCCCAATAGCAATGGAGTATGGATTTCCCTTTATTCTGCCTCTAATGAGAAGGGAGGGAAGTGCATACTTGTGAGATAATCCAACTACCCCAATGACTAAATCCTACTGTAACGACTTCCTCCTTTTTTTCACTAAGGAATTCATCATGGGCTTACCGTAATACAGTACAGTGCCTGCCTCTTATTGTCTGCATTCACAAGTTAAGAAGTGGATCATTTCCATGGTTATAGATGATGGCTTAGTATTTTCCTGAGTCAGGTTATAATGATGGATTTGGCAGTTTAAAACCTAGTTTGAGGAGGCATTTCTGTTCCTCTGGTGAAGTGACTCTATCCAGGTTTTGGAAAAACATACCCAGCTTTCACAGTCTGGACACTTATGAAACTGAACAGTAGTTATTCTGGCAGGGTGTGACAGACAGTCCCAGGAAACCAAGAACTGGGATTGGGTGCTTACCTGGTGTTACTGAGCGAACGACCACTGGCTTTTCACTCCCTGCCACAAAACCAAATCCCAGCACTGGGTCCCTTCTCATCTCCACCTTCCGAGGAGCCGGAGGGATGATTTGGCAGCTCTCTAACCGAGGGTCGTCAAAAGGGATTGCCTGTGTCATGTGACTGTGGAGAAAGCACATACAAGAGAAACAAGGCATCAATGTATGTCTTAGGCATTGGCCTGGCAATCATATTCTCTTTAATTTCAAAACCTATTTTTTGTTAGAGAGTGAGAAAGATCTGGGGAGACCCATAGTCATGCTTCTTTCATGGCCTACTTGGGCCACTTTTGCTTCAGGCTTTTGCATTGGCTGTTCCTCCAACCTGGAAAGCCTGTCCTGCAGATATGCGTATGGCCCAGCCTCACCTCACTCAAGCTTGTACTCACATATGACCTTGAAGAGGACTGTCCTGGCCATACATTTTAAAAATGCAACCCCGCTCCCCAACATGCCTGATCCCCTTTACGCCCTTCTACTTCTTTTTTCCCCACAGCACTAATCACGTGCTAACGTGCTGTAGAATGCAGTTGGCTCTTGAACAACACAGGTTTGAACTGCACAGGTCCACTTATACATAGATTTTCTTCCTCCTCTGCCACCCCTGAGACAGCAAGACCATCCTCTATTCTTCCTTCCCCTTCTTAACTTACTCAATGTGAAGACAATGAGGATGGAGACCTTTATGATGATCTACTTCTACTTAATGATTAATACATATATTTTCTCTTCCTTATGACTTTCTTAATAACATTTTGTTTTCTCTAACTTTGTTGTAAGAATACAGTATATGAGTATAATGCATATACATACAAAATATGTGTTAATCAACTGTTATGTTATCGGTAAGACTTCTGGTCAACAGTGTGCTATCAGTAATTGAGTTTTGGGGGCATCCAAAGTGATATGTGGATTTTTGACTGCATGTGGGGTTGGCGCCCCAAGCCCCATGTTGTTCAAGGGTCAACTGTATACTTAATTTTATGGTTATTTTTGTTGTTTTGCTCTATACACTAGAACAAACACTCTATGAGGGCAAGGAACTTGGTTTTATTCACTGATTTATTTCAGTTTCCCAGAACAGTATCTGGCACATAGTATATTCTCATTAATTCTTGAATTAATAAGTAGAGAAAAAGATTTCTTTGTGAAAAGCTATTTAGTTATAACTGATATGCTGAGAAATAACCTCAGAGGGTTTTAGACATTTAGAAGGTAATACCTATGGCTTCTAGCCCCAGCAAAATTGAAGTGGATTATTTTGGTGGTGACACATCATCCTGTTTCCAAATACATCTCCATTTCCAAAGAAGCTGAGAACTTAGCTCTTGGCATTTGTTCTCCGGAATGATTTTCAAGTGGTTCAAATGAATCTTTTCATTAACACCTAAACTTCAGAAGTCTTATCAATAATCCCAACTTGAAATTTGTATAGCATTCAAAAATTTTCAAAATACTTCCACAAATATCTAATTTGATACACAAATTGAGAATGAGAGGGCAGAACTGGTATTATTTTGTGGATTTTACCAATAAGAAAACTGAGATCAAAATACTAGTTTATTGTCACTAAGGGCCCATGGCTGGTATGCCAGAGGGTTGGGTCAAAGATTCACTCCCATGACTCTTAATGAAGTCTTCACTCATGCACATTGTTCAAGGCAGCCTTCTTTTGGGGAAAAGTTATTAGTCTGAATAATAGAAATCTCCTTAATGTAATGTAAGCTAAGATTATTTCAATGACACGGGTTTAATTCAAATTTCTCTCTATATAATCTTCTTCAATAAGTAAAAGAAGATCATTTAAAAATATCTTGAAAGATGCTACTCTATATGCCATCTGGACAACATATTGTTCAATGTAATAAAGATAGCAAAGAAGGAATCCTGTTGTCTTTCTGCGTAATTAATAAGAATGAGGTAAGATCAATGAAAACCTCCTAAGATCTGTCCTTTAGGTATATATCACTATCTAGGAAAACAAACATTTAAAATCCATTTTAAATAGAAAGGAAGTATCTTTTTGACTTAGCTTCTCGGGAGGTGGAACGGTAGGAAAAAGAGAAGTGTTAGTTGAGAACTAACATGTTGTGCACCATGTGCTAACACTCGTCTGTTACCTTATTTCATTCTTAAAATTCCTCTGTGATGGAGGCAGTTTTACCCCACTCATTCCTTCTTTGCAAATGCCAAGATAGGAAAAATAACTTGGCCAAGGTCACACTCGTCTCAGGTGTAAGCCAGGTGCAATCCGTTACCAGGTCTTCTGATTTGAAGTGTGGGGCACATTAGATAATTTGCAGAAACAGTGCAAAATGAAAATGTGGAGCCGTTCATTCAAACATGACTAATTTCAAGACAGCAGAACATTAAACCCATTCCAGGGTCCTGTGTCACTGCTTGGGTCACACATCCATGATGGTGGCCCCGGTAGTGTGCTATGCCCAGTGTCCTACCACCATTCTATTAATAGAAAAGTCCAGGCTGAGATTGGTGGCATTATAGGGTAGGTTCAGGTGTTTTTCTGGACCCATAGATTAGACACGGCTACCATGATATGGTATATGCTTGGGATGGATGAAGAGAGGTGGGCAGAACTCAGGTGGGCAGGAGATCAGATGGAGAGGCCTGGATGTCAGAGGACAGAATTCTAGACCCTGAGTGAGCCAGCAAAACCAATGCAGAGTGAGCCCCAGTGACCAGGGTAGGAGCCTCAGACAAGGCCCCAGGCTGGGAGGCACTAAGACACAGGAAGAAGTGGGGAGGCCAGGGCTAGAACCCAGGACACTAGTAGGACCTCTGATACTCCCACAGTGGGCCCCAAAGGGTGGGAACTTGACCTTCAGACATTGATCCCTCCTGGACCTGAAACAGGCATGGCTGGGTATGCCTGTGGGAGAATGGGCCACCTAGGCATGGTGGACACTTTGGTTCTCTGGTCTCCTCTGTAAGAAAGCACCATCTTAGAGCAAGACATTTTTGAGCCACATCTGAAAACAATTCTGTCCTTTTATCTCCAGATGAAAGAAGGGACAGAAAGAAGAAAGGAAGGGAGGGAGGAAGGAAAAATGAAAGGGAGAGAGGGAAGAAGAAAATTCACATTTTTGGAACCTGGCCTTGAATTCTGTGTCTTCTCCATTTTCCACAGCAGACATAAAATTGAGGAGGGTAAAGCTTGCTGAAGCTGGGTGACTTGCTAATGGTCACATGTGTTTTAGAAACGAGGTTGGCGCAACTCTTGATTCCAAGCATAGAGAGGGACTGAGGAGGCTTTTCCTTCTGCTATTGCTAGCTCTGTGAAAAGCTTAAGGCAGTGATTCCCAAACTTTGCTGCACATTAGAATCGCTCAGGGAGCATTTCAAAACTCCTAATGCCCGGATTACACTCCAGACCAACCATATCAGAACATCTGGGATGCAAACCAGAATCAATTTTAAAAACATCTGCAGGTGATTCCCAAGTCCAGCAAAGTTTGAGAACCACTCTCCTGCCTAGAGAAGGGTGGGTTTTAGTACGCCCTCCAGACAATAGGAAACGAGGACACAAATGATGTACCTGATTATCTCCTCTAGCACCTTTGTGAATGTATATTAAAATATTTAAAACTTCTGGAGCTTGATTACCCTCTTCCCACCACAGGAACAAGTAATAGTATCTAATGTATCATTCATTCAATAACTATTATGTTATTCTTTTATTGATACCTGACATTTATTAAACATTAATTTCATGCTAAGCATTGTTTGTTCTAAATGCTTTCCATATGTTAGTTCATTTAATTCTCCAAAACAACTCCACAATGCACTCATTTGTTCATGTAGTCAATTTGTAAAACACCCACTGGATTCTCAGTTCTGGTATTGCACTGGGAAAGAAAGCAGACAAAAAAGAAAGTGTTCATGCTAGTGTTCAGAGACAAAGAAGAAACTAATACATTAGTAAAATAGATGGAAGAGCAAGTCATTATAAACACTAGGGAGAAAAATAAGGCAGGGAGGAAGGATAGAGAGCTAAGTGGGTGGAGTGGGTGGGTGAAGGTGCTGCAATGATCAGCAGGGGTCAGGAAACATTTCGGGGGGAGCACTTCCAACAGAGGGACCATGAAGCATAAAGGTTCTGAGGCATAACGTGCCTGATGTGAGCCTGCCCAGGAACAATCCGAAGGCTAATGGTGCAGATAAGGATGTGGGGTTGGAGGCAGGGTGGTGAGGAGTAAAGAAGTGGTGGGAAGGAGGGGCACAGATCACACAGGCTCTTGGAAAGACTTTGTCTTTTGTTCTGAGTGGAATAAGTAGACATGTGATCCAGCTGCCCTGCTGATGACAGGAGAGGGTACTGGTAGAAGCATTTCAGGGGCTGTTACATCAACCCCTGATGGTGGTGCCTTGGACCAGGGTAAGAGTGGCAGAAGCCGCAAAAATTGTTGTGCTTTTAATATATTTGGAGGCCACCCTGATAGACCAGGGGTGGGACTTCTACTCTAGAACCATTTTCCTGCACATGCCAGACGTTCCCAGTGAGGATGGACCTATGAGCATGTTGCCTAATGCAAATCTCGTGTCCTGATGTATCCATATTATGGGAGACATTTTTGTCTTCAAGTAGGTGACACTTTCTAGTTTGTACAAGAAACAAATACATGCCCAGGTGCAGTGTGAACATGAGAACTGATATGATCGTTTGGTGAGAGACTTTGGAGCCAGACTGCCTGAATTCAAGTCCTGGCTCCCCTACTTCCTACTGATGTGACCTGCACGAATTATTCCATCACTCTATATTTCAGTTTTCTCATCTGTAAAATGGTGACAATGATAGTAATAAGTTCATAAGATAATTGTGAAAGCTGAATGAATAAACATAAAGCACTCAGCAAAATGTAAGCACATAGTAAACACTCAAAAAGCATTGGCTGGAATGTTCTCACTTGTAAGTGGGAGCTAAATGATGAGAACACATGGACACATAGAGGGGAACAGCACATACTGGGGCCTACTTGAGGGTGGCAGGTGGGAGGAGGGAGAGGATCAGGAAAAATAACTAATGGGTACTAGGCTTAATACCTGGGTGATGAAATAGTCTGTGCAACAAACTCTCATGACATAAGTTTTCCTATGTAACAAACCTACACATGTGCCCTTGAACTTAAAATAAAAGTTAAAAACAAAGTATTGATTGTTATTTTCATCTCTGGAGATCAATGAATAGAAAGCAGTCCGTTTCAGACATTATGAACTCAGTCAGTCTTAAAATATGAAAATAAACTCAATAACATTTAAAATACTTGCAGCCCAACTTTCTTAGTAAAATGCCTCACAAATCCTACATAAGCTTGGAGGCTTTCAATTTGAAAAATCCTATCAAATGCAATAACACAAATACAAATATACATTGATATACACAAGGCAATACTGTACCAGAACACAAAAGAATAAAAGAAGGTAGAAGAAAATCCAGGTGCTCTGGTGACTGGATCACTGTTAATATGTTTTTCTCAACCGTGTTTCTAAACCATTAAGTGACCATTGAACATAGTGCCGAGTCTTGAGGGAAATAAGAAGCACTGATGATATTCTATAATTAGGGATGATACAGGCATACACCCTTTCAACCTCAGATGCTGCCATTCTCTGTGTCAACAGAGTCTTACATTGGCCTGTATTTCTACATTGTTTTTTTCCCCCTACCCAAATAAGGCTGGAAACACAACCAAATGTGTGCTGTGTGGTCACTGCTTGGTCTAGTGTTGTCATCTTTGCTAATGACATTTTGATTATTTTTGTTTTGCTTGCATGTTGAGGATAACCTTCCATTGGCATTCTCCTTTTCTTTTGCAACAGGTTGTGTTTTCAGAATAAATTACCTAAAAATAATCAACCCCTGTCTCTTTTCCAGTAAGAATGCATCCCTACTAGCATGTTCCCCATGAAACATCATTTGACCCTCTGTAACAAGGCAAGCAGTTTTTGGCCCTGTACTTGCAACATTCTTTTTTTGAATAAAGATGCTTGAGTCCTTGTTTAATGAGCTGAAAAAGCAACATTTTTTTTTTTACCTGTTTAACATGTGTCAGTGAATTCTGATGCTGAGACTAGAAGTATACAATTGATGAGCTATTCAAACCTCCATTCTCTGTCCCCAACCTTCTCTAAAATCACACACAGATAGGCCAGGAGTCTATGACCCGAAAAATACAGAGTATATTAATTGAAATGGAAAATGTGTCCATCAAGATAAAGTGAACAATCTTCCTGCTTCTGACAGATTTCATTTCAAAAGGAATGACAGAAATCCTGCCGCCTAATGCCCCATAACAAAAGGAAAGGGCTTTCCTTGAACTCTTGGAGCCCTTCTTTCTCAGCAGAAATAAAACAGTGATACACCCAATGTGTCACAAATAATTTCTTTGACTAGTAGAAAGCACCCTGTGTGAAAACCTAAAGTCATTCCAGTTTTTGATGCACTCATTAAAGACTGCAAAATCGTTTTCAAAATATGTGCTGAGTGGAAGGATTCCGGAAGGAAAATCCAAATTAGAAGCCATTACCTTTGTTGTGGAGGTTAAAGAATCTGGGAAGATAATGGCAGGTAGGCTATTTGGGTAGTTAAGACTGGATCACAGATAGGTGTAACTACTTATGGAGTATAACACTTTTGTGCCCAAGTTACGCTTGAGGTCATTGTTGGTGTTAGCTTTCAGGGGTGACCAACTATGATTACAGGAGAGGACCAAGCATAAATATATGCTATTATCTTGGTAGCACTGGTCTGTGTCGTACACTGATTTAGTCTTGATTTGCTTCCTAGGTCATGATTTGCCACTAGATGCCACATTCCTTTCCAGTACCTTCCCACTATACACAGTACATGTTTCTCTGCCCCTTGACTCTGCTAACATCCTATTGCCCTAAGCATGTCCCATGATGGAGCCCAGATGTGACAAGTAAAAAATGTTAGTTTGTTTGGGCATCTGTTCTTACTGCCCACCATCGTCACAAGAAGGTCTTCTCAAGGTAACGGCTGCCCTTTCAGCCTGTTCTCTATAATGACCAGAGCCTGCACCTCAGTGAGAAGCTAAGTGTAGCAGAGCTGCCCAGCCCCCAAGCCTAGATCAGCTACCTGAATAAGGGATAAGACATGATGATGGTTTTATGACACTGAATTTGGGGGATGTTTGTTATGTACCAAAAGCTCATGCATCTAGTCTGTAAATAGTGCTTAAAATAATATTTATTAATAAATACCCTGAAGTTCCACATGTCAAAAGGATTTTCTCCAACAACTTCATTCCCCATGTCATTCATGACTAAGTATGTTACATTGGACAAACACCACAGACACTTCCAAAGGAAACTTCTCCCCTTATTTTCCTTGGTGACATGGCAGCCACAGGAACCCCATAGTCTATTCTCCACCATCTTCCCACATCCCTGACTGGATTTGGGCTTGGGCACAGTAGGGTTGCAAAATTCATAATCCCTGCTGTGGTCTTGGAGGGGGCCTAACATGGAAAGCTTTGACCAAAGTGCTCATCTATGTAAACCAGAGTTCCTCAGAGCAAGAATTTAAGTAGGAAGAATAAAAGAAAGCAAAGTATGGATTGTTAAAGTTCATAGGTTACAACTGAGAGAGGTCACGAGGCATTTTAGAACCCCATGATAGGTTTTGAGTGAGTCAAAATGATGATAATGTGTGTGGTAAAATAATATATTGAAAATATATTTTTTGCTTTGCTCTCATTGGATTTTTTCCACTCCCAGGTCTAATAAAGTAGACCGGTCTTTTGCAGACTCTTGCCTTAGGGGTGATGCATTTATCAGGGCTCAAAGCAAAAGTTGACTGCTTATAACTCTTTCCTACTTTTGTTTCCTCAAAGTCTGAGCAGCTTGGTTCAGGAAGCAAGAGTAGAAGACCCCTGTGAGGTGGCAGCAACTTCAGGAGAAACAGCTTGGTGGGATGCCTGGCAAGGCACCACGACTTAGGTCTGAGCCTAAGAAACGGCAGTCAGTGAACTTCAGGGACTCACACAGATTTGAATCAGGGTATCTTAGGAGCACGTAATGTGGGTTGAAACCATAAAGCCCTGGTCAAATTTCTTCTCTGTGTAAGATTCCCAGAATTCCCAGAAATTGTGAGTATTCAACATGATTACATTTGAATTGCCAACCAGCAGGAATGTAATACGATCACACAAGTGAGTTTAGGAATAAGATTTATATGTGCTACACGAGAAAAAAGAAACCATCTTTGTCGGAACGAAGACGGGAGTTGGAAGAGAAGTTACTAAACTTGGAGAGAGACCACTCTGTGGAGCAATGTCAGGATAGAAGATCCAGGAACCCTCTCTAATCATGACCCTAAACCTTCTCTGCATCTGGAACTACTGCCTCCTGCTGCCGCTTCCCCTAAGGCTAGGCAGCTCAGCCACTCTACATTTTCATTCTCATATGTCCATGGGATTCCATCTCTCTTATGATACACATATTTTTGCACTCAACTCCCATTTTTGAGCAAGCCTCTGTCCTTTGGGATCAAAAGAGCCAAACCAAATTCCTTCACTAGAAATAAGTTAAATTTTCTATGAACACACATAACTGCACATTATATATTTTCAGCTCACATAATATGGTGAATTGCACGCTTTTTGCCTTCATGAATATGCATACTGGGGTTCAGAAGAATTTAACCTTCACTAATCAATTCCACAGGCCACTGTCAGTCAATTCCCACAACATTGTCAGGAGGATTTAAAGATTTAGAACTGTTTAGTCAAGCTTGGAAACTTACATAGTACTTGAAAAGCCAAGAGAATCCAGAACAATTAAATTTAAAATCACAAAATGTTTAGAAGAATCTTGTTGGATAATTTTAGGAGGCTTTGAAATAAATGAGGCTTCTTTTTAATGGGTAGACTAAATGTGATAATTTTAGTTTTCTCCAAATTAATTTACAAATTTAATGCCATCCAATAAAGATATTTCAAGTCCTTTTTAAAAAAATTCAACAATGAGAATTCTAAATTTTACATAATGCTATAAAAGAACACTCTAAACAAGAAAAATGCTATGGTTGTCTAGCCCTACAAGATACCAGAACTTATTATGAAATGATAATTCTTAGAATCCTATGATACTGGCACCAAATATAGCAAAATATACAACAATGGAGTAGCAGCTTTGACTAGAACAAAACGAGGCTTCCAAGGTAATTGAAGTACTTTAGCATATCAACAGTGTGGTTGTTTTTGAAACAAAATGATTAAAATAAAGTAGAGTGGCTATGAAAATCTTTTGTCTGACAAAGGGGTTGTTGGTTAGCTGGTGACAATGAACTAAAAGATTTGTCTTTTCAGGGTAAAGAAGACACAGCAAAGAGTGAAAGCAACTTAGTTTGTCAAAATAAACTTGGATTGTGGTCTGAATGTAGGGAAACAGATGTTTAGACATAACAACAGTTATGAGATTGTTTTATTGAAAATTATGCAAATATGCATAGATAAAAACCGCAGTCTTTGAAAACTTGAAAATGGATTTGTCTAACCTGTTTAAAAATCTTCCAAATGAAGCATTTCAGTAGATTGTGAACTCACTTGTTAAGTATGATAAAAAGGCAGTATCTTCCATTTGGTTTGTAAGAACAGCTGACAGACATCAAAGAAGATGGAAACTTTCCAGACGAATGTCAACAAAATCTCTTGCATAGATGGGATTGAAAAATGGTATTTCATGATCTAGTAAGCAAGTTGGTGCCATACTTTGTCCATTTGCCTCTTCATATGTTTCTGCAGTTCTTTTTTTCCTCCAATAACAATGATTAAAACCAAATAAAGAAATAAGCTGAACATGCAACCAGACCTTCACATTTTTACTCAACGAAATGTTAAACCAAGATGTTCAAAAATAAATCAGCATCCTTGATCACTTTATCATTTAAAATACTGATTTTCAATGCAGCAGTGATAGCAAAATATTTAAGAGTGATTAAAATGTATATTTTACCTTCAACACCTCATTTTAACATCTTCTTAACATATATTTTATATTCTCCATAATATGTTATTTATAGTGTAGCAGGACGAGCGGCAGACAAAACTCCTCAGACACCGAGTTAAAGAAGGAAGGGGTTTATTCGGCCGGGGGTCATCGGCAAGACTCTTGTCTCAAGAGCCGAGCTCTCTGAGTAAGCAATTCCTATCCCTTTTAAAGGCTCATAACTCTAAGGTGGCGCGGGTGAGAGGGTCGTGATTGATTGAGCAAGCAGGGGGTACGTGACTGGGGGCTGCATGCACTGGTAATTAGATGGGAACAAAACAAGATAGGGATTTTCACAGTGCATTTCTATACAATGTCTGTAATCTATAGATAACATAACCGATTAGGTCAGGGGTCGATCTTTAACTACCAGGCCCAGGGTGCAGCGCCGGGCTGTCTACCTGTGGATTTCATTTATGCCTTTTGGTTTTTACTTCTTTCTCTGGAGGCAGAAATTGGGCATAAGATGATATGACGGGTGGTCTCCTCCCTTAATAGTAGTACATATATATAAATTATGAATACATTAATACACATTTTGGGCAGTACATGTTCAAAACTTATTTTAGTGACAGGACTACAAAAGTAAAAAAGTGTAAGGATTTCTGTTCTGCATGATCCAGAGAGTTCCTAACTTCCGGTGTGAGCCCAAAAGGTGTTTTACATATTCAAACGTGATGGGCAGAATCATTGATATCACAAAGCTCACCACAGCCCTTGAAAAGTCCCAATCTCACATTCAGAAATATTCAGTGGCATTTTTAGAAACCTAAAAATGAAGTTAGAGTGCTGATGGGGAATGGCATATTTCCATCCTGCTGGTTTAATCCTACCACAGCAACTGGGATGAAGCAGAGTAGCCCCAGGTTTGGGTGATGAAGAGACAGACTGGTTGATAGTTCTTACATGTGCTCTTGTTTGGGCTCCGATAGATTGAACGCTTTGGGGATTGGAAATGTAACCACCCCAAACCTTTCTAAGGTGTCAACATCCATTGCTTACAGAGAACATAATTATTGCATGGCTGGGCAGACTTTTTCTTCTTAACTGATTACTTATATGTTTTCTTACCTGGAGAAAAATGCATTTTTGAACTAAAGGCTTGATAACAATGAGCAAAGTCTTTATCGATCATGTTAAAATCATCATTTTAGGTCTGAGAGTTTGTCTCTGTCAAATTGAATTCTATCCATATTTTAGGGCAGTAGTTGAGGAGGAGGATTGAAGACATAGCAGGTCTCCTCCCCATTCTAAGGGGCTGTTGTATGTCCTCCCAGTCCGTGTGTATTCTTTGAAAATTTACATTATAGTTTTATACTTGGAAAGTGAAAAGAACCCCATGGTTTTGGTAAGTACAAACTACAAGAATATGTGTTACAGAAATTGTGATCTAAGACATGAGTCAAACACGAATTAATTTTGACAAAAGAGATATTTATGGAGAGTTGATTGGCCACACTTTGTAAATTTCATAATTCTATAATCTTTACATAAAGAATTTTAAAGAAGTGATTACATAATAAAGGCTCACTTTGATAACTAAAAACTTCTGATGGAAGTTAAAAGGGGCTGGTAAGGAAATCACAGAATCAAAGGTTTGAGTTAACAGTTGTTTTAATTAAGAACTTGCAATCTCTTGATCTTTTCTGCATTGAAATTGTTATTTCTAGCCCTTACCTAAAGAATTCAGGTTCCTCAGACTGTCCAACTTTACACTTCTTTTCTATTTTGGGTTTTGCTTGTGTTTCTCTTGTTCTGAGCCTTGTACATGTGAACTGAATCTCACCTCCCTGCCCTCAACCCCACCAGCAGCATTGCTGCCCTGAGAGCTTCATCCTTATGATTGTATCACATGGGATCCTTGTGTTCTGACTTCCTGCTTGGGTAAAACAATGGGAGGTGGTGGCAGGAGAGAATGTGGATAGGAAGAGAGAGAGAGAGAGATGGGTTATTTATTCTTCTTGCTCCTTCCTTTTGAGACCTGGGTGCTAACAGGTCACAGCTGCTGCTAGTCCCTGGTGCCTCAGTGTGACTTATTGGTTTCCTTATCTGTGCCCACATCCACGTGTTTCCTGACAGGACTCTGAGTCACTCACACACTATACCTCACTCTTTCATGAAGCAATCTAGTAGGTGCCATGAAACAAACCTGCCCCTTGGATGGCACTGATGGGGAATCTCCTCTTCTTGGCTTCCAGTGAAAAATGTCATTTCAGCTTCTTTTCTGATTCTTCTCCAAGAACAATAATACTTTTGCATTAAAAACAGCACTGAGATCAGTTATTCAACTAAGATTTATTTATAATGTATCAACTATACATATATATACACCAACATTCTCAAAAAATTAAAAACAAAACCTGAAAAACACATAACTATTAAATAAGCATTCCCTTCTGGATAAGATACATTTTCCACATATGGACCTTGAAATACAATGAGGATGTTGCCTAATTTAAATGAAATGAGATCTCTTTTTATCTCAACTGAAACATTCTCTTTGTTTGTCTCTCTGTCAAAGTTTTCACAGTAAACTTTTTTCTTTGGTCAACATTACTACATAGCAAAACCAACAGACCTATAGTAAAATTTATCAGAGAGAACACCACCAAATTTGAGAGCTAGATGGGACTTTGGCACATGCCTTCAGGTTTTAGAAGAGAATTTCTAAACAGAGATTATCAATGGAAAAAGTGGAATATCTTAGAAACTAAGGTTAATAGAGTTCTTAAACGTTAAATTGAATGCACATATGCTATTAATGTTTTTCATGAATCAGAATATTATTCATTTTGAGGATTACAGTTCAAAGGACCATGAGGTTTATATGTCTAGACTAATACATTTTTCCAGTCATGCTTTCCACTTCAGAAAACGACATGCAATAAATCAAAGATCTATTAGGGCTTGTACAAATTGACGTCCAAGATAGGTTCCATTAATTCATGGTCAAATTTATCCTTCAAGGACTCAGTTCTATTTGTCAATACCACTACTGAAAACCATTTCCACAATTAGTCTTTTATCAACAGCCAGTTCATCCACCCAGAGAGATTTTTGTCATCATTAAAGACGATAAATTTAGAGCCGGCAAAATGTTTACTGACTGTGCTTTGTTAATGTAATTGTAGGATCTGAAAGGGCAAGATGTTTGCCAGTTTCCCTAAAGCTCCTAAATCCCTAGAGTTAGGCTGGTAATCAATTATGTTAATTGAGTTCAGTTTAATGTGTTTAAGAGATGACTTTTATGTTAATGATGCTCTAATGTGTCAGAGACAATAATAATCAAGTCACACCCATGGGTTGATAGAGATACTGAACAGAGCTGGTAGCTCTCAACCTTCCCTCCTACCATCAACCCCAGATAGGCATTGCTCCCAAGGAACACTGAAGCTTAGATTGAGACTTACCAGTGATTATAAATTAAAAAGACAAGTAATAGAGACAATAAATACCCTGAATTATATGCTCTGTTTGGTATTATAATAATCAGTGTAAACAGTATGCTATCCACATGAGTGTAAGTTACTGTGAATTCAATTCTAGAGATGCTACAGGACACTTTGAATACCCTTATCAAAATCTGTTTCTGGAGAATAAATGGTATAACCACATTGGAAAACTATGTAGCAGTAAGCTAAAGTTTGTATTCTCAACTCCGACTTCTGAGCTACTGGGTAGGATCCAGGGGTAGGGATCTTCAGATCATGTCAAGGGTCTTTCCTGGACACTTGGAGGTAGTCTTGTGATTTCAAGAGTGCACTCCTGCTAGAAGCTAAAGGTGTTTATAAGCAAGGTCAACCTCAAGAGAAAGTGGGCTGGGAGGAAACCAGAGGACTTAGTTGTTCAGACCCATTCAAGCAGGGAAGGTTTTCTATTTCAGCAGGGAGAAGAGAATAGTCACTGAGAGTAGAATGATCACTATCTTCCAAGATTATGAATTTCCCATTACCTGTATTCATTTCAAAATAAAAATATGAAAATAATTAAAGAAAGCACAATGATTTTGATGCTATTTGCTTAATGGCATCCCTGATATCAATTTTGATGCTGTTTGCTTAAAAGTATTTCATTTTCCAGGCTCAATTTATCTAAATTGAGTTTGCCTTTTGTCATACTAAGAGAACTCAAAGAAAATTTTTACTTCATTTTATGTTGTTAGATTCATTTGGATAAGCTCACAATAGCTCAAATTTTCAGAGGCCATACATGCTTAATAGCATAGTAAAATTTTTAAAGAGCTCAATTATTTTCTAGAATAATTAACATGTGTAAGCAGTATCCATTTTCCTAGACGCAGATTTCTTATGATCATAATTGATGTTTAACAAAATTTGGAGCATGGGCATTTTTAATGACATATGTTTAGCAGTTTTATAGGTATCTAATTAACTTGTCATAGTAGTATTCATTTAATTCCATTTAAAGGCTGAAAACTACTTTTGACCTTTATTAGTCTGACTTATTTTCTGGGCCACACAGGCCATGGGGGAAACAAATCAATGACCCAGGATAAAACTCTGGGAGATTTTGCCCCATCCATCTTCACTTTTGAAAAAAGGGCATTAAGCTCTTTATGCCCTTCTGTCTTCCTCACAAGGAAGACATTCAATTCTCTTCAATAATTGACGTTCATGTTATCTAGCCTTTCAGTTGGATTTGTTTAATCAGGCACTGTGCTAGGCCCTGGAGAAAAGAACCATTACCTTAACAGCAGCAGCTGCTGCTAACATTTACTGAGTTTGCCAAGAGCTACTCTCAATTATTTATATGTATTACCACATTCATTTTCACAACAAACCTATGAGATGGGTGTTATTCTTACAGTCATTTACAGTTGAGGACAGATTAGTAAAGTAACTGGACTTTGGACAGTTAGTAAGAATCAGTGAAGGGAGTCCCCACTGAACCATTACATTATGGAACACACATTCTCTAAAATAAACTAATAAATAGTGCAATGGAATAGAAATGGTCACAAACTAAAGCATGAGGGTAATTCAAATCCCAGGGAAAGAATAAACTATTGTTTAAAATGGGGTTAACTAAATACACTATCTATATGGAAAGTCAGTAAGCTAGATTTGCACACATACCATACACAAAGTTTCCTATATGTATTAGGTGTAAAACATTTAACTTATGAAAGCACTAGAAGAAAATACTACTAAATAATACCTTTAGAGTCTAGGAGTAGGAAGGACATTTCTAAGCATGATGTGAAACCCAGAAGCTACAAAGGAAAAGACAAACAGGTTCAACCACACAGTAATTTAAAATATCAAAAGCATAAGCAAAGTTATAAGGCAAATGACACATTGGAAGGGAATATTTGCAACATATGAAACAGACAAATACATAATATACACAATAAAGAACTTGTAGAATTCAAAAAGAAAAGGCAACTCAATTAAAAAAAAATGAAGTGCATGACCAGGCACATAGATAAAAATAATACAAATGGCCAATAAAGTTCTGAATGACACTCATTCTCATTAATAAATGCAAAGTAAAAATTCTGATATATCATTTCCCTTCCCTAGAATTGGAAGTATAAGTTTGTGCAACCTGTTTCTGAAGGGCTATCATAAGTTTTTGAAATTAAAATGCATATATTATGTGTCTTAGTAAACTCATTTCTAGGCCTAAATTGTGTAAGATAACTGGATAGAGCCATGTGCCTTAGATTGTGTACTGCAGCACTTCACTGGAAAAAATTAGAAACATGAGACTGAGGGAATATTCTTAGAAATTAAACAATTTCATACTCAATTCAATAAAAAGCCTGAATGATAAAATTTTTAAAAATCTTCCAGAAAGTTGAATAAAAAGACAAAGTCTCAGAAATATGAGAGAAAAGAAAACATTTATAGGTGATCAATTCAAAAGATCCAATACACAATTGATAGGAATTTCTAAAATAGAAAACAGAGAACAATAAGGAGAAAGGAATTATTTTTAAAAAAGAATCTGAAAAGTCCCTGATCTGAATGGTCTGAAAACTCAGCCCGAGAGCTTGACAATAAAAATGTCTTCACACCTGTAAGCATCACAATGGAAGTTTAATATACCAAAGATAAATAAATTATCCTTAAAACAGTAGAGAGAAAAGATACATTCAGGATAAATGAATGAGAAGAGATCATTATTTGACTGTGGGACCTGGAGACCCAAAGGCAATGTAGCTTGCCCTGAAGCTACTGTGGAAAAATCATTTTCAATCTAGATTTCTAGGTTAAGTAAGGGGTCAGAATAAAGACATTTCCAGACACACAAAAATTTAGAACGCTTACTTCCCACACATCTTTTTGAAGCAAGTGATCTGAAGATGTGCTCTAACAAAATCAAGAGATAGAAAGGCATGGGATTAAGGAAACCATGGATCCAACACAGGAGGAGAAGGAAGCAAAGTCAAGGATGCCAGTCTTGAACGAGGCCTAGGAAGTCATCAACCCAGGTTAGAGTGGGAGGAAGAATTGAGGAGAAAGGTGCCTGGGAAAGAAGGTGGTTCCAGAGATTTGACTCTATTTTTGAGAAGGACAAAGCATTTTTAACATAGGACATGACATGAAAAACTGTCAGAGACTGCTAGAAAAACAACAAAAAAACCCTTTTCAATAGTGGCAATATAACCAGCAATAATTAGCTATACGGTGAATAATATTTCCTTAGTACTAAAAATAAAAACCCTCCAGTGAGTTTAAAAATTTTAAATAAACCTATAAATAAGGCACAAAAGACACCGTAATGGTTATGGAACAATTGTGAATGTTTTCAACCATTGTATTATTAAAGACAAACTATGGAAGACAAAGGTGGAAAAAGAAAGGATAAGGAGAAGTAAGCAAGAAGGGTGTGAGAATTATATTTTCATCTCACTAAGTGGAATTACTAATATCAGGACATGCTGTTTATAGTAGAAAGAAAAAGAGAGAAATGTATAATTTATCATTTAAAATTACGAAGTTAACTGGCAGTTACAGAATTACACTGGAGAAAGAGAAGTGTGTAGGGGCAGAAAGGTAATGATACCTTTCCTCACCCATCATAAGGGTAATGACTGACATTCCTATAACCAAAGATAGGTTAATAAGAGAAAAACATAAATGTATTTAATCAACATTTTACATTACATGGGAACCTTCATTAATGAAGCCCCAAAGACCCAGGGAATACTGTCTATTTTTATGCTTAGGTTCGATGAAGAATAGAGAGCCATGTAGCAATGTGATTGGACAAAAGGGTATGATCTAATGGTAACAGACTAAGGGAAAAACCCAGCAAGGCCTGTCTGTCCAGATACTTCTTGACCTCTCTCTGTAGCTTTCCTTCCTTTGGGGTATGGGGCAGGAATCCTCCAAAATGAAGGTCTTCAAGGGAGAAGAGAGACAGTAACCTTTCTAGGTTTTATGGTTTTCATTGTGGGAGATGGGTTCTGGTTCCTATGACCTGTCTTGGAGAAGAGGAAATCTGGTTTATATGACTCTCTTTGGGGCAGAAAGAGAGGCAGGACACAGAAGGGCAGGAGAAAGTCAGAAAGACCTTGCTTCTGAGGTCCTTCCAATCTTCTTTAGTTCAAAGTACTTAGCATGCCAAGGCACCATACTTTGGAGTATCAAGTCCTGAGCCTCAACAAGTGCAAGAAAGAGGTAGGGTACGGTGCAGCTGAGCTAGCCCTTATTTTGCAGAGTAAGTAATCAGTAGATAAGGCCTAAAATTGGTAAGCCTAGAAATACAAAATTAAGCACGTTATTTAGATCAAGGGTTGGCAGACTTCTTCTGTAAAAGGCCCAGATAGACTTTGCAGTTCATCTGGTCTTGATCACAATGACTTAACTCTGCCATTGTAGCACAAAAGCAGACACAGATAATGTATAAATAATGAGCATGGCGGATGTTCTCATAAAACTTTATTTATAAAAACAGGCAGAGGGCCAGATTTGGCCTGTGAGCCATAGTTTGCTTACCCCAGATGTAGATATACAGTTGACTCTTGAATAGCATGAGTTTGAACTGCATAGGTCCACATATACATGGATTTTCTTCCACCTCTGCCACTCCTGAAAAGCAAAGCCAACCCCTCCTCTTCTTCCTCCTCCTCCTCAGCCTGCTCAGCATGAAGATGATGAGGATGAAGAACTCTATGGTGACTCATTTCCATTTAATTAAGAGTAAATATATTTTATCTTCCTTACAATGTTCTTAATAACATTTTCTCTTCTCTAGCTAACTTTATTGTAAGAACACAGTATATAATACATATCATAAACAAAATTTGTGCTAATCAACTGTTTCTATTATTGCTAAGGCTTCTGGTGAACAGTAGGTTATTAGTATTTAAGTTTTGGAGGAAGTCAAAAGTTATATACAAATATTTGACTGTTTTGGGGGTCAGCCCTCCAAACCCCTGCACTGTTCAAGGGTCAACTGTATATGTGAAATCATCACATTTATAAAAATGATAGAGCATGATTTTCCAAAGTATCATTAGGGAAATATTACAGGTTAATACTTAACTTCCTTCTTCATTTGACTTTTGGGAGGAAACTTCTCTCTTTTCAGAGTCATGTCAAGAGCACAAGTGCTTCATATTGGTGGTCTTTTCCCAGCGTTTAGGGTGGAAAAGGCCAGTGGATGAAATGCACCTACATTGGAGCTTTATTCCAGTATTTGTCCTGGTGAATCACTGATAGAGGCAGCCTTGGCACTTCTAGAATGGAATACTCATAGATTCTGAACTCCTTGAAGGTTGTTTAATATTCATCTCTTTATTTTCAGTCTCTGACAGTGTATGACATATAATTGTGCAAAGAATACTTAGTAAATAAGGATATAATTTAGACATGCTTACTTATTTAATTTTTAAGGTTCAATTCAACAATACTTCATGGGATTTCACAAAGAATCTCAGAGACGCTATTCCCCGCCTTGAATAAATTTTAGAATCATTGTTTTCATATTAAACTTGGTATAGTCAACTTTACTTTGTCTAGTTAGAAGAAATGGAAAGGCAATCAATCAAGACTATGAATGAATGTGAGAAACTTTTGAAAGGCTTTTTTTAAGCGTTAAATTTGCATGATGAGTAAGAAGGGTTTTTGTACAGGTATTTAAAAAACTATCCTAAAATCTTTTGAAAATATTTTAAGGCAAAACTCAAAATGCAATGTTGATAATTAGCATTTTTTAAAGCTTGTGAGCAATATTTATTGACACTGAGGAGGAAATCATATTAAAGTCTCCAGTTATTCTTCAATTCAAGAAATCACCTTCTCTCTTGAAATTTTAAAAAAGAAGGTGTCCACTGGGGACCTAAACTCCTTTGGAAATAAATCGCTTGTTTTTGTTTTTCTTCCACAAACACCAGATGAAAGTTAAAGCAGAGAAATAAACCTTTGCAGTTTCAGTTCATATAAAGCCTCGTCTACACACTGGAGCATAACCACATTTCATCATTTAATTATAGATAGTCTCATATGATAATTATACAAAGTAGACTTTCATTATGTCTCAAATTGAGACCTGAAAATGTGGATTTGGTAGGTGGAAGGAATCAGTTGATGAATTTCTGCTATGGAGCTTTGCACTGTTAATCACAACAATGAAGTGGGAATGGAGGGTGAGGGAAAGAAAAAAGAAAATGTTTGGTAGAAACATCTGGAAATAAATCAAACTCTCCTTTTCTGAAAAAGGCTGACTTGGAGTGTTATGCCTATAAGTATTACTTTATGGGCATTATAAAATCATGCACAATTAAGGAGCAAATTAAGCATGGAAAGGCCACAATTCACTTTTCATAGGCATGTCTCAGAATGTGTTTAATATGTTGAAAGTGGATGAAAATGGAGGTTGGATAGACAGAGTTTAAGCACTTGTCCTCTGTAGATATCAAATTCAGCTGTTTATAGATAATAATATAATTGCTAATATTTTTAATCTTACCTATGCCACATGAAAAGATAAACCTTTTCTGTTTGTGACTATTATTGCCAAATAGAATGCAACGCTGTCTGTATTCAGTTTTGGATATATAAAAATCTGAGATTGTTCCCACTTGTGAGCAGTTTCTCTCTCCATAGCATTTTCCTTGAATTATGAGAATTTATTAGTAAGTGATTGAATGAACAGTAGCTTGATCCTCAGATAATGGTATTTCCACTTTCTTGAATATTATCATTAGACAATAGAAGCCACAAGTGAGCCACCTGGTTTTGGCCTAAAGGAAAAAAATCAAGCTCAATATTAGCCTAATTTAAAACAAATTGAATAAAATTGTTTTCAAAAGTTCTAAGACTCAAACCTATCAAATATTAGTGACACTAAAATGCCTGTGTTTATATTATTAATCTGACAATATTCAGAAAGTCATCTGAATTATTTCAATGTGTCTTCAGCCAAATATTTGCATAATATCGACTTAGGAAACCCTTTATTCTATAAAAACTGAAGATAAATAGTGATTCCCAAATATTCTTACAGAATTCATAAGAGAATTGGTGTCAGGATGTTTTAAAAGTGTCATATGATTCTCCTTTAAAATGTATGTATGTGTTCGGTTTTCTATTTATTTCACTGGAAAAAAAAGAAAATGTATGTGTGTGCATGTGTCTATATACATACACATTTGAAACAGGCAGAAAAAGAATTTTAAATTAAGAGGCATTTGGAATACACTGATAAGCAACTGATGTTTTAAGCAAATTGACATTCCTTGTGGGGTGGGAGATTTCATCACAAAAGGGATACAGTGAATTGGAAATATATTGGCTTGTCTATATCATGCAGAATCATTTGGATTATTTCTAGGTGGAAAAGAAAGCAAATTGAAATGTGAAATATAGTTGGAAAGGCTCATTGTCTCTCAAACCTATGATACAGTTGTAAAATACTCCAAAACATTTTATATATCCCACTCTTAAGATTCTTGTCATAGTGTCACCTTTATCGATTTACATAGTGAACATAAAAAACTTTCATTTTCAATTCAGATCTTCAGAGACATGGACCAGCCATCCTGATCAGTAACAGCATCATGATGTGTATTATGTGGTATTTGCTAGATTCTTACCTTATACCCAAAGGGAGGAAATCCTGGACCCTGCCATTTTGCACTTCATGAAGATTCCTTCATTATTTAAAAATTCTCAGGCCGGGCATGGTGGCTCACGCCTGTAATCCCAGCACTTTGGGAGGCCAAGGCGGGTAGATCACTGGAGGTCAGGGTTCGAAACCAGCCTGGCCAACATGGTGAAACCCCGTCTCTACTAAAAATACAAAAAACATTAGTCGGGCATGGTGACACACCCCTGTAATCCCAGCTACTCAGGAGGCTGAGGCAGGAGAATCGTTTGAACCCAGGAGTGGAAGTTGCAGTGAGCTAAGATCGTGTCACTGCATTTCAGCCTGGGAGACAGAGCAAGATTCCGTCTCAAAAACAAATAAACAACATACAAAAAACCAATTATCTTAATTACTATCTTTTATGCACCATTGAACTCAAATTATAGACATAAGAAGAATTCTACAGAGCAGGCCAGAATGGTTTTTAAAAATGTGTTAAGTTTGGCAATTCCTCAATAAGTTAAACATAGAGTTACTATATGACCCAGCAATTCCACTCCTAGGTACTGTATGTACCCAAAATAATTTAAAACAGTTGTTTAAACAAAAAATTGTACATGAATGTTTACAGCAACACTATTCATGAGAACTAAGAGGTAGAAACAACCCAAATATCTATTAATGGATAAATGGATGAACAAATAGTGACACACACACACACACACACAGACACACACACACTCTCATAATGGAATATTATTCAGTCATAAAAAGGAATGAAGTACTGATAACATACTACAACATGAATGACCCTTGAAAATATGTTATTAAGTGAAAGAAGCCAGATACAAAAGGCCACATATTATAGGATTCCATTTATATGAAACACCCAGAAGAGGCAAATCCATGGAGACAGCAGATTAGTGGTTGGCAGGGGTGGGAAGAGGGGGGATGGGAAATAAATGCTTAATGATTATAAAGTTTCATTTTGGGGTAATGAAAATGTTTTGAAACTAGATAGTGATGATGGTTGCAAAACATTATGAATGTATTAAATGTAACTAGCAGTAAATTTTAGGTTATGTATATTTTACCACAATAAAAAATGCATTAAAGGTCAGGTGCAGTGGCTCACGCCTGTAATCGCAGCACTTTGGGAGGCCTAGGTGGGTGGATCACGAGGTCAAGAGTTCAAGACCAGCCTAGCCAATATGGTGAAACCCTGTCTCTACTAAAAATACAAAAATTAGAGAGGTGTGGTGGTGCACACTTGTAGTCCCAACCTCTTGGGAGGCTGAGGCAGGATAATTGCTTGAACCCACGAGGCAGAGGTTGCAGTGAGCCGAGATTGAGCCACCGCACTCCAGCCTGGGCGACAGAGCGAGATTCTGTATCAAAAAAAAAAGCATTAAAATATTTCCCTTTGAGGGGCTAATTTTCTCCCTGAATCTCCCTCATTTTCTTCTATGCCTCTTTGGAGCATTGCCTGGGAGTAAGGATAATCCTTAAAAGAAACGAAAGCTCCCTTGCAAAGTACAATTATCAAATTTCCTGTACCATTATTCACATGATCTTTTCCAAGGAAAGGAGTGGGAAAAGGAGAGAGAAGGAAGAGTATCTATAAAGGAAGAGTCTGAGAGAAAGGAAGATCTAATTAATCCCACCTGCTTGAGGAAGCTTTTATAATAACGTTTTGGGCAGGTTCTGGGTATAATAAATTGTGTTTGTGATTCTGAGCAGGAGAATCATTGCTGTAGAATTAACTTCTGGTCTCCACACTTTTGTGTATCAATGAGCAAACAAGTGACAGCTAAAGCTTATGTCTGCATGGTCCGCTTAATAATTTCAATAGCTAAATTAAGAATGATCAGTCACTGATCCAGATCAAACCTTGCAGTGGGCAACCAACCATGATGAATGTTAAACTCTGGAATAAATAATAACAGCAAGATGCAAACATCAGATATTAAAGCTGCCACTTTTTTTGAGGACCACTGGGTACTATCTCCTTGGCATTAGATCCATACTTCATGTATTTAATGACAGCAAAGAACAAGCTTTAGGAGTGGCTGAGACTAAAAGTTGACTGTCTTGGAACCAGGTAGTTGGTGGAGGTCCTAAGTGATTGGACGTAACTTCCATGTGCATTTTAGCTCTTTTAGTATTTGGCCAAATCCAGCAGTCCACTATTTAATCAACTCTTGGTTCTGGCAACATGGAGGAGTAGAAAGGTCACAGCATGCAGTGTGAAGAGGCTTGGCTTTGCTACTAACTAGAATCTGGCCTTTAGTTTCTATTTCCACAATGCATATTCCTTGAACGCTTCTAATGTACAAGGCCAAATAGGCTCTGAATAGGCTCTTCCTGAAGTACAAAGATATGCCAATATTTCGATCTATTTCGAGAGTCTTCTATGTATCAGACACTATACATATATTATTCCTTATTTCATGAAATAGATTTAGGGATATTATTCCCAATTTTCAGCAGACATAGCTGTAGTTCAGAGAACAAAATACTATTATTTTTAAAATATATAATCAATCTAAAATTGTTAATAATATTTAATTTTGTGGTACTAATGTCATCAAAATCTTACATGCAGTTTACACTTATAGCACATCTCAAATCAGAATAGACACATTTCCAGTCCTCATGTGACTAGTGACTTCTGTATTGGACAGAGCAAGTCCACAGTGACTTTTGTTGAAATGCAAAGGAAGGTACCATGGAATGATGTGTTTAGGAATAAGTAAGGTATACAGAAGTAGAAGCGAGGGTTATTTTTCATAAGAGTCTGGGTGACAGGAAAAATGGAGCTTGGGCTGCAGGTGGAATGGGAGATGGGAAATTGAAAATTGATTATAGTCGGGCACGGTGGCTCATGCCTGTAATCCCAGCACTTTGGGAGGCCAAGGCAGGTGGATCAGGAGGTCAGGAGTTCGAGACCAGCCTGGCCAACATGGTGAAACACCATCTCTACTAAAAATACAAAAATTAGCCGGGTGTGGTGGTAGGGGCCTGTAATCCCAGCTACTCAGGAGGCTGAGGCAGGAGAATTGCTTGAACCTGGGAGGCGGAGGTTGCAGTGAGCTGAGATCATGCCCTGCACTCTAGCCTGGATGACAAAGCAAGACTCCGCCTCAAAAAAAAATAAATAAATAAAAATAAAAAAATTGATTATTTGGCCAGGCGCGGTGCTGACGCCTATAATCCCAGCACTTTGGGAGGCCGAGATGGGCAGATCACTTGAGGTCAGGAGTTCAAGATCAGCCTGGTCAACATGGTGAAACCCCGTGTCTACTAAAATTAGCTGGATATGATGGCTGGCACCGTAATCCCAGCTACTGGGGAAGCTGAAGCAGAACCACTTAACTCTGCAGGCAGAAGTTGCAGTGAACAGAGACAGTGCCACTGCACTCCAACCTGAGCAACAGAGCGAGACTCTGTCTCAAAAAGAATTAAATTAAAAATAAAAATGAAAACAAAGAAACCCAATTCACTCTACATACTTTAGAATGTTTCTCCTGAGAATAATGACCTTATCTTACATAATAGTAGTACACTTATCCCACTCTAGAAGTTTCTAATACTACTTTGCAATATAGGGCATACTAAAATTTCCTTCATTTTCCTGAAATGAAACCCCTCACCTTTGATTCAGAATTATTTGAACCATACACACAGCATTTAGTGTCTCTTTAGTCAATTAATTAAACAGTCCTCTGACTTTTTGTTTTCAGATATTGACAAAACAGAAGTCCATTTGTCCCATTATTGGTGGGACCTAAATTGGGTTAAGGTGGCTTCTTCCAAGTCTCTATTGTAAAGGGACTTTTTTTTTTCCTCCTTTGTAATTCATAATCTGTGGGCTAGGGCTTCTAAACCTTGTGTCTATCTAGTTCCTCAACAGTCTTCATCTGATAGTTTTAGCTATTGATGATCGTTTTCTAAATTAACTACACTGGTGGTTGCAATAGAACCCATAATTGTTTTGTATGTGTGAGGTCTGCCTTAAGAAGCCCTCAATAATGGACAGCTGAGGAGATATTAGATGTTACCAGGACTGAAAATGCCAGCTTCATCACCATCTGTAAAGCCATAAAACAGTGAAATCACACTCTCATCTAGTGAATCCAGTGCATCGCTTCAAACACTATGTTTAAAAAACGAGTAAACCAAATTTATTTAGAGACGAGCCAGAAGGCTGGACCGGTTTTGGCCCGAGTGCCCAGGCAGGGCACAGGTGAGCTTTAAAACCCGGGTAGGTTCAAGGGGCTTCGAGGAACGCTAATCCCGTCATATAAGATAATCAATTTCCGAATTTCGGTTTCCTCTTTGTTCAATGGCAGGAATTCTCCAGAGTTCCCAGGACGTTGCCCGGGTCGCCAGCAAAGTGGAGCCGCGGGTCCTGCTCCTTAGGGCCGAGGGGATACGAACCCTCCTTTGGAACTTGTGAGGCAGGAACTCGATTTGGCAGCTTCTGGGTGGTCCTCGCACCCTCAAGCCTGGACGCCCACTTTCTGAGGTTCAGGCCCCACTGGTTGTTCCCTAGGGGAAGAGTCAACAGCGCCCTGCCCCCAGCCATTCCCAAGCCCAGGGGATTCTGGTGCGAAAGACACAGGTAAATGCAGGTGGAAACCCTAGTTAACTTGGAGACACCTGGGCCCGGGTGAGGCTCTCACGAGATGGCGGGAAGCGGGGAAGCCGCCGCCAGGGCATCGGGGAGCGGCTCACGGTCCTGGCCAGGGCTGGGGGCGGGGCCTGGCCGGGGGCGGGGCGGCCAGGTGCGAGGCTTTACAAGCGCTGAGGCTCGACCGGAGCGGTTAGGCCTGGCTTGCGCTGGAGCGTGGTTTTGATTATGAGGGTCATAAAATGGGAACGCTCCCGGCACGTAGAAATATCCCGCAGTGGGTGAAAGTTCCCGAAGACCTGAAAGATCCAGAAGTGTTCCAGGTCCAGATACGGCTGCTGGAAGCCATGTTTGGTGAGTGTGCCCAGTATTGGCGAGGCTGCCCCGGCCCGGGCGTCTCAGCCGGCCCGGGGCTTTCATCCCTTTCCCCCAACAGGCAAAATATTCTTATCCTTGAGAAGTTTACAATTTGGTGAGAGTTGATAAATGTATTCATGATTTTAATACACTTTAGAATATTGTAAGTCATGGAATTGGAGAATTCTTGCCCTGGAAGGGATTTGAATAGTCAGAATGCAAACTCTTGACAGATGAGCATATAGAACATAGTGACAAATAGCAGATTAGTAATAGAGGTGGTGGCAGATCCCAGGGCCAAAGACATAATGAAGATTCAGAGAAATGAGGGTGCCACAGGGTTCTGGAATCCAAGAAAAGCTTGATTGAGGAGGGAGCATAGGAAATCAATCTTAAAGGATTAGTTGGATGGTGGGAGAGGAAAGGCAGGCGAGTTGCAAGCAAAGGCATAGAAGGAAGAGCACGGAGTTACTTTTGCAACCGGAAAGTAGTAAGAATCCAGTTAAAAAGGCAGCAGATGCTGTCAGTGTTTTGTGCACGCCCGTATTCCCAGAATCCCTTTACTGTTTCACTACATGCTGCCTTCTGAGGCTTTCACTCCCAACAGCCAGCACCTGTATCTTTTGGTTGGCTGACAGCACTGGGCTGCTTTGCCTGTGTGCACAGAGAGCTGGAAAAAATTTACAATGAAAAGAAAGGAGCCTGTAGGAGTATAAGGGGGTGAAATGACTCCAGTTTCTTGTCCTTAGAGATGGAGACCTTCATTGTGAAGTGTGACCTTCATTGTCCATAGTGCTTCCCTTCAGGGCTGAGCAGAAGTCCTCTTCATGGGATTTTCTGGATGTTGCACCCTTGCTCAGTCTCCTTCCCTTCCCTGTCCTACCTCCCTCCTCCAATAGGGGGGTTTGCCTGCAAAATTTCCTAATAAATCACTCTGCCAGAAATCCTCATCTCAGGTTCCGCCTCTGGAGATGCAACCTGAGACAAGGGCGATATCATGGAGCTTTGGAAGATAGGATGTGAAGCACATTCTGAATTTAATAGGGGAAGCCGTGAAAGTTTTTAAGCCTTGGAAAATGAATTTGCTGGTGACATGGATGGACTGAAGAAAACTGGACTATTTTCATCAGGCAGTTGTTATTATTTACATTTTCTGTCTCAGAAAGGAAAGAATGCAAGGAGAAAGCAACCATCTTCAGGGATCCACTTTAATATCTGCATGTCTGAGTGAAGGGCATATAGTGAAATCATTGCAATTCATGATTATAGCATTGTATAACTAGATGTAAGAAGATAATTCATTAATTCTTGCATGCATGCATTAATATTTTTGATAACTATTATGTGCCAGGCATTGTTCTAAGCACGGCAGAGACAGCAGACAAGCATACACACATCCCTGTGCTCATGGGAACTTACATTCTAGTGAGACATAAAATATGGAGATCAAATATACACCAAGTCAGAGGCTAATAAGAAGTATGGAGGAAAATAACATAGGAAATTAATAAAGAAGTGTCAGATGGCAGGGTGGGAGGTGGAGGCAGGAAAGGCCTCATGAGAAAATGGCATTTGAGCAAGAATCTGAAGGAGGAGAGGGAGTGAATCATGGATACCTGAGAGAAGTGCATTCTTGGCAGAGGGAACTGCAAATGCAAAGGCCTCAGGCTGCAGGGTGCCTGGCATGTTCAAGGAATCACAAGCAGGCAGTGGGCGGGAGGAGGACGAGCCAACGGAGAGTAGCAGGATATAAGGACAGAGAGACAGGCTTCACGGGGCCTGGTAAGACATTGTATTTATTCAAACACTCTTCAAGTACCTACTGGATACCACTCTGGTAGAATTTATTTGCTTAAAATTAATAAACAGATTATAAATGATTCTTGGTCATTAGTTTAAGCAAAATTTCTTCTTGACTATTTTTCAAGCACTAGTATATATTGTTATATGAATCTTAAAGTAATCATGTTATACTTTGCAGATATATTTTTCAGTTCTAAAATCTCAATTTGAAAAATTTCTAGCTCTCTACTGAGATTGCCTATCTTTTCATTTATTACACATATATTTTCTTTTAGGTCATTGAGGATGGTTACGCTCATCTGCACCTGGTCTCTATTGATTATCTTCTCTTGAGAATGGTTAGTGTCATTTTTCTGTTTCTTTATATGCCAAGTGATTTTGGATTATATCCTGTATGTCATGATGTTATATTGTGGAGACTGTTTCAGAGAAACCTAACAATTTCAATCATCTAACTTGGTTGGACTCAAACTGCATACTGTCTTTTAGGCATTAGCTAAAATTTCAGTTTGGTTTTCTTATCTTTAGCTAGACTGGTTCTAGCTTGCTTGCACATGTGTGGTTCAGGAATTAGCTGGAGATTTGAGCAGAGTTGATACAGTAGTCCACGCTTACTTGCAGTTTTGCTTTCCACAGTTTCAGTTATCTGTGGTGAACTGCAGCCCAAAAATATTAAATGTAAAATTCCAGAAATGAACTATGCATAGGTTTTAACCTGTACACCATTCTAAGTAGCCTAATGAAATCCTGTGTCATCCCGCTCTGTCCCTCCCAATAAGTGAATCATCCCTTTTTCCAGTGTATTCACACTATATATACTACACACCCATTAGTCATTGACATTGTCTGCTCCTGACATCCTATGGTCAACAGTGTCATGGCTCAATAATCCAGGAGCATCAGAGGCAGGTGATCCTACTTTTGATGTAGCATAAGGAGATCCATAGTAGCCTAAAGCTATGTCACAATGTCTATATCACTCACCTCAATTCATCTCACCACGTAGGCATTTTATCATCTCATATCATCACAGGAAGGGTGAGTCATTTTGAGAGCGAGAAAGACACCACATTCACATAATTTTATTATAGTATGTGGTTGTAAATGGTCTATTCATTATTAGTTATTGTTAATCTTCCTGTGCCTAATTTATAAATTAAACTTTATCATGGGTACAGGAAAAACATTGAATATATAGGGTTTCAGTACTATGTGTGGTTTCAGGCATCAACTGGGAGATGTTGGCGTGTTGCAGATAAGGGGAGACTACTGTACAGAGAATGAAGGGTACATCTTCTTGGCTTTCTCATTACTGGGATTTCTCTTTTCCAGCAGGACTGATTGCCCCAAACTCTGCCCCTTGTTCTTCGGGCCAGAAAAACTATAGGTTTTCTATTAGAGTTTTAGCCACTGGACATGGGGCCAACTGTGACATGCCTTAGACTAAAAGCCATAAAAACTTACCTCTTGTCATTCCTTTCTTCCAAGTGTCAACTCCCCCCTTGAATCTAACTGCTTTTGTTCATTTTTCAATGCCTTGTGGTATTTAAATATTTTTTATTTTGTCCAGAGTTTATAGTTGCTTTATGCAAGATCAGTCTGGTAGGAGCTTCTTTGGCCATACTGGAAGTGGAAATTCATTTTTATTTTTAAACAAATCTGTAATCTGAACTTTTAACCTATTCCAATAGCTTTCCTTCTAATAAAGTTTTATTTTCCAAAGACATCTTATCCCTTAGTTTTAACATCATCTTTCCTTTCAACCTCATCATTTTCTGAAGCTGTGACAAAGTCTTTTCAGTTTTCTTTTGCTTATTGGCAATATCTTTGGACTGTAATAAAGCAGTCATGAAGCAAACTGGATTCAACTTTCTGTCCAGGAAGAATTCAGAAAAGGTAGTAACTCAATAATCAGCTTCTGATGAATCAAGAAATTGATTTTTGTCTAAAAAAACTATGGATTAAAAAAATGAAAAGTATTATTACATTACAATGGAGATAGAAAGCTAAACATCTGCTAGCAAGCTGAACAGAGCATGCCCAGTCCAGTCCCTGACTCATGATCCCTGCACATGGGCTCCACTGGGGGACCACAAGGATTTAGAGACAAGGTCAGAAAGAGATTGTCCCGGAAGCTGAAATTACTCAAAACAATACATAATGGATCTACTGAAGTAACTCTCCTTAGTAGATGGCTTTGAAATGTGTCCCTGATGATGAGGCTAGAGTCTGCAGTCTAATCCAATTAAGAAAACTAAGATGTTCTCAAGGACTATAAGCTAATCAGTTGAATTGTAAGAAGTCTTAGACGATAGTTGTATTATAAAATTGGAAGAGTAGTCTGAAGGGTGTCTAGAAAAAGTAGAACAGAAAAAACATTTTGAGAATTCATTTAGCACTATCAAATAGCAACATTTTATCTATTACAGAGCTAGATATATTTTTTCACTAAAGTCAGGTTTTAGTGTTAGGGTGGTAGTTATTCCAGGCATTTCTATACCTTGGATGAAATGTTCTCCATGACTATCCAATTTATTTTCTTTTGACTCAATGTTCTTTAAACAGTTTCTTTTTTTTTCCCCCATCTACTACTTCAACTTCCCTGATACCTGGATAGAAGACAGGAATATTCATTCCTTCGGAAAGTTACATTTTCCATTGTGAATGCATAAAATCTAATTTGGCATCCTAAACTCTTTTGTGCAGTAAGGTGACACACACATGCATACATAGACACAGATATACATATATATCATGCATTCTCAATAGGGACAGTATTGCTTCAATAAGGATGAAAATTGTTTTTTGGAGGGGCAAAAATTTTATTTCTATATGTAAAGCACAGACATACCTACAGTACATAAACTTATATGCAGTATATTTGTGATATTAAAATGTTAGAGAGTGCAATTAGTAGAAAATACTTAAAAAGGCTTCTTCTGCTGGTGGTATAGATAATAAAAAAAGGTTCAAAAACTAACAAACACAAACACACTATACAGTATGTATGTATATCTCAGAATACAAGCTAGGTGTGGACATTTATAATTATACAATAGACACAGATTTTCTATATATTTACATCCATTTAGGGTTTTGTGTGAGTCTGTCAGTTCAATATCATGATCACCTCAAAAAGCTGTGCCCCAACTTAGAGCTGATAATCACCCACTGTAGACAGTGGATAAAAAACATAAAACTAGTCACCAAGGCACATCCTGGAAAGATCTCACTGTAATCTGATCTTACTGGCAACACCAAAGGGTGAGCAGTCCTACTCTCTGCTGCCACTGCAGCTAGATTGGGACCTCCCAGGCATAATCCTCTGACCCAGTTCTGTGGACTGAATTGTGATCCCTACAATTCCTATGTTGAAGTCCTAACCCCAATATGATATTTGGAGATGGGGCCTTTGGGCCATAATAAGGTTTAGATGAGGTCAAGAGGGTAAGGCCCTCATGATGAGATTAGTGCCCTTATAAGAGGAGACACCAGAGAGCTTGCTGTCTCTGTCTACCAAGAGGACAGAGCAAGAAGGCAGCTATCTGCAAGCCTGAAAGCGGGCCTTCACCTAGAACTGACCGTGCTGGCACACTAATCACGGACTGCTAGCCTCCAGAACTGTGAGAAAATGTCTATTGTTTAAGCCACCCAATCGATGGTATTTTGTTATGGCAGCCCAAGTTGACTAAGACCCCAATAATACCCCAACAGGTAGGCATGTGAGTGTTGCATGCAGCCTCTAAAGTGGACAGATGTGGAACTTTCGTTTCAATGACCCTGAAACTCTTGCATCTACTCCAGCTTGCCAGCCATCCCAGGTCTAACTTATGTTCAGGCACATTTCTTTTGGTTCCCCAGCTTTCAAGCCCTGCCTTCTTGGGTGCCTTCCTCCATTGCTTATCAGCTATGGCCTCTTGTCCTAAGCCCTTGCTCCCCTCCTAGTTACTCTCTTAGGTTGCACTGGGTTTACACGACTAATAACCCACTCTTCCTCGCCCTTCCTATCACCTTAGATTTAGCTAAGCTTGCTGGCTTCAGCCTCCCCACACACACTCCTTGCCCACACTGCCCTCTTCTTGAGGCATATCTCTTCCATCATCTTTATCTCAAAAAATCCTACAGACTACCCACACCCAATTCAAATGAAGCCTCTGCCCAAAAGTCTTCCTAAGCCTCACTCTAGAAATAGCATCTCCCCACCCCATAATCCCCCCTCACTTTCTTCCTACTTCTTCCATTGCATGTATCATATTTTGATCAATTATCATTGCCTGCATAAGGATCTTCTCTTGTCTACTGGACTGTAGCCTTCTCCAGGAGGGAAGGTTCTTTTGGTGATTTATTTTAGAAATCCAGAGCACTTGACGCAATGGTTGGAATTAATAAACAGCTGTGGATTAAAACTAAAGTATCATCTCTCCTCAGCACCTAATAAACATTTACTGAGCCCCCACTATATATGAGGCTTTTGCTTCTGTGGGATGATGTAAAAGACATAATTCTTTTTCTCAAGGGCCTTAGAATTCAGGTCCATGAATTTGCAATGTAACAGCAATCAGAGCCTTAATTTGACAACTATCATGGAATTCAGGCATTCCTGATCCCTCCAAGACCTCTGGCCAGTCCAGGTGACCGGCGCAGTTCATTAAACTGTCCTCAGAGTGAATGTCTACTCCTACACCTTTCCCTACTGCAGACAGGAAATGGCTAAAAAATGGTGAATACTCTACCCTCAATGATCTCTGTTTCTTTTTTGTTTATAAAGAATGTGCTAAAGATAATTTCTAAGCCTTTAATGACACTCATAGCAGTGGATTACCATGGGGTATGGAAAGAGCCCCATCCGAGTACCCCAGGATCCCATCAGGAAGGTGCCCTCTGAGCAATAACATCCACTTTATCTTGCCATTACTATTAGCCTGCCTTCTGCAACCCTGAGAAAAGATTTGTTTTTCTTGCTTGAATTCTCACAGAAGAGTGCCTGAGGGTACTGTCTTGAAAGAAAAGACTGGCAGGTTTCTTGTTTCACAAATGGAGCCTGCAAGCCTTAAGCAGCTGAGGATGTGGTATGGTACAAACATAAATTTCCCTGGAAAGATGACTGCCTCCTGTGTCCTCACAGACCCAGACATATCTCAGAGATCTGCATTCATGTGGGCTCTGTTCAGAATTTTTTAAGTGTTTCGTCTCCAACTTCAGCATGATCAATTAGAAGTCTGGATTAAACCTCTTTTTCTTATTTTAGTTTCATTAAAAATGTTTTGGGTCCAACTTGAAGTCAAAGTCTTTATTTTTATTAGAGAAGAGCATCTAACGATAGCCCATTTTAACTCTGAACTTGGCTGTAAGAAGGTGAATGTTTTTTCTTTTATATACAAAGAGCTTTGGTGATCAGAAGTCAAGGGGTTTGGGTTCTACTGACATCCATCAGATGAGATTTTGGAACACATCATGAAGCCCTTACCCTGGGGTCAATCCTCCCTGGAATTGTATACAAAGTTGGATATGTAGACATGGTTATGCATTATGTTAGTTTCCCATTGCTGCCATGACAAATTACCATGAGCTTAGTGACTTAACACAGATTTATCAGAAGTCTGAAATGGGTCTCACTAGGCTAAAATCAGGGTGTTGGCAAGGGCTGGTTCCTTTCTGAAGGCCCTGGGGGAGTCTGTTTCTTTGTGTTCTCCAGCTTCTAGAGGCTGCCCACATTCCTTGACTCATGGGCCCCTTTCATCTTCAAAGCCAGCAATGGCCCATCAAGTCTTTCTCACCTCATATCACTCTGACTCTTCTGCTTCCCTTTTGCACATTTAAGGACCCTTGTGATTACATTGAATCTATGTAGATGATCCAAGATGATCTCCCTATTTTAAGGTCAGTTGATAAGAAACCTCAATTCTGTCTGCAATCTGAACTACCCTTTGCTATGTAATATAACATTTCACAGATTTGGGGCATTAGGGTGTAGACATCTTTGGAGGGCAATCATTCTGCCTACAATATGCATCTTCCTGGGGGAATGGGCAACCAGCTGTCAACAGATTCTCAAAGGGGAATTCAAGAACCACTGAATTCAATGCTAAAACGTTCCTTGAAGCTCTAACATGGCTTGATTCTAAGAATGTTAGTGACCTGTTATGTACTCCAAGGCAAAGGATTTGGGCTCATCCACCTGGGCCTCAATTTTATTAGGACGGAGCAACAGCAAAGGTCATAGGAGAAATAAGATGTGGTTCCGAAAAACAAAAAGTAGGTCTTTACTTATCAATGTGAATTTACTACTTATTTTTTTTATGATCTACTTAACAGATGAGGAAAACAAGAGGATAGTTGACTTCATAGATTCATGAAAAGACTGATAATTGTGATGTTCAGGATAAAGTACACTTTTTATTTCTTTTATTAATAACATTCAAATAATCATGTACATCAAAGAGGTTCTCTATGAATGGCATCACTTAAGGGACCTCCTTGATCTGTCATTTCCAGCAGATGGCCAAGGGACTGGCAGTCCCTCTCCTGAAATAAGGGCTTCCTTTAACGAGTTAATGGAAGGGGAAGACTGATACAAAAGCTGTCAGGAAGGGAGACTAGTCTTCATAGATGTTCTTATTTAATGAGCAACATCAGGAGATAGAGTGTCAGAGGAGAAGCCTAATTTTCAATGTGGTATTTTATTGGGTTGAAGATGTTTATAAATCCCAGCCCTGAAATTTACATCTACCTTTAAATGTGTATTTAAAATACTCTGGGCTGGGAACAGTGCTCATGCCTATGATCCCAGCACTTTGGGAGGCTGAGGTGGGATGATCACTTGAGTCTAGAAATTCAAGACCAGCCTGGGCAGCATGGAGAAATTCTGTCTCTACAAAAAATACAAAAATTAATCAGGCGTGGTGGCATGTGTCTGTGGTCCCAGCTGCTGGGGAGGCTAAGTGGGAGGATCACTTGAGTCTGGGAGGTGGAGGTTGCAGTGTGCCGAGATCATGCCACTGCACTCCAGCCTGGGCGACAAAGTGAGACCTTGTTTCAAAAAATAGAAAATAAAAAAAAAAGGCCCCACCATGCTAAAGTTTCCATTGAGTTTGGTCTAATCCTTCCCTCTCCACACATGTCTAACAGAATATTCTCATTCTCTAGCATAGCACTTATAAATGGGTTATATCCATTGATATTTACCATGTTGGGAATTAAAACTGAGAAAAAATTTTAAATACTTACTAATTCATTAAAATAACAAGAATAGGCCGAGTGTGGTGGCTCACGCCTGTAATCCCAGCACTTTAGGAGGCTGAGGTGGGTGAATCACTTGAGGTCAGGAGTTCAAGACCAGCCTGGCCAACATGGTGAAACCCATCTCTACTAAAAATACAAAAATTAGGTGGGTATGGCGGCACATGCCTGTAATCCCAGCTACTCAGGAGGCTGAGGCAGGAGAATTGCTTGAAGCTGGGAGGCAAAAGTTGAAGTGAGCTGAGACCATGCCACTGCACTCCAGCCTGGGTGACAGCATGAGACTGTCTCCAAAAAATAAAAAAAAACTCATTATATTTTAGCACAAACAACATATTTATAAAATACATGTTCCCAAACAAAATTTAGAAGAGAGGCACTGCTTTACATTAAAAAAAATCTTCAATGTCTGGCTCAATAGAAGATAGCTGGATTTTCATATCTGCTTCTGCATTCAGTCTTTTGTGAGATCACACAGCCAGAAAACACTGTTGTGTACTTGTGACAGAATGTGAGTGAAAAGGACAACTAACATCTTTGTATTGTGAAAATAGTTTTGACATTCTGGATCTCCTGAATGGATCTTCAGTACTCCCAGAGGTCCCTAGATCACACTTTGAGAATCACTGCTCTAGTATGTTTCTCAACCAGAGAGTTAGTACTATATGGACCCCTGTTAAATGACAAACTTATAAACTCCAGAGAATATGTATTGGGACTGGAGTCAGGGAAAAAGTGTCTTGAAAAGTGAAATTTTCCTCCATGGCTCCATATCACCACTGTAAATGAATTTAGTCTTTAAGAAGCAATCACAGTTTTGGGGACTTGGTCTCTGAGGCAGTCTCTGGCATGCTGGTCTACCCTCTTCGCTCTAAGATTCCTTCTACATAGGTCTGGTCTACTTTTTTATCCTTCATTTTGTTCTGAGAGTTTTCAAACTAGAACAGTTTTTGAGCGGCTATTAACCAGTGAACTAAGAATAAAAGTCAAATTTCCTTTTTAAGTCCTTTTTAATAAGTAAGACAGGCAGAGCTCTGTTATGCTTTAAAGGTACAAAGTCAAAGCACTTGATCAGTGCTCCCTTTGAAAATTTCTTGGACTTGCCCCTCAATTACATTAAGAACTATTGGGGCTCAGGATACATCAACTCAAAAAATGACTATAGGAGATCAGAATACGTCACACTTAAATATACTTCTTTAGCATATTTAGAGCTGGCTATTCTGAAAAACTGCAAACATAGGAGTCGTTATGATGAAACTGTCCTTTGGTAAAAAGAAATTTACATCTATAAAGGAAATCTACATTAGTCAGAGTATCTGTATCAGAAAGAGGGCTGCTCAGAGACAAGTTTTATTACCTGAGAGACTTTTTATTTGTATAACAAGACAACCTTCATTCACCACACATTTCTTCCTCTCACCTGCCCATGACTTGATGCCACCTCCCCAGAGAAGCCCCAAGCCACTATTCCTTTCTGTAGCTCAGGATGCTATATAAGCTTCAATTACCTGGCTCTTCTTAGACTCTCATATTTTGTGGGACTCCTGTGCATATGTACATAATTACCTGTTTTTTTCTCCTATTAATCTGTCTTATGTCAATTTAGTTCATAGTATAGTCAAAGAATGTAGAAGGGTGGAGGGAAGTCATTTTTCCCTCCCCTACTGCATGTAATGTGTAGAAGCCAGAAATGCTACTTAGCATCCTACAGTGCATAAGCTAGACACCCCCATAACAAAAAGCATCTGGCTTCAAATGTCAATAGAGCCATGGTTGAGAAACTCTGCTATTAAAAAATGATTTTATTTTTAATTTTAATCTTACAACGTTAGCATGTCTTTTTCTAAAGGCAGCATTTATTTTGCTTTCTTAAAAAGATACTTAATCATTTCCCCTTTAATTATGCATTTTCAGGAATTTTTAGAACCCTAACATGATTACCTTAATACATTTATACAGCATAAACTCTGGACTTAAAAATGGTTGAGTGAATTATAAGGATAGTTCAGTGTAAGTCACAGGAAAGCAGCATCTTACAGTTATCTGGGAAGCAATGGGTTAATTTAAGCTTTGAAAAGTTAAAAGTAAACCAAATAGAGTTTGTTATTGCAGGCATAATCAGAGGCCTTAAATGTCTAGAACATACTGCAAACCTCCAAAAGGGGTATATAATGCAGGGCATTTTAAAAACGGACTCCTTTCTTTAGGGAAACCTTTGGGTAGGAGTATTTTGAATAATAACACACTTGGAGAAACTGTCTTTTTAAGGGAAGGCAAATCGCTTGAGAAATATGCTAAGTGAAAACCCAATTAATCTTATGTTTTCCTTTTCTGTTTAATTTAGAAAAAAATCTTGGTTTAAAAGAAAGAAATAAAATTACTATTATTTTATACTGATGTTCACTGCTGACCACATAAAATGACCTGTTTTGAAGCAAATGAAAGCTTCAGTGACCCCATGTTTAACAGAATGTAGCTTTAGAGCTGGGAAATTTTCAGTCAAGTGAACAATAGTAATTAGGATACTCCTTTTCAAAGTCTTCCAAATCCAAGAATATTTATCATATCATTTAACTGTAGACACAATCATTCAGAGGGGGATGAGTCAAGAATAGATGCTTTGCTGGAAGGGGAAGAAAGAGGAGGCCACAGGCTTCTAATTGAGCACTCCAGAAAAGCCAGAACATGGCCTGATTATTGCCAATTACAGAGTAGAATTAAAATTTATCATCTACAATTATGGGACAGAATTACTGTTCTGAGCTGTAAGCTCCAATTACTAAGACACAGTTAATCAAGATAGAAAGCCTGAAATGGCTCCTAGGAGAAAGGGGAAACAGGCAGGAAGAGGGAGGGGAAACTGCACCCTTTGTTTAGCTCCCATTGAGCCATTGTCGTGTTGCAGGTCTTGTAAATTCACAGTTAACAAAAAAGTACTCACAGTCCATACTTCATTTAGTGTGACAAATGTTTAAATTTTTTTTTTAAACTGCTGCCATAGCAACACCTAACTGCAAATACCATAATGTTTTATATGTGAGTTAATAATAATTTTATTGTTGTGATCATTTGTGTAGCTTTCATTTAATTATTTCACAGGCATGCCTGACTGAAGAGTAAATTATTCATTGTGGGAGGAAAGAGCTCAGTAGTTTAATAAATTCCATTCAGGCTTAAAGATTAGATAGAGAATCTTACCTCAAAGTTTTGGTTTCGATGCAGATTACTTAGAGACATTTAAAAATGAAAATAACATTTATTTTTATTTATGGTAATCCCCTTTTATGCACTGTTTTGCTTTCTGAGGTTTCAGTTACCTGAAGTTAACTAAGTTCTGAAAATATTAAGTGGGAAATTCCAGAAAATAGACAATTCCTAATTTTTAAATTACTTGCCATTCTGAGTAGCATGATGATCTCTTACAATGTTTCTGCTCTATCCCGCTCTGGAGAACTATCCTTTTGTCCAGCAAATCCACCCTGTATACACTTCCTGCCCCTTAATCACTTAGTGGCCTTCTCAGTTATCAAACTGAAAAAACATAGTATCCATAGGGTTCAGTAGTATCCTCGGTTCCAGGCATCCACTAGGGGTCTTGCAACACAACCCTTGCGAATAAAGGGGGACTACTGTACTGAGATAACAGTACTTCTCTGTTTGGTATTGTGGTGTTAGAAAATAAATACATGTGGCCTGGCATGGTGGCTCATGTCTTTAGTCCCAGCACTTTGGAAGGCTTAGGTGGGTGGATCACGAGGTCAGGAGTTTGAGACCAGCCTGGCCAACATGGTGAAACCCCATCTCTACTAAAAATACAAAAATTAGCCATGTGTGGTGGTGGGTGCTTGTAGTCCCAGCTGCTCAGGAGGCTGAGGCAGGAAAATTGCTTCAGCCCAGGAGGCAGAGGTTGCAGTGAGCCGAGATCGCGCCATTGCACTCCAGCCTGGGCAACAGAGCAAGACTCTGTCTCAGAAAAAATAAAATAAAATAAATACATGTGAAGTTTAGAGAGTGGAGTTCTATCTTTTCAGGGAGATTAGGAACTGGATGCTGCCCTGAGGCACTGGCAATGCAGGGGAAAGGGCAAAGGAATTACAGGAGATGCCTTGGGCTACAATTCTAGCCTTGCTTCAGGCAAGTGGCTTCACTTCCCAGCAACTGTGGGTAATTTACATGTACTAAAATACAATATCAACATAAAAGTGCTTCACCAACTACAAAGTTATTCAATTAATGAAGAATATAAGGCTAACACTCAGAGGGTAATGAAAGCCATTTAAATTTACTTGGTGCATAGTGTGTTCCACATTCGAGCTCTTTTAAGACACCTTCTGATGTGAACCCAAGGCAGCTGGAAGGGGGAACAAAACCACAGAACTACATAGAAGGTGCTAGATTTAGGAACCTGGCAGTCCTGTCACACTAATGCTATAGCAGGTACTGCTGTAGATAGACTAAAATGCTAGTTCCTGAACTAAAGACATTTACCTCCAGATTGAACCACTTAAAGCAATCTCTAAAATTTCTCAGGTTTAAGCACTTTTGCTAGTGCTCAGCTCTTTCCACTGACACCTCTCTTGTTTTTAAACTAAATTTCTGTGTAACTAGAATGAAAGAAAACATATTTGAATTAAATTATGTGTTATTCTATAAGCACAAACTCTTAGTAAAAGTTAACAGTAACAAACAGAAAACAGAAACAGAGTGTGGTTTTTAAAACTATGTCTTCCAAGTTTCTAGATGAATTTTTTACAGACCTTGAATAGTGTGTAAAAAATATTGATCTATTGATATAGGTGAATAAAATAATTCCCATTTTGCTGATTGATAACCTGAGCCATAGAGAAGAGAAGAAATTAAGGCCTAAGAAGAGAAAAAATCTGAACTCTGAGTTTCCTGACTTTCAGCTTAAAAGCATTTTAATATTTTTTTTTTTTTTTTGAGACGGAGTCTTGCTCTGTCACCCAGGCTGGAGTGCAGTGGCCGGATCTCAGCTCACTGCAAGCTCCACCTCCCGGGTTCCCGCCATTCTCCTGCCTCAGCCTCCCGAGTAGCTGGGACTACAGGCGCCCGCCACCACGCCCGGCTAGTTTTTTGTATTTTTTTTTTAGTAGAGACGGGGTTTCACCGTACTAGCCAGGATGGTCTCGATCTCCTGACCTCGTGATCCGCCCGTCTCGGCCTCCCAAAGTGCTGGGATTACAGGCTTGAGCCACCGCGCCCGGCCAAGCATTTTAATATTAATTACAACTTTGTATTAGCATAATTTTTAATACTGAAATTTTATTTATCAAAATTTTTGTTTGAAGTTTTCTGAAATTTCACTCTCTAGTAGCTTAGAAATTTGAAAATTAGATGTTGTCTTCATCTGCTTTATGTTGCTATAACAGAATACCACAGACTGGGTAACTTATAATGAACAGAAATTTATCTGACTCATGGTTCTAGAGGCTGAGAAGTCCAAGAGCATGGTATCAGCATCTGAAAGGGGCCATCATGCTGAGTCATCCATGGTAAAAGGCCCAAGAGTGAGCTAGGAGGAGAAGGCAGAACTCACTTTTATAGCAATCTACTCTAGTAATAAAAAGCCCACTCCCAAATGACAACATTAATCTACTCATGAGGGCAGAGTTCTCATGGCCTAATCACCTCTTAACAGTCTTACCTCTTAATACCATCACAATGGCAGTTAAATTTCAACATGTTTTGGAAGGAACATTCAAACCATAGCTGATGTGATTTTATAGACAGTGTAACTCTAAAATGTGTATCTTCCTTGTAGATGAACTATATTCAATAGTCTGAGTCAGACTAGAAATCAAGTAATTCCACTTTTCACTGCTAATTTATAATCCCAGAACAGCTTTCTATAATTGTGGAAGTAAAAGATGCTTTAGAAGAAAATTTCAAATATTGTAGAAGACAATACAATGGAAAATAAGGGTCTTGTCCCAGTACCCCAAACCCTAGGCCCATTACCCAGAAGATATCAATGCTTGCCATTTCTGGTGAATCCTTAAATATTTTAATGATATACAAAGTTTATATTTATATATCATTTAAAAATCATATACAATGGAATTCTATGAAGCATTTAGAAAGAATGAGGAAGAGCTCTTTGTTGATATGGAAAGCTCTTTGAGATTTATTAATAGAATGAAGCAAAAATAAAGCAAGCCTTTTGTTAGTCATATGTAATGAAAATATTTTATCAATTGGTCTTTTCAATTTGTTATTTGTACCTCAATCTGTTTAAATTGTGTAACAATTATTAATCACAATAATTATTGTCAACTTAAGGTTTATAAAGCATTATGAGCCTTAGATAAATATACTGGAAAATTATTTGAACTATAGCACTCCAAGTTAAAAGACTTTGAAATGCAAGGGATCACCAATAGCACACAGTACCTTTCTGTATTTATTTGTCATTCTACTTGCTATACATTAATTTGGTTATTTTAAACTTTTCCTACCATTAACATTTTCTTGCCAAACAAAATGAGATGTGTGTTTGCCCATTCACGGCTGATTTTTTTCAAAGCACTGAGCCCTGGAAACCTGTAGAGGGCAGCAAAGAAACCTTTCCATTTTGTGATTGTCATTAGATAATTTTTAGACAGTAAATCTTTCTAGAAATGTTGATATTATTAAAAATACACATAATTAGGCTGTCCTTGAAACAGTCAAAGGAATGCAGATGTTACCAAAACCTGAGACTATCCACGTAACATTCTTGGTTAAACATCTCTGTTGGCTCAAAATGCATATAGGAAAAAAGTTCAGGGTTTTCTGGTAGCATACAGGGCCTTTCAGAACCTGCCTCAAACTGTCCTCTCTACCATCATTCTGCATAGCCCCTCACTAGGATCCAGGGTCATCAATCCTAGTGCAGGAAACATCTAAGGCCGGTAAGAAGCCTGGTCATCCCTGCCGTTCCCTCTTTTCCCAAAGTCCTTGGCTTATCTACAGAGAGTGAACTCCTGCTCACCACGTAAGCATCTCCCCATCTACCCAACTGTTTCAATTCCTGCTCATTTCTCTGGTTCAGCATTGGCCACATTTATTGTGATTATCTTCTTATCTATCAGCCTCTTTAGTGTGGGGCTCATTGGTTATTCATTTTTTAATCCTAATCACCTAACACACAGTAGCCCCTAAGTGTTTAAGAAATAAATAAATGCATGCATGAATGAATGAATACTTGCAGAGAGTTAAGATTTTTAGATTTTCTTGGAAAATTAATGCCATGTCACAGAAACATCACAAAGGGACACAGATATTTTACTTTAAATAAAACTCTTACCTTAAATCAAAGTGGCTCTGGGACAACCAGCAGTGGAAGGGTTCTTAGAAAATAAGTATTGTGCAAATCTGTTGCTCCCGAAGCCTTGGCCTTTGGGATGGTAGGTATACAGCGGGTATTTATTACAATAATTTAGACAATGAAAATCACCAGTGGTTCAGAATTTGGCTGTGTATGGCAGAAAGGGAGGAGAATTTAGTGTGGGAAAAAAACCACCATTATACAAGAAAATGTATAATGACTTACCTATCTTTGTGGGAAGATTATATTGAAATGGAATGAAGGAAAACAACATTAATTTCTGTTTTCTATCACTGAACTTTGAGTTATATCCAATATTAGAATAAAGTATCCTTATAGTACAAATGAGAAAAGAAAGGTAGTTTTCTCATCACTGAGAGCTGAGTTGTGAGGGCCAGTTTGGTGTGTGATCTTGGGGAAATAATATTTTTTGCTACTTTCTAAATGACCCACAAAAACTCCTTAAAAAATGTTCCCCAAAGAGTCATGGTTTTAAAACCAAAAAACAGTGGGCAGTTATTAATATAATCTGTTATGCAAAAAATTCACCTTGCACTCCTAAGAGAAAAGCAAAATAAAGACTTTTGATAAATAATTAGCTATTTTAATTTTCAAATTTTAGAAATTTAAGACAGTTCATTTCAGTGATCTTTTTGTTTTCTTTAAATTACATGGGGAAAATGTTTCTTCTGCCTTCATTTCATTTCTGTTGGCCTGATGAAAATAATCACACAGTAGAAAATCCTATTTATATTGTGATATTGTGATGCTATGAAGTGAATCCTTTTTTTTTGTAAGAGAAATGTAAGCATATTAACGTTGAATACTTAGGAGGCAGTCATGGTGGTAACATTAGAAATTATATACAGAAAACAAAATGCATGGTGACAAGAATTTAAAAACTGACTGGAAGACTTGAGTCTTCCCTAGGGTTTGCTAGAGTCTAGGGGTGGTCTAGGACAAGCAAACTTGACCCTGAGCAAGATCATGGAGGAGGTAGACTGTCACAGTTCTTTTTCTGCTTTTACTGCATTCCATATCCTTCAGTTCTCAAGGGCCCATTGTATTCACATTATCTCTTAGTTAATCATAATTCGGTTCTGTAGCCAGACATTCTGTATAAGACACTGGGCCTCACTATAGGACACACAATTTTCAGTTTCTACCTTCTAGGTGTTCAGAAGATTTTGTTCTTTTCATGTTCCCTATATTCAAAACTGTTGCTTAGAAATCCTCTCTGCCACCAATTCATCATCATTACCACTAATTGTTCAGTGCCCTGCCCTAAAATGACTAATATGATGAAGAAAATTGTGCTTTAGAACAAATGAGTTAAAGCTTCACCTCATCATTTTAATAAACTTTTTATTTTGGAAAATTTAGATTTGTACAAAAGTTGCAAAGATAGCACAGAGAGTTCCAGTTTACTCCTCACCCAGTTTCCCCCATTGTTAATGTCTTATGTTGCCATGGTACGTTTGTCACAACTAAGAAACCAACATTGTTATGTTACTATTAACTAAATTCCAGACTTAGATGTCACCAGTTTTTCCATTAATGTGCCTTTTCTGTTCCAGGATGCATTTCAGGTGCCACATTGCATTTAGTAGTCATGTCCCCTTAGTCTCTTCTGGTCTGTGACAATTTCTTAGTCTTTCCCTATTTATTGTGACCTTGACAGTTTTCAGGAGTACTGGTCAGATATTTGATAGAGTATCTCTCAAATTGGGTTGGGCTGACATTTTCCTCATGATTAGACTAGGTTATGGATTTTTGTAAAGAATATCATAGGGGTGATGTGCCCTTCTTGTTGTATGATGTCAGTGGTGTCTGCTGTCAACATGACTTATCACTGGTGATGTTGACTTTGATCCCTGGCTAAGGTAGTGCTTGTCAGCTTTCTCCATTGTAAAGCTATATATATATTTTACCCCTTTCTATACTGTACTATTTGGAATCAAGTAACAAAGTGCAGCTTACACTCAAGAGTGGGCCTAATTAAGCTCCACCTCCTAGAGGGGAGGAGTATCCACATAAATTATTTGGAATTTTTCTGCAAGATTTGTTTCTCCCTTGTCTTATTAATTTTTATATCAAATCATTGTTTATATCAGTATTGAGCCATGTATATTTAGTTTTTACATTTGGTTATAATCCATACTATGCTACTTTTTTTTTTTTTTTTTTTTTTTGAGACTGAGTCTCTCTCACCCAGGCTGGAGTGCAGTGGCACCATCTCCACTCACTGCAACCTCTGCCACCGTCCCCCACCCGGCCCCCCGCCCCAAGTGGTTCTTGTGCCTCAGCCTCCTGAGTAGTTGGGATTACAGGCACTTGCCACCATGCCCGGCCATGCTACTATTTTGTTACTCAAAATTTCCAGGTTTGGCCACTGAGAACTTTTCAGGTTGGCTTCTGTGTCCCTCTGATACATTCTCTCTCGCTCTCAAGCATTTCCTTACTGTGTACTACTATGAGATGTTGTAGGCTCATCTTGTATTTTTCCTGTTCCAGCCCCAGAATCAACCATTTCTCCAGGGATCTCTGCTTCCTTTTATTGGAGAATGACTCCTACAATTTAATTAGGGCTTTAATAGGAATCATGAGCCTTAACCTGGAAGTTGATCCTACTTATTGATTACAATTCCAATGACTTATTGAGTATAAAGTTCACTTATTATACTAAGTACCTCTTGTTGAAATTAACTATTAAATTGTGAAATTCAGGTTCTGAGATCAGAGTTATTTTGGGGAAAAATGTTGCACTTATGTGTAGAACTCAATAGTGTCTTTATACAATAACATGTGGCTGAAGAAGTCCTCATTGCCAAATGGAAAATTCTGCTGGCTTATGTGTCATCATTTGTCATTATTTTATTGTAAAATAAAAATCTGAGTCATTTAGATTTTAAAAATTATCAATTATCTCTGGTGACAGAAATGTTTAAAGCGGCATACCTATTACAGTCTGGAAAGTAAATCTCATGTAGTGAGCTATGGATTGAATGTTTGTGTTCCACTGAAATTGGTATGTTGAAGCCTAATGCCCAATGTGATGGAATTTGGAGGTAGAGCCTTAGGGAGATGACTGGGCCATGAGTATGGAGCCCTCACAAATAGGATTAGTGCCCACATAAGAAGAGACATGGGAGAGCTTGCTTCTTCGCTCTCTACTTTCTGCTATGAGGATACAATGAGAAGTTGGCCAAGTACAAACCAGGAGGCCGGCCCTCACCAGACATTGGATCTGCTGGCACTTTGATCTTGGGCTTCCTAGCCCCCAGAATTGGCAGAAGTGAATGTTCATTGTTTAAGTCACCCTAGTTTAGTGTGTATTTCTTATAACAGTCTGAACTAAGACATAAAGCAAATGTCCTCCAACAATCATCTTAAAGATGTGCCGTTATTACCAACTCAGTCGCTAATGATATCTAACATTACTTTGAAATTTAGAGCAGTGTTTCTCGACTCAATTATAAGGACATATTAGAGTTAAAAATACTCTGGAAGCATTCCAGACCAGTCAGCATCGAGGGGAAAGCCATATTCCAAGGGTTTCCAATGGGCAGCTAAAGTTGTCTGTCAAGAAATAATGCACCATGAATATTTTCATGTTTCTGTGAGGTCAGGGCTTTCTAAGAAAACAGTACTGGCACCTGGTTAAAAGGCAATGGAGTAGCAACCCTAAAGACTGAGGTCTTGGCAGTGATACAAAGTCCTCCCTTTCCCTGGAAGCTTGTGTTTATCTTCCAGGGTGGTGAGTAGAGATCTTTCCTTCTACTTCCCAGAGATAATGATGTTTATGATTCAGACCAGCGGTCACCCTCTTTCTCCACAAAGGGTGACGGACAGATGGGCCAGCAGTTCCTATATAAGCTCTGGGTTTCATAATTGCAGAGATCCTCTCCTGTACATCTCACTGAGTTGCTCTGGGAGGAACTAGGGCTTTGGGAAAAGCTCTGTGAGCAGTCTGTCTCTGATTCAGAGGTCTGGTATATATGTATGTGTGTGTATACACACTTACATGCATCTAATTGTCACAGGCTGATTTGTTAGCTCAAAACTAGGGTAACATTTCAGACCCTTCACAGTTTCAGATTCAACATTGAGAGCCCATGCTCCAAGGAAACCAGGCCTGTGCTTCCATGAGCAACCACTGGTTTACTTTGTTTTTGCTAGGTATCTCCCTTGATTTGCCTGTGCCCATATTGTAACTGTTGTTAAAATATTTTTAACATCACCCCTAATGAGAAACATCAAACATACTGAGCTCCAAATTTTCACTGGGAAAAAATGTCTTTACCAGCTGGGCACGGTAGCTCATGCCTGTAATCCCAGCACTTTGGGAGGCTAAGGCGGGAGCCACGCTTGAGCCCAAGAGTTTGAGACCAGCCTGGGCAACGTGGCAAGACAATGCCATCTCTATTATTAAAACAAAAAAATGTTTTTAAATGTCTTTATCTTATTGGATGCAAAGAGAAAGCAGACTAAGATTTATCTCTGCCTAGACAAGCCTCATGACCGATTTTAGCCAAATCTGTGTTTTCAGTAGAAAGCGCTCTGGCTCTCAGCATGCAAGGGCAGTTCACAGAGTGTGCATTTATGTGAAATTTCAAGTCAATTTCCTGTGTTTTATTCCTTTTCCTCTTTCAACTAACACCATTTGAAAAGAATGAAAGAATTAATCATAGCACTTTGTACTTCTTTTGCACATTTTTTCCTCTCAAGAAGCTAAAATTACTTCACACTGAGTTCCTCAGAGATCATGAAAAGGAAGTCTCTCAGGTAGGTAGACCGCCAATATTTTCATAATTGTCTGGATGAAGGAAATAGGCCATAAATGACAGGTTCACTATGGTCAGTACCAGAAAGCTACAATATAGGTAAATTTACTGAATACCACAGTGGAGAATATTCACTAAGGCTGACTATATCATGTGAATTAAGACCTACCCTTGTTTGTTAAATAGAGGAAATCCTCATAAGAAGATATAACTTTAAGAAAAAAGTATTTTTGCGTTACAGAAAGAATATGATTTATTTTCAAACCTCTCTGGGGAATAACTAACCCACCCCAGGCTCTGGCTTACATACACAGGTTCATCTAAGCGAGATGTAGGTTTTTAAGCCCAAATCATACATATTAAACTGTAGTGGAAAATAACATTAGAATCCCTTGAATAAATTTGTTGGGCTTACTTCAAGAGACTGAACTGGTCCCAAGTAACATTTGATAAATGAATGCAGGATTGACATCTGTAGACTTGGGTAGGCTGATGTCTAACAGAAAAGAATCTCCCCAGTTTCCACACACCGACTATAATTAGGGATGTCTGCCCGCCCTTTGGCTTAATTGCTGCCTAACATCTAATTGTCATAGTCAGTGAGAGCTATTAGATCTAGCGCTACCCCCGAATATGAGCCAACAAAACCCTCTCTGTGCTTAAGCCAGTTTGAGTCAGAGTTTCTGTCACTTGCAACCAGGAGACTATTATACTAATAAAACTATGGCACAAAATTGCTGACAGGATGGAAAAAACGTGGTGCCTGCACCAGATAAATATTAACTGTTGTAATGATATCTTATTCAAACACATAAAACACTTTGCCAATCTTCTGCATTTGGTACACATCACAAACTACTTTATACTGTTAGTTTATGGTTATGATAACTGTTTTAAGCTTTTTGAGAATGAAAGTTAGTTTTAAAAGTCTTTTATAAGACCTAGAATAGTGCCTTTCATAGAATATGTGTCCATAAATATGTCAAAGTGATTGTGTTAAAAATCATGTGACTTGATTATTCGTTTAGCACCTTGTAGGAAAATTAAATATAAATAAATATCACTTGATAGAGACAGACAATTCCTTAAGGTGAAATATAAGATTTTGAAGTTTGTAATTTATTATGACTTATAACTAAGGAATTTTCTAAGGAATACACATCCAAGACGAACATGGGATTCAATGGGAAAACATGTTTTAACCTATTTACATAATTTTATTGTTTTTATCGTGAATATATTGAATTTTGTCAGTCCTCGATTGATTGAAAAAGTGGAAATATCTGGAGAGATGTTTGGACATTTGGGCTTACTAATTTCCACAGTGTTGGTGAAAAGTAAAAATAGATAAATAACATTCACAATTTCCATTGGACCTAGAAATTATTGGTAGAGCTGTCAAAAATGATGAGAGAAGGTGCATACACTAGGAAGAACCCTTACTCTGAGATGCTAGGAAGTGATGAAAAAATACATACATGCCAATTATTGTTCAGACACATGTCATGCCAAATGTATAAAGATTCAGCAATAATTTATTAAGGTGTGTTGGAAATAAACATTTGAAGCTAATAAACTTCTTTAAGCTCCAAAATTTTATTTTCTTGTTTGGCTAGCAGGCTTTTTCAAAAGTTACACCATTGCTGGTTGCTGTTTTTTTTTTTTTTTTTGTTTTCATTTTTAAAGAAAGCATACATTACTTGAATTTTTCTTAAAATTAAGTGTCATCATTATGAAGTCAAATGGCTATAAAGTCTAGCCAATACCTATAAAGGCCCTCAGGCAACAAAGACCAATTTGTTTTTGGTCCCTTCTAAATTCTTTCTTGCTGATTCCTTCCCCTCCATCAATCCTGTCTGTTCATTTTTGCATGTTTCTGGGGTCTTAACTCTGTTGCATGTAGTTTGGGCAACTCTAAGATAAAGAAAAAAAGCTTCAGATGAGAAAGCAGAAGTATTTGAATATAGGTTTGAATAAAGGAAAAATATTAATTATGGAATCACAAACCTTTATATTTAAATGAGAACACTTTCCAACTGTATACATAATGTCGGATATTTTATTGTGAGAGCTAAACAAATATTTTTTCAGTAGGTTTTGAAAAAAGTGTCACGAATTACCATTAAATAGATTCTGTCACTTCCCAAACTCAATAAATCATCTATCTGAATGTACTCTGTAATTGTAAAGCATTTGTAAAAGAAAACTCTTTTATTTCCTCTCTAAATAAAACATTGAGTTTTCTGGACTGAAAACGGAGGGCATATTGAAAATACAGTAGACATTTTATTCTTCACAGAATAAAATCTAATTTGAAGACATCAACTTTCTTCTCTTCCCTAAATTGACAATCTAAAATAATTGTTCAACCAGGCAGAAGTAACAAGTTACCCTTGTCACACAATTTTTATTTTATTGTTTTATTAAATACAAATATTTTATTATGTTAATATTTAAGGAAGGTTGATTCTTTCTCCAATAAGAGGTTTTTTTTATTTGTTTGTTTTTGTTTTTGTTTTTTTTCCTTGAGATAGAGTCTTGCTCTGTCACCTCAGCTGGAGTGTAATGGCGCAATCTTGGCTCACTGCAACCTCCGCCTCCTGAGTTCAAGCGATTCTCCTGCCTCAGCCTCCCGAGTAGCTGGGACTACAGGCACCCGCCACCACGTCCAACTAATTTTTGTATTTTTACAAAAATTTCACCCTGTTGGCCAGGCTTGCCTCGAACTCCTGACCTCAAATGATCTGCCCGCCTTGGCCTCCCAAAGTGCTGGAATCACAGGTGTGAGCCCCACGCCTGGCCCCAATAAGAGTTATATGAAGACTTCTACGTAGTGTATAATCATGCCCTAACTAGAAAACTCCTTTGTCACTTCCCCACACCTCCCATATTCTTGTTAACTCTTTCCATTTAGCCTAATCCTTTCTATAAGTAATTCTTTTTACTCCTCCAATATTTCTCTTGTGCTTTTGTTTTTCTCAAATGCACTTCTGATTTGCTAGAAAGCATATTTATTTCTAAATCAGCCAATGAATGAAACAGTTATTAACCTAAATCTGACACAGTATATGGCCCAAATCAATTTTCTGTGCTCAAGAATTATCTTGGGTAATGGGTAGGCAAATTTTGGCAGTTTCAAAATAGAAAGGTCTGACACTTAACTGATTCCTCCTAGTTAAAATGTGGACACCAATATCAAATTCAAGCATGACACAAATCAGTACCATGTCTGGAACTTAGAAGTTATTATTCTTATTTTAAGGGACAGCATCTCACTATATTGCCCAGGCTGGAGTGCAGTTGCTGTTCACAGGCATGATCATGGTGTACTATAGCCTCGAACTCCTGACTTCACACAATCCTTCTGCCTCAGCCTCCCAAGTGGCTGGAAATATAGGTCTGCCCAGCTGGAGGCTATTTTAATGTTTCCCTTGTTTGAATAAGCCCATTTAGTAACTCTCACTGATGTCTCCTGAAAGATACTACTTTTGCTTAGCTTTCTGATGTGGAGGGGAAAAAAAAAATTCATGCATTTCCCCTGCTGTCTCCTATTGAATGCAAAATGACTTCTGAAAAAAGTTAACATCTATGATGCTGTAACAGACATCATTTAGCAAATATAGTTTATGTTTTAAAGTCAGATCACTTCCTGAGGATATGTCTTGAATTAAAAAGCACAAAATGTCTGGTTTTCATTGTATCCTTACAGTTGCAGAGACAGATAATACATGCATTATTTTCTTTTGCATGCATTTGTTTTGTTTACAAAAGAACATTGGTCATCTAAATGTCTGTAGGCCATTTTCTTTTCTTTTACTTTTTATCAATGACTTGTTAGGCATGACCCTATACTTTTTCACTTCCAGATAATGTACCCTCATTGTTTTTTAAGGGAAAAGCATATGACAGTTTTGCATGAACAATCAACCTTGTGAGGATCAAATGAAACATGTACAGGTTCACTGCAGCCCATGAAGGGATGTACAAATGGTAGCCTTACTATCCCATGTGAATGATTTACTTGGAGATTTTGGGGAAAAATGTGCGAAGTTTGACATGCTGTACACTTGTAATTGCACATGATGTGGTGGCAAGAGACTCGCTTTTTGGAATCCTTCAGACCTACTGCATATCTTGTTTTTACCATGTACTAATGATATGCTTTGGTTTACTTCATTATCTCTCTGAATCTGTTGTCTCATTCCCAAAATGGGCAAAAGATGCCTAACTCAGAAGATGCTGTTAAAATGAAACAAATTCACTGTATGTCACAGAATCAGATTTCTAGAAGGCTTCCAATTTGTTGCTTTCTCCTTCTAAGTCCAGCCCCCTTCTGAACAGGTAAAATCCCTGGTTCATGAGATCCACCAAGGGATTGTGCACAGTAGCCAGGTAAAGGTCAGGGCCCACCTGGGGAGGGGGGCTCCAGCATTCATGTAACACTTAGAATAAATCACATGCTTAGAGAGCTGGGGCGCTATGGAGATAGGATTGGAGAATTACCTGGAAATGTTCAGTTGATTGTAAACTTTGGGAGAGATTTTCTAAGTGCTACATTTTCAACATATTCCGATGGGTATAGTTGAGTATTTTGGGAAATCCAAGAGGGAGAAGGAAACCAAAATGTTTCACCCCAAAATATACTCCTTTGACATATTTCAAGATGGCTATTCAGAAAAGCGGGAAATACAAGAATAGCTGAAAAACTGTCTTTTGTGGGGGAGATTTGTATCTGTAGAGAAAAATCTTCATTGATGCAGCCAGGCTTTCTTTGAAGCCTTTCCTTATCTGGATCTAGGGAAGATTAACTGAGAGTCTGACACTTTTAAAGGTCTAAAAGAAACATTCACCGTCTATTCTGAGGGCTGCTACCTGTGAAGTTTCATCTACACAACAAGACCACTTTGCTAGACGGGCCTTTCTCTCCCTCCCATAACCTGTTTCACCAAGATCCAAGCCTTATTCTTTCTGTAACCTCAGATGGTATATAAACTTCTGAACCCCATTGGAGGGTTGGGGTAATCCCTCTGTGGTTCTCCCCATGCATATTAATAAACTTATATGCCCTGGCTAAATGCAGTGGCTCACACCTGTAATCCCAGCACTTTGGGAGGCCCAGGTGGGCAGATCACTTGAGCCCAGGAGTTCAAGACCAGCCTGGATAAAATCTGGTACAATCTCATGACTACAGAAAATACAAAAATTAGCCAGGAATGGTGGTATGTGCCTGTAGTCCCAGCAGGTCGAGGCTGCAGGGAGCCACGATCATGCCGCATAGGGCTTTAAAACAATGCATATCTGTTATCTCAGTTTCTGTGGGTCAGTAGTCTAGGCATGGCTTAACTGGGTTCTCTGGTCAGAGTCTCATGAAGTTGAAACCAAGTTTTTGGCCAGGCTGTGGTTCTTATCTGGAGCTTGGGTTCTCTTCTAAGCTCAGTGCTTTTTGGAAGGATTCAGTTCCTTGTGACTGTAGGAGTGAAGCCCTCAGCTCTTAGAGTCCACCCCTCTCTGTAGGCAGTGCATAACATTACTTTTTGTTTCTTTGAGGTCAGAAAGAGGGTCTCTGCTCCTTGGAGTCTCTTTAAAGGGGCACATCTGATTAGGTCAGACCCACCCAAGATAATCTCCATTTTGATTAAATTAATGTCAGTTTATCAGGAGCTTTGATTACATCTCACAATTTCTCCACCTTTGCCATGCTAAATAACATAATCATAGAAGTGACATCCTATCATGTTCAAGGTCCTGCCCATCTTCAACAGGAGGTGATTATACAGGGTATTTATACCAGGAGCAAGAATCCTGGGGGCCTTCTCAGAATTCTACCCCCCACACTAATCAAATTAGAATGTTTAATTCAAGCCAGGCACAGTGCCTGTAGTTCCAGCTTCTCGGAAGGCTGAGGCAAGAGGATTGCTTGAGTCCAAGAGTTCAAAGCTGCAGTTAGCTATGATCGCATATTTGAATAACCACTGCACTCCAACCTGGGCAACATAGTGAAACCCCATCACTAAAAAATAAAAAGAAAGAAAAAATGGCATGTTTAATTTGATATAAAAGTGGGTAAACCTTTGCATGGCACATTTTATGTGAATTTTGTTATTTCTAATTGTAGTATAGTTAAAATGATACATTAGGCTTAATTTCAAGCTATGCACAGAGTACTCTAGGTATTTTAATAGGATGCCAGAATCTTATTGCTTTCTGGAAATTCCTCTGTAAAGCCAACAGCTTTTGAATATTTTGTAGAAGACTGCACTTGATTTGACCTGAGGGACTACTTAGTTAAGATATGACCACGTCTGCCTCTAAGTACCTACTTTTTTCTCCATCTCCTTGTTGGATTTTGGTGGTAAAAGGTCAGTTATCTACTGCAAAGTTTTAGACAAGAGGAGTGCTTCTGAATCCATCAGTTTATCTTAAGCTATCCACAATATATTTTTGCGATGTATCTCAATTTGATTTTTAATAATAGTAAAAGAAGGAGTGATAGCTATTTTATTGAATTTATATCCAATCTCAAAAAATATATAAAAGAATAATGAAGTCTCTTGACATTCATAAGAGCAGAAAACCCAATTTAAACAAAAAAGCAGGAGAAAAAGAACCTTTGGACTGTGTGGACAGATAAACACAGTAGAAAAGACGCAGGGGCCAGAAATCCACCCTGACACTCTACGACTCACCAGTTATATGGCAGCTGAAGGTGAGGTGGAGGTCCATTGACAAGAGGAGACTATTTTAGAACTCTGTCTTTTTCTTGCCCCAAACTAAGGGGACAAGCAGAGTTATCACACATAATTTTAGAAAGAAGAAAAGTAACAAAAGGGAAGAAGAAGGTGGCTATTCTGAATGTGGTTTTGGTGCCAAAAAGAATGAAAGGAGCCCACGGGGAGATGAAGCAGAGTGGAGTGGTCAGGGGATGACATGGGCTGGGACCTAAAGCTCCCCAGAGCAGGACCCTTCCAACATTCTTAACTGCCACCTACAAGAAGACATACGTGACCAGGCGTAGTGGCTCACGCCTGTAATCCCTACACTTTGGCCAATAAGATTGGTGGATCACTTGAGCCTCAGGAGTTGGAGACCAGCCTGGGCAACATGGTGAAACCCCATCTTTACAAAAAGTAGCTGGGCATGGTGGCACATGCCTGTAGTTCCAGCTACTCTGGAGGCTGAGGTGGGACAATCACCTGAGCCCTGGGAGGTTGAGGCTGCAGTGAGTTGTGATCATGCCACTGTACTCCAGCCTGGGCAACAGTGAGATCCTGTCTCAAAAAAACAAAGATACAAATTTTCCTTTCTGATCCAGTGTACATATATACATTTATATTTAAGAGTGAAACAAGAGTTTTCCAAAAGAATACTTATACTATACACAATGTACTGTATTTTCTGTTTTAATCTAGGTGGTATTTTAAAGCTGGTTGTGACTTATTGAATTGACTTCATGAGTCAATAATAGGTCATGGCTACAGTTTCACACACAATGACCAGACAGCCTCGGAAGGCACAATCTTTGGAAATCTCCTCTCTGCATATGAACCACCATCATCTGCATTTCAGTAGCTCCTGAATGCATTAGTGGACTGTGTTTTGGGTATTAGTTCCAGGTACCCAGAAAAACTCCCTTCCGTAGCATACATAATTTGGTAGTGATGCTAGATAATGTAATTATGTTTATAGATAAACAATAGTCTATATAAAACACTATATTATACACAGGCAGATTTTCCTAGGTTGTATTTTTTATTGAGACAGAAACATTTTTTGAGGGCAATGATGTTTGTAAATATCCTCTTTAATGGAATAACACAGAATGTTTGTATATGTTCTTCTAGAATGCTGACATAGCCTGGATACAGAATGGGTATATTGCAGCAAGACTTGAGCTTTGTAGAACTAGGATGATTTAACAGTTAAAAACAAAAACAAAACCTATGTCCACCATGATGTTGATTGTCTAAGAAAACAAGAAAAAATACAACCATAAAATTTTATATACTTGCTATGAGTGGGTCATAAATTAGGCACCAAATTTTCTTGAAGTCAATGCAGAAAATTCAAGCTATTTACACAATTCACCTTATGTATAAAATAAACTCACAGCGTTATGAGAAGCACAGCTATTTTTTGATACTGAAATTACGTAGTTTCTTCTGAAGTACCTGCTTCAGGAGAAGATTTCACTTCATGAGAATCAGGGCAAAACATAGACCCCACAAAGACTCCAGCTTTCACAGAGCTGGTATTTTATGCCATCTAGCAGGACCTCACCCTGTGTGGATGGTGCCACCTACAGCTTTGGCTGGGATAGGGGACTGGTGTAAGGACCTGGGACCTGAGTAAGTAGCAGGGGAGTTGAAGGTTGTTATAGGGATGGGGCCAGAGGAGAGGCAAATGCTACATAAAGTATGTTATTGCAAATAAAAGTAGTGGACTAGATATATATATTGGCATACGGATAGATCTCACAAAACTAGTGGCGCATGGCACTATATGTAGTTGCATAAGACTAGAAACAACCCAACTGTACATCGCTATTCTCTGCAGTTGCAAAACAGAGTGAGGACTACTTCTATATACCATTGGCAAGCTATCTCCAGAATATACTGTGAAGTGAAAGGCTAGGTAGAGCAAAGAATATTTTGTATACTTTTGTTTTCTTTTGTCTTTCTTCTCTCTCTCTCTTTCTTTCTTTCAAGGTCTTATTCTGTTGCCCAGGCTGGAGTGCAGTGGCACAATCATGGCTCACTGCAGCCTCAGCCTCCCTGGGTTCAAGTGATCCTCCCACCTCTCAGCCTGCCAAGTAGCTGGGATTCCAGGCACGTGCCACGATGCCCAGCTAACTTTCGTATTTTTTGTAGAGATGGGGTTTCTCCATGTTGTCCAGGCTGGTCTCAGACTCCTGGGCTCAGGCGATCCTCCCACCTCTGCCTCCCAAAGTGCTAGGATTACAGGCATGAGGCACTGCACTCAACTTATTTTCAAAACAGGATATATACACAGACATATTCATAGACGTTTAAAAATAATGGGATGACAGAATAAAAATTAAAAATAAAATAAAATATTACCTATGGGGAAGAGACAGGGATAAAAGTTAGTCTTCTCTGAATAAATATCATTTTATAGATTTCACTTTGGAACTAGGTAAATACTTACATAGTTATAGGGCAAGATTAAATTTAAGAAGAACATTTTAAGAAATCAAAAGCAAGTGAAAAGAATCTGTGAATTGAGCTGATAACATAAGTATAATAAGTATAAAGAAAGGAAATGTTTCAAGTGAATTTAAAGCATGGCAATTTGAGTCAACATCCCTAGTGAATATACCCTAAGGACAAAAGAACTGCAAAATATATTTAACCATTTTCAATATATATTGTTGTTGTTGGTGTTGATATATTATGTTGAGACTGGATGATTTATGGGATGGAAGCAAAAGAATACTTACATTGGTGCTGAGAGATATTGGAAAATAGATACAGATGTAAGATCAATGAGGTTATATAAAAATCTTACAATCCTGAATTTGAATTGGAAGTATGAAATCATGATGTATTTTATCTTAAAAAATACATATTTCCTATCACTGCTTACTAAGAAGGCCTTAAAGAACAGTGAACAGCCCAGTAGTAATAAATACTGCTAGCTCCCAGATTTTGGATTTAAATACCATTTTCTACTAAAAGCAGCTTGGGTTTCTTGGAGAAATAACTGATCCTGGTCTGGAATAGGAAATGCACAAATGATCCTGGAATATCTTATTATACCAGAAAGCAAATTCACAATAACATAGGAAAACATCATTGGCCACCTTTGGGGGATGCTAGGGAAACAACTCATTATTTTGAAAACTGCTGAATAAAGGGAAAGACTCAACCATTTATTCTACCTTTCATACAAACTGTAATCAATGTAACAGAGTTGATGAGGGGGAGTTTTTCAGTTACTAAGTGAAAATGGAATGATAGAATTAGCATATCACTATTTCCCATCACCTGGTAACTTAATGTTTAAGCACTGAGCATCAACTGCTGCTAACATTACACACCACAGATACCCTCTGTGCTTCCAAATGGAAGTACTCAATACCACCAATGAAATATTCTCCCCTCACAAAGAAAAATTAACAGAAGACTAATCAAATCTCTCTATATAACCACCAATTCCCAGAAAACACAGGATGAGAGGAACATGCTAAACAACACCATGGTATGAGATAAAATCCAGAAGATAGGCAAACCTACAGAACAAACCAAATAGATTTTCAACAAATATATGGAAAGAAAATTCTAGAAATCAAAAGAGATTCAAGAGACATATCAATCAGTTGCTATGTATCGCTCTTATTTGGATGCTGATTTACCCAAACAAAAACAACAAATCCATGAGACCACTGGGAGAAAATTGAACATGGACTGGAAATTTGGTAGTATTAAGAAATTGCTGTCTTTTTGGGGTATGATAATTTCAATGTCATATGTTTTGGATATATATATTTAAAGACTTGATAAAATGATATGATATCTAAGCTTTGTGGTCAAGTAATATAGGTAGGAGAGAAGTGTGTAGGGACATAGATGAAATAAGATTAGTCATGACTTAATAATTGTTGAAACTGCATGATGGGCATATGGGAGTTCAGTGTACTCTTCTCTCATTGCATACTTGGTTATATTTGCAGTTTTTCAAAGTCAAAAGTTATTTCTAAAACTATAGTATTGAATGAAAAAAATTATATATGTAAATATGTTATTTACATGATTAAGACAACATGTTCACAAACTATACATATTATCAAGGACACATAAAAATAAAAGAATATATATGAAACAATGTTTCTCCAGGAGACAGAAAAATAAAATATGCATATATATTCACATAAATGCATATGTATGATCATATACATATGCATATTTTATGAATTCATATATATTTACAATATAAAGGGGAATATATTAATATGTATGCATATATGAATATGTTTATTCTTATATACACTCTAAAAGAGAAAGTAAATACACATAGATGTACATAAATGTATATATGGGTGTGTGTATCAGAGAGCCTTATGAGGATCAAATATGATTATGTTCTATGAATTGAGTATTATTAAATCAATCTTTTGCACCAAGGTCCAAAAGAAAAGTGCTATGTATATACAGAGAATTTTTTTGCTACATCATTTGGCTCAGAAAATGGATACTCTTTAATAAATGGGTTGGAAAAGTGCTTTCAAAATGAAGCTGCAAACAGTACTACAGTTTTTGCACTTGGCATGCTATTCTGAAATATTCAATAGCAGTATACCTCAGTGAATCCAAAATAAATCATTACACTCTTTCCTGGGAAAAATAATAGATATCATGCTCTTTTTAAAATATTCATAAGAGTTTATTCTTCAAAGACCATTCTAACATCTTTAAGGTCATTATGATGTCAGTCCAAGGATTTTTTTTTTTTTTTTACATTTTGGCTTGGTTATTTTCCATATTCAACACAGAACTTTATAATAATAAAATTTATTGTCTATCAATTTTATATACTTTAATTATGGTTAAAAGGATCTATGTGTTTGAGGCCTCTATCTACATACCTGCCACTTTCCAATGTGTAATTACACCTAATTACTTCTGTTAGAAAAGTATTTCTCCAAGTCCCAAAGTGTCTATTTAAGAAAGACATAAATATGATTTCTTTTGATTCTAAGATTGACCTGTCACATATGTAAATAGTTAAGCTAGGATAACAAAAAGTCATAGATTCTCAGGTTAGGAGACATAAATCTCACTAACTTTGTATATTAGATACGCTGGTTGCGTCAATGACATTCTGACAATTGATTACATCTGGAAATATTTTATGGTAAATAGTAGATCAGAGTACTACTAGTTTTAAAAAGTGTTCTGGTGCCCAATGTATTTGGAAAATGCTGAACTGGGAGCATGAAAAAGCTTTCTTTACTTAGACACATAATGCTAATGAGCACTGTGATTCTCCAGAAAGGTAGAAAGTAAGGCAGAGTTTTCCAAACTTCTCTTCCTTGGAACAATTTCCTTTCACAGAGCTTTTGTTAGGCTAGTGTTCAGCAAAACACAGTTTGGGAAATACTGGTCTATTGGTGCGTGGATACTGCCAACAACAGCAGCATGAAGCCCATTAAATCTTTTTGTAGCTCTGATTCAGAACTTCCATTTTCTGAACCAGATGCAGAGGTTGGCAAATTTACAGAAAAAACATACGCCTATCTATAAAGATACACTATGAGCTTTCATATAAAGAGATCTTATACAAAATATAAACTTGTTTCGAGAATTAATCAAGGAAAGGTACATTAACTTAAGCTATAGAATGTAAATGAAGATCTATGATTTGAATCATCTGACTTTATGGGAAAGTGAGAAGAGTCGATATCAACATAAGAAATAGAGAATATTTGAGTGTGCACATTTTAGGAATCCACTCTGTGAATTAAATGACAAATTTTCCTGTGAATAACTTGCAAAGAAGAGTCTGGGTTGTTAGTACTTATAAGCTGACCTAAGAAAGAAGAGTTCTGGGGAGACAATAACTAGATATTTCCCTTAGTGACACAAGCCAATCTGATGAAACTAGGCACACTTCTGGGTAGAAGCGATGACTTTTCTGTCTAATAATCAGGGAAATCTTATGTGTGTGGACATCCTCAGAAGACAGCCCATTTTGCTAGTTGTATCACTATTCTCCCAATTCTGCACATGAGAACCCTGAGAAAAGAGGGGAGAACAGGAAGTTTTACAAAGAAGTAGAAGTTGTGCCAAAAAAATCGACCTGAGCCTGGGAGGCAATCAGGTTCCTTCAGAAACTTTTACTCTCCTGGTAACTGTCAAGGTGCTGACCCACCTCTGGGAGAAACTCATTATGAAGGATCAAGCCCCATTAGCTATCTGGGCCCTATTGGCTTCGTTCACCAGCCTAGATTTTGCTTCCCAAGACAGGCTTAGCTAGAGTTAGCTACTTCCCCAACCCATGTGTGGCCTGACTTGATTAAAACCTACATCTGCTGCCTGGCCCAACTAGACAAGACCTAACCTTGTTTATGGCAGTTATTGACTGCCATACTGCCAATTAGCTGCCCATTTCTCTATCAGTTCCAAGAAGATTCTCATTCAATCATTCCACAGAAAGATGGAGAAAACACTGGAAATGAATGCTGTGCCTTAGTGACACCTTTTAGTGAGAACGAAGGGACAGTAGAGGGTGGAATTCTAAACTGGATGCCATCATGTTGGCATGTTGCCAGGCAATTGAGAAGCCAGAGAGTTGAGAAGTACAGTTTCAGTAGAACCAGATATAATGCCAGACTAGAATTTTGCAGCTATGTAACTTTGAGCAAGCAAACTTTTCTGAACCTCAGAGCTCAGAAAGCAGTAAGTTAGCATGCTGCAATGAATGGCATAGGGTGTGAAAGCACAATGTAGAGGTCTGGATTTGTACACTAATAAAAGAAGGCCCTCCTTATAACCATTTTAAGGATTTTAAAATCCCTCAAAATCATTTCATTTAAACTAACTTTTTTTCCCCTTTCCTATAATGCCCAGATATCAATGAGATTCCTTCATCTTTAGTTAAGATACTTTTCAGACATCTCACACTTCAATAATAGCACAGAAGGGGAGTACAGCCCATGGGGCAAAATTCATGTCAGGATATCTACATTAAGACACTAATGATGTCACAAATAAAAGTTAAGGTTACATTTTCCCCTGTTTTAGAATTAACAAGGATGTATGTGGGAAATAAAGATGCATAGAAATATATTAAGTCCATACTTACATGTGAGCCTTCTAAAATGTCTGCAATGTATCTTTGATATTTTTAAGTACCCAAGAATGATTTGCAACAAAAAGTCATTAAAATGGACATGATGCAATTAGAACTCCTGATCTTAGAGTCTTTCACCAAATGTCTGTTTACTTTTGTTATTTAGAATCCCTTCTATTCTTTGACAAATTAACCTATCCTTTGCCAACTTAATTTTAAGGTTGATGTTTGTTAATGCAAAAGGCATACCTGATCATCACAGAGAAGGTGGAAAATGCAGATTAAAAAAATTACTCATGTTTCTACAATCCGTTGTTAATAAAGTATTTTTTGTTTAAACATTTTTGTAAACTAGTGGAATCATACTTTCGATATTTTTTATCCCTTGCCATTATGTCATAAACATTTTGTCATGATATTTCTGGTATGAAAGTAGCTATAGACAATACGTACGTGAATAAGAGTAGCTGTGTTCCGTGAACAGGAGTAGTTATGTTCCAATGAGACTATTTATGAACACCGAAATTTAATATCTTTGTTCACATGCCATGAAATATTTCTCTCTCTCTACACCCCAACCCTTTAAAATTGGTAAAACCATTCTTAGATTTTTGGGCCAGACTGTAACAGGTGATGGGCTGTGGTTTGCTGACCCCTACACTATAGTGACCAAAGCATGGCATCTGGAGCCAGACTACTTGGGTTTGAATTGGCTCTGCTGTTTGCTAGCTGTGTGTCCTTGGGCCGATTACTTGACATTTCTGTGCTTTGGTTTCTCATCTGTGACATGGGGAAGCACCATTCTGTGGCATTGTTGCAGGAGCGACTTAATTAGTGAAAGATACCTCATAAGTATTTAATAAATATTAACTGTTTTTATTATAGGTCTTGTCATATTTACATGTAACCCCCACCGCAGCCATTAACAGCCATATTTGTCAGGTATCAGTGTTTTAATAAGCTTTTTTTTTTTTAAGAGTCTTGCTCTGTCACCCAGGCTGGAGCGCAGTGGCACAATCATAGCTCACTGAAGCCGCCTGGGATCAAGTGATCCTCCAATCTCAGCCTCCCAAAGTGCTGGGATTACAAGCATGAGTCACTCACCCAGCCTGGTACCAGTGTTTTAATGGAGGAGGACATGGTCAGTGCCAGGTAAAGCCTCAGCTGGACCCACCTCTATGGTGTTTGCCGAGTGGACTCATCTGCCACTTCTGCTTTTGAGGTAGCAAGATTGAAATGAATGGATCAAAATATACTGCCACATGGAAACACTATGGGGGGAAAAAAGTAACCTTTGTATTCCCAACAACAGCTATATTATATATTAACCAGGTACCTCTTATAGGTTGGCCTGGAATTTTGCCACAATTTTTAACATTATAGAAGAGTATATTCAGTGTTCCAATTTCTGGCTAATAAATAATTGGAAAACACGGGTCATAAGGACAAACCACAATAGTTTCCCATGGGCTACTAAGAGAACAGGAATAAAGACAGTTGGCAAGGCCAGGCATGGTGGCTCATACCTGTAATCCCAGCACTTTGGGAGGCCAAGGCAGGTGGATCATTTGAAGTGAGGAGTTCAAGACCAGCCTGGCCAACATGGTGAAACCCGGTCTCTACTGAAAACACAAAGATTAGCCGGGTGTGGTGGCACATGCCTGTAAATCTCAGCTACTCGGGAGGCTGAGGCAGGAGAATCACTTGAATCGTGGAGGTGGAGGTTGCAGTGAACAGAGATCACGTCACTGCACTCCACCCCTTGGCAACAGAGTGAGACTCCATCTCAAAAAAAAAAAAAAAAAAAAGAAGACAGTTGGTAAGAAAGAAAGTTCTCATGATTTGGGATATATTTCACTAATGATGGTTATCTCATAAAACTAAAATTCATTAGAAAGTGATATGCCAAAATTTGGACAACTCTTTCATTGACATTGAAACTGTAGCTCAAAATAATGGTTTTAAATGGCACTGTTCTCCAGTCACTTTCTTTTCCAGCTGTTATTAGCAGTGGTTTTAAGTGAAACAACTAACTGTTGCACAATAAAATCCACTGACTAACTGATAATTAGAGTTTTCATTTTTACTTTCTAGATGAGCTGCTGGTTGGGACATGAGCTTGGTTTTCCCAAATTTCCCTTAAGCCATGGGCCTCCAAACTGGAAAGAATATTTTAACAAAGAGTTGGCCCATGCCTTGAAATGCAGAAAGATTACTTCATGCCATCTGCCCCTCCTCCTTGCCTGTCTTCTTGCAGTTCACTGTTAAACAACATTTTCTGGCTCTTTCTAAAATAAGCCAAAATATGGGATGCTGTAGATGAAACCAGTCTGCAGGCTCATTAAAATAGCACACAGAGCCCATCCCCCCAGCCTGGCAACATGTGCTACACAATTTCCAAAAGAGTTATGCCCATTTGAATTAATTTTGGAAATCTCTGTTTTTCTTTTTGTACTTGGTTCATGGCAACTGCCCTAGGGCACCAACCATCCAGGGAAACTTTGATGCATCTTACACTTTGGTCCTGATGACAGGGAAGCATAAATGAGAAAAGCTCTTATTCTGCAGTTAATACAGAGCAAGCGGCTGAGTTTGAAGCAGCCATGGAGAACATTCTAGAACAGGGTTGTCTAATCTTTTGGCGTCCTTGGGTCACATTGGAAGAAGAAGAATTGTCTTGGGCCACACATAAAATACGCTAACACTAACAATAGCTGATAAGCTTAAAAAAATCTCATTATGTTTAAAGAATGTTTACAAATTTGTGTTGGGCCGGATTCAAAGCCATCCTGGGCTGCATGTGGCCCACGGGTGGTGGGTTGGACAAGTTTCCTCTAGAATAAACAAAATTCTGCAATTCACTGTGCTAACAGAAGAGCCTTACCAGTTGTGGTTACAGGCTAGACAGCCAGGTAGATAATTCAATATGAGCAGAAATAAGTCTCCACGAGCAGGGTGGGGCCTGAGAATCTGAAAGAAGCAATATTCTACCTAGTTCAAATATCTTAAACTTACACAGAAAGGGCATTTACACTGATACAGAAACAAAACTATGCAGAATCCAATCAAATGATTAACTTAGGTGGGGTTTGCAGTCTTTTTGTAGAAGAAGAAAGGATTGGGTATTGTATATAATTCACCTCCAAAGACCTGGGCAGCATGATTGCACCCCTGTAAAGCTATGGGTTTACAAGTAGCAGCTAGGTACATAGGGTTAGAGTAACCCATTCAGGTTCCTGAGAAGGACCTGATGAGTTCTTGACTGAAATCACTGATTGTTCAAAACCTACAGCATACTGAGAAGGCAAACCCCAGATTTCATGGGATCAAATGACAGTTGGTACGAGAAGAATCACCTTAGATGTCTACCATTCCAAGTATCAGAACCTAGTTAAAATCTCTAATTAAAAGTCATCTCAGTAACTGAGATTGCCTTTCACTTACCCAATGCCCAAACATCTTTCAACTCTGGGAAGCTTTAAAAATGATAACAGAAAAATAACCAAGACACTTAAAAACATTGTATCAGTGTTTCCTGGTTAAGGCATCTGCACAAACTTGGGGTTGTATATGCTTGAATAGTTAAGAAAAATATAGCCTATTAAGACAATAGCTTGTGACTCCCAGATAAAGTATATAATTGAGTGAGTGATCTTTTCAAGTTGAAATCTAAATAATTTATGTGGACATTTAGAAATTTAATAAAACAAAACTAGTTTTGTTTCACCATATTTAAAAGTTTGGTTTACAAGCATTGTAAAATGTATTTACAACCTGGAAAAGTTTTGTTAATTCAGACAATAGGTGTGCTTAAATAATAAATATAATAGAAAAAATATATAGGCCAGTCGTTTTGGAAGGCTGAGGCAGGGGGTGCAGAATGGGGGGATGCAGCGGGGAATTGCTTGAGCCCAGGAGTTCAAGACGAGCCTGGGCAACGTGGTGATACCCAGTCTCTACAAAAAATACAAAAATTAGCCAGGCGGGTGGCATGCATCTATAGTCCCAGCTACTCCAGAGGCTGAAGTGGGAGGATCACTTGAGCCCAGGAGGTCAAGGCTGCAGTGAACCATGATTTTGCCACTGCGTTCCAGTGTGGGCAACAAGGGGAGACCCTGTCTCAAAAAAAAAAAAGAAAAACATATTGTCAGAGTACACATACACTTCATAAAAATGTTTTTAATTTTTGAAGGTATTTAATGATGTGTGTAAATTGGACCAATATTACTTAAAGGCCCCTAAAAACAGGTTGCTAAAATAGGCTGGACTCTTCTTAGAAACTGAAATTAAAAGCCAGAGAGCAATGAATTTGGATTTTTTAACTTTAATGCATCAAATGATAAATATTTTAACAAAACAACCCCGAAGAGTCTTTTCTGTGAATAAAGCTGCCTTTTGGCACACAAAGACTTTGTATCAACATGTGAGAGGTGACAGGAATCCTATAAGGTGGCTCAGCCTGGGGAGAGTCCTTCCTAAACATTTTTATTAAAATTATTTTTTAGTAGCATGAATATATGGGCCAGGAATAGGGGGAGGGAAGTGAGGCCATTGCCTTGGACATAAAATTTAAGGGGGTATAAAAAGCTCAGTAATCTAGAGAAATAATATATTTATGCAATATTTTTAAAAATCAAAACCAATGCATAGAATCCACCATGAAGGAAATATGACAATTTTAAATGAAGATCAAATCTGACTCTGAACTTACACGACCCCCCTCACTTGCCTCATGCTAATTCTGGCTCTGGTTTGCAATGTTTTTTTTGTTTTTAACTTGTGTTCCTAGCATCTGTTTACAGAGGAATGAGGGCACAATGATTTTTTAGTTATAACTGTCAAATTCACAAACATTTTGCCTTTTTCTCAGACATCAAATTCTCTCCCAAACAATCCTTCTTTCTGAAACACACAGAACTGTTCTGCTGTGTTAAATGTATTCACTCATCCAAACACTGGCCCTTTACTTTCCAGAAGCTATTTTACCATATTATTAATATTTGGAGCAATGTTTGTTGGTCAAGGAGGTTTAAGAGGTTGTGGGTAGACAAGGAGAATTTTGATATTCTTAAAGTCATTTCTTCTGTTAAGTTTCAATTATTGCTTTAAACTCTAAACTGTGTCTATATACATCTCTGTAAGTAATGACTAAAATTTGTGTCAGGATAAAAACCTTTTGTCCCCTGAGAATCAAGTAGACTTCTTTTTTTTTCCTTATAACAGGTGTTACACAATTTTTTGTGGTTTCCTTTTTACCATGGCTGCCTGGAAGCTCAGTGCTGAATACAGAGTTCACTTACAGGCACTATGCTAACCTACCATATTTACCTTCTGGAGCAATTAGATTTTATTCAATCCATTGTTATTTATTGGGTTGGAAATCATCTTAAGTCCTTCTTAGATAAATGCAGGATATAATCATATTTAAGTATACTACTGGCTCATTTTAACTTCTTTAGAACTTACTTATAAACCAGTTGTATTACATATATGATATATATATATGATATATATATCATATATATATATATTTTATGTTAGGCTCCTCTATAGTTCAAGGAGATCATACATTGTGGACCCAGAACAATGTTCTCTCTTCCCACAAAAGTCTCTCTGTCTTGAAGACGGGAGAATGGACTATATTTATTTAATGTTTACTAGGTACCAGGCAATGAGCTAAATCTTTACATATCTTGTATTCCTTTATCCTCACAGCTATACTCCAAGTCAGGGGTCTGCAAATTTTTTCCATAAAGGGCAAGATAATATTTTGGGCTTTGTGGGCTGTATGGTCTATGTTGTAACCGAACTGCCATTGTAATGCAAAAGCAGACATAGACAATATGTAAACAAATGGGTGTGGCTGTGTTCCAATGAAACTTTATTGACAAAAATAGGCTGCAAACTGTATTTGGCCTGTGGGCTATAGTTGCTGACTCCTGCTCTCAGTGAAAGACAGTTTTACCCTTATTTGCAGTTGAAAAAACTAATTCCAAGGAAACTTAAGTTGGGGGAAAGTCCTATAAGCAGTAAGTATGGAGCTGACATTTGAACTTTGGTATTTGAACCTTATCTGATTCCAACAACCTTGCTCTTTCTATTGTGTCGTGCTGACTTCAGGGGTCAAGTAGTTGAGATTCAGTTTCCTGGTCTACAAACAAAAAGATTCAAATTTGAATGGCCTTTATTATCTCCTCACTCAGGGGTTTTTAACATGCTTTGTGCCAGAGGCCCTATGTTAGTCCGTTTTCGCTGCTGATAAAGACATACCTGAGAATAGGCAATTTACAAAAGATATAGGTTTATTGGACTTACAATCCCACGTGGCTGGGGAGGGCTCACAATAATGATGGAAGGTGAAAGGCACATCTCACATGGCAGACAAGAAAAGAGAGCTTGTGCTGGGAAACTCCCCTTTTTGCAACCATCAGATCTTGTGAGACTTATTCACTATCACAAGAACAGCACAGGAAAGAATTCCCCCCACGATTCAATTACCTCCCACCAGGTCTCTCCTATAACACATAGGAATTCAAGATGAGATTTGGGTGGGGACACAGCCAAACCATATCATTCTGCCCCTGGCCCTTCCAAATCTCATATCCTCACATTTCAAAACCAATCATGCCTTCCCAACAGTCCCCCAAAGTCTTAACTCATTTCAGTATTAACTCAAAAGTCCACAGTCCAAAGTCTCATCTGAGACAAAGCAAGTCCCTTCTGCCTATGAGCCTGTAAAATCAAAAGGAAGTTAGTTACTTCCTGGATACAATGGGGGTACAGGCATTGGGTAAATACATCTGTTCCAAATGGGAGAAATTGGCCCGAACAAACGGGCTACAGACCTCATGCAAGTCTGAAATCCAGTGGGGCAGTCAAATCTTAAAGCTCCAAAATTATCTCTTTGACTCCATGTCTCACATCCAGGTCATGCTGATGCAAGAGGTAGGTTCCCATGGTCTTGGGCAGTTCTGACCCTGTGGATTTGTAGGGTACAGCCGCTCTCCCAGCTGCCTTCACATGATAGTGTTGAGTGTCTGCAGCTTTTCCAGGTGCATGGTGCGGCTCCAATCCCACATTTCCCTTCTGAACTGCCCTAGCAGAGGTTCTCCATAAGGGTCCCACCCCTGCAGCAAACTTCTGCCTGGGCATCAGGTGTTTCCATATATCTTCTGAAATCTAGGCAGAGGTTCCCAAACCCCAATTCTTGACTTCTGTGTACTTGCAGGCTCAACACCACATGAAAGCCAAGGCTTGAGGCATGCACCCTTTGAAGCCACAGCCCAAACTCTACATTGGCCCCTTTCAGCCACCGCTGGGGCAGTTGGGATGCAGGACATCAAGTCCCTAGGCTGCACACAGCATGGGAATCCTGGGCCCAGCCCATGAAACCTCCTTTTCCTCTTAGGCCTCCGGGCCTGTGATGGGAGGGGCTTCTGTGAAGACTCTGACATGCCCTGGAGACATTTTCCCCACTGTCTCAGGAATTAACATTCAGCTCCTTGTTACTTATGCAAATTTCTGCAGTGGGCTTGAATTTCTCCTCAGAAAATGGAATTTTCTTTTCTGTTGCATTGTCAGGCTGCAAATTTTCAAACTTTTATGCTCTGCTTCCCTTATAAAACTGAATGCCTTTAACAGCACCTAAATCACCTCTTAATACTTCGCTGCTTAGAAATTTCTTCTGTCAGATACCCTAAACCATCTCTCTCAAGTTCAAAGTTCCACAAATCTCTAGAGCAGGGGCAAAATGCCAGCAGTCTCTTTGCTAAAACATAACAAGAGTCACCTTTGCTCCAGTTCCCATCAAGTTCCTCATCTCAATCTGAGACGACTTCAGCCTGGATTTCACTGTCCATATCATTATCAGCATTTTGTTCAGAGCCATTCAACAAGTCTCTAGGGAGTTCCAAACTTTTCCACATTTTCCTGTCTTTTTCTGAGCCCTCCAAATTGTTCAAACCTCTGCCTGTTACCCAGTTCCAAAGTCACTTCCACATTTTCAGGTATCTTTTTCAGCAGTGCCCCACTACTGGTACTAATTTACTGTATTAGTTTGTTTTCACACTGCTGATAAAGACATACCTGAGACTGGGCAATTTATAAAAGAAAGAGGTTTATTGGACTTACAGCTCCACGTGGCTGGGGAGGCCTCATGATCATGCTGGAAGCTGAAAGGCATGTCTCACGTGGTGGCAGACAAGAGAGCTTGTGCAGAGAAACTTCCCTTATAAAACCATCAGATCTCATGAGACTTATTCACTATCACGAGAACAGCACAGGAAAGACCTGCCCCCATGATTCAATTACCTCCCACTGGGTCTCTCCTACAACATATGGGAATTCAAGATGAGATTTGGGTGTGGACACTGCCAAACATATCAGTTTCCTTAATAGTCTAGCAAGGCCATGGGAACAACTTTTAAGAACAAAGTTTGTAAATGCATAAAATAAAATACACAGGATTACAAAGAAAATTTATTATATGAAAACATAGTTATCAAAATAATATTTTTAAAATGCTATCACAGGTTTCTCAATCTTAGCATACTTGACATTTTGGACTGGGTAATTATTTCTGCTGAAAAGCTCTCCTATGTACTGTAGGATATTTAGCAGCATCCCTTGCCTTTACCAACTAGATGCCAACAAATTCCCTTCTCCAATTGTAACAATCCCAAATGTCTCCAGATGTTGTTAGGTGTGTGCTGTGGGGCAAAATGTCCCCTTATTAACAGCCACTGAGCTATAATAAATAGATGTACTCCTTCACTAACATGTTTAACAAGAAGGTGTAGTGGAGAGTCTAATAAGCACCAAATTTTCGAAGTAGTGGTGAGCACGAATGTTATATCTACACAAACTTTAATGTGATATAATATTTATTTGTTGGTTCTCTTGGTAATCAAGTCACAGGTACTGCTAATGCTACTCTAGTCTATAGTTTATATTTCTTATTGAAGAAATTGCTCACTTACAGTCAGAGGTCAGTGAAAGTAATGTGAAATTCACCTCCCATCCAACTTCATGGACTCTCTGAAGTCTATCCACAGAGTCCTTGGAGATCCACGAACCTCATGTTAGGAACTTCTCTTCTAGTTTAAACATATAATGAAGATATGAGGCTAAATTGGCCTCTACATAATTAATTTTAACAGACCGTAGAGATCATCTAAATTTAATGTACTATTTTACAGCTGCTAAAATGTTGGCTCAGGTAGGGCAAGTGATTTCTTCAAGGTCATGCAATTGTTCAGCAGGAGGGTTGATACTTGAGCTGCCTTGTTTCCAGCGAAAACATCATTCCCTAGTGACCCATGCCTACTGCTTTTGTCATTTGTTTTTCTCACATACATTGTTGACCTTCCAAACACTGCAAGTTATTAGATACCAAATTCTTACTCAAAAAATGAGACTTGATCCTTTACCTCTGAACTTAATTGATTGTATTTGAAGACTTAAGGAACAAGAGACCAAGAACTACATACAAGAACTATAAAGAAAGCATTAAGCTAAGAAATAGTGAGGAAAAGCAGGAGGGAGTGGTAAGAAGGTCCTATTTGACAGCTTCATTAGGGATCTGGAGGAGGGGAAGACAGCATGTTGGAGCTACCCATGCATATTATTATTAAGTTGGAGCAAATGGAAGCATTAGAGAAGGGATAGATAATATAAAATCACCCAGGGAGATTATGAGCAGGGTAGGAGGTAAATGAAATTTTGAATTGAAAGCTAGCTGACAGCCTAACAGTGTCAACAATAGTGATGTCAGCTAAGTCACCAATATTGAATGATACCTTAAGAATCTTGCCACCCATAATGTGGTGGTTCATGGATCAACAATATCAGTATTGCCTGGAAGTTTATTAGAAATATGGAATCTCAAGCCCCACCCAAGCCTCAAAAATCAGAATTCACATTTTAACTAAATCTCCAGATGATGCACTTTAAAGTTTGAGAAACACTGCCTCAGAAAATTTGATGTCCAAGAAACTTGAGGATTGCCAAGAGTTATGGTTGTGCCACTGGTAGAAAGTTAAAGGTAAGGTTAGTTGAGATATGAAAGGAGGGAACTTCTTGATTTGAGTTTCTGGGAAAATAAATCAATATTCCCATGTCCCTTACTAAAACTGAAGGGATGCTAAATGGCTTTGATGGCCAGACTTTGCATAACATTTTAAGACAAAGTGTGAGAAATTGAATGAATTTCCACAGTGTTAATATGATTTGCACAAAGAATTAGTTTTGTTCTCCAAAGAAACTATTCTTTCTTGAAATTTGTTGAATCTGATGAAACAATAAATTGCCAATGAGAAATATCAAAGCCATGGATTACCATAAAAAACTAGGTTAATTTTCTAATTGCTCTCCTTGTTCTTTCCATTGTTATCTTAGCCCTCTGAGATTCTTATTACTTCCTTCTATCCGTTATGTCCTCTATCCCCAAAACTAACTTCCCTCTTGTATTTCCTTGGATGACTGCCAACATTATCCTTACATCCATCCACACATCTGCCCACCCACTGACTCGCCTACCTACCCATCCATGCACCATACATCTACCATTCATCTATTCATCCATCCATCCACCCACCTGTCAATCCAGTGAATACCAAACAAGTCCTAAGCACAATTAAAATGTTGATATTCTGAAGTCAACTAAGCTATGGTCCCTCTTTTAAGAGACTTCTAGTCTCCTGACATAGAAATTTCAAGGAAATTCTTGGCTATTTTATATCACTCCCTTATTTCTCACAACTCTTCCCTGGATCTGATAATCCTGTCAATACCAGCCCTAAACCATCTCCTGATTTTGAAATTTTAATCTCCATGGCCTTTAAAAAATATATATCCTCTTTTTCATTGTTGTCAATTCTCCTCGAAATATTATCTTTCCCTTCTTATCTAGTAACTCCAGTAGATTCTCAACCCTGCTTCTGCAGTTCCTTTGTAAGGTATGCATTTCACCATATTATTCCACTAATTAGAGATCTTCAGTGGCTCTCACTTCCTAAATGATAAAGCCCAAGCATCTTGGCATAGCATTCACTTTCCTTTTCTCTAGTGACTCTAATTCATGTTTCTAGATTTATTGTCTGCCATGATAATTCTCCATCCCTGACCATATCCAAGCATTCTAGTCATATTGTAATTCCATCATTCCTAGCATGTGTCACATTGCATCATATCCCTACATCTTTCATTTTGTTTTACACTTGGAAGGCTGTTTCTACTTACTTGATTTCTTAAGAACCATCTCTAGTGTCACCTCTTTTAAAAATGTAATGTCAAAGGAGGGGTCCAACAGAAGAAGTTCTATTGTCTGAGTGTTTGTGTGCCCCTAAAATTCATGTTGAAATCCTAAATTCCAAGGTGATACATTAAGATGTGGGGCCTTTGGGAGGTAGCTAGGTCAAAAGGGCTCGACTCTCATAGGATTAGGGTCCTTATAAAAGAAATCTCTGAGAACTGGTGTGCTCCCCTCAGCCATATGAGGACCCATCTATAAGGTGTAATCTCTGAACCAGGAAATGGGCCCTCAACTGACACTGAATTTGCTGGTGCTCTGATCTTGAACTTCCCAGCCTCCTGAATAGACTAGAACACATACAGTTTGTTTTAAACTGTGAAATGGCATTCTGGTCAGGGGATCCTTCATGAAAAAAGGCATCTCTCTTTTCTGTGCTCTCACTGGGTTTTAAATCTGCCTCTACTATAAGATTTTCCATGTTAAAGATTGGTTGGTCCATGCTCCCAAGCAGACTGTGAGTACCTTGAGAATAAGAGCCACTTATTAATCCTGGTTTACCTCAATGACTAACATGTTGGATAATGGATAAATGTTTGTTGAACAAAATAATTATGCATCTGCTAGGCAGCTTCTGAATCGGCTCCCAATGATGTCTGTCTCTTAATAGTAACTACCTAGTGTATTCTCCTTCCCTTGAATAACTTGCTTCTAACTAATAGAATATGGCAACATTGAGGAGCTATCACTTCTATGATTAGATTGCAAAAATTATGATTTTCATCTTGCTACTTGCTAGCAAACTCTTTTTAGCCTTCTCAGCTTGTATGTTTTGATGAAGTAAGCAGTTATGCTGGGGAGGCCCACATGGCAAGAAACTGAAGGCCACCTCAGGCCAGCTGCCAATGAGGAACGGAGACCCTTAGGCCAACGACCCTGGAAAAACCTAATCCTGCCAATAACCACTGAGTGAGCTTGGAAGCAGATCCTTCCCCAATCTTCAAATGAGATTCCAGGACCGAGTCAGTCCTTTGATTGCAGCCTTGTGAGAGACTCGGGTAGAGGACCCACTTAGCCATGCCCAAATTTCTGACCCATGGGAGATAATAACTGTAAGTTTTTTTAGGCCACTAAGTTTTGAAGAAATTTGTTATGCAGCAATAGATAACTAACAGAATGAGAGAACCAGTCTGGGTAGGTTGATAAATAAGTGACTCAAGGGTATATCTGGATAATCTTGAATACCAGGTTAAATGTCAATACAAAGAAGGCTTTTTCAGGTGAGATTTATTTAATGACTCCTAATACTGGATTTTTACACAGAGTACATCTGTGCTACAAACAATACTCCCTTGGAACAAAGGTCAAGATGATTCAAAGAGGAGTCTTCCACTTAACCATGCTGTTATCTTTCTTTTCACTCTGGCAAGTGTTTTTAATATGAGAAGGCCAGTGCAGGCTGGGTTAGGTCATGGAGGCTTTGCAACTACATCAGAAGTGAAAGAAATTACCAGACTGGGCAGGGCGCAGTGGCTCATGCCTGTAATCCCAGCACTTTGGGAGGCCAAGGTGGGTGGATCACAAGGTCAGGAGTTCAAGACCAGCCTGGCCAACATGGTGAAACCCTGTCTGTACTAAAAACACAAAAGTTAGCCGGGCATGGTGGCGGGCACCTGTAGTCCCAGTTACTTGGGAGGCTGAGGCAGGAGAATCGCTAGAACCCAGAAGGTGGAGGTTGCAGTGAGCTGAGATCGTACCACTGCACTCCAGCCTGGGTGACACAGCACGACTGTCTCAAAAAATAAATAAATAAATACATACATACATAAATACATACATATATACATGCATACCAGACTGGCTACTGTAAGGAAGATAAGATATGTTAGCTCTGGCAGCTAGTACCTCCTAGGAGTTTTGTCTTATCTCTGATATCCTACTATACAGTTCTTACATATTTTTGCTATGCTTATTTTGCCTTAACTAGATTATGTGCCTGGCACACATTGAATATTTAGTTAATATTGAATGAATGGATGAATAAATGAATAGATGAACAAATTTTTGCTCCTTAAAATCAGGGTCACATTTTGGCTTCCTACTTCTCATGGTACTTAATACATCATTTGGCATATGGTAATTAATAAATTTCTGTTAATTGGTTGATGGGTAATAATAGAGAAATTTTTAAATGCCAGAAGTTACTGCATGAGAGAACATTTCAATTTCCCCATTAAGCCAAAAAGACTTCTTATGCTTTAAAATTTCCTTGAAATGAAAATTCGAGAAGCTCTGTCTAACACCTTAGGAAAAATTCCAACAATGGCATCCCATCTCTGTAAGAAAGTTTCACTAGTAGGACTTAACACATGAAAGTAGCATAGGCATTGTCGTCATTGAGCTCCAGATAGGAACTAATGTTTACAAGGGAATTTTGAGGTATACTGACCCAGTGTAGATTACACTTTTGTCTACATCTGATTGCTATGCAGATGTCTAAAATGGGAGAAGGATATTTAGCCTGAGTGAAGGAGTTCTGAGAAATGCAAAGCAAAATCAACCAACCAACCAACAAAAAAACACCCAGATTCTAGAAGTGTGGTGATTTGGTTATGTTTCACAAAGAAGGAAGACAAAACAAAACAAAAAAACTGTCACTCAGATCTCTGCTGTTGGGTAAGGGCCAATTAATATTGCAAGTCTTAAACCCAAAGGATTAACAAGGATCATATATATTAACAGAAACAGTGCCAATAAAATAAACAGAAATGTAAATTAACGAAGGGAAAAATGAGGCTAAATACCAAGCAACATGAGTGGAAACACCTCTAGTGAGTTCTCTAGGCGAGGACTCAGCCAAAAGATGCCACTAACATTGTATTCTCCAGCAACTGAAAAATCAGTAAAGCTTTAATTAAGCACCATGAGGAATGTGGGGCCTCCACAGTTACTCAAACATTTATCCCTCAAGAGGCATACCACTTATGAGTTTACAATCTCAAAGACAAAATGATCAACTAAAGCCATTATTTTCTTTAGGAATTGCTTGACTATTTTTTTTCCAGGTTTCCATATTTGGTTATATGATAACCCATGAAACTGGGTTGGATACAGCAGATTAAGACAGACTGTAGATAAGAAACAACTTTTTTTTTTTTTTTTAAACTTGTAATTCTAGAGTTTAGACTCCTGGGAATTTTAAGACCAGCACTTAAAACTAAATATGTTGTGAAAGATTGAGAATTTAACAAGCACCACCTGTGAATAGTTTCTCCTGTTGATATGTATACTGATGTATAAGACAACATTATTTTAAAGCATAAGAAATATTTTTAGCTTAGTAAAATATCTGACTATTTTCTCACGTGATAACTTCTGGAAGTTGAAAACCTTTGTTGTCACCTGTTAGCTATCTCTCTTAAAAACACACGAATTACAATTTCCACGATGCTGTCAAAGGCACTTTTAATGCCCATTTGACCACCAGATGGCTACAGCTCATGCAAGAGGAAGATTTGGAGAATGTGTTATAAAGGCTGGCATGGGAGGGAAAAGGGAAAAGGATCCAGAGGGAGGTGTGATGAGTGGAACTGACAGTAGGATTACTCTAAAGTCCTTTAGAAATGGAAATCTCTGGAGTCAGCAGTTCTGCACTCCATCAACTGCTAAAGACACGATTTGCCCCAAGGGGCTCTTTGTGACCCGAGAAACAAACCTGTGCATATATTAAGAAGAATATCCTGGGAAAAGTTCTCATTATAGGCTCCTGTCACTTACTCTGGCTGCTCTAGATTTCAGGAGTGAACATCAGTACCGAAGGTGCTTAAAATTAAAATTCAGGGCAGATGATGGCTGATGTTAGACTGCACCCAGCTCTTGCTGTCGAGTGACACAGACAGACTATACTTTGATGAATTGGTCATACCAAGGGAACAAACCCACCAGGGGAGCCTGCAGAGGGCTATATGCTTATGGGAACTGCTAATCAGTGCTGCTCCTGTGAGGAGGCACTTCGAAGGCCCTCAACTTTAAATTACCTCCCCTGTAGCACTCTCAGACTTGAGAAAAAAATTATAACAAAATGTTTCAGGAAATAAAAAGAAATATTTTATCCAGAATATGAAGAACTCTTTCAACTTATTAAGTGGAAGATGAATGACCCAATTTAAAAGTAGGCAACAGATTTGAAATTAGCTATTTCTCCAGAAAAAGATACACAAATGGTCAATAGGCATATGAAAAGATTCTTAACATCATTAATCACAGGGGAAATACAAATCAAAACCACAATCAGATGCCACTTCACTCTCACTAGAATGGCTATAATCAGAAAGACAGATAACCACAAATATTGGTAAGGATATGGAGAAATCGGATTCACATATTGCTGGTAAGAATGTCAAATGGAAAACAATTGGCAGTTTCTTTTAAAAGAGTGACCATATGATCCAGCAATTTTACTCCTAGGTATCTACTTAAGAAAAATAAAACATAGTATGTTCACATGCAAAGACTTGTACGTGAATGTTTAAGCAGTAGAAACAGTCACAAAAGACAGCTTTGCATGACCATTTCAAAATATGTCAAAGAAATATATTTTGGGGTTGGCCGGGCACGATGGCTCAAGCCTGTAATCCCAGCACTTTGTGAGGCCAAGACGGGCGGATCATGAGGTCAGGAGATCGAGACCATCCTGGCTAACACGGTGAAACCCCGTTTCTACTAAAAAATATATATATAAAAAACTAGCCGGGCGAGGTGGCGGGCACCTGTAGTCCCAGCTACTCGGGAGGCTGAGGCAGGAGAATAGCGTAAACCTGGGAGGCGGAGCTTGCAGTGAGCTGAGATCCGGCCACTGCGCTCCAGCCTGGGCGACAGAGCGTGACTCCGTCTCAAAAAAAAAAAAAAAAAAAAAAAATATATATATATATATATATATATATTTTGTTTTTTTTTTTGGGGTGAAATAATTTCCTTCAGGATCTGCTGCCATGAGATGCTATGCCAGAGTCGGGTTGGAACATAAGCCATATTTTACCTGGTGAATAAAAAATCTGTTTAAAGAGATGTTATGGTTCGTAGGGTGTGACTTAACGTTGCCTTGCATGGCCATAAGCCGTGTTTATAATTTGGTATCTTATTGCCACAAAGAGCCTGCTTTTTCAATCTTATGATCTCTATTTTAATCTTAATGCTGGTAAGTTGTGCCTAAACTTCAAAACAGAGTGTTTGTTTATAGGAATGCAGGTTGGCAGGTGGGCAGAAAAGTGACGAGTGGGGGTGGGGTAGTCTTTGGTACCAGAACTTTTACTATTAGAATCAGTTTTGTGGCTAAAGGCATTTTACCTTTAAGAAAATGCAAATACCCCCAGGAGGAGTAATACACAGTCTCCTCTGTCAGACTGTAGCACAGGGGTGTCAAATCTTTCGGTTTCCTTGGGTCACATTGAAAGAGTAAGAATTGTCTTGGGCCACATATTAAATACACTAACACTAATGACACCTGATGAGCTAAAAACAAAAAAAAATCACAAACCATTTCCCACAACGTTTTAAGAAAGTTTACGAATTTGTGTTAGGCCACATTCAAAGCCATCCTGGGGTGCATATGTCCCATGGATTGCGGGTTGGACAAGCTTGCTCTAGTGTGGCTTACTCTATCAGATCCATTTCTCAATGAAGGTTCTAATTGGAGAAGAATCAGTGCATCAAGGATATGATGTTGTAGGAAACGGGCTAAAAGAGGAGGCAGAATATCAAGGTCAAACATGATAAGCCTAAATTTTGCCATATCTAGAACTTTATATATTTCAGAGAGACAGGTAGCAAAAAAGGAGACTACACATCATCTTTTCCAAGACACCAGGCACACTGATGATACTTAACTTGAAGTCTGTTTGGAGAGCCTACTTCCTTACTTGTTCTCTTCCTTCTCTCCATCATCATCATCATATTAATGGTGACTAAAAACTAAGACTTGAGTGCTTCCTATTCTTAGCACTTCATATGAATAAGTCATTTAACCCTTGTTAAACAAAAATTATAGGAGGCCATTGTTTTGGACTGAGCTCCTGCAGTAGGCCCCAACAGACCAGACTAAACCAAAATGAAGTCACTCGTGCTAAATGTCACATAATCAAACTGAAGTTTTAAGGAAGGAGATAGATTCCAAAATAGACCAGTTCTTCCTGAAAACAGGAGATTCCAGTCCATCTGAGTCAGCCTAATAAGGAAGTCCCCTTTGCTTTAACCCTCCCATAAAAGTAACCTGAAGGTAACCAATCAGTTTTTATAATTTTTTTTTCTTTTATTATTGAGACAGGGTCTCACTCTGTCACCCAGGCTGGGGTGCAGGGGCACAATCATAGCTTACTACAGTCTCCAACTCTGGGGCTCAAGTAATCCTCTTGCCTCAGCCTCCTGAGTAGCTGGGACTACAGATGCATGCCACCAAGCCCGCCTAATTTTTAAACTTTTTGAGAGATGGTGGTCTCACTATGTTGCCCAGGCTGGTCTTGAACTCCTGGCCTCAAGAGATCCTCCAACATTGACTTCCCAAAGTGCTGAGATTACAGGCATGAGCTACTATGCCCAGCAGGTTCCCCCCCCCTCCAATTGTTCTGTTTCCTTGTCATCACCTTACAAAATGCACTGTTCTGTCATTGCCCAATGGAGCTCTCATTCCATTTTGTAGAATGGAGGCTGCTCAGTTTCATGAATTGCAAATAAAAGTCAATTAGATCTATAACTAACTTTGTTTTAATTTTGTCTTTTGACACCCTCTTACGATTCAGTGGAGTAAGTACAATTATGCTCATTTTACAGATGAATAAAGCAAAGTACAGAAAGGCAGCATGCCCACCCTCACATGGCTGGAAAGTGATATAGAAGAACCAACCCCAGGGAGCCTCACTCTAGACTTCACACCCCTAACCACCAGGCTTTCCTGCAGCTTCGCTTTTATTTCAAAAATAATAAAAACCCTCCACCTTAACATTATTTAGAGGTCACTTTCCTATAAATGCAACTATCTGGAATACAACAATCAAGCACTGGAAAAGATATGGGGAATTCAAACCAAAAGAATGTTTGAGTGTTAAGGAGACAGCATACAACCTGAGCACCAAACCTTAGGCTAATGTTTCATGAGAGCCCATAAGGCCCTCACTTACAGCCTATTAACTTTTATCTTATAAATAATTCTAACAACCTCAGTGTGTTGTTACCTGGTTGGTAGGAGGTTATAAACTACAATTAAAAGGAAATCAGGCAGTAGGGTATCTTATGAAGGGTCTGCTATTAGAAGGCACATTTAAAGCTAAAAGCTATGTCAAGGGGACAGTTTAACATATGGCAGTCCTACATTTTAGAAAATTGAAAGAAAATAAAACAAAATCCCTGGAGAAAACGGGTAAAGTAAACTGCAAAAGCATTATGGACCCACTCAGAGAAAGAGTCAGAGCTTCCTCCTTAACCTTGAGTGGGCCTCACAATGATGGCTTAAGAGAGCATAGAAGGAAGCAATTGTGAAATAGGCATTAGAAAATCAATTGCGGGCCGGGCGCGGTGGCTCATGCCTGGAATCCCAGCACTTTGGGAGGCCGAGGTGGGCAGATCACCTGAGGTCAGGAGTTACAGACGATTCTGGTCAACATGGTGAAACCCTGTCTCTACTAAAAATACAAAAATTAGCCAGGCTTGGTGGTGCATGCCTGTAGTCTCAGTTACCTGGGAGGCTGAGGTGGGAGAATCGCTTGAATTAGGGAGGCATAGGTTGCAGTGAGCTGAGATTGTGCCACTGCACTCCAGCCTGGGTGACAGAGTGAGACTGTCTCAAAAAAGAAAAAAAGGAAAAGAAGAAAATCAATTGCCATTAAAGCAATTGCTATAATAAAGTTCTAGAGTTTATTATAAATTGTAATCTTCCAGAATTAGGACAATTTATTTTGTAAGGAGCTAGACAAGTAAGTCCTCTATTCAATACATGCATTAGTGTCAACAGAGGTGAATTCTACGTGGTCCTTCAAAGCCCTGTCCCTTAAATGGCTTTTTGACCTTGTTTGGAAAGTCCACCTGGTGAACAGCAACTCAAGTGCACTGCCACCCAATCAGATGTGTCATTTATCATGAACCACCTCAGACCCCGGCCAGTGCAAATGGCTATGCGGGATCTTGTCCAAGGAGCCAAATGGGGATTGAAATCTAGTCTTCTCACAGAACCTTGAAACTTAGCACAAAGATGCCACCGACTGGGACAAAATGGCCCAAAAGGGGTGCCTTTTGTAAGTGCACCACAGGCTAGTTTGAGGCTCAGAAATTTTTTTTTTTTTTTTTTTTGAAGAAGTAACCAGGTAGGTCATAAAGAACAAATAAGTCATTAATGTGCTAAAGATATTTGAACTAAAATCCAAAAAATACATTTAACCAAATAATTCCACAGTTTTCCATTTTCATTTTAAAACATATCATTGCCCTCCTATAGCCCCATGTGTATTCCAATTAATTCTACTTTTTCCCAAGCCAGTTTTTTTTTTCATCTTCCTTCAGAAATCCAACCAAACCTGCTCCTTATAGGAATTTAAAAGCTTCCTTGACTTTATTCTCCCTGTTCTCTTTATTGTTCAGCTCTACTCCTATCTCTCTCTCCCCAGGGTCACCCTCTGATTCTGAAGATCTTTAAACCCACATTTTGAATACTTGCTTTAATCATTTACATAATAGAACTCTGTCCACTGACTGGAAAATAAAGCCTTTAAGAAATATATCATTCTGAAGACAGTTCCAGTCTACTAAATATTTAAGCTAGGAAAAAAGTCACTGCTAAAGGTGAACAAAAATAGAAGAACAGTTGCTTAGCCACATGACAGAGTTTTAACCTAACTATAATTGTACCTATGGAGTTGAAGTCATGTCTTTAATTTCCAATAATGGTGGAGGAGAAGAATTAATATTTAACAGTATATTATCTTGTATATCCCAAGTGTTCTATGATAACAAACATATTGTGACAATCCAGTGCAAATGGGGAAAGGAGAAGAGATTGCACGACCTTCCAAATGCCTTGTTACTAGTCAGGCTGAGGATTCTGAGCAAACACACCAGCGGAGGGTGGTCTCATTATAGGTATTACAGGAGGATTGAAGGTAACCCAGGTAAAATTATGAAGAAAAATCATCACCAAGCTAAAAACGCATTTGGATATATTCTGTAGAACAGGAGTCTGCAAACTATAGCCTGTGGGCCAAATCCTATCAGCCACCTATGAGCTAAGAATGATTTTTACATATTTTAGTGGTTAAAGAATATTTCATGATACCTGAAAATTATATAAAATTCAAATTTCAGTGTCTGTAAAGTTTTATTGGAGCACAGCCATGCTCATTCATTTAGCATCTCTGGTTGCTTTCATTACACAATGGCAGAGTTGAGTAGTTGCAATAGAGACAATATGACCCACAGAGCCTGAAATATTTACTATGTGGTCTTTCACAGGGAAAGTTTGCTGATTCCTGGTCCCATTAGAAAACCATCTCTTCCCCAAGTGGTCTGGTGGGATCGATTCCATTTCCATTTTAGAGGCAGGCCCTACTTGGCTTAAGCCAACCCACACCTCCCATCTCCTCTGCCCAGAGTAATTGGTTCAGTTTTGGGTGTATGGCTTCCACCAGTCCAATCAGTGAGTAGCACAGGTGATTCTGAGACTGCTGGGACAGGTTCTTTTTCTCTTCTGAATGGCCAATGTGAAGATGGAAAGGGATGCAGATATCAGGATTGAAACTCAAGGAGTAAGGCAAAGTGAAGAGATCTCAGAGAGATGAAACAGAGTCCTGATGCCTCTGGGACCTTCTTTAAACTACTTCTTCTGAAAATGGCCCTGGCATGCACTTTGTGTATTATTATTATTATTTTTTACTATGGGGAAAAAACACTTGTAATTTTAGCCATTTTAAAGTGTAAAGTTCAGGAGTGTTAAGTGCATTCACGTTGTTGCACAACAGATCTCCAGAACTTTTTCACTTTGCAAAAGTGAAAATTTATACCCATTAAACAACTGTCCTTCGTCTGCTTCCCTCAGCTCCTGGTAACCACCATTCTGTTTTCATATCTATGAATGACTACTTTAGATACCTCATATGAGTGGAATCTACAGTATTTGTCCTTTGGAACTGGCTTATTTTACTTAGCATAATGTCATCAAGGTTCATCCTTGTTGTAGCATGTAACAGTATTTCCATAGTTTTCCACTATATGTAAAGACCACATTTTGTTTATTCATCTGTCGATGGACATCTGAGTTGCTTCTACCTCTTGGCTATTGTGAATAACACTCCTATGAACAAGAGTATGCAAATACCTCTTTGAAAACTTGCTTTCAATTGTTTTGGATATATACACACTAGTGGGATTGTTGGATTATATAGTAGTTATATTTTTAATTTTTTGAGGACTTGCCATACTGTTTTCCACATTAGTTATACCACTTTACCTTCCCACCAACAGTGCATAAGGGTCCAATTTCTCCACATTCTTGCCAACACTAGTTATTTCCTCTTTTTGTGAGAGTAGCTATCTTAATGTATGTGATATCTTAATGTAGTTTTGGTTTGCATTTCCCTGATGAATAGTGATGTTGACCATCCTTTCACATGCTTGTTGGTCATTTGTTTATCATCTTTGGAGAAATGTTTATTCAAGTTCCTTGCCCATTTTTAAATTGAGTTGTTTGACATTTTGCTATTGAGTTGTAGCTATTCTTTATATATTCTGAATATTAACCTCATATCAGATATATGATTTGCAAATATTTCCTCCCATTCCATAGGTTGCCTGATTTTCTTTCTGTTGATCATGTTTTATGATGCACGAAAGGTTTGAAATTTAATGTAGTCCCATTTGTCTATTTTTACCTCTGTTGCCTTATATTAGGCTTTCGGTGTCATATCCAAGAAATCATTGTCAAATCCAATATCATAAAGCTTTCCCCCATGGTCTCTTTTAAGACTTTTTCAGTTTGGCAGCCTTGTCAAAGATCATTTAATCATGTATGTGAAGGTATATTTCTGGTCTCTCTATTTTATTCTATTGGACTATATGTCTGTCTTGATGCCACTATCACATTGTTTCGATTATCAAAGCTTTTATAATATTTTTTGAAATCAGAAAATGTGAATCCTCCAACTTTGCTCTTCTTTTAAAAAATTGATTTGATTATTCAGGGTTCCTTGAGCTGTCATACAAAAATTAGGATAATGTTTTCCTCTTACTGGAAAAAAATTTCATTGTTGTTTTTATAGGAATTGTGTTGAATTTGTAGACTGCTTTGGGCAATATTGACATTTAACAATGTTAAGTCTTCCAATCCATTAGTATGGGATATCTTTCCATTATTTTTGTCGTCTTTACTTTCTTTCAGCAATGTTTTACAGTTTTCAGTGTATAAATCTTTCATCTCCTTGGTTAGGTTTATTCTGAATATTTTATTTTAGTGCTATTGTAAATGGAATTATTTTCTTAATTTCCTTTTTGATTATTCCTTTTTAGATGCAACTGATTTTTCTATGTCCTGTAACTTTGCTGAATTTGTTTTAGCAGTTTGTGTGTGTGTGTGCACATGTAATTTTTAGTGTTTTCTACATATAAACCCATGTCATCTGTGAATAGAGATAATTTTAGCTCTTCCTTTCCAATTTGGATTTTTTTTTTCTCCCTTGCCTAATTGCTCTGGCTAGGACTTCCAATGCTATGTTGAATAAAAGTGGTGAAAGTGGGTGTCCTTGCTGCCTTCCTAATCCTAGAGGAAAAACTCAGTTTTTCAGCATTGAGTATAATGTTAACTTTGGGCTTTTTATAGATAGCCTTTATGATTTTGAGGTAGTTTCCTTCTATTAGTTTGCTGAGTGTTTTTTCTTTTATTATGAAAGGTTGTTGAATCTTAACAAATGCTTTTTCTGCATTAATGTGCTATTGAATTCAGTATTACTAGTATTTTCTTGAGGATTTTTGTATCAATGTTCATCAGTGTTATTGGGCTCCAGTTTTATATTCTTTTTTTTTTTTTTTTTTTTTTTTTTGAGGCGGAGTCTCGCTCTGTCGCCCGGACTGGAGTGCACTGGCCGGATCTCAGCTCACTGCAAGCTCCGCCTCCCGGGTTTTTACGCCATTCTCCTGCCTCAGCCTCCCGAGTAGCTGGGACTACAGACGCCCGCCACCTCGCCCGGCTAGTTTTTTTTTGTATTTTTTAGTAGAGACGGGGTTTCACTGTGTTAGCCAGGATGGTCTCGATCTCCTGACCTCGTGATCCGCCCGTCTCGGCCTCCCAAAGTGCTGGGATTACAGGCTTGAGCCACCAGTTTTATATTCTTATAATGTCTGTCTGACTTTGGTATCAGCCAAAGGTTTTTTCCACGAATCTGTGTAACCTGGGGATCAGGAGATTCCCCTCTTGAGCCCATGCCACCAGGACCTTGGGTCCTAAGCACAGAGCTGTGCAGATTCTTGGCAGCCACTCAGCTGGAGACTGCCTAAGACTACCAATTTACCAGGGGTGGGGAGAGGTGGTGGCTATCATGTCTGTGGTTGCCTACTGCCTAAGACTATTGAGCTCCCACGGAGATGGGCAGCGGCCATCACTGTGGCTGCCTGCTGCCTAAGATGACTGACCTCCCAGGGGGAGGGGTGGTCAACATCACCGCAGCTCCAGTCTGCTGGTGCTGGGGAGACTGGATGGTTTGGACCCAGGAGGAATACCCCATAGCCCACACAGCAGCTGTGGCAGATCGTGGCCAGACTGCCTCTTTAGGCCAGACTCTGACCCATCTCTCCTCACTGGACGGGGCCTCCCTGCAGGAATTTTAGCAACCCCAGCTAGGGGTTTAAGGACAGAACTCAAATCTCCCTGGAAAAGAGCCCCTGGTGGGAGGGGAGGCCACAGTCTCCATGGATCAGCAGACTTAGTCTTTCCGCCTGCTGGCTCTGAGGAATCCAGGCACTCCAGATTAGTGGGAATCCCCCCATTGCAGCACACCCGCTCCGCCAAAGGGCAGCCAGAGTGCTTTGTTAAGCGGGTCCTGGATCCTGTGCCTCCTGACAGGATGAGAACCCCCAACAGAGGTCACCAGACACCTTATTCAGGGGCATTCCTGCTGGCATCATGTTGGTGCCCCTCTGGGACAGAGATCCCAGAGGGAGGAGCAGGCAGCCATCTTTGCTGTTCTGCAGCTTCCACTGGTGATACCTCCAGGTGCTGGAGGGACCCAGGCAAATAGTGTCTGGAGTGGATTCCCAGGGCAACTCTACAGAAAAGGGGCCTGACAGTTAAAAGAAAAGCAAACAGAAAGCAACAACAACAGCATCAACAAAAAAGTCCCTTACAAAAACCCCATGCAAAGGTCAGCAGCCTCAAAGATTGAAGCTAGATAAACTCATGAAGATAAGAATGAATCAACAAAAAAACACTGAAAGCTCAAAAAGCCAGAGTGCCTCTTCTCCTCCAAATGATTGGAACACCCCAGCAAAGAACTGGGCAGGGGCTGAGATGGATGAATTCACAGAAGTAGGCTTCAGAAGGTGGGTAATAACGAACTTTGCTGAGCTAAAGGAACATGTTCTAACCCAATACAAAGAAGCTAAGAATCATGATAAAACATTACAGGAGCCAGTAACCAGAATAACCAATTTAGAGAGGAACATGAATGACCTGATGGAGCTGAAAAACACAACACAAGAACTTCACAATGCAACCACAAGTATCCATAGCCAAATAGACCAAGCAGAGGAAAGAATTTCAGAGCATGAAGACTATCTTGCTGAAATAAGACAGGTCGACAAGATTAGGAAAAAAAAAAAAAATGAAAACGAATGAATAAAACCTCTGAGCACTATGGGATTATGTAAAAAGACTGAACCTATGACTGATTGAGTACCTGAAAAAGATGGGGGGAATGGAGCCAAGTTGGAAAACATACTTCAGGATATCATCCAGGAGAACTTCCCCAACCTAGCAAGACAGGCCAACATTCAAATTCAGTAAATCTAGAGAACCCCAGTAAGATACTCCATGAGAAGATAAACCCCAAGACACATAATCATCAGATTCTCCAAGATCAAAATGAAGGAAAAAATGTTAAGGACAGTCAGAGAGAAAGGCCAGGTCACTTACATAGGGAAGCTCATCAGAATAACAACAGATCTCTCAGCAGGAACCCTGCAAGCCAGAAGAGACTGGGGGCCAATATTCAACATTCTTAAAGAAAAGAATTTCCAACCCAGAATTTCATATCTGGCCAAACTAAGCTTCATAAGTGAAGGAGAAATGAAATCCTTTTCAGATAAGCAAATGCTGAGGGAATTCGTCACCACCAGGCCTGCCTTGCAAGAGTTCCTGAAACAAGCACTAAGTATGGAAAGGAAAAACCATCACAAGCCACTACAAAAACACACTGAAATACAAAGACCAATGACACTATGAAGCAACTACATCAACAAGTCTGCAAAATAACCAGCTAGCATCACGATGACAGTATTAAATTCACATATAACAATATTAACCTTAAATGTAAATGGCCTAAATGCTCCAATTAAAAGACACAGAATGTCAAGTTGGATAAAGAGTCAAGACCCATCAGTTTGCAATATTCAAGAGACCCATCTCACATGCAAAGACACACATAGGCTCAAAATAAAGGAATGGAAGAAAATTTACCAAGCAAATAGCAGAAAAAAGCAGGGGTTGCAATTCTAATTTCTGACAAAACAGACTTTAAACCAACAAAGATAAAAAAAGACAAAGGAGGGCATTATATAATGGTAAAGGGGTCAATTCAACAATGGGAGAAGTCTCCCACTATTGACCCCACCATCAATATTAGATCATCGAGACAGAAAATTAACAAGGATATTCAGAACTTGAACTCAGCTCTGGATCGAGTGGACCTAATAGATATCTACAGAACTCTCTACTCAAAAATAACAGAATATACATTCTTTTCAGTGCCACATGGCACTTACTCTAGAATAGATCACATAAAGGGAAGTAAAACACTCCTCAGGAAATGCAAAACAACTGAAATCATAGCACCCTCTCAGATCACAGTGCCATCAAACTGGGACTCAAGATTAAGAAACTCACTCAAAACCACACAATTACATGAAAATCGAACAACCTGCTCCTGAATGACTCCTGAAAAAATAATGAAATTAAGGCAGAAATCAAGAAATTCTTTGAAACCAATGAGAAAAAAGAAACAACATACCAGAATCTCTGGGATGCAGCTAAAGCAGTGCTAAGTGGGAAATTTCTAGCACTAAATGGCCACATCGAAAAGCTAGAAAGATCTCAAATTGACTCCCTAACATCACAAACAAAATAACTAGAGAACCAAGAGCAAACAAACCCCAAAGTTAGCAGAAGACAAGAAATAACCAAGATCAGAGCAGAACTGAAGGAGATAGAGACATGAAAGCACATTTTAAAAAATCAATGAATTCAGGAGTTGGTTTTTTGAAAAAATTAATAAAACAGACTGCTAGCTAGACTAATAATAGAGAAGAATCAGATAAACAATAAAAATTAATAAAGGGGATATCACCACTGACCCCCAAAAATACAACCATCAGAGCATACTATAAATGCCTCTGTGCGAATAAACTAGAAAATCTAGACGAAATGGAAAAATTCCTGGACATATACACCCTCCCAAGACTGAATTAGGAAGAAGCTGAATCCCTGAATAGACCAATAACAAGTTCTGAAATTGAGGCAGTAACAAATAGCCTACCAACCAAAATAAAAATAAAAATAAAAATAAAATAAAAAAGCCCAGGGCCAGATGGATTTAAAGCTGAATTCTACCCGAGGTACAAAGGGGAGCTAGTGTTATTTCTTCTGAAATTTGCAAACAGTTGAAAAGGAGGGACTCCTCCCTTACTCATTTTATGAGACCAGTGTCCTCCTGATACCAAAACCTGGCAGATATAAAACAAAAGAAAAACTTCAGGCCAATATCCCTGATGGACATTGATGTAAAAATCCTCAATAATATACTGGCAAACCAAATCCCAGCAGCACATCAAAAAGCTTATCCACCACAATTAAGTTGGCTTAATCCCCAGGATGCAAGGCTAGTTCAACATATGCAAATCAATGAACATAATTTATCACATAAACTGAACTAAAGACAAAAACCACTCGATTATCTCAATAGACATGGAAAAGGCCTTCGATAAATTCAACATCTCTTCATGTTAAAAACTCTCAATAAACTAGGTATTGATGGAACATATCTCAAAATAATAAGAGCCATTTATGACAAACCTACAGCCAATATCACACTGAATGGGCCAAAGCTGGACGCATTCCCCTTGAAAACTGGCACAAGACAAGGATGCCCTCTCTCACCACTCCTTTTCAACATAGTATTGGAAGTTCTGGCCAGGGCAATCAGGCAAGAGAAAGAAATAAAGGGTATTCAAATAGGAAGAGAGGAAGTCAAACTGTCTCTGTTTGTAGATGACATGATCCCATATCTAGAAAACCCCATCATCTCAGCCCCAAAGCTTCTTAAGCTGATAAGCAACTTCATCAAAATCTCAGGATACAAAATCAATGTGCAAAAATAACAAGCATTCCTATACACCAACAATAGACAAGCAGAGAGCCAAATCATGAGTGAACTCCCATTCACGATTGCTACAAAGAGAATAAAACACCTAGGAATACAGCTAACAAGGGAAGTGAAGGACCTCTTCAAGGAGAACTAGAAATCACTGCTCAAAGAAATCAGAGAGGACACACACAAATGGAGAAACATTCCATGCTCATGGATAGGAAGAATCAATACCATGAAAATGGCCATACTGCCCAAAGTAATTTATATATTCAGTGCTATTCTCATTGAACTGCCATTGACATTCTTCACAGAATTAGCAAAAACCACCTTCAAATTCATATGGAACCAAAAACGAGCTCATACAGCCATGACAATCCTAAGCAAAAAGAACAAAGCTCGAGGTATCACTCTACCAGACTTCAAACTATATTGTAAGGCTACAGCAACCAAAACAGCATGGTACTATCCGAAAACAGACATATAGACCAATGGAACAGAATAGATATCTCAGAAATATGACTGCACATTTACAATTATCTGATCTTTGACAAACCTGACAAAAACAAGCAATGGGGAAAGAATTCCCTATTTAATAAATGGTGCTGGGAGAACTGGCTAGCCATATATAGAAAATTGAAACTGGACCCCTTCCTTATATCTTATACAAAAATTAACTCCAGATGGATTAGAGACTTAAATGTAAAACACAAAACTATAAAATCCCTAGAAGAGAATCTAGGCAATACCATTCAGGATATAGGCACAGGCAAAGATTTCATGATTAAAACATCAAAAGCAATTGCAACAGAAACAAAAATTGACAAATAGGATCTAATTAAAGAGCTTCTGCACAGCAAAAGAAACTATAGTCAGAGTGAACATACAACATATAGAATGGGAGAAAATTTTTGCAATCTATCCATCTGACAAAGGTCTCATATCCAGAATCTGTAAGAAATTTAAACAAATTTACAAGAAAAAACAACCCTACTAAAAAGTGGGCAAAGGATATGAACAGACACTTTTCAACAGAAGACATTTATGTGGCCAAGAAATATATGAAAAAAAGCTGAACATCACTGATCATCAGAGAAATGCAAATCAAAACCACAATAAGATATCATCTCATGCCAGTCAGAATAGTATATTAAAAAGTCAAGAAACAACAGAAGCTGGCAAAGCTGTGGAGAAATAGGAATGCTTTCACACTTTTGGTGTTAATGTAAATTAGTTTCAACCATTGTGGAAGACAGTGGGGCAATTCCTCAAAAACTTAAAACCAGAAATATCATTTGACTCAGCCATCCTATTACTGGGTATATACCCAAAGGAATATAGATCATTCTATTATGAAGTTACATTCATGCATATGTTCATTGCAGCAATATTTACAATAGAAAAGACATGGAATCAACCTAAATGCCCATCAGTGATAGACTGGATAAAGAAAATGTGGTACATATACACCACAGAATACTATGAAGCCATAAAAAGGAATGAGATCATGTCCTTTGCAGGGACATGGATGGAGCTCAAAGTCATTATCCTCAGCAAACTAATGCAGGAACAGAAAACTAAACACCACATGTTATCACTTATCAGCAGGAGCTGAAAAATGAGAACACATGGACACAGGGAGAGGAACAACACACACTGGGGCCTGTAGTTGGGGCCTGTAGTTGGGGGTTGTAGGGGGAGGGAGAGCATCAGGATAGATAGCTAATGCATGTGGGACTTAATACCTAGGTGATGGGTTGATAGGTGCAGTAAATTACCATGGCAGATGTTTACCTGTGTAATAAACCTACAAGTCCTACACATGTATCCCAGAACTTAAAAAATATGTTCATACCATACTATAGTCTATTGAATGTGTAATAACATTGTGCCTTAAAAAACAATGTACACACCTTAATTAAAAATACTTCATTGCTAAAAAGTGGCAACAATTGTCTGAGCCTTCAGCATATCATAATCTTTTTGCTAATGGAAGGTTTTGCCTCAGTGTTGATGGCTGCTGACTGTTCAGGGTGGTGGCTGCTGAAGGTGAGGTGGCTGTGGCAATTTCTGGATACAGTATTCTTTGTCACTTCCTTCTGGCCTATAAGTTATCTATTGGTAATTCTACTGATAACCTTATGGAAGCTGTTTTGTGTGTGATGAGCTATTTTTCTCTTGCAGCTTTCAAGACTCTTTGTCTTTGACTTTTGACAATTTGATTACAATGCATTTTCATGTGGGTCTTTTTGAATTTATCCTGGTTGAAATTCTTTGAGCTTCTTGAATTTGTATGCCCATTCTTTTTTCCTTCAAGTTTGAAAAATTTGGGCCATTGTTGGTTCAAATAAGCACTTACTCCCTCTCTTTTCCTTCTGGGACTCCCATCACGCATATAATGATCTGCCTGATAGTGTCCATAAGTCCCTTAGGCTCTCTTCACTTTTATTTTTTTCTTTTTAATCCTCTGACTTTGTTACTTCTAATAATGACTTCTAATAATCTGTATTCAAGTTTGTTGGTTTTTTTTTTTTCTGTCAAATCCAGTCTTCTGTTGAAACCTCTTGAATTTTTTTCTGTTCTGTTATATTTTTCACTTTCAGAATTTGTTTGGTTCTTCTTTATAGTTTGTGTCTCTTTGTTGATATGCTTATTTTGTTCATGACTCATTTTCCTGAATTGATTTAGTTGTTTATCTGTGGTCCATTTTAGTTCACTGAGCATGTTTAGTACCGTTACTTTAAATTATTTGTGAGGGAGAATTGATCTGTGTTTCTTTAGGGTCAGTTTCTGGAGTTTTATTTTGGCAGTCTGATTGGGCCAGGTTTCCCTCTCTCCTTGTATGCCTTGGGATTCGTTGCTGCTGCTGTTGAGACTTGGGCATTTGAGAAACAACCACCTCTCCTAGTCTTTATAGACTGATTTTGTGCAGGGAAAAATTTTTACTGATTAGCTCCACTATAGATTCTAGGACCTCTCCAAACTTTTTCTAAGGATATGCTGTCTTCTCTGCATGTGCGTCTATGCTTTTAAACATCTTCAATTTCCTAAGCAGCCTGTTGTTCCTGTTTCTTCTCAGAAGCCTGTGAACCTTGCTTCTGCTGGTGTCTGCCTTTGGAACTGCAGCTATAACATGCCATGAGGATCATGTCTCATTTTCAGCAGCTTCCAAACAAGGCCACCAGTGCTTCACTAAGTCCCATCAGTGCTCTGAGTAATGTAACTCAGGAACCATTCCTTAGGCAGCCTCCAGACTAGACCACAGGCTGGATGCATGGTCCGCTCTTTTGTTTTCATCCTAAAAGAGGATTCCCAAAGTGGGAGGTTTCCTGTTAGTTGCACTGTGCTAAATCAGATAGGGAGAGAAGCATGGACAACAGGTATACAAAACTTTTTAAAACTTTCCTTTCCTTTTTGCTGGAATTCCTTCTTGGTTTTACATTGGTCTAGATGCTGTAACTTTTCAACTAGTCTTTAGAATTCTCACAAAGTTATTCTGGTCAATAACTTGTTAATTTTGTGGCTCTCTGGGAGAATGAGGAACTGAAGCTTCCTAGTCTGCCTTCTTGCTGACATTACCCCATTTTATGTATTTCTTATGTCTGGCATTATTTTATAACACTTTTAGATTTGCAGAAAAATCACAGAGCATTCCTGTATATTTGGCACTCAGTTTCCCCTATTGGTAACATCTTACATTAGTGTGGTACATTTGTCACAATTAATGAACCAATATTGATACATTATTATTAACTAAAGTCCATACTTTATTCAGATTTTTTAGGTTTTACCAAATGTCCTTTATTTGTTCCAAAATTCCAACCAGTATACCATATTATATTGAGTTGTCATGTATCCTTAGGCTCCTTTTGGCTGTAACAGTTTTATCACTTATTTTTTAGGTACATAAACCAACAAATTATTTTTATCATTGAAGCCAAATTGATTTAGAATTTTTTGTTGCTTGTACCTCACAGGATTCCCAGATGATACAGATTTCTAGTCCAAACACATTGTTGTATAATGAGAAAAGTGAGGCCCACAGTGTCCTAGTGATAATCCACCATCACAGAGCTAACACTGAAAGAGCTGGGATTTTAGCCCAAGTGTTTTTACTCTAATATCTTTGCTTTGTTATTCCATGCCACTTGTTGCTAAAATACTGCAACCACACTATTTCCAGAAAGATAATTTTACTGCATCTTGAATTTCTGATAAACAGCCACACTAAAATATGAATTGGTGACAAGGTTTTGATAAATGTTTAGTGTCTTATTATAAAATATAGGCTTTACCTGAATGCCTACATTCTTATAATTTTTTTTTATTTCCATAGGTTATTGGGGAACAGGTGTGTTTAGTTACATGAGTAAGTTCTTTAGTGGTGCACCCTTCACCCAAGCAGTATACATTGTACCCTATTTGTAGTCTTTTATTCATCACCTGCTTCCCACCCTTTCCCCTGAGTCCCCAAAGTCCATTATGTCATTTTTATGCCTTGACAGTCTCATAGCTTAGCTCCCACTTATGAGTGAGAATATATGATGTCTGGTTTTCCATTCCTGAGTTACATCACTTAGAATAATAGTCTCCAGTCTCATCCAGGTCGCTGTGAATGCCATTAATTCATTCCTTTTTATGGCTGAGTAGTATTCCATCGTATGTATATACACCACAGTTTCTTTATCCACTTATTGATTGATGGGCATTTGGGTTGGTTCCACGTTTTTGCAATTGCGAATTGTGCTGCTATAAACTTGAATGTGCAAGTATCTTTTTCGTATAATGACTTCTTTTCCTCTGGGTAGATACTCAGTAGTGGGACTGCTGGATCAAATGGTAGTTCTATTTTTAATTCCTTAAGGAATCTCCGTACTGTTTTCCATAGTGGTTGCACTAGCTTATATTCCCACCAGCAGTGTAGAAATGTTCCCTGTTCACTGCATCCGTGTCAATATCTACTATGTTTTGGTTTTTTGATTATGGCCATTCTTGCAGGAGAAAGGTGGTATCACACTAAATCACACTAAATGCCTAAATTCTTTTTTTTTTTTTTTTTTTTTTTGAGACAGAGTCTTACTCTGTCACCCAGGCTGAAGTGCAGTGACATGATCTCAGCTCACTGCAATCTCCACCTCCCGGTTCAAGCAATTCTCCTGTCTCAGCCTCCTGAGTAGCTGGGATTATAGGCATGCGCTGCCACGCCTGGCTAATTTTTGTATTTTTAGTAGAGACGAGTTTTCACCATGTTGGTTAGGCTGGTCTCAAACCCCTGACCTCATGATCTGCCCGCCTCCGCCTCCTAAAGTGCTGGGATTACAAGCGTGAGCCACCGTGCCGGGCTAATGCCTAAATTCTTCTAATGACATTTCTACATCAGTAATTTAAGAAGAGATACTCACTGATTTGTGTATCAGCATTTTCCCTCATGGCCCACTGGATATAAGACTTCAAAAACAGGTTTATTCATCCATCCATCCATTCATCCATCCATCCATCCATCTACTGATACAAACATACATCTAAACATCTATTCAACAAATACTTATTAACTGCATACTATTTCCCAGACAATATTCTAGGCAGTACAAACTAATTTTTGTTGATCTCCTTTATCTCCTGTAGAAGAATAGTCATGAGTCTCCAATAATTTCTGGACCAAAACCAAATGGTACCGACATACTGAACTCATTAATCCTTTACCCTTGTGGGGGTTTTATGTAGGAATGTGGGCTTGATAATGTGGGAAACTGAAGTTTAAATGTTGAGCTAAAAAACAAAACAAAACAAAAAACCAGCTGAGGAACCTCCCATGAGCTTGGAGCAAAAGAGGAGAATGGTGTTACAGAAGCTGAGAGAACAATCTAGAACAGAATATCACCAAAAATGAGTTGAGGACATTTACACAGCAGCCTTATAAAATTCCACAATGATAATAAGCAAAATTTTTCCAAAACACTATGGATAATTAACTTTTTGAAAGTACAATGGGCTTGTTTTTCTGTCGACCATTAGTAAGAGCAACTTGCTATGTAATTTTCACCTTCCTAATAATTATTTGCACTTGCATTAAGCATTCCATTGTGACTGGGCTGCCCCCTGCTATCATTTCCTGTCCTCTATACCCCTCCACAAAGTGCTGGTTAGAGGGGGAGAGCAGCTGCAAACTCTGTGATTGATAAGCAGACCTCCTCCCTGTGAATACCCACCAAAAGGAAGGGAGGAGTCATGGCATTTTCATATTAAAAGTTGTACTTCTCTGGTGAATTTTGACATTGTTCCTAGAACGACCTTTAAGGTAGGTCATAGGTGTCAGAGCAAGGCAAGAAATGCATGCTGATAGAAGACACATCATAAAGCTTTCTGGCAACAAGTAGGACAAACTGGGGCTCTGAGGTCCGTTTTTAGCTCCGTGCAACCTCAGAAAAGTCATTTTACTGATCTCTGCTCTAGTTTCTTTCAAACATAAAACACGTGTCAGCTCCTCATTTCATGGGAGGTTTTGAAAATTTATCAGTTCATGAATTAAAAATATAAGAATGGGTTCAAATGGATGATGTTTTAGAGTAGGGATTGGCAAAGTACTATATAGCCCATGGGTCACATCCAGCTCCCAGTCTGTTTTTGTAATAAAGTTTTATTGGAACACAACCGTGTCCACTTATTTGCATGTTTCTTATGACTGCTTTAACACTACCATGGCAGACTTGTACTGTTGAGTCATAACAGAGACCACATGGCCTCCAAAGCCTAAAATATTTACTATGTGACCATTTACAGAAAAGGTTTGCTGACCTGGCTTAGAGGATTACCTTGAGGGTGGGGGAAGAAAAGTATATATCTTTTTGTGAGAAAAACCTATCCTTGACAGGGCATGGAGATTCCTTTCTGAGGGAGTCAACAGCTAAAAGCAATCATTCCTCTTTGCTAAGCCTTTATTGAGAAGGTCATGTGAGAAATGATTTTTAAAAAAGAGTCAAGAGGTGAGGTTGGGAGGTGATGGCTAAAGGCTAATGAGTTTTTAACAGACATGACCTTCTAAGAAACATGAATGACCAAGGAACCCTGCCATATCCTTTCTTACTTGTGTTACTTCCCTGTATTAGCCAACCACTTACACTGAAAACGATGACATAGAAAAAGATAGGGCTGCCCACTGTTCTTTTCCTTTCAGTTTTCCCTTATTCACAGCGAGCTAAAGGGAGGGAGTGTTAGTAGGATGTGCTCATATTAAGAAGTACAGTCAAAACAATTGAGTTAGTTGTGTGCAGCATTTCTGTTCTGATTAGAATGAAAGACATGGCCGGGCGCGGTGGCTCAAGCCTGTAATCCAAGCACTTTGGGAGGCCGAGACGAGTGGATCACGAGGTCAGGAGATCGAGACCATCCTGGCTAACACGGTGAAACCCCGTCTCTACTAAAAAATACAAAAAACTAGCCGGGCGTGGTGGCAGGCGCCTGTAGTCCCAGCTACTCGGGAGGCTGAGGCAGGAGAATGGCATAAACCTGGGAGGTGGAGCTTGCAATGAGCTGAGATCCGGCCACTGCACTCCAGCCTGGGCGACAGAGCGAGACTCCGTCTCAAAAAAAAAAAAAAAGAAAGACATATGCATGTATAAGCTATGAAATACAAATTGTATAATTTCAGTGATTCTTTAGACAAGTTAATGCTCTTATATTTTCATCTGAAACTTTCATCATACAAGGATGATCAGTAAAATTCCTGCTAATAATTGAAAATTTTCATTTGTCTTATTATGAAATGTCATTAAATAGGCTGGGTGCAGTGGTTCACGCCTATAATCCCAGCACTTTGGGAGGCTGAGGAGGGTAGATCACAAGGTCAAGATTCACCATCCTGGCCAACATGGTGAAACCCCATCTCTACTAAAAATACAAAAATTAGCTGGGCGTGGTGGCGTGCACCTGTAATCCCAGCTACTCAGGAGTCTGAGGCAGGACAGTCTCTTGAACCCAGGAGGCAGAGGTTGCAGTGAGCTGAGATTGTGCCATTGTACTCCAGCCTGGCAACAGAGAGAGACTCCATCTTAAAAAAAGTAATTAAATAGGAAATAAAAAACTCTATGACATGTTGACAGAGAGACCACAGACGAAGGGGAAAAGCTTTACATTTTCATACCTTTTCCAGCACTTTTATCCTGCTTTTTGAACAAGGGACCTGCATTTTCATTTTGCAACAGGTCCTAAACATTATGGAGCCAGCCCCATGTGCTCAGCAGCACCCTTTAAGATCAGAAAGCATTTTTGAGTTTCTCCCAGCCTTCCCAACCTGAATACCTAATACCAAACCTGTGTTTCTGGAGCGGCCGGATGGCATGCTCCGTGCAGCAAATATGTGACATGGCTACTCTTGACTCAGATTGATTTGAGTGTTCATTGGCATCAAGAGTAGTGTGATCTCTTATCATCCTTGCAATTGAATTTCAGGGGCTCTTCACCAGAAACTGGCCATTGATAACAAGGCTTTATTCAAGCTTTGAGAGGAGCTACAGAATAAGGGCTTGGCAGAAACTGCAGTTTCCCACCTTTTGGTGGACCACAGTATGGCACTTCTGTCACCAGCCCTCCTGTCTCAGTTGCTCGCCTTTTTTTCTTTTTTCTTTCTTTCTTTCTTTCTTTTTTTTTTTTTTTTTGAGATGGAATTTTGCTCTTGTTGCCCAGGCTGGAGTGCAATGGCACATTCTTGGTTCACTGCAACCTCTGCCTTCCAGGTTCAAGCAATTCTCCTGCCTCAGCCTCCCAAGTAGTTGGGATTACAGGCATGCGCCACTATGCTTGGCTAATTTTGTATTTTTGGTAGAGACAGGGTTTCTCCATGTTGATCAGGCTGGTCTTGAACCCCTGACCTCAGGTGATCCGCCCACCTTGGCCTCCCAAAGTGCTGAGATTACAGGTGTGAGACACCGTGCCCAGCCCTGCTCTCCTTTTATGCTAGAGTACAGACAATACTGAAAAGACACCTGCCACCAAGGTGATTCCATGTCCTCTTAAGTTCAGCCAATTTACTTGGCAGCAACACCCATACCCCCACGTGGCATTTGGCACAGGCCAGAATTTCTGCCTGTGCCCCAGCTTAGGCAATACCATCAAAATTGCTCTCTGCAGGGTTGGCTCAATCTAGAAAGAAGAGGTCCAGAGGCCACTCAAAAAAATCAAGGATGGCAGGCAGCCCCAAGCTAGTATTTCAATTACAGGCTGTGATGGAAACCTGGTCCTCCAGGTGTTTCTCCTTTGCACAGGTTGGCCATCCCTGTGATACCGAATGGACTTTGTGACCCACCTCCTGTACATCCCTAGGGGCTATATACAGCACAGGAGAAGAAAGAGGCGACCCAGTGCACTAGCTAACCTGCTGTCCACAGTTTGGCCTGAATATGCATGTCCCAACTCTGTTGTAGTCAAGTGGCCCAGGGAACTTCAGATAATTACAATCCCTCCAGATACTTTGGCCTGCTGGACAAATAAGGAGAGAAACTCAGGGATTTGTCCTAGAGTGAAGGCCAGATTAAGTGAGCCAGCAAAGTTTCAAGAAGAAATGCACAGGGAAAATGAAACAGCCTCTGATACAGGAGAAGTTTGCCTAGCACAGTTCTTTGTGCCATATGCCAAATTAGATCTGGAATGAAAGAGTCATTTCAGAGCTTTCCTGTTAAAAGCCCTTCCATCAACTCTGCAAACTTACCTTCCAGCTGGGAGCAGTGATTATTAACTCAGCAGATAGGTGCTTTGTCAGATTCAAAAGAAAACAAATCTGCTCCAATGAAGGGAATAAACAGCCCCTAATGTTCAGCCTGGGAAGCTTTTGTATTGACAGGGCATAATTAACTTTCATTTCATGTAATGATACTATTATATTGACTTTGTTCCCCCCATTCCAAAATTATAATATACTTTCCTCTCCTTGACTGGATGCTTGGGATCTAGGAACTCATTGAACCAAATGACATTTGCTCTTGCCATGAGGCAAGTATTTGATTTTTATGCAGAACCCATCATGTGTACTCAAAAGCAACATATTTTATTTAAGAATTGTTCATCAAAAACACACACAAAAAATGAGGCAAACTGCCTGTCTTCTAACATATTGCTAGTTCTTAACTCTTTGGACACTTATAAACCTCACAGAATAACAGAGTAACCTATCACCAAGAGATTTATCTTATTTCCTTCATGGGCACAACTGTTAATTTCCACAAAGACCTGCAGCATTTTATTAGCAGAGACAAAAGATAACAACTTGTGTAATCTCTCAGATCAATTAGTCCTTTGTTGGGTGTGTATTAAAATGTAGTCTTGATAAAGTAGGAAATTGGTGTCTGTTTCAAATATAAAAATATCACAGGAGATGATGGGCACAACCACAATATCCACATCCCAACTTTACACCTTAACTCTTCTTGACATTTAAAAAAATTTTTAGAGAAGAAAAAGTTTAAGGGAATTCACCACAGAATAACAGATAAAGGGACTCCACAGAATAACAGTAAAAGTCTCATGAAATCTTGTAGTAAAAATCAAGAAATAAAATATCCAAAGAATAGCCCTAGAACTACCAAATAATATTTGAAGATACCCTATTAGACTGGGTAAATACTTTGAGGCTCACACAAAAGAATGAGGTAAGCCTTTTCTATTTCTAATTTCCATGATGACAGATTCCTATCATGTTGACTTGACTGTCTTTTGCTGTGGTTGATAAGAAAGGGCACACAAATTATTTGTATTTATTCAGATTATTATTTTCTGGAGACAGATAAGCCAAAAATACATTTCACATTGACCATGGAATAGATTGACAGATGGGAATGACTAAACTACTCCCAAGTTGAGCCAAGCCCATACTGGAGAACAAAGTGGAAGTTTTCACATCTCATTACTAATTTCCACTCTTCAGGATTCAGAGCTGAATTATTCTGCATTAAGGAGATAGTACTCAGTTTAATTGCCCACCGTGGAATTGCTGGTAGAATAAAAGAACAGCATGTCTTGTCCAATCCTTATGCAGGGCTACTTTCTGTGCACACAGGATGAAGGTGGCCAGGAAGCCAGCAGGCCAACAACAAAAAAAAAGCCTCTCAAATTTAGAACTTGAAAAATCAGGCCATGTGCTTCGGAATTGACCCTCCAGTCTCCTCTCCAACGCCCATCTCTATCCTCAGGCTCTAACTTGGCTCATCATAATATCTATTTTGCCAGCTAGTATTGTAATATTCATTTTGCTCATGTTTTAATTTTTTCCTGTAATTTACAAAACCAAAGTTCCAGATTTATTGAATCATGGTACTTTTGCATTAACTCTTCCTACCTTCACAGTCAAACAAGCATATTTTTACCCAATTTAACTAAAAAATGGTGTTCCTCATTCTCTGACTTTTAAACATGTAAAGTATTTTAAAAATACCTTATCTTGTATTATCCAAACCAGAACACTTTGAGAGCAAAAGGAGGTGCTGTCTGTAATTACTTCAGAACGACACCCATAAACCAGGACTCTCCTGGGTGAATGTGATTGTATAAGTCACTCATCTATAGTCTATATCTGTATCTAATCATCTATACCATATCCATATCTATAGCTCTATCATCTATATCTATAGTCCATATCCATCTGTATATCTATACCCATCTATATCTGTATTAATACATCAATATCTATAGTCTATATCTATATGTATATCTACATCTATGTCTATTTCTGTATCTGTATCTATGATTGGCTCTATAATATATCCACATCCTCTCCATCTATACCTACATCTAAAGTTGTCATTAATTGATGCTGTTATTATAACAATCACCTTAGAGTATCTCACTTTCTCTGTTTCTCTTCATCTCTCCCTCTTTCATCCATTTCTCATTGGACACTCTCCATGACTCTTTCCTTTTCCTTGTAGTTTCTTTCTTTCTATCTGTCTTCCTCCCTTCCCCTGCTCTGCTGTCTCTTAACTGGTAATAATAAGGAACTGAGAAATTTGAAATTTGCATCTATCATATTTCTTAAACAATGTTTTCTGTTCCTTAAAACTGCATTTCATCTTTCTCCAAGAATATCAACAGAAGTTTTTCTTTTTCATAGGCTGAGTCTCAGTTTTACCATCCAGAAAAATGAAGTTAATAATTTCTGTGTTGAAGCCAAACAAATGAGATTATGTGTTGCAAGTGCTTTACAGCAGCAACCATAGCTGTTCATTAGAATTACCTGGGGAGCTCCTGAAACTCACTATTCCCAGGCTCGACCCCAGACCCAGGCATCAGGATTTTTTACTGATCCTCAGTCTATTCCAATGTGTGGCCAAGGTTGAGAACCATTAGTTTGCAGCCTATACAGTATTATAAAACATATATTAGCATGTGTGTATTGCATCTTCATTTAACCCCGTGAATCAGTAACTCTATAGAAAACAGGTTACCCAGCCCTACCCTAAAAAAATGGGTATGGAAGAGGAAAGATGAAACTTGAGCACATTTTGAACTCTCCTGGGCCATGTCCTGAAAGACTCATTATGTTAGAATTATCTCATTGTTTAGTTGTTAGACTCTAACTTTGAACACATAAAAGCCAACTTCCTCCCATAGCTTTGTCTGTCACTCGGAATACTTGTACTTCCATCAAAAACAATTGTTTGATGTGGGTTATTGTTTACATACTAAGATGAGATAAAAAAAAAAAGAAAACATCTAAATTTCTCTTTCAAAAATATGCAAGAGAGTGAAAAATTAAATGCAAAGGTGCTAATTACTAACCACAGATTAATTTTCAAATTGTCCCTTTAACTTCTAAAACTAATGAGTACAGAAATATTCCACACTGCAAACCTGGGCTCCCGAGAACTCTGATAATTAGAGTACCTCTTTGTAATAAACATTACCCAGTAAGTTAAAAAAAAAAAAGGAAAGAAAAATAATGATTGTCATTAGTGATAAAGAACAAACACTTTCAGAAGAAATGCTGTTCTTGACATCTTAAAACTTTCTCTGAGAGGACTGTAGAAACTTACTTTTCAAGTAAAATGAAACCACATGGATTTGGAAAAATGACACTGGTGACTTTGGTTTTAAAACTTGCCATTTAATAATCAGTGCAGGTTTCTCTATTAAGCTGCTGATTTGCTCTTATGTTTTAACAGTGGGCATTAGGCCAGTGTAAATGTTACACTGACACCCAGTCTGGCTCTTAAAATGTCAGTGATTGTAATGGTAATACATGAAGGCAGAGCTAGCTGACGTTCCCAGAACCTCTAACCAGTTGGCCTCAGTTTGGGTTTCCACCTATTGATCGAATGACCTGGAATATATGGGAACCCAAATCCAACCAGAGGAAAAGAAACATCTGTTTTAATCAGAGAAGTCTGATGCATACCTTCATAAACCCATAAATCCATGTCTTTTAAAAACTATATTTCTTCAGCCACAAATTTTTATTGTTTTGAGTCAAAGCATCTAGTTCACCTTAACTGAGCCAATTGCACAGTCATAGCCATGTTACAAAATAGATGGTACAATATAATATTAAAAAATACCATCTTCCTAGCAGCCTAAGGGACTTGGACAATGGTATGAAATTATGAATTCAAAATCTGGGGTTTGAGCCAAACTATTGGCCTTTCTTCTAATCTTTGAGGTTTCTGGGAGGCTCTGCTCCCACTGCCATTTCTATGATAATATCTCTGTGAGCTCATCCTTAGGAAAGCCTTGGAGAGCCAGGGAGCCACTTTCCAGTCATGTTCAAGGGCATCCTGGATCTTCCTGGGATGGACCCAGGAGTCAAGTACCTCAGAAACAAACTGTGCTCTGAAGGGATGGGAGTCCTGTCCCCTGTGTAGCAATTCTAGGGAAGGAGAGAGATGTGGGCTTCAGAGACTGAGAAACTGTCCACAACATTCACATGTGTTGTCCCTGTTGCTATTTTTCAACAATCCTTACTTGTATGTGGTGGTGGTGGTGGTGGTGGTGGGCGGGGGTTGGTACAAAAGACCAAATCCCCTAGAAACAACCTTGGCAGATATTTTTTATGAAAATGACCTCTCACCTCACGGTGATCCTGTGTTTGACTAATCAGTCCATAAGCAACTTGGCTGGAATAAAGAACATAGCATGTGGTTGTGAAATAATTTTTTTCTGGCCTCCAATCTCTGCTCTATTATGATAAGGCTAGAACCAACCACGCTTCCTGATTTCAAATCTGTTTCATGAATGTCTTATAATTAAGGATATTTTGCTCAGGTTGGAGAAAAAGGGCAGTATGGACCCTTGCCATTTTGAGAAATATAAATGCTCTTCTCACACACACACAAAAAAAACCCCAAAAAACACAAGACCACTCTGCAGCCACTCCAAAAATCAGTTTGGTGGTTCTTCAAAAAGTTAAACACAGACTTTAATTTTGACCCAGCAATTCAATATGTTCCAGCAACTCCACGCCTGGGTATGTGTGTCCAGAAGAAGTGAAAGCAGGGACTCAAATAGATGCTTGTACACCAGTGTTCATACAATACTAGTAACAATAGGCAAAAGGTGGAAACAACCCAAATGTCCATTAACAAATGAATGAATGAACAAAATGTCCACACAAGGGAACATTAAAAAGGAAAAATAAAAAAGGACAAAATTCTGACATGCTGGAAAATGTTATGCTAAGTGAAAGAAGGTGAAGACAAAAAGATACATAATTTCACTTATATGAGGTCCCTAGAGCAGATAAACTTATAGAGACAGAAAGTAGAATAGATGTCACCATGGGGTAAGGGGAGGGAAGAACTGGCAGTTATTGTTTAATGGGTACAAAGTTTCTTTTGGGTATCATGAAAAAGTTCTGGAAATGGATAGTAGTGAATGGTTGCACAACATTGTGGATGTACTTAATGCCACTGAATTGTACACCTAAAAATGGTTAAAATGGTAAATTTCATGTTATCTTTCTCTCTCTCTATACCACAATAACAAAAAAGCAGAGCACCACAAAAATCTAAAACTTAAGCCAATGTTAGTGTGAGAAATTTACAATAAAACAGATATGTATATTATCCTTTTAGCTGATTTTTTAAAAATACAGATGAGAAAGTAACATTCCTGTCTTGACCACTCCTAAAAAACCTTGTAAATGAAATTCTTGCATGTCCAACTTTGGTTGTTAGTCTCAGACAATGAATACAACTTGGCCTAATATTGAATGGTGGTAACTTTTGCTCTGAGTCAGGCTTACCATGCTACACAGTGAATTGTCACTCGAAGATGGTGCCTGTCCAAGATGAAGCAACCCAACATCACAATATATAGAAATACAAGTGTATATAAATAAATATAGAAATATATAGAAATATAAGCAGCTGGTTTAGGAGATCCAGCTGCTTTAGTCGTGGCCTCCAAATGCCTATGAGTGCCTAATTTAAGTATGTTCATTCTCATAAAGATAAAGAAGTCCATTGGCCAAGGATCCTATTGTTCATGCCATCTGTTGAACCTACTTGATGAAGTAGTCTCGCCCATCTCGGTTTGCCGTCATCTCCCATCCATAGGGGGGACCTGGTTCAAGCCCCAGGGTCCTGAGGGAGGTGGCCAGCCTGAAGACTTCGTCCTGTGGCTGGAAAAGAAAAAAAAAAAAGCATCATTACACCTGACTCCTGAACATTCCTTCTGAGACAAACTCTGAAAGGAGAATGTGACTTGCTCCTCTTAAATTGGGCAAACCCCCAATTTAAGTTGCAACAAAAATCGACACATTATCTTTTACAATTTCTAGTTTACAACTTAAATTCAATTCAGCAGCAAAATGAAAGGGTAGGTTCTGGAGAATTTTCTAGGTGCCTGCCTTTCCAAGATCAAGAAGAAAGAGGAAGTAACTCCACGTGACAAGCAATAGCAATGGGCAGCCTTGTAGTCACAGTCTAGCCAGAGGCCTGAGCCCAGTTTCTGAAGCCTCAATGAATCCTGGCTAAGCCTCCTCAGTCCAGGACCTGCAGAAATTCCTCCTTGCCCTCATGAATGCCCAAGACTTCCTCAGACCTTAACCATACTTTGGAAGGAAGTAAACGATGCCATTTTAGGATGGCTCAACATTCCTCATCACTTGGTCCTTTCACTCCAGATGAAGTTACTCACTGCATAGCCTGTAAAAGCCTTTGGGTGGTTCCAAATCCCAGGCTGGCACCACCGAAGCTGGTGGCAGGGAACAGTGATGATGCTTTCAGGAATTCACAGTCTGAGCTACCCGTGAGCCCTTTGCAAAGAGGAAACAGCGCCCCTGCGGTCAGATGACCACAGAGCAGGCACCCTTCCCCCAGCCTGGTGCCAGCTCAGGCTAGTGAGTGTGGCAGGGGCTAACACAGCTGGGAACTCTCGCACTAGGTGCACCCTAAACAACCTCATGTGGTGGCTCCCCCGCAGCAAACATCCAAAGCAGGGGTCTCGGCCTTTCAGACTTTCAATTCCCCAGGATATTGGGCAACTCATCCCTCTCCAGCCCAGCCCAGTCCAGTCCAGCCCTTCCAGCACCTCTCAAATGAAACAAGCCTATTTCCTGCATGTTTTCCGCAGATGAACTATTTTGCATAATTTTAACCACTTCCATTCCTTTTCCTTAACTTCCTTTCCGTTTTCCTACAGCCTTTATAAAGGATGTAGGAACAGTTTGTTTTTGTTGGAAAAAGTGTTCACAAATTTAATACTGGTCTGGTAAATGTAGAATGCCACCATAGGATTATTTGTGGCCCATTGACTACTAAAAGACATGGGAAGCATTTTGTTCCTCTTCTTTGTGCAAAAGTCAGCAGTGGCAATTTCTTCTGGTGGTTTTTGTTTTGTTTTGTTTTTGTTTGTTTGTTTTTTTTTTTAAATGTGCTGCTTCCCTGCAGTGAGAGAACACATGAATTTGCTACCCTGAGGTACTATTAAAAAAAAAAAAAACACAAACCCCCAAAAAATCCCACCAATTTCTCTACACTAGTAGAGAATGCATTTGGAATGCTGTCTAAGGTGGTATCAAGAAAACAAGTTCTTACAGGTATGAACACAGTCCATTCTATTATTAAAAATGTTTCCAAAAGCAATAATACAGTTAGAGATGGCACAAAGAATATCCTTGTGAGTGAAAGGAGGCCTGTGTAGAGAATGCAACAATTTATTCTGGCTTACTCAATTATGTACGGTATCAGAAAGTTTATCTTCCCCAGAGGAGGCTTATTAAAAACAAACTGCCTTTCCTTTCCTTTCCTTTCCTTTCTTTTCCTTTCCCTCTTCCTTTTCCTTTTCTTTCCATTCTTTTTCCCCTCCATGAAATCTTAATCACTAAAGGAAAGACACGGGCTTCCTAATATAATTTACATGTAAAATACAGCATTATAATAACGAGTTGGAGGAAGCCTGAATTTTATTATAAACTACGTTGTCCTGTACAGTATGTTCAGGAAGCAGCTAACAACCATTTAGCAAGATATTTTCAAATAAAGCCTCTTGTCATAAAATACCAAATGAAGTGCCAATACTGGAAAACTCTACAAATGCGAATCAAGTGAATCTAGCTCAAGGAGCATCTCCTGATATAAAACAAATAATTGAATAATTAAGATCAAACATGGCTACATGTCTGTTAAGTGTTGACAAAAAAATACATGGATCTGAAAGGCCTTAGTATGATTTAGCAAATTAAAAGTGCAAGTGGGAAAAAAAAAAAAAACACCCTTTTTAAGTATTTTTCCATAAAAACCTTGAGAAAAGTTAATGACACAGTTTGTAATTGCAGAGGGATTGGCTCTGGTTCCTATGCAGTGTGATGACTACAAGTCCAGCCCTGACAACGGCCAGTATGAGGATTTCAGGCAGTCATAATCCAGGGTTTTATGTACTTCCCAAATTGAGCTGAAAAGAAGCACCTGGCAGCACTTGTTAAATATACAGATTACCAGGTCCCAGAAATGATGATTATGATTTAGCAGGTCTGGAATAGAACAAGAAATCCATGAATAGGCATAAATACATCGAAACAAGTAATTTAGATGATTCTTGTCTTCAGGTAAGGTTGCCAGATTTAGCAAAAAAGCAAAGCCAAACAAAAATACCCACTTAAATTGAATTTCAAATAAACCATGAATAATCTTTAGTATAAATGTTAGTATAATTTTATTGAAATATATAGATATACCAAAAAGTAATGTTATTATTTATTGAAAACTTAAATTGAAGGAGGCATTCTGTATTTTTTAACTGGCAATCATGGGTTTGGGAAATACTAGTTTTTGCTACCCCAAGCTTAGGCTGAGGTCTGGTAGCATGGGTACTACCTCATGGTTTGTTAGAAACGCAGAATCTGCATTTTCTTGAGATCCCCATGTAATTTACAAACCCTGGAAAGTTTGTGAGGCATCACCCAAATCAGTGGTTTCCAATGTGATGCCTTACTGCACATTGGAATCCCCCGTGGAGGAACTTGTAAACTACAGATGCTTGGAACCAAAGCCAAGCCAAGCCATTGAGTCTGAATATCTGGGATAGGGCCTAGGTGTTGGTATTTTATACTACCCAGGTCAGCCAAGGTGGCGACCCACTCCTCCAAGTAACTCTCCTTTTTTTTTTTTTTTTTTTTTAATTAGCTGACAAGGTAGGAGAGAAAGGGTGTGGTGATCAAGAGCAGATATGCTGGAGCAGAGAGTTTGAGAAGTATAGTCCCAGGACCAGCAATAGTGGCTTCACCTGGGAATTTGAGATGTAAATTTTGGGGCACCACCCAAGACCTACTGAATCCAAAACTCTGGGGTGATGGGGGTGACCCAGCAATCTGTGTTTAACAAGCTTCCACACAATGCTGATGCCCACTCAAGTTTGAGAAACATTGGGTTAGAACCAGACTCTTCAATCCAGGCTCTGCCGTTTATTTTCCACGACCTTGAACAAGTTGCTTCATCTCCCTAACCCCCTCAATTCCAGTTACTCCTTGGTAAAATGATGACAATAGGACCCATTGGGAGAATATTAAGTAGGTTTTGTAAAGCACTCAGTATGTGCTATAAAGTCTTTGCTAAATAACTATACTATAGGACTTTGGGTGGTTGTGCAAGTATAAATGACTTTAATCCATCCTCAGAACAGAAAAACAGTGAAAGGCTCAGTCATCTATTCTTCTCCATTCTGGCAAGAGCAGGGCAAGAAGGGCTTAACCAAGCAGTCACACCTTCCCAGAATATCAGAAGGTGAGGAGTTCAGCCATTCTCAAGGCAGAAGGAAACATCAAAGTTTTTTTTTTTTTTTTTTTTTTTTTTTTTTTTTTTATATACCAGAAATCCCAGCTGTGTGATCCTGGGTGCACAGTGTCCATTTCCACCGGTCTCAGGCAAGGCCTTGGGAGTTCTTGCAATTCTGATGTCCTGTGACTTCTATCTGAGAGCATGGCTGTGTGAACCACTTTCAAACACTTAGCTCAGCCTTAAAAATAGCGACCTACATTGGCAGGGCTATTTAAGTCACTTCAGAAACTCCCAGCGACTGACTGAACTGGTTTGCAACTTTGTGCTTTACCCATCTATTGTTTGCAACAGATTGAAACCTTCCTGGACAAAAAAAAAATATGTTCATACTTGATAGGAAATGAGAGCAGCTATGAATGGTACAGACAAAGTTGTGGAACTATTTGTATTGCAACCATTAGTGGAAGCAACCCATGGTTTCCTCCTGTGTGCAGGCCTCTAAGTCCTGGACAAAATCCTGGTGGCCAGCTCACCCTAGGAGAAGTCAGGCTTTCAGGAGACACCTGAAGGCCTCTTTGGTATTTGAGTTTCCTTAGAAACATGGCAGTGTCAGATAAAGGGATGCCACAGGGGAGAAGGAATGTGAGGTCAGGTTCCAAGGTCCTGAGCCAGATTCAAATTCTGCCACTTACTGGATTTGTGACCCTGTGCAATTTACTCTAAACTCTCTGTACCTTATTTTCATCACCTGTAAAGGAAATTATTTTAACTCCCTGTTTTTCATTCGGAGTGATTTTGCCCCCAGGGATACTTAGCAATATCTGGAGATTTTGGGTGGTCACAACTGAGGGGAGGAGGAGACTAGGTATATTGCTAAACATCCTACAATACACAGGATCTCCTCTCAAAAGATAGAACTATCTGGCCAAAACGGCAATAGAGCCAAGATGAAAAAACCCTGCTTAGCTCATAGGACTGTTACAAGAAGATAATGTAATTAATGCACAATTCTTAGCATAGTATCTTGTATATAGTAGGTTTTTGATACACTTTAGTTGAATAAAACATAAAACCAAGCATTCTCAAGGTTTCTGCTTACAGTCTAATAGTGATAAATACAACATATCTTTATATCAGAGGGAAAGAGTTCAAATCCCAGCTTTGCCACTTAATGGGTTGGCTTTCCTGGGTTTTAGTTTTATGTGTAAAATGGAAACAATAACAACTAGCTCACAGCAATGTTATGCAGATAAATGAGATACATAAAGCCCTAAAGTACAATGCTTAACCCATTTATAATAGTCTCATCAAATGGTACATTGTGTTGTAAGCAGTAATGGTCATAGTAATAAGAGTAGCATGGAGCATTTCTAAGGATATAACTGCTTAGGATACTCACAGGCCTGCCTCAGCATGCAAGAGGTGCCCGCATTATTATTCCCTTTCAAAGATGAAGAAACTGAGACACAGAAAGAGGGTATAACAAGCCTAATAGGGACAGAAATCTACTTTAAAGAGAGGCTGCATCCTTCAGCAGGCACTGTGTCTTACATCAATGGTATTAGGCATGGAAATGGGGGAGGAGACTAGAGCCCACCCCAAACTCACCCTAGGCCAAACTCCTGCTGGGGTTACACAACCTGTTAGAAGAATACCCAGGACTGAGACCTGAGACTTCCTGCTCCAAACTCTGTGTTACTTACAACATGCCACAAATAAGTGTGATAACAACTTATCAGCTTTCTTATGTATCTGGTCATATTTTGGACAGGTAACCAGGATTAAGCTGCATCCTTTGAGACTTGGTGTTGAGGAATGCATTATCTTCATTTCAGATATGGGAAAACCAAAGCTAAAGCTCTATGCATTCGGTCATGCATCAGTGACATTGCATGATAGTATACAGGTCTAACAAAATAAAACACGATCCAGAATTTTATCATTCTTACCTCTTTGACTCACAAAGATTATTTTCAGACTAACCCAAGGTTGTATAGCATTCTCGTTTAGCTTGCTGTAAATGGTGGTTGGATTATAGAACCCCAACCCTACAGATACCTCAAGGTATCCTAAGATAGTATTTTACATTTGCAAGCAGATGGTATTCAAGGTATGTTTCGGGTTTACATGCAATGTAGGTTAAGGTAAGGAAGTGGAGAGGTGTGAGGAAAATCAATGATAATAGATGGTTCTAGATGGATTTAACAAGCTCCAAGTTTTGAAGACAGCCATGTTTCTTTTGTGCCCAGCTTGATATGTCCCATTGGGGTTAGTAGAGGGTCCCTGGCATGACTCTCAGGGAGAAACTGTCCTGTACAGTTTCTTGCCCCCATGAATCAGTAAGGAACTGGCTAACCAGGTCTTTTCTTTCCGTTTATTTGTGCTGTAGACACACAGATATGTCCTGAATTAGGCTGCTTTCTCTTCTCCCTCAGATCATAACTTTCTCCATTAAATCAAGCTTCAGTACAGTAGTCAAAGTATTTTGATCTCATACAACAGGAGTAGCTTTTCATTCTACTGTTCCTTATTAGCAGGTTTTGGCACAGGTACATGTGAGGAAAGCTACATTAATAGTCTGAAAATAACTTCAAAGCCCCATAGATAGAAGTAAAAATCATCCCACCAACTATTTTTAAGATGTCACTTTTGTTATGGCAAGGAGGACAGGAAAATATAGTAAAGGGGGAAAAGCAGGCAGTTAAAAACTACTTTAAATATTAATGCCAAGCCTCATGAAAGCAGATACTCAAAAATATGTTCATTACAAAATCATTTTAATCAAGAAGAAATGTATTATTAATCAAGAGTTTCACTATGGTAAAAGACATTTGACTGTATATTTTAACAACCAAATTTAAATACTTTTCTGACTATTTTCATCTGATTCATTACATGATTTACCAACCCACACAATAAAATTAATTATGTAGTTATACATCTATGAGTTTCAGCACAAGCCTCTCACAGCTTGCTGAGTTAGTTATGTTTCTTATTAGGTATCAGGGAGAATTACTAGGATAATTAAATCTGAGTTAACTGGTCTTCTTCCAAAAGTTTCTACATACAAAGTTCAGCCTCACTTTGTGAACAATCCAGTGACAGAATCCAGATGTCTTCAAGGTCTGAGGCCATGTATCTATAGAGTCGCCAAACATCACATCCTGGGGTTGCCATTAAAGTTAGATGCAGCCCTGCCTCGATTGGACATTTGAATTTTGTACTGTGCATTTGCATCTCTTAGTTCACTGAATTCTCCAACTCTGTAAATGTGGAAGGACAGTTATAAGGACAATATAATAGCATGATACTGTTGAGGAGATAGCATGTAGAATGGCTAAGATTCATTGCTCAGAGAGGCACTACAGAGCTTGACTGTCGACAGGTCAAGTCTTGAGCTCCTTCTGCTAGAATGCTGTTGTATCTGTTCAGGAGTTTGTAGCTGTTATTATACTTTCCAAGCATATGATGCCAGGTGGTAGGCTGGGCACTCCCCCTTGAGGGGATGGACAGTGTCCTTACCTTTCTATCAGTATTACTCAGACTAGTGCCAGGCATGTGATAGGTGTTCAAATGGGAATTGAATTAATAAATGAATCCAAGCTACATGATGATACTGGCACAGGATGTTAGGATTAAAATTGTAGTTCTCTGCCTTTGAGTGGGCAAGAGTACATGTGTGTTGAAATGCCATTTGTTTAATAACTGCTATCAGATAGGTACTGTTCTGGGCACTTTCACAGATTCTTTGTAATCCTTAGAACAGCTCGACAAGAGGGGTTGTTTGCTACTACGTCAGCTCATCCAATAATGGAATACCATTCAGACATTAAACCAAAGTTGTAGATGAAGACCGACTGCCATAGGATGTAGTTAAATGAACAAAGTTGGTTACAAAAAGGGTGTGCACCATGTGATCCACCTTGTAAAAAAATCTGTGTGCATAGCCAAAGAAAAACAGTCTGGAAGAATGCGTACACTGTGGTTATCTCTGGGTTGTGAGATTGAGGTGGTTTTTTACATTCTTGCATATTTAAATTTTGTGTATTTTATACTGTGTATTTGAATTTTGTGTATTTTTATTTTCTATAGTGAACATATATTACTTACTTAAGATTTTATTTTAAACAAATGAAACTAGAAAACGGTTATGATTCCACGGGATTCTTGGTGGAATCACTGGAGAAACTGTAGAAAGGAATACTGAAGGTGAGAAAACATACAGTGCTGGTGTGGCTGTAGGGAAACGCTTTGCCATATATTGCCCAGAGTGCATTTTGACAACCCTGATAGATGGCAATTTAGCAACCTCTATTCAAACTGAAAGTGAGCATACACTTTGCCTAAGTGTCCATCAGTATAGGATAGATTAAATAAAACATGGCACAAGACACAAAGGAAACTATGCAGCTGTAACAAGAAGAAATGAGAAATTCTTTTTTTTTTTTTTTTTCTTTTTTTCTTTTTTTTTTTTTTTTTTTTCTTTTTTTTTTTTTTTTTTATACTACTTTAAGTTCTAGGGTACATGTGCATACTTTATATCATGTATAACTCCCCAATGCAATCCTCCCTCCTCCCCCCTCCCCATGATAGGCCCCAGTGTGTGATGTTCCCCTTCCCGAGTCCAAGTGATCTCATTGTTCAGTTCCCACCTATGAGTGAGAACATGCGGTGTTTGGTTTTCTCTTCTTGTGATAGTTTGCTAGAATGATGGTTTCCAGCTGCATCCATGTCCCTACAAAGGACGCAAACTCATCCTTTTTGATGGCTGCATAGTATTCCATGGTGTATATGTGCCACATTTTCTTAATCCAGTCTGTCACAGATGGACATTTGGGTTGATTCCAAGTCTTTGCTATTGTGAATAGTGCCGCAATAAACATACGTGTGCATGTGTCTTTGTAGTAGAGTAATTTATAATCCTTTGGGTATATACCCAGTAGTGGGATGGCTGGGTCATATGGTACATCTAGTTCTAGATCCTTAGGAATCGCCATACTGTTTTCCATAATGGTTGAACTAGTTTACAATCCCACCAACAGTGTAAAAGTGTTCCTATTCTCCACATCCTCTCCAACATCTATTGTTTCCTGACTTCTTAATGATTGCCATTCTAACTGGTGTGAGATGGTATCTCATTGTGGTTTTGATTTGCATTTCTCTGATGGCGAGTGATGACGAGCATTTTTTCATGTGTCTGTTGGCTGTATGGATGTCTTCTTTTGAAAATGTCTGTTCATATCCTTTCCCCACTTTTTGATGGGGTTGTTTGTTTTTTTCTTGTATATTTGTTTGAGTTCTTTGTAGATTCTGGATATTAGCCCTTTGTCAGATGAGTAGATTGCAAAAATTTTCTCCCATTCTGTAGGTTGCCTGTTCACTCTGATGTAGTTTCTTTTGCTGTGCAAAAGCTCTTTAGTTTAATGAGATCCCATTTGTCAATTTTGGCTTTTGCTGCCGTTGCTTTTGGTGTTTTAGACATGAAGTCCTTGCCCATGCCTATGTCCTGAATGGTACTACCTAGATTTTCTTCTAGGGTTTTTATGGTATTAGGTCTAACATTTAAGTCTCTAATCCATCTTGAATAATTTTCAATAAGGGTAAGGAAAGGATCCAGTTTCAGCTTTCTACTTATGGCTAGCCAATTTTCCCAGCACCATTGATTAAATAGGGAATCCTTTCCCCATTTCTTGTTTTTGTCAGGTTTGTCAAAGATCAGATGGCTGTAGATGTGTGGTATTATTTCTGAGGACTCTGTTCTGTTCCACTGGTCTATTTCTCTGTTGTGGTACCAGTACCATGCTGTTTTGGTTACTGTAGCCTTGTAGTATAGTTGAAGTCAGGTAGCGTGACGCCTCCAGCTTTGTCCTTTTGACCTAGGATTGTCTTGGCAATGCGGGCTCTTTTTTGGTTCCATATGAACTTTGAAGCAGTTTTTTCCAATTCTGTGAAGAAAGTCATGGTAGCTTGATGGGGATGGCATTGAATCTATAAATACCTTGGGCAGTATGGCCATTTTCACGATATTGATTCTTCCTATCCATGAGCATGGTATGTTCTTCCATTTGTTTGTGTCCTCTTTGATTTCACTGAGCAGTGGTTTGTAGTTCTCCTTGAAGAGGTCCTTTACATCCCTGTAAGCTGGATTCCTAGGTATTTTATTCTCTTTGAAGCAATTGTGAATGGAAGTTCATTCCTGACTTGGCTCTCTGCTTGTCTGTTACTGGTGTATAAGAATGCTTGTGATTTTTGCACATTAATTTTGTATCCTGAGACTTTGCTGAAGTTGCTTATCAGCTTAAGGAGATTTTGGGCTGAGACGATGGGTTTTTCTAAATATACAATCATGTCATCTGCAAACAGGGACAATTGACTTCTTCTTTTCCTAACTGGATACCCTTGATTTCTTTCTCTTGCCTGATTGCCCTAGCCAGAACTTCCAACACTATGTTGAATAGGAGTGGTGAGAGAGGGCATCCCTGTCTTGTGCCAGTTTTCAAAGGGAATTTTTCCAGTTTTTGCCCATTCAGTATGATATTAGCTGTGGGTTTGTCGTAAATAGCTCTTATTATTTTGAGGTACGTTCCATCAATACCGAATTTATTGAGCGTTTTTAGCATAAAGGCTGTTGAATTTTGTCAAAAGCCTTTTCTGCATCTATTGAGATAATCATGTGGTTCTTGTCTTTGGTTCTGTTTATATGCTGGATTACATTTATTGATTTGCGAATGTTGAACCAGCCTTGCATCCAGGGATGAAGCCCACTTGATCATGGTGGATAAGCTTTTTGATGTGCTGCTGAATCCGTTTGCCAGTATTTTATTGAGAATTTTTGCATCGATGTTCATCAGGGATATTGGTCTAAAATTCTCTTTTTTTGTTGTGTCTCTGCCAGGCTTTGGTATCAGGATGATGTTGGCCTCATAAAATGAGTTAGGGAGGATTCCCTCTTTTTCTATTGATTGGAATAGTTTCAGAAGGAATGGTACCAGCTCCTCCTTGTACCTCTGGTAGAATTCAGCTGTGAATCCATCTGGTCCTGGACTTTTTTTCATGGTAGGCTATTAATTGTTGCCTCAATTTCAGAGCCTGTTATTGGTCTATTCAGGGATTCAACTTCTTCCTGGTTCAGTCTTGGAGAGTGTAAGTGTCCAGGAAATTATCCATTTCTTCTAGATTTTCTAGTTGATTTGCGTAGAGGCATTTATAGTATTCTCTGATGGTTTTTTGTATTTCTGTGGGGTCGGTGGTGATATCCCCTTTATCATTTTTTATTGCGTCTATTTGATTCCTCTCTCTTTTCTTCTTTATTAGTCTTGCTAGCGGTCTGTCAATTTTGTTGATCTTTTCAAAAAACCAACTCCTGGATTCATTGATTTTTGGAGGGTTTTTTGTGACTCTATCTCCTTCAGTTCTGCTCTGATCTTAGTTATTTCTTGCCTTCTGCTAGCTTTTGAATGTGTTTGCTCTTGCCTCTCTAGTTCTTTTAATTGTGATGTTAAGTGTCAATTTTAGATCTTTCCTGCTTTCTCTTGTGGGCATTTAGTGCTATAAATTTCCCTCTACACACTGCTTTAAATGTGTCCCAGAGATTCTGGTATGTTGTATCTTTGTTCTCATTGGTTTCAAAGAACATCTTTATTTCTGCTTCATTTCGTTATGTACCCAGTAGTCATTCAGGAGCAGGTTATTCAGTTTCCATGTAGTTGAGCGGTTTTGATTGAGTTTCTTAGTCCTGAGTTCTAGTTTGATTGCACTGTGGTCTGAGAGACAGTTTGTTATAATTTCTGTTCTTGTACATTTGCTGAGGAGTGCTTTACTTCCAATTATGTGGTCAATTTTGGAATAAGTGCGATGTGGTGCTGAGAAGAATGTATATTCTGTTGATTTGGGGTGGAGAGTTCTATAGATGTCTATTAGGTCCGCTTGGTGCAGAGATGAGTTCAATTCCTGGATATCCTTGTTAACTTTCTGTCTCGTTGATCTGTCTAATGTTGACAGTGGAGTGTTGAAATCTCCCATTATTATTGTATGGGAGTCTAAGTCTCTTTGTAGGTCTCTAAGGACTTGCTTTATGCATCTGGGTGCTCCTGTATTGGGTGCATATATATTTAGGAGAGTTAGCTCTTCCTGTTGATTGATCCCTTTACCATTATGTAATGGCCTTCTTTGTCTCTTTTGATCTTTGATGGTTTAAAGTCTGTTTTATCAGAGACTAGGATTGCAACCCCTGCTTTTTTTGTTCTCCATTTGCTTGGTAGATCTTTCTCCATCCCTTTATTTTGAGCCTATGTATGTCTCTGCATGTGAGATGGTCTCCTGAATACAGCAGACTGATGGGTCTTGACTCTTTATCCAGTTTGCCAGTCTGTGTCTTTTATTGGAGCATTTAGTCCATTTACATTAAGGTTAATATTGTTATGTGTGAACTTGATCCTGTCATTATGATATTAACTGGTTATTTTGCTCATTAGTTGATGCAGTTTCTTCCTAGCCTCGATGGTCTTTACATTTTGGCATGTTTTTGCAATGGCTGGTACCGGTTGTTCCTTTCCATGTTTAGGCTTCCTTCAGGTCTCTTGTAAGGCAGGTCTGGTGGTGACAAAATCTCTAAGCATTTGCTTATCTGTAAAGGATTTTATTTCTCCTTCACTGATGAAACTTAGTTTGGCTGGATATGAAATTCTGGGTTGAGAATTCTTTTCTTTAAGAACGTTGAATATTGGCCCCCACTCTCTTCTGGCTTGTAGAGTTTCTGCTGAGAGATCTGCTGTTAGTCTGATGGGCTTCCCTTTGTGGGTAACCCGACCTTTCTCTCTGGCTGCCCTTAAGATTTTTTCCTTCATTTCAACTTTGGTGAATCTGGCAATTATGTGTCTTGGAGTTGCTCTTCTGGAGGAGTATCTTTGTGGCGTTCTCTGTGTTTCCTGGATTTGAATGTTGGCCTGCCCTACTAGGTTGGCGAAGTTCTCCTGGATGATATCCTGAAGAGTGTTTTCCAACTTGGTTCCATTTTCCCCCTCACTTTCAGGCACCCCAATCAGACGTAGATTTGGTCTTTTTACATAATCCCATACTTCTTGCAGGCTTTGTTCATTTCTTTTTCTTCTTTTTTCTTTTGGTTTCTCTTCTCGCTTCATTTCATTCATTTGATCCTCATCGCTGATACTCTTTCTTCCAGTTGATCGAGTCGGTTACTGAAGCTTGTGCATTTGTCACGTATTTCTCGTGTCATGGTTTTCATCTCTGTCATTTCATTTATGATCTTCTCTGCATTAATTAGTCTAGCTGTCAATTCTTCCACTTTTTTTTCAAGATTTTTAGTTTCTTTGCACTGGGTACGTAATTCCTCCTTTAGCTCTGAGAAGTTTGATGGACTGAAGCCTTCTTCTCTCATCTCGTCAAAGTCATTCTCTGACCAGCTTTGATCCGTTGCTGGCGATGGGCTGCGCTCCTTTGCAGGGGGAGATGCGCTCTTATTTTTTGAATTTCCAGCTTTTCTGCCCTGCTTTTTCCCCATCTTTGTGGTTTTATCTGTCTCTGGTCTTTGATGATGGTGACGTACTGATGGGGTTTTGGTATAGGTGTCCTTCCTGTTTGATAGTTTTCCGTCTGACAGTCAGAAGGACTGTCTGTTGGTCTGTTGGAGATTGCTTGAGGTCCACTCCAGACCCTGTTTGCCTGGTATCAGCAGCAGAGGTTGCCAAAGATAGAATATTGCTGAGCAGCGAGTGTACCTGTCTGATTCTTCCTGTGGAAGTTTCCTCTCAGGGATGACTCCACCCTGTGAGGTGTGGGGTGTCAGAGTGCCCCTAGGGGGGATGTCTCCCAGCTAGGCTACTCCTCAGGTCAGGGACCCACCTGAGCAGGCAGTCTGTCCGTTCTCGGATCTCAACCTCCGCGTTGGAGATCCACGGCTCTCCCCAAAGCTGTCAGACAGAGTCGTTCGCCTCTGCACCGCCCCCGCTGCTTTCCCTATTGGACCTCAGCTGTGGGCTGTCCCCAGAGGTGGAGTCTACAGAGACAGGCAGGTTTCCTTGAGCTGCTGTGCGCTCCACCCAGTTCGAGCTTCCCAGCGGCTTTGTTTACCTACTTAAGCCTCAGCAATGGCGGGCGCCCCTCCCCCAGCCTCACTGCTGCCTTGCGGATAGATCGCCGCAGATGGCTGTGTTAGCAGTGAGGGAGGCTCCGTGGGCGTGGGACCCTCCCGGCCAGGTGTGGATATATCTCCTGGTGTGCTTGTTTCCTTAAAGCGCAGTATTGGGGTGGAGTTACGCGATTTTCCAGGTGTTATGTGTCTCAGTTCCCCTGGCTAGGAAAACGGATTTCCTTCCCCCTTGCTTCCAGGTGAGGCGATGCCTCGCCCTGCTTCAGCTCACGCTGGTCAGGCTGCAGCAGCTGACCAGCACCGATTGTCCGGCACTCCCTAGAGAGATGACCCCAGTACCTCAGTTGAAAATGCAGAAATCACCGGTCTTCTGTGTTACTCGCGCTGGGAGTTGGAGACTGGAGCTGTTCCTATTCGGCCATCTTGCTCCGCTATATCAGAAATGAGGAAATTCTTTATGTACTGATTTGGGAAGACTCTGAAGATACATTAAAATAAAAAAATCAATATGCAGAAAGATGTACAATCTACTATTTGTGTAAAATCAGGGAAGAATAAAGCAGAAAAAAATGCCAAATCACAGAGTCTAGGTTCAGACAAAGCTGCATTTGAACACTGATGCTACTTCATAGCATCTGTGTGAGCTTAACCAGGTTCCTTATCCCTGTCCAAACATCAGCTTTCTCTTCTGAAAACTAGGACTAATACCAATCATCCTGTTGAATTGCTGTAAGGACTGTATGACATAGGTGATCAAAAGCTGCTATCATTATTACTTGCACACATTCTTTAATGCATATAACAAATATTGATTGAGTGCTTAGTTTGTATCACACGCCATTCTAAGTGCTTAGAATGCATCAGTGAACAGTATAGACAAAACCAGAGTTACTGACATGTAAAATAAACACCAGTGATCACCTAACTTAGACTTTTTTCTAGCCTAGCATCTACAATGGTTTGAGTGTGTCTCCCAAAGTTCACATGTTGGAAACTTGATCCCCAATCCCGTGGTATTGGGAGGTGGTGGGACTTTTAAGACATGATTAGGTCATGAGGGCTCCACCCTCATGCATGAATTCATGCTGTTATTGTGGGAGTGGTTTGTTATAAAAGGGTGAGTTTGGCCCCAGAACTATGAGAGGTAAATTTTGCAAGGTTCTGTGGTCAGTCTCGTACTGGATATAGCAACCCTATACTACACAGTTCCTGCTGTGTGGAATAGAATGTAGTCTGAGAGCTCTATTTCTCTGTTTCAAGCATCCAGTGCCCTCATGACATTACATTTGCTCATTCACTCGCTCAAAGCGTTTCATTGAGGACTCTTGTGTCAGTCCTTTTGTAGGACTAGAGCTGTGACAAGCAGATAGGGTGCTTGCTTTCCTGGACACTTATGGGACTTATAACATTGTTGAGGAAGGCAAGCATCATGGCTCACCCAACCTGGACATTGTCCTGGCTCTGGGTTGTCCCCTGAATCCTGAGTTTTAATTGAAACTTCTCAGGAGTTTCATGCTGGGAAATTCAGGAGAGAAGGAAATCTTCCTTACATTCCTCAAATTATCCCACACAGACAACTATTTAACCCATACCAATCGTTAAATGCTTCTTCCTGCTTCATTTAGGACCAAGTCTATTGCCTTTAGCTGTAATATGGAACCTGTATATTGCTCTCAGGACCCACCAAATGCATCATGTCATAGAACTTGACAGTGATTACAGAGTTAATAAAACACAACATTGTTGAATCTGCCAAATGGCCTAATCTAATTTTCAAGTGTGTTGTTAAAACACTTTTGCAAACACTCATCATTTTAAGAGATAACATTCATCTTCACATTTCACTATTTATGGATGACTCATAACCTAATACTGCTACTCACTAAGCTTAGCCAAATCCAACTGGCTTCCCTTGAACATGTATATGAAATATTCAAACATTTTCCGATTTAGCTTTTCATTGTGAAGACTATATTCTCACTGTTTTTGGGGGACATGCATATGTATTTTAATTATTTTTGAATTTTTATGGGTTAACATATAAACTATTTGTCTAGACTGTAGTTTACTTAATCTTCTTGACTTTGCCTAAAACCTTTTAGAATCCTAAAAGTATATCTATTTAATAGTTATCTCCCATTCCATTAAGTTCTTAAATTTTTTCTGCATAAGAAAACCAAATAGTTCCTAAAAACTATTCTGAGGAGGCTAAGTTCTAAGTCTACCATTGATAGCAGGGATCAGCAAATTTCTGTAAACAGCCAGATAGTAAATATTTTCAGATTCATGAGTCATAGGCTCTTTGTACCAACTATTCAACTCCATTATTGTATCAAAAGTAGCCATAGACAATATGGAAACTAATGGACATGGCTGTGTTCCAACAAAACTTCATTTACAAAAACAAGTCCATATGTGGCCTTCGAGCTATGGTTTGCTGACCTCTGATTTATAGTGTCACCTTGAGAAAGTCATTTATTTTTCTGCCCTTCTATTTTCTTATTTTTAGAATGAAGGGGCTAGACTACATGATGTCAGAAGTCCCTTCAAGCTCCAAAATGTTCACCTTTGTTGACTAACCAGGTTTCTTTCTCACAGACCATAATCTTCAACAGGACTGGAAGAGACTCTGATACACAATTGTGCAAAACTTTTTTTTCACCAAAGTAACAGTTCACCACTCAGGGAAAATGAAAAAAAAATTTCTATTTTCCATAGCATTTGACCCAAAGATAGAACATTATAGTTCAACACATTACATACCTGAATATTTATGGGGAGTTTTAAATCTCTGAACCATTGATTTTGTCTTGTAAATAGGGCCACTATTTGGATGAATGGTATTTCAAATATGCAATATGCTGGCAGTCCAAAACAATAATGGAAAAACTCACTCTAGTGGCTGCTTTCCAAAATTCAAATCAAGATTCTTTGGGGCTTGTGGAAACAGCATCACAAGCTGATATTTAAAAGGTTTGCAAATGTGATGTTGTAAGACAGCTTTACTATCAAGCGGTATGATGTCTAATAACGTCCACCATTGTTTTAGCCTTATTCACATTTTTTAAACTACCAAAGGCTGGTCGTTTTCCAAGCTAAATTGCCTATTTTCTATCAAAAACATGTTTGAGTTTGGCTTGCTATCTCAGTGTCTGCTGGAGACCCTTTCTTTACTACTGAATTAGAACCCCTACAGAACAGGTGTTTGTAGTAAACCTGCTGATATAATTAAGAAGGTAAGATGGAAAGTTACAGCCCACTTAGGCACACCTAAATGCACTGGTGCTAAAATGTGTTGTCTGGCTTCCTTCCCCAGAGTTAGAGTGCATTTGCAATATTTTTAATGGGTTATTTATAATATAAACAAAACACATAAACCTAGTGTACTTTATTTTTATCTAATTCTAGGAAGATTTCTGGCGGCTTTTCATTTAGAGTTGTATAATGAAGAGATCCACAGCTTTGTTCCTGCATTTATTTACCTGACTGTTGTCTCTCCCCATCCCAACCCTGAATTCATTATGCAGTTCCATGGTGTCCCATAATTTTCTGAAACTATTAATATAGAAGGAACAAATGTGTACTTGAAGTTAAGTGTAGAAATTGAAATGATTCTTTTTAATACTCTCAGCTTAGATGTTAAAGGAAAATACATCATTTCACTAGATTTCTCAATATCTGTACATCTCCAAGGTCATCAAAAATGTGTAAGAATAGAAAGTACACCAAGCCTCATAGGGGATACAAACGTATACACTTGAAAATAGATATTTGTCATTCTCTACTCTTTCTCTTTCTCTCCTTCTCTTTCTCCTTCTCTTCTCTTCTTTCTTTTGTCTGTAAACAACTGCAAACATTGTAGGGAGAAAAGATATAAATAAGGATAATGTGGGGACTTTCTAGTAGTGATGGAAGCCAATTTGCAGATACTTCCCATCCAATATCACTCTGCACTTATTTATTTTTTGTTTTTTATTCATACAGAAACCCTTTTATTGAGCACAATTTTATGAGTAGAACTGTGACAGACACAGATGACAAGTCCCCGCCATGAAAGGAATGAACAACCTAATACAAAGTAGAGAGAGAGGAAGAGGTGGTGTTGAGTATGAGCTGAAAATATGACCATCATGCCTCCTTGCTGCATACAGGGAAAACAGATTTATGGTTTATGTCTTTAGAAAATCTCTAAGAGCTAGCGCTTACCTCAAACTCTGGAGGTGAAAGAGAAGGCCCACATTCTTTTATAACTTTCATACTTTCCCATTCTGGTCTCATATTTCCATAACAATTTAGAGAACAATTATATTTATTATGACATTTATAATAAAAAAAACCATAGCAAGGTAAGTGATGCTGTTAGTAACCATATTAGGGTTTCTTAGTTTTCATCCATCTTTCTCAGCTTCCATTTGGAGTTCATTGATAGTTTTTCAATCCATCTGCTCCAATGATAGGCATGTTATGACTGAACACAGAGAAAGATCCAGAAATTCCTTGCCCTAACCCACATAATAGGCTCAAGTGAGCCCTGCTACCTTTTTATGTCCAAACATAATCATTTTATGAATCAGGACAAACACCATCATATATTTTCCTAAGATGTGTTATAGAGAGGAAATGAGCTGAAAACACTAGGAAGACAATAAGCTCTCAATATTTCTATATCATGGAATAATGATTTCCACAGTAAGGAAGACATTTATTTACAAAGAGCACGGAGTTACAAGTTGTGGGAAAGAGCTATATTGTAACCATGTATGACGTGCTAAGTTTTTATTGGACAAGTTCTCAAAATCTTCTCCTCCAGCTGACAATGATAATGTGTCTGCAAGTGTGAATGTTTCCAGGAAGGAGCTTTTAGCAGCTAGCAGTTACATTTATTAGAAAAGTGCAGAAAAGCCTTTCATAATGAAAAGTGCCCCTTATAGCAGGGCCTCTCCAACTTTAGCATGCATAAGAATCACCCGAGCATGTTGTTAAAATGCAGGTTCTGTTTCTGTAGGCCTATAGTGGGGCTCAGGATTCAGCATTTTTAATGGGCTCCCAGGTGGTATTGAAGCTGCTGGCTCAGGGAGCACAGTCTGAGCATAGTCTCCCAAGGTCAGTGTCAGGTAAGGAGTGGATGCTGACTTCCATCCTGGCAAATCTCTGCCAGCCCCTTACACATTCCTGAAACAGGATGTTAACTATCCCTGCTGGAGATTTCAACCTGGAGCTCCCTATCCTGGCAGGGATTTGCCAAGATGGAAGTTGCACCCATTCATTACCTGATACTGATCTTGGGAGACCCAGGTCAAGGCAAAAGAGTTAATGAGCATTGGTTTGACAATAGATAACAACACAAAACAAAATATATAAATGTATCTCCTGAACAAAACCTGCACTTCACATCAATAGTCATCTCAGATTTTTTTTTTTTTTTTTTTTTTGAGAGAGAATCTCCTCTGTTACCCAGGTTGGAGTGCAGTGGTGCCATCTTGGTTCACTGCAACCTCCACCTCCTGAGTTCAAGCGATTCTCATGCCTCAGTCTCCTAAGTAGCTGGGATTACATGATTAGAGGTGCATGCCACCATGCCTGGCTAATTTTTGTATTTTTAGTAGAGATGGGGTTTTGCAATGTTGGCCAGGCTGGTCTCAAACTCCTGGTCTTGATCTCAGATTTTTATACACGAGCATGGTGACTACCAATTAAATGAAGCTCTAATTTATTTCCTTCTAACATTAACAGAGAGCCTCCCTTGTAGTCTAGGATTCCCTTCTCTGTGCAGACTCCTGGGTTAAGCGTTTATTTAAGAAGGTCTATCAGCATCCACAACTCCACATACAATACAAAAGACATGGCTTGTCCTTAATCTTTGGTTATGACTTTGGTTCTTTAGCAAATCAGATAGAAACCTCTGGGAAACTTCCACTGAAGCCCCTACCTTATTCTTCTACAAAAAGATTCATTGAGCCTATGTCATATCTTGGAACTCATCTAAACTCAGTAGGAATGCAAAATGATCACTTGCCCCCACTATTTGAAGAACATGTACAAAAGTTGATGACAGAAAACTATTATACACACAATAATTTGAGAACAACCAAGAATAAACTAGATTGAAAATAGCTATTCCTACAGAAATACTACACATCCTGTTAGAACCATTTCTTGTACTACTTCCCTCACAAAGGCTTGACTCTCACATCCAATAATGCATTTCCTCCTCCACTCTCCACATCAGTGCCCAGCAAACTCCATCTGGCGGCCTTGGCCAAGTGTCCACTTGTTTAAGTATCATCTATGGCTGCTTTCACACAAAAACAGCAGAATTGAGCAGTGTGACAGAGATTGTATGGCTTGCAAAGCCTAAAATATTTACCATCTGGACCTTTACAGAAGTTTGCCAACCTCTGCTGTCGAGTAGTAAGTACCTGCCTCACAGCACTTCAACTGCATCTTATATTACAGTCAACTATAGATACATACATAGGTAGGTAGAGAAATTAATTGACTGACTGATTGATCTCCAGGGTCACCATTTGCACAACTCCATGTGGCTTCATTTACTGTGTTATAAGTTATACTAGTTATCTTATGAGGTTCCGAGCCTCCTTACTCATTTGAGTTAAGTCATGTGCCACCAGTATAGGGATTTGTCTAAACTTGGAGCTCAATAAACAGGGTTGAATCAAACTGAATTCTAGAGGTTTTTCTGGGCATAACTGAAGCCATCATATTGAGGACGGTGAAATTACTGAGAGCAATAAGCAAACATCTGATTATACCTGTAACTAATAAGCGGAAACGAAATGGTCCTTTTGGCAGCAAAACAAAAGTGGCTGTGACAGCCATTTTGTTTGACAGGGATTTTGCAAGAGGCTCCATAATGAATTGCAGCCATAAAATACTTGATATTAGCACAACCAATCCTTGGTGAATCTTTACTTCCAAGCTGCTGCAGAGATAAAGAGCACAGTCTCTGCTCTTTCCAATGTATACAACCCAATGGCACAGCCATTGGCATGCTGGTTTATGGGCTGTGTATTTCTCCTTCTGCTCCAGCAAACCCATTCATCTGGTATTTTACAGTCTTAGCTGGGCTCTAAAGACCCAGCAGGAAAAAGAGGCAGTAATTGCATTTTGTAAGCAATTAATTTTTTTCTTTCTTTAAAAATATCCTCCTTTATATTTGTAACTTTTAAAGAATGGAATAAAAAGATATATCTTCTGTCATTACCTCTAGAAGGGAGACTAAATCAAATCCTTTCCTTTACAATGGATGATCATATTCGTCCATTGTATATTCTAATGCTCAGCATTTCATTCACTTACTATCATTATACCAGCCCTACAAATTCCATTCTTTTGCAATCGTGAGTCCCGTAAGCCTGTACATGTTCTACTAGTTGTTAACTTCACAGAAGAAATGTTAAATTTATTTAAAGTTAATACTTATGGATATAGCATTGTCTTTCATTTGATTTCTCCCAGTAAAAAAAAATTTAAAATTTTAATTTTTTCATACCTAGATTCTATATCAGAAGTTTGTACATAAATTTAGAGGGTGTTTAAAAAACTTAGAAACAATTTGGATAAAAATAACTAATAAATGTGATGGTTAAAATTAATTTACTTGACTTCACCATGGGTTCACAAAATTATACAGTAAAACTTCTGCATTTGATGAATGATCTTTCCTAATAACAGCCTAGAATTTATAAAATTCCCCTAAAGCACACAAAATGAACCTTGATTTCATGAAGGATTAGAATATAATAAAGTAATAAAAGATCTGCATTCTATATCCAAATGCTATTCTAGCATAACAAGAAACTATAACAAGAACTCCTACTTTGTTTATAGAAGACGATGAGGTATGAATGATAGATACAGGCTAAATTGGGATCCATAAACTTTTGATGATTTTAATACTTAACTTTGTTGTCTCTGTTTCTCCATGTTGAATGGCAAAAACTGAGACTCCAACCCAATATAGCCTTCAGCCCCTCTAGAGTAAATGACATTGGCTACCCATCTTTTAAAATGCTGACCTCCCTTATGAAGCTTCTGTGCTATAGCCCATTCACAGTGGGACCTCTGAATTCCTATAGTTTTTACCATCTTACACCTCCACTTGGTTGTCTGTAGACATCTTAAATTCAACACATCCAAAACTGAACTCATGTTCATTCCCCCAAACCTACTCCTCTGCCTAACTTCCTCATCTTTATAAATGGCCACCCTGTTCTTCAAGAGAGGCCACAATGAATTCCATGCATTTTCTCCAAGATACTGCCTTCTTTAACCTTAGAGTGTTTCAGTTTGCTGGTCTCTCAGGCCTAGAAGACTTCGCCAACTCTCCCTTCTCCATTAATTCTGCCAACTAACAACTTATTATTCTGGTTTAATTGTTCATCCTCCAAGAAACTTCCTATCAATTTGCTCTGCTCAATATGGTAGCCACTCATCACAGGTAGTTACTGAACACTGGAAATGTGGCAAGTATGAATTGAAATGTGCTGTAAATCTGAAATATACAACAGATTTCCAAGGCTTAGTAGGAAGAAAAAATATTAAAAGTCTCAATATTTTTAATAAATTGATTACATATTGAAATAATATTTTAGACACACTGGGTTAAGCAAAACATATTAAAAGAAAAATTCAGTTTGTTTTTGTTTTTAAAATATGGCTACCAGAAAATTTAAAACATCATATGGGGTTCATGTTATAGTTTTATTGGACTGTGCTCTTCTATACCCTTGGGGCAAAGTTAGGTGCTCTTCCCACAGATTTCTTTACAACCCCCATTCCTTTTGTTAATTTGCCTGGTGACTTGTCTATCAGTTCTAGGCTCTGTTAGCTGACTTAAGCAGGGAACTTGTGATCTTATTTACGATCACATCCATATCTGATGCACAGTAGGCACTCATATGTATTTGTTAAATGAACACAAGAACTACATTAAAAATCAGGAAGTCAGCTCATCTCCCTAAGCCACAGTTAATATGGAGGTTAAACTAGGCCGTCTCTACCAGCCCTTCCAGTTTCATTGACTGTAAATATCTAACTTGGATATTTAAATGAGTCTCTTCTTCCTCATCAGGTTTACAGTTCTTTCAAGGTGAAACAAATATTTTATATTTTCCTTGTTAGTTTCCTCAGTGCTCTGTGAACACAGCTGGCTCTTAGCAACATAGGGTTAAACTGCGCATGTCCACTTATATACAGATTTTGTTCTGCCTCTGTCACCCCTGAGAGAACAAGACCAACCCCTCCTCTTCCTCCTCCTGCTTAACCTATTCAACATGAAGATGATAAGGATGAAGAATTTTATGATGATTCACTTCTACTTAATGAATAGTAAATAAATTTTCTCTTCCTTATGATTATCCAATAACACTTTCTTTTCTCTAGCTTACCCTATTGTAAGAATCTGGTATATAATGAAACAGACAAAATATGTGTTAACCCTCTGTTTACAGTTATCAGTAAGGCTTCTGGTCAACAGTAGGCCATTCATAGTTGAGTTTTGGTGAGTCATGAAAGTCAGCACCCCTAACCCCTGAGTTATTCAAGGGTCAATTGTACTTAAAAGTCATCATCTAGTCAACAAATGGTAAGCTAAAAGTATTTGCTTACCTGTTTTACAGGGTGGGTCTGATGTGGGAGAATAAGTATTTGACTTAGTTGGACACTTCTTAAATAGGTACAAATGTGGAAATTCTTTCCTAGGAGAGGAAAAGCTAAGGGCAGGCTTGGGGGCCTAGGTGGGAGAGTGGGGAAGTAGAGGGAGTGATGACTGTGAATCCTGACAGTAGAAAAGCTGACCACAGCAGGGCCGGCAAGCTCCCTAAAGCAGTTGGGTAAATGCCTCACATGCCACATCACTGGGAAGCTTCCATTGAACCAGTATCCAGGAATGACTGTTCCAGAAACACATCCTCCCTTTCTTCTTCCAGGCAATAATGAGGAAGCAAGAAGGGCTGGCCCAAAGGTACTGGGTATTACTACCTGAATTGACTCTCTGCCTCCTTAACAGTGTGTCAAGACCCCAAGTTACCTGTTCTGTGAATCTCAAGATGCTTCTGGTAGAAAAAACACAATCCTAATTTAAATCCACAACAAACAAGTGCAAAACTGATCAACTGCTAAGTTTATTAGGGAAAATATCCACACCAAAGCTTGTGTTTGTTCTTAGGCTACTTTTTGTTTTAACTCAAAAATACTCTTAAACAGTATCAAATTATTTCTATCTGTCTTGAGCAAATAGAAACGCGATTGTCCAATCCATCAACATTTGCAGACAAATGGTCTATGTTAGCGCCACTGCTGTGATAAACGTTTCCGATGTGGACTCTTGAAATAATTAAGACCATTTGCCTTATTCACAGAAAAGCATGCCATTCATCAGCTATGATGCACAAGACAACCTGGTCCAGGCCAATCTCATTTTAGTGGAAAGAGGGAGTACTCTGAAAGTAGCTTCGTCTAGAGCACAGGTGAACGTGTTGAAAAGGAAGGGCATTGTGTACAAGAAATGTAAACATTTTTAATAGGCTCAGAAATTCATAATTACTATTTATATTCCACATGCATTTCTCCCAGTGATATCCAATAGTTTAGGATAGAAAAATCTCTCCTAAGAGAGAAAAGAGGCAAAAATGCAAAGACCTATTGGAAATTTGGTTTTTTTTTCCCCCCCATTTCTTTTCATTTCTGTAGTGCCTGCCTGCAGCTTCTATTCTGGAACTTCTCTGATCACCCCTGGAGAATTCAACATTTTAACTCTCAAAGGTTTTGTTGTGTTTTTCTTCTTAACCACCACCAGCCTTCCTCTGATTCTGGATTTTGGCCATGTGTCCTTGGATCCAATCTCTGTTTATATAATTGTTCTCATTTTCTTCTTGCAATTACTTTTCTTTCTTTTCCTATTTTTTAAAATCTCACCTTTCGTTCCATTTCTTTTTCATCTCTCACCCTAGGAAAATTTCTCTTTCTGGCAGGCTCTTCTTGTTCTCTTTGGCAGTATTTCACAGAGGCACAAATAGTCATAATGATCAAAATGTACACTTGCAGAGGGAGCCTTAATCTCCCAAGGAGATTAGGCTACTCTGCAGACATTATCTCATCAATCTCCCCTAACCTCTGCAAAGGAGGGGCCCATTTCCTAGTAGAGACACCACCCCAGAGGGTAAAGATAGCTGCATCCTGAGACTTAAAAAGAACTAGGAACAGGCCTGGTGTAGTGGCTCATGCCTATAATCCCAATATTTTGGGAGGCCAAGGTGAGAGGATCACCCAGGAGTTTGAGACCAGCCTGGGCAACACAGTGGGACCTTATCTCTACAAAAAATAAAAAAAAATTAGCCAGTCATGGCACAACTGTAGTACTAGCTACTTTGGAGGCCAAGGTGGGAAGATCACTTGAGCTTAGGAGATCAAGGCTGCAGTGAGCCATGATTGTGCCACTGCACTCCAGCCTGGGCAACATAGTGAGACCCTGTCTCAAAAAATATATGTGTATATATATGTGTATATGTGTATACATATATGTATATTTGTGTATATACACATACCCACACACACCAGACTGTTGCTCATTTGCATCACAATAGGTCCAGGCTCTTGTATTTTACTTCTCCTATTCCTTTCTTCTGGACCTCATCCTTAATTTTTACCAAACACAAAAGGATGGCTCTTATCTCTTGAGAGTAATTCCTTCATAGAAATATACTTTTAAATCTGCCACTGTCCCGTGTTGAAGAGGCATAAAGGGGAAAAATCATACATTTGGCTTATGCTTTATTTTCAAGTTTACTCTCTGTTTCATATGCTTTATTGGGTTCCTTGGAAAATTCTGCAACTGTTTCCCTTTTTCCACTCCTGTATTATTAACAATCTTACTTAGATTTCATTTACAGCATTTGGTAATGTTATGACTCTCTTCCCCCACTCCATTGTAATAGATGAGGCAATTGATTCTCAAAACTTGCAATATGTGAACAAGCTAGTTGAGTGTCCAAATTAGCCTTACGAGCTAAGTCTTCTGACTTTTCAGTCTACACTTTTTAAACATAATTTTATATAAATTATCACACTTAATTATCTAAACAAGCAGACAAGGTCATTATTCCTATCTCCATTTCAAAGATGAGAAAACTTCTAGACCACTTGCCCAAAGTCATCCACCTATTAAGCCAATGTAGCCAGCAGTTCAACCTAGGTTTGTCTAATTCAAATCCTATGTCTGTACTTTTTAAAAAAACTGCTTCTCTCTTGACACATTAAAGACAAAAAGGATTTTCCCCTACCCCCACTATACATACTTTACTTGGGTTTTTTTTTTCTTGAGATGGGGTCTCACTCTGTCACCAAGGCTGGAGAGCAGTGGTATGCTCATGGCTCACTGCAGCCTTGACCTCCTGGACACAAGTGATCCTCCCAGGCAACCTCCTGAGTAGTTGGGGCCACAGGCATAGCATGCACCACCATGCCTAGCTATTTTTATTTTTTGTGGAGAGGAGGGTCTTGCTATGTTTTCCAGGCTGGTCCTGGACTCCTGGTCTCACGTGATCTGCCTGCCTCGGCCTCCCAAAGGGCTGGGGTTACAGGAGTGAGCCGCCATGCCTGGCCTACTCCGGTTTCTTAGGGCCTGTCCTTCCCTGTCAGTTCCTGTCTTTGGAATGCTCTCCCCATGGAAACCAACATTCTGGCCTACTCCAGAGACCGCCTTCTTCCTGGGAGCAGAAAGTGCCAATTGAGGGACATGCCATACACATCACTTTGTTTTAAAATTAAAATACATGTCCCCAAGGGGCATGATGGTGTTGCCAGCATGTTTCCACTGGGCCAGGTGTTGCAAGGGCACAGTGGAGCTGACAGCCTGGAGACACTTTCCCATGCCACCTGTCCCTACCTTGCCACAGGCAGTTGAGTGCTCCATCTTTTCATGGGGCTCCCTAGGGCAAGAACCCTAAAACTATTTTAGAATTCTGGGAATCCAGTGTGTAGTTCTTAACATTTCTACTTAGAGATAGGGAAAAGAAAACAAAACTGTAAGTTCCTCCAGATCATTTTTGGCCTTTTTAATCTACAAACAAATGTAGTACCAAAAACATTTTGTAGATAGCTCATCAAAACAGTCATAATGTAGAATAGGTATGTACAAAATTATACTTGCATGTAATGGGCATGTAACAAATATTTGTCAACAAATGATTGCAATACAAACTCATTTGTTGCTAAATATGAATTATTCTTAAAATCCCACTGTCTAACACATTGTTCCTAATCTCAAGGCACTTTCAATATTCATAACTTGCCTTTGTATTCAATGAGGCAGCTGGAAACAACCCAGCTGAAAAGACTGATGTCTGCCCAGCAGTTCTCAGATGCCCAGCATACAGAGGCTATCACATAATTGATGACTAAAGCTGTACTTCTTAAATTCTATGAGAGAAAACCCCAGGATGAGGCTATGCGTAGCTCTGCTCCATGACCAGAGTTCTTGGGCTCCATGCTGACCCCACAACAAGATATTTTTACTTGGAACAAGTCTTTGTTTAAGAGCACTTCCAAGTTTTAATCATTAGGTTTAGGGAAAACAAGATGATTGCCTTAAGAATTTTGAATTACACAAACTTAGCTTTTATACTGGGTTCTCTTGTGTAGTTTTAAGTGCAGCTAAAACTGGACTTGTCACAAACCTAGCTTCTCACCATTAGTGATGGCAAATAGATTTGACCAGACACCACTGACCCTCAGGATTCATCATGGCAAACACAGGGTTTGTGGGCAACTTATCTTTGCAGCTTACCAATGGCCAGTAATAGCAATATTTTTTAATGTTGATGTATACAATATAGGTGTCTTAATTTTTCATTACATAATTTCTTGTCTCTGTTTTGAAGCTCAAATTGTGCCCGCACAGCTTTAAGTGACAGTGCAATTCTGTGGCTAATTTGTGCACTAGGGGTCAGCAGTAGGTTGAGTTATTATTCTCAATTTTTAACTCCCTGGGAGTTGCATTATATATCCACATTTTTGTCATCACCTCATGGTGAAAAGAGTGAACTTTCTGACCCCTTCACTTGATCACATGACTTGCTTGGCCTGTGAAGCATTGGCAGACATGATGTGAGACACTTGTCAAGAGTGCCAAGGTTGGGAAACCCTGCTATAAAGAGAGAGCATGGAAAAGTAGACAGAATGGGAAGTTAAAAGTTGCAGAGTTCTCCTCCATGCAAGTACAACAGTGAGCATCTAAAACTCATTGTCCTCAAATCTCCTTGTTCCGTGGCCAATATACCAGCAAGGCAAATTTGGGGTTGTGTGCACTTCTGACTTTGCTAAAATTCTCATCCCTGCTTTAGGAATTGCCAAATCAAGTCATCCTGTTGCCTGACAATTCCAAACCTTGCTCGCACTACCCTCCTTGTGAAGTCTTTTTTGATTTGTCCCAAGTATCCAGTCACCAAACTTCTTGATAGAATCCTCCCGACCCCTACTCCTTACGCTTTAGTGAAGTTCTTTAAAACTATCAGTTTCACTTCAGGTATTTTCTGTGAGTGCATTTTTCATGCTTTTTATTGTATTTATTTTTGCTCCATTACTTATAAGTGCTTGAAAAACAGGCCTTGTGTTTCTTAATTTTTGAGCCTCTTTCTTGGAGTGGAATGTGGTTTGTTAACAGAAAATGGCTCCCACTCAAGCACTGACATGTCTGTTTCTGTTAGGCATTTCATCTCATAGTGAGAAATGGCAGACTCAGCTTGGGTCCTAAATACAGAAACTGGTAAAGATAACTTGAGGAGAATGTTGTGAAGGTCTAGGAGCTGATTTGAATGCTGTCCATTGGGAGAACAGCAGCTTATTTAATGAAAAGTGCAGGAGAAAAGTTTCCATGAACAAACATCAACAGGAGAAGGAAGCCTTGAATTTGTTTTTTTGAAGCATCTAGCAAAACACATTAGATAATAAATATTTGTGCTTGGATAGATGGATGGATGACTAGATAAACACACATATGAGAGAGGTAACCAGTGAGGGCTTAGAAGCCTAAAGCTAGGTTTCTGAATTTGTTTTCAGTAGTAACAGGGAGCTACAGAAAGATATTGCTGAGGAGAAGACTTCTAATGTGATAAATGTAGAAGATATATTTAACAGCTTCAGGGAGGGATGTGTGAGCTTGATCTTCTCATACAGAGTCTCAGGAAAATATAAACATATTTTCCCAAGGGAATTTTGGAGATAATTTTCTATCTTATTGGTTATAATTATATCTGAAATGAACACAAATGATTATAAAATAGCACTAGAATTAAAGCATGTTTGTTCATCCACAAACACAACTAATTCATGTTTAATATGTGTGAGTCTAGCCACAGAGATGCGGTCCATTTACCCTTTTGCTGAAAGAAAAACATCATAGCTATCTAGTTAATCAGCAGTGTTTGTTAGTGAATAATTCATGTTTTCCCAATGCAAGGGCAATTCAATGAAGGCGGGTGATACGGAGGTAAAATCTGGGTCTTAAATACTCCTGAACATGGGCTCATCAGTGGCTGTAACTGTATTTATTAATTATGGAAAAAATAACATTTTGGTCATTATATAGATGGTTATTACATTGGGGGAAAGCAAGTACAGAATATAGAGATGTTATTACAATTTCCAATTGTGTTTAAGCAGAAAGACAGACCGACAGTCCTACCTTCTCAGAAAGAAGGATTTTTACTGGTCATTCAGAAACTATGAAGAGGGCTTTATTCTCACCAATACACTGATTTTAATTGTGGCTCCCTTCTGACTGCCTCCTTATTGGATTTTGTAATACCTGTATCTTATAATACTGCATCTAGGGTCACAGCTTTCCCTTACAAAGTGTTTTCACACAAGTCATTTCATCTGATCCTAATCACTGGACTAAGGAGGGGAAATCAGTATTTCCATTTCAGAGATAATAAAACCATCCAGGTAAAATGACTGATAGTTTTTGTCTCTAGGGGCAGCAGTGTCCTCATTGCTCTATGTCAACTATCTGAGAGAATAGTCTTCCAATAACAGGTGAGACACCTTTGGATGTTTTTAACTAATAGATGCCTTCATATTTCTTTACATAGGGTATCCAATTATAAAACAACTATGGATAATTCATTTGAAATAACTTCAAAGATTTTATTCTTCTTTTCATTAGCCTTATTTTAAGGTTGCCTTTGAAATACTCATCATCTTGCTTCATCTTGAGAATTTGCCAGTGCTTAACCTCAAGAAGGTAATTATAAAAGCCATTCTACCTCAACCTGAAAAATCACAACCTTCTGGGAATAACATTTTTTCTATTAGAAGTATAGTTTGCCAAGGTAATTTAAAAAGAAAGAAAGGAGGCCTGGCACAGTGATTCATGCCTGTAATCCTAGCACTTTGGGAGGCCGAGGTGGGTGGATCGCCTGAGCTCAGGAGTTCGAGACCAGCCTGGACAAATGGTGAAACCCTGTCTCTACTAAAACATACAGAAAATTAGCTGGGCAAGGCAGTGTGCGTCGGTAATCCCAGCTACTTGGGAGGCTGAGACAGGAGAATCGCTTGAACCTGGAAGGTGGAGGCAGCCTGGGTGACGGAACAAGACTCCATCTCAAAAACAAACAAACAACAACAACAACATAAAAAAGAAGGGAAGGGGAAGGGGAGGACCCCTGTCAGTCAGTTTCATATGTCCAAACCACTAAACTCTACTTTCTGATTTCCCAGAGATGACCAAAATTTCATATTTCAACTCTGTACCCAAGGTCCAAGTTATTCTAAGCAAATGAAATAACTCAATTTCCTTTTAAGGTGGAAAAGAACCACCACGCTTTTAAAAACAATCACTTTCCAAATTGACATTTTTTTAAGGTATCAGAGAACTCTTAATTGTTTCCAAATTGGGTTGCAGTTGTTCATTAGAATATATCAAATGTTAAAGGACTTAAATTGATCATGCTCACATCCAACGTGTCCTGTACAATGTGAAACTGGCACAAAACAACACTTCTTTATAATGTTCCTTCCTTGTAAGATCAACATGTGTTTGTGGGACATTTCACTCTCTATGAGCATCTTTCCAAAAATTTCTGTGTGCTTTCAAGGGAATAAAAGAGCAGACATCTGTCTGATCCAGGGTATCATGGTGACTTACGCTTGGGATCCCATAGTAAGGGGGTGATGATGTAGCTAGAATATTCTGTCTACTTGGGTCCCCTTTTGGGTATATCTGTTGCTTGTAAGCCTCAAATTATGCATGTACCACAACAGACAAGGTGTTTCTGAAAATTAAATAACTTCATCCAATGAAGTTTCCTTTCTGTAAGAACTTCCATCACCCTAATTCTGCATAGGGCCTGAATACAGACATACAATATGCTTGGAGTGTCGGGTGCTTATTACTCCCATCAGCACAGCCATAATCATTGTAACATCAAATTAGGATATGACACCTCCTCACATGTTCCTTTGTTAAATTTTCATTTTATGCAGTCTTGCTGATAGTTTGTGCTGCCTTTGCATGGTATCTCTTTTGTATTCTGTTCAAAAATATTTCCCTTATAAAACTGTAACTTGTTCTAGCTCTTTGATACTATTTCAAGTAGATACAGCTAGATGTAAATCGCTTATTTATCCCTGACAAAAAATTTACACACAGTTGCTAAAAATAAAGTAAGGCATTTAAATCCTCCTTTAATTCATTCAATATGCTGAGATAAAATTCATACACATCCCATGATGTGTGGGGTAATTCTAATAAATAAGATTTCATACTAATTCACAAAACTTAGTAATTCTTGCAAATTCATTGATTCACTTCTTCACTTCTTTTGGTCATTGAATTTTTATATTTGATTGTCATTTGTTACTCTATGCCCTGCACAAAATGGACCTTTTCATGAAGAAATGGGAAGAGTATCAATAAGTTAGAAATCAGTATCGTGCAACCCGGATGAAAACAGGGACTACTGTGTTCCATTAATACTTTTGATCTTTTTTTTTAATGTACCTCTGATTTAGTGTCAATTTAAACCCTTTATTCACATAAAATCAAATCCCTCCATGAATATTACTCATAGAAAGGATCTTATGTAGAACAGCATGCAAGCATGCATGTTTTCCTTTCCCCATATTTGCATTAAATTGGAACAGATTAACTTAATGTTGCATGAAAATAAGTGAAGTGTCATTTTAATTAAAGATGTAGTGCTATATCCCTTGGCTGAGCCTCAGAAAGCACTTTCATTTCTTAGAAGTAAAATGGATAATTATTCCTGATGGTTCATAAGCTAGAATTTTCTCTTAATCTATTTTGATAGACCGGATTGGGCACTTTTGTACTGTGGACTATCATGTTGAGAATGAAGCCACAACATTTTGACAACTTCCCAGCACTGAGGCTTGCCCAACAGGGATAGGCAGTTAAAATGTCAATCAGAGTGGTCTTCTACTAAAATGCAAAGAAACAATTGCCAGAAATGAACACTTTCTTAGTAGACACAACCAAATCTGTGCTTTGAGCCTTTCTTCTTGAGGAGAAATCTAGTCTTCAGCTGTAAAAAGAAACCGTGTTGGAAATTTGATTAACAAGCTCTATTGCATAGCACAAGTTGACCTGATACAATGGAGCATGTGTCAGAGGTAAAGCTGTCTTGTAGCTACTTGAACCAGCCAAGTTCTATGATCATAAACTGCCTTTTTTTTTTTTTTTTTTTTTTTTGAGAATACATCAATGGTAAGCCTTGGAAGTCATGATGAAAAACAATTGCCTGTTCACTGGTATTTCCAACAACTGCCTTAGGGCTGCATAATTCGTATTTCTGAGCAAGCAAGCAAGCATGCACTCATATAGCAGGCACACATGACAGTTTCTGTAGCAACACACATACACACACTTCTCCTAATTGTTGGAGACCATTGTAAATTCAGGAACAGAGAGAAGGTGGAGCTAACTAGAAGTCTCCAAAAATGAGTTGGTTCAAACATATCAACACTGGTTAAAAAACAAAATTTCAACGTTCCTTCCATTGATTCTACCTTTCTCAGTATGTCAACCTAGTTACCTCTTGCTCAACTCTAGCCATTTTTTCCCTTGTTATTCTTTTAGGAAGCAGGAGCTAGTTTTGCAAATGGATTTAGCACTCATTGTGTATTCCATTAAGCATGGTCTTCAGGCAGTGCAGAAGACTGTCTTTTCTGTGTCCCTCACTAACAGAGTTTCTTGCCCTCTTTTCTTTCTTTCTCTCTCTCTCTCTTTCTCTCTCTCTCTTCTTTCTTTCTTTCTTTCTTTCTTTCTTCTTTCTTTCTCTTCTTTCTTTCTCTTCTTTCTTTCTCTCTCTCTCTCTCTTTTTTCGTTCTTTTCTTTCTTCCTCTGTGATTGAAGACTGCAAGCATTCAAAAATGAATGTTCTTTTGACTCCTGTTAAGTTCTAAAGAAACCAGTGTATTTTCAGAGATCACAGAAGAGAACAGTAAGAACAGATCATAGGAAAAAATTCTGTGCAAGACGGAAATCAAAAAGAAACATAGGGAAATCTGTTAGGCCTCCTGAGTGAAGACCATGGATGCATTCGGGGAGGCAAAAGAGTCTCTTAATCACACAGTGTAAAGTATGATCCTTGTTATTTTGTTTTTCATTGCAGGCATTTCTAACAGGAAAAAAAGCAGCACTGGAAAATGTATCAGCTCTGTTTTTTCTTGGCATAATATTTTGTGTGCCTGTTTATTCTCACAGGCATTTCTGAGAACATAAACTGAAAAAGCTTATTCTCAGAAAAGGGTTATATTCTCAGTTCTAATGCTCCATCTGCATTAATAAGATTATACTGATAAATCCAAAATTACTCAGACTGGAAATACATCTTTACCATTCTTGCTCCCCTCCTTTCTACCTCTTGCAACTAGGGCCGTCATCTCTTTTGGGAATAAAAAGTCAAAAAACAGTCCCACGGAGAATCTAACTTCAAAGTATTTTATAGCTACCCAAAGCCTGGTAGGAAGAAAATTCAGCAGTGTACTGGTCATTCTCCAGAGAAGAAATGAGAATACAGGGCAGGGAAATTGATGGCTCTACCCGGGCATGGAACCCAGGGTTCCAGTCTAACAGCAAAAGTTATCCACAGTCTCTACCCTTTCTATACTTCCAAATAGATGTGGCAGATTACATTGAGAAGAATAATTTTGTTGCCAAAGTTTGTTTTTATATATATAATTTTCCTTATTTTGGCTTGTTCTCAATAATGACAACAACCTGCAATAATCATGCATTCTAGGCACTGCATTTATTGCTCAATATATCTCTTCATTCAACATTAAAGCTCACAATTCTCCCAAGCAAATGCTTATTAAAACCCAGATCTTCAAATACTAAAAGTATAGCATCAAAGACAATTCCACTGAATTTATGAAACCTAATTGGAAATCCAACAAAGCATTTGTTTTGAGGCACATAGGGCAGTGGTGAAATGTTGAGAGTTTTCTAACCAATGGAATAACACATTTATCTTAGGGCTTGGAAAGGCTTCTGTTTTAGACTGTTGTATAACAAAATCTGGCCTCACTTACATTGTGCCACCAAGACATTTGGCCCTAGTGCTGATGAGCTGGGAGCCAAGTGGCCACTAGGATACTAACACATGAAGCAAAATACAATCAATCAGGAACCATCTTACCAGATACTTCTCTTCAATCAGCAACTCTAAGAGTGGAAACTCTTCCTGGCTTGGGATTATGTAAATTTTCCAAATCAATGACATTTTATCATGGAGCTTCTGACAAAGAAATGAGCACCTTATCCAACCTGGCCATGCTCATCAACCAGAAATAGTGTAGACAGGGCTCCTGCCTTAGAAGGAAAGTATGAGTACATGACAGTGTTGTTCTAACTCCAGATTCCTCATGTTCTAACTTCTGTTTTCAGAGGCAATCACTTGAAGAAAAATGCTGTCCATAATGATTCAAAATACTCTCTAACTACTGGGAATATATAGTACAGTTAGAGAAATAAGTGGTTGTTACCTGTGGTGGAGGATATGGTAAACAAATCATTGGTCTTAAAGTCTCACTTTGGGTAATTGTAAAGGAGGGGGCTCTAAATTTCCTAAATTGGAATGGAAAAATAGAATTTCCTTAATTCCATTTTGTCTTTTCATTTTGGCTCCACTGCTTTGCCTACTCTAACTGACCACCTCTATTTCTAGTCCCAGTACAGCATTGTAGCACCTAACCCACCTGTCATTCTTATATAATCCAATTTCAAAGTACCTCTTAATTTGATATGAAATCATTACAGTTGTGCACATAATTACTGACAATGATCATCTAAAGCAACATCAAATGGAAAATTATTCTTCAAGGAAATGTTAAGTTCCATATAGCTTGCCCTTGCTGTCATGTATATATCATCATTTAGGAGACCTAAATGGTTAGAATGGATCCCCTATTAGCCCTGTCTCTTCGTCAGTGGCTATGAATAGATGTTCCTATTTGGGAAAATTGCCAAATTCATTTTGTAAAATTAACTTCAAAGAAAATCTCCTGTTTCATGCATGCATACACACACACCAAACTTTCAAAACTCCTAATAATAGATGTCTATGATAACCAGAACTTTCTGGACAATGGTAAAAGGACAACAGTAGAGATTTCTTGTTGACCAAAGAAAAACAAATATTGGTGGATGACAAGAGGCTAACACAGTACTTGGAGGATAACTGTATTGTAGCAGCTGCTTTAATGCTTCCTTATTGGCCAACCTGTGCTAGTCATGTAGCTATGGTGGACAGTTCCAGGTCCACTGGCAGTCTCACATCAAGAGGCCTGGCTGTGAGGTCTCCCTACTTTCTGTCTCAGAGCATTCTTTTAAGTTGCTTAGATGCAGTGCAGGTGGGCTCCTGGGAAACAATGGGAAGGGGTCATGAATAAATACTTCAGCTTCATCCTTCAGAAGTACAAGTCTCAGGCAAGTTCTATACTAGGGGTCAGCAAACTCTTTTGGTAATGGGCCAGATATTTATTTAGATATTTTAGGCCATGTGGTCTCTGTCACAGCTATTTAACTCTGTCATTGTAGCACAAAAGCAGCTATAGACAACATGTAAACAAATCGGTGTAGCCCTGTGCCAATAAAACTTTATTCATGAAAAACAGGCCAGGTTTGGCCCACAGGATATAGTTTGGGGACATTTGTTCTACATAATTTCTTAGAAATTCTCTAGGGGTGTTGAGGTCCCTACTGCTAACCTACACAATCTTTTGTTTTATTTTTCTTTCTTTTCTCATTTTTCCTACTTTCTTACTCCTGCTTCCTGGAATCATCTCCTAAATAAACTACCTGCCCTCACATCCTTATTTCATGCGCTGTTAAAGAAAAAAAAAAAAAAAAAAAAAAAAGACACATAGGAGGCAGAGGCACCCACTCAATGTCTGTTGACAGAAGTAATGAAGGAAGCATGCGTGATAAGATATGATCCATTGTAGACTGGCTTTGGTGCCCTGGTCAAAATGAATGCTTACTAGAAGATGATAATTAAGATGAAGCAGCGACTTCAGGACCTGGGCTCATTCTGGCATTAGAATAAATTGCATAACCTTTATATTCTGTATTCCATAATCATTTATTTTAGAAAGGAAGTATTGCAAAGGAACATATCTGGCTCATGAAGGCTACAGACGAGGGAGGAGAGTGCTGGCTAGCAAATTGGTGTTGATAAAGTAGTCCGGCGCTGACTCCAAGCCATGTATTTTTCAAGTAGTCCCTCTAGAAAACTCTACAGAAAGCCAGTCTACACCCACTCTAAGATTTAGTGAACAGTGACAATGGGGGGCAGCCCTGCTCAAAACAAGGGAACCATGAGATGGCAGTCTCAGAGGAGCCTCTTAGTGGTTTCTCCAATCTTTTCCCTCAGTTGATTTAATTTGCAGAAAGAATTCCTTTTTGTCTGTTCTTCATAGAGGATGCTTGGGGGTTTGACCCTACCCATCCTCCCTCAGCTTACTACAATAGCAACATGGTAGGAAAAATATATACTGCTTTTCCATGGATGATTGTTAGATATGACCTTAACAGCAATTTGATTTTTTAAAACAGGGGCTTCCTGTGTTGTCCAGGCTGGAGTGCAATGGTATGATCATGGCTCACTGCAGCCTCAGCTTCTTGGGCTCAAGCCATCCTCCCAGCTCAGCCTCCAAGTAGTTGGGACTACAGGTGCACACCATCATGCCTGGCTAATTTTTAAAATTTTTTTGTAGAGATGGGGTTTCACTATGTTGCCCAGGCTGGTCTCCAATGCCTGGGCTCAAGTGATCCTCCCACCTCAGCCTCCCAAAGTGCTAGGAATACAGGTGTGAACCACCACTCCTGGCCTGCAATTTGATTTTCTAATAGATGTATACTTAAATGTTTCACTTACTGGAACCTAGATTTGACAGTGGACTGGGAAAACTCCATTTTAAAATCATACCTTTGTCTAGTTAGGTTTATTGAATGATGGGAATATGGAAAGTGGGCAAATATTTGACCGTTTTCTCTAAGGGCATTAAAGGATCTGTAACTGTATAAAGTTGGTAATGATGAGTTACTATCCTGTGGTCAAATATAAGGAACAACTAGGGCAGAGTCCATAAATTCCCTAAAGGTTCAATATTTAAGTTTCCATATGAAAAAATACAAAAAGTTATCCATTCTGTTCTTCCTAAGAAAAATAATGTCCTGATTCAGATTTGATGGTCAATGAAGTTATATTGTTTTGTACATCCTTCTACTTCATCTTATGCTTCTTCCTTGCATTCTATTCATTCTTTCATTTGTAAAATAAATAGAGTATCTATTATCTATAAAACACAGGAGATGGTTTGGAACATTGTATTCATTATCCTTCCCTATGGGCACATTTACCTCCTCACTCTATTGGAGTCAGGCTTGGACAAGTAACTTGCACTGGCGAATGCAATATGAGTGCAAGTGACAAAATACTTCCTAGTAAAAATTTTTAAGCAGACTCAGTGTTTCTACTTACCTTTTTTTTTTTTGAGATAGAGTCTTGCTCTGCCGCCCGGGCTGGAGTGCAGTGGCCGGATCTCAGCTCACTTCAGCTCACTGCAAGCTCCGCCTCCCGGGTTTACACCATTCTCCTGCCTCAGCCTCCCAAGTAGCTGGGACTGCAGGCGCCCGCCACCTCGCCCGGCTAGTTTTTTGTATTTTTTAGTAGAGACGGGGTTTCACCGTGTTAGCCAGGATAGTCTCGATCTCCTGACCTCGTGATCCACCCGTCTCGGCCTCCCAAAGTGCTGGGATTACAGGCTTGAGCCACCGCGCCCGGCCACTACTTACCTTTTATTTTAAGTGATACCTAAAGTGAAGGCAGCAAGGTAGAAAGCCACAGGTAATCCACAATGGCTTTCATGAGAAAGAGAAACAAACCTCTGTTGCTGGAAGTCACTGAGATACTTGGGGTTGTTTATTTACCATAGTATTATTTCACCAAAACTCACAATTACAAGGGTTCAAAGATGAAATAGACATGGCTCCTGTGCTAAAAAGGTTTAGTAAAAGTTACACAATAAGAAGACTTCTTGTATATGGTGAGGGCTAGTAGTATGAATAGTAGTTAAGGGCATATATTTTGCAGTCATGAAGCCTGGGTTTGAAACCCCCTCTCCCATTTAAGTTTGGCTAATTTGCAAAGGTTATTTATCCTCTCTCAGCCTTACAAATATAGTTCTCAACTTGCTGGGCTGGCGGGAGAAATAGCTGAGATAATATTACCACATGTGCAGCACAGGACAAAATAATTTGCTCAGAGGAAGTGCTCCATGCAAATTATGAACAATTTAAAGCTATTTAAGGGAATTCACTATGACACTGATGGCATCATGTACTTCCACAAGATAAGTTTTTATCTCTTTTATCTTAATCCTTGGACCAACAGGTAGCAAAGACTAAGAAACTTTTAGGTAGAAAATCAGTATCTTGAATTGTAACTCCCTAGATTGCCACAAGGAACTTATCTTGTAAACAAATAATCCTAAAGTTCTTTCCCTCCTCTTGAAGTTTTTTACACTTCACAAAATCTCATTTCCTCTACATGCAAAATGAGAACTATGTTAGTTACACACATGTATCACACATCTCATTTTGAGAAAAAAACCTAGTGAGGAACTGAAGCATCTGGGTTTGGAGTCTGCCATCATGGTGACTAGCCATGTGACATTGTACCAGTCACTTAATCCAGTAGATTTCTTGAGTCAGCAAAATTTAAAACAACTATATAGGTCATGCTTTAAGCTTTCACTTTTAACTTTGCTAAAGAAGAATTTTGAAAGAAAAGAAACTTGCTATTAATTACTATTATTTTGTATAAAGGAAAGAGTATTTTCATACACAAACAATATGAAGGACCCGATGGAAATAAAGGACAATCTCTTCCAAGAAGGTAAATGACAAACTTATATAAACATATAGCACAAAAGAGGACTTATTTGAAAAATATTGGAATGTAGAAAAATTAGAATATAAAATCTTACCGTATTTCATTTTAGTAATTGTTTTCTAAGCAAATTATTTTGGAAATCCTCATTTTGAGGATCTACATTCAGCAGTAAAAACTAGAGAATTATGAGGCCCAATATGCTCCTTTACTTAAAAAAATCCCCAGCATATTATTTGTATACAAAATAAATGTTGACATTTAGATATACTGACAAGAATAACAACAGCTCTTTCAATCAATTTGGGATGTTGAGTAGTTTAGGGGAAACCCAAATACAACAGCAGTTCTTCAGCTGCTTCAAATGCCATTAAAATTACATGGCCAATTGATTTAAACAAAGGTGTCATGGTAATTCAATGGGTAAAAGACATATGCAATTGGAAGAACTACATATCTGCACATGGAAAAAATGAATCTTACCCTCGACTCACTAAGGACAAAAATTAACCTAAAATGGATCACATCTCCAAACATAAGAACTAAGAACATTAAACTTCTACAAAAAAGTGTTGGAAAAAATCTTTGTGACCCTGAGTTAGATACATATTTCTTAAACAGGATGTAGAAAACAGCCATAAAAGAAATATATTGATAAACTGGACCTTATTAAGATTAGAAGCTTTTGGTTTTCAGAAGACACATTTAAGAAAAAAAGCCAAGCCACAGACTGAGAGAAAATACATGTGAAGCATATATGCAACAGAGGGCTTATATCCAGAATATGTCAAGATTTGATACAATTCAATATGAAGACAACCCAATTTTATTTATTTATTTATGCTTTGTGTTTGTTATTTCTTTTTTTTTCTTTTTTTAATTATTATTATTATACTTTAAGTTCTAGGGTACATGTGTATAATGTGCAGGTTTGTTACATATGTATACTTGTGCCATGTTGTGTGCTGCACCCATCAACTCGTCAGCACCCAACAACTCATCATACATCAGGTATAACTCCCAATACAATCCCTCCCCCTCCCCATGATAGGCCTCGGTGTGTGATGTTCCCCTTCCCGAGTCCAAGTGATCTCATTGTTCAGTTCCCACCTATGAGTGAGAACATGCGGTGTTTGGTTTTCTGTTCTTGTGATAGTTTGCTAAGAATGATGTTTCCAGCTGCATCCATGTCCCTACAAAGGACACAAACTCATCCTTTTTTTGTGGCTGCATAGTATTCCATGGTGTATATGTACCACATTTTCTAATCCAGTCTGCCACTGATGGACAGTTGGGTTGATTCCAAGTCTTTGCTATTGTGAATAGTGCTGCAATGAACATACATGTGCATGTGTCTTTATAGCAGCATGATTTATAATCCTTTGGGTATATACCCAGTAATGGGATGGCTGGGTCATATGGTATTTCTAGTTCTAGATCCTTGAGGAATCACCATACTGTTTTCCATAATGGTTGAACTAGTTTACAGTCCCACCAACAGTGTAAAACTGTTCCTATTTCTCCACATCCTCTCCAGCACCTGTTGTTTCCTGATTTTTATTTTTATTTTTATTATTTATTATTTATTTTTACCTTTTTTATTATATACTTAAAGTTCTAGGGTACATGTGCATAACGTGCAGGTTGTTACATATGTATACTTGTGCCATGTTGGTGTGCTGCATCCATCAACTCGTCAGCACCCATCAATTCGTCATTTAAATCAGGTATAACTCCCAATGCAATCCCTCCCCCCTTCCCCCTCCCCATGATAGGCCCGGTGTGTGATGTTCCCCTTCCCGAGTCCAAGTGATCTCATTGTTCAGTTCCCACCTATGAGTGAGAACATGTGGTGTTTGGTTTTCTGTTCATGATAGTTTGCTAAGAATGATGGTTTCCAGCTGCATCCACATCTACAAAGGACGCAAACTCATCCTTTTTTATGGCTGCATAGTATTCCATGGTGTATATGTGCCACATTTTCTTAATCCAGTCTGTCACAGATGGACATCTGGGTTGATTCCAAGTCTTTGCTATTGTGAATAGTTCCGCAATAAACATACGTGTGCATGTGTCTTTATAGCAGCATGATTTATAATCCTTTGGGTATATACCCAGTAGTGGGATGGCTGGGTCATATGGTACATCTAGTTCTAGATCCTTGAGGAATTGCCATACTGTTTTCCATAATGGTTGAACTAGTTTACAATCCCACCAACAGTGTAAAAGTGTTCCTATTTCTCCACATCCTCTCCAGCACCTGTTGTTCCTGACTTTTTAATGATTGCCATTCTCAGGTGTGAGATGGTATCTCATTGTGGTTTTGATTTGCATTTCTCTGATGGCGAGTGATGATGAGCATTTTTTCATGTGTCTGTTGGCTGTATGAATGTCTTCTTTTGAGAAATGTCTGTTCATATCCTTTCCCCACTTTTTGATGGGGTTGTTTGTTTTTTCTTGTATATTTGTTGAGTTCTTGGTAGATCTGGATATTAGCCCTTTGTCAGATGAGTAGATTGCAAAAATATTCTCCCATTCTGTAGGTTGCCTGTTCACTCTGGTGGTAATCTTTTGCTGTGCAGAAGCTCTTTAGTTTAATTAGATCCCATTGTCCATTTTGGCTTTTGCTGCCGTTGCTTTTGGTGTTTTAGACATGAAGTCCTTGCCCATGCCTATGTCCTGAATGGTACTACCTAGGTTTTCTTCTAGGCTTTTTATGGTATTAGGTCTAACATTAAGTCTCTAATCCATCTTGAATTAATTTTTGTATAAGGAGTAAGGAAAGGATCCAGTTTCAGCTTTCTACTTATGGCAAGCCAATTTTCCCAGCAGCATTTATTAAATAGGGAATCCTTTCCCCATTTCTTGTTTCTCTCAGGTTTGTCAAAGATCAGATGGCTGTAGATGTGTGGTATTATTTCTGAGGACTCTGTTCTTTCATTGGTCTATATCTCTGTTTTGGTACCAGTACCATGCTGTTTTGGTTACTGTAGCCTTGTAGTATAGTTTGAAGTCAGGTAGTGTGACGCCTCCAGCTTTGTCTTTTGACTTAGGATTGTCTTGGCAATGCAGGCTCTTTTTTGGTTCCATATGAACTTTAAAGCAGTTTTTTCCAATTCTGTGAAGAAAGTCATTGGTAGCTGATGGGATGGCATTGAATCTATAAATAACCTTGGGCAGTATGGCCATTTTCACGATATGATTCTTCCTATCCATGAGCATGGTATGTTCTTCCATTTGTTTGTGTCCTCTTTCATTTCACTGAGCAGTGGTTTGTAGTTCTCCTTGAAGAGGTCCTTGACATCCCTTGTAAGTTGGATTCCTAGGTATTTGATTCTCTTTGAAGAATGTGAATGGGAGTTCATTCATGATTGGCTCTCTGCTTGTCTGTTACTGGTGTATAGAGAATGCTGTGATTTTGGCACATTAATTTGTATCCTGAGACTTTGCTGAAGTTGCTTATCAGCTTAAGGAGATTTTGGGCTGAACAATGGGGTTTTCTAAATATACAATCATGTCATCTGCAAACAGGGACAATTTGACTTCTTCTTTCCTAACTGGATACCCTTGATTTCTTTCTCTTGCCTGATTGCCCTAGCCAGAACTTGCAACACTATGTTGAATAGGAGTGGTGAGAGAGGGCATCCCTGTCTTGTGCCAGTTTTCAAAGGGAATTTTTCCAGTTTTTGCCCATTCAGTATGATATTAGCTGTGGATTTGTCATAAATAGCTCTTATTATTTTGAGGTACGTTCCATCAATACGAATTTATTGAGCGTTTTTAGCATGAAGGGCTGTTGAATTTGTCAAAAGCCTTTTCTGCATCTATTAAGATAATCATGTGGTTCTTGTCTTTGGTTCTGTTGATATGCTGGATTACGTTTATTGATTTGCAAATGTTGAACCAGCCTTGCATCCCAGGGATGAAGCCCACTTGATCATGGTGGATAAGCTTTTGATGTGCTGCTGAATCCGTTTTGCCAGTATTTTATTGAGGATTTTTGCATCGATGTTCATCAGGGATATTGGTCTAAAAATTTCTTTTTTGTTGTATCTCTGCCAGGCTTTGGTATCAGGATGATGTTGGCCTCATAAAATGAGTTAGGGAGGATTCCCTCTTTTCTATTGATTGAATAGTTTCAGAAGGAATGGTACCAGCTCTCCTTGTACCTCTGGTAGAATTCAGCTGTGAATCCATCTGGTCCTGGACTTTTTTTGGTGGGTAGGCTATTAATTGTTGCTCAATTTCAGAGCCTGCTATGGTCTATTCAGGGATGCAACTTCTTCCTGGTTTAGTCTTGAAGAGTGTAAGTGTCCAGGAAATTATCCATTTCTTCTAGATTTTCTAGTTGATTTGCATAGAAGTGTTTATAGTATTCTCTGATGGTAGTTTGTATTTCTGTGGGGTCGGTGGTGATATCCCCTTTATCATTTTTATTGTGTCTATTTGATTCCTCTCTTTTTCTTCTTTATTAGTCTGCTAGCAGTCATTTTGTTGATCTTTTCAAAAACCAACTCCTGGATTCACTGATTTTTTGGAGGGTTTTTTGTGTCTCTATCTCCTTCAGTTCTTCTCTGATCTTAGTTATTTCTTGCCTTCTGCTAGCTTTTGAATGTGTTTGCTCTTGCCTCTCTAGTTCTTTTAATTGTGATGTTAGAGTGTCAATTTTAGATCTTTCCTGCTTTCTCTTGTGGGCATTTAGTGCTATAAATTTCCCTCTACACACTGCTTTAAATGTGTCCCAGAGATTCTGGTATGTTGTATCTTTGTTCTCATTGGTTTCAAAGAACATCTTTATTTCTGCCTTCATTTCGTTATGTACCCAGTAGTCATTCAGGAACAGGTTTTCAGTTTCCATGTAGTTGAGCGGTTTTGATTGAGTTCTTAGTCCTGAGTTCTAGTTTGATTGCACTGTGGTCTGAGAGACAGTTTGTTATAATCTCTGTTCTTTTATATTTGCTGAGGAGTGCTTTACACCCAATTATGTGGTCAATTTTGGAATAAGTGCAATGTGGTGCTGAGAAGAATGTATATCCTGTTGATTTGGGGTGGAGAGTTCTGTAGATGTATTAGGTCTGCTTGGTGCAGAGATGAGTTCATTCCTGGATATCCTTGTTAACTTTCTGTCTCATTGATCTGTCTAATGTTGACAGTGGAGTGTTGAAGTCTCCCATTATTATTGTATGGGAGTCTAAGTCTCTTTGTAAGTCTCTAAGGACTTGCTTCATGAATCTGGGTGCTCCTGTATTGGTTGCATATATATTTAGGATAGTTAGCTCTTCCTGTTGAATTGATCCCTTTACCATTATGTAATGTCCTTCTTTGTATCGTTTGATCTTTGATGGTTTAAAGTCTGTTTTATCAGAGACTAGGATTGCAATCCCTGCTTTTTTTGTTCTCCATTTGCTTGGTAGATCTTCCTCCATCCCTTTATTTTGAGCCTATGTATGTCTCTGCATGTGAGATGGGTCTCCTGAATACAGCAGACTGATGGGTCTTGACTCTTATCCAGTTTGCCAGTCTGTGTCTTTTAATTGGAGCATTTAGTCCATTTACATTTAAGTTAATATTGTTATGTGTGAACTTGATCCTGCCATCATGATATTACTGGTTATTTTGATCGTTAGTTGATGCAGTTTCTTCCTAGCCTCGATGGTCTTTACATTTTGGCATGTTTTTGCAATGGCTGGTACCGGTTGTTCCTTTCCATGTTTAGGGCTTCCTTCAGGGTCTCTTGTAAGGCAGGCCTGGTGGTGACAAAATCTCTAAGCATTTGCTTATCTGTAAATGATTTTATTTCTCCTTCACTGATGAAACTTAGTTTGGCTGGATATGAAATTCTGGGTTGAAAATTCTTTTCTTTAAGAATGTTGAATATTGGCCCCACTCTTTCTGGCTGTAGAGTTTCTGCCGAGAGATCTGCTGTTAGTTGGGGCTTCCCTTTGTGGGTAACCTGACCTTTCTCTCTGGCTGCCCTTAAGATTTTTTCTTCATTTCAACTTGGTGAATCTGGCAATCATGTGTCTTGGAGTTGCTCTTCTGGAGGAGTATCTTTGTGGCGTTCTCTGTATTTCCTGAATTTGAATGTTGGCCTGCCCTACTAGGTTGGGAAGTTTCCTGGATGATATCCTGCAGAGTGTTTTCCAACTTGGTTCCATTTTCCCCCTCACTTTCAGGCACCCCAATCAGATGTAGATTTGGTCTTTTTACATAATCCCATACTTCTTGCAGGCTTTGTTCATTTCTTTTTCTTCTTTTTTCTTTTGGTTTCTCTTCTCACTTCATTTCCTTCATTTGATCCTCAATGCTGATACTCTTTCTTCCAGTTGATCGAGTCGGTTACTGAAGCTTGTGCATTTGTCACGTATTTCTCGCATCATGGTTTTCATGTCTGTCATTTCGTTTATGACCTTCTCTGCATTAATTAGTCTAGCTGTCAATTCTTCCACTCTTTTTTCAAGATTTTTAGTTTCTTTGCGCTGGGTATGTAATTCCTCCTTTAGCTCTGAGAGGTTTGATGGACTGAAGCCTTCTTCTCTCCATCTCGTCAAAGTCATTCTCTGACCAGCTTTGATCCGTTGCTGGCAATGGGCTGCGCTCCTTTGCAGGGGAGATGCGCTCTTATGTTTTGAATTTCCAGCTTTTCTGCCCTGCTTTTTCCCCATCTTTGTGGTTTTATCTGCCTCTGGTCTTTGATGATGGTGACATACTGATGGGGTTTTGGAATAGGTGTTCTTCCTGTTTGATAGTTTTCCTTCTAATAGTCAGGACCCTCAGCTGTAGGTCTGTTGGAGATTGCTTGAGGTCCACTCCAGACCCTGTTTGCCTGGGTATCAGCAGCAGAGGTTGCAGAAGATAGAATATTGCTGAACAGCGAGTGTACCTGTCTGATTCTTCCTTTGGAAGCTTCCTCTCAGGGGGTACTCCACCCTGTGAGGTGTGGGGTGTCAGACTGCCCCTAGTGGGGATGTCTCCCAGTTAGGCTACTCAGGGGTCAGGGACCCACTTGAGCAGGCAGTCTGTCCGTTCTCAGATCTCAACCTCTGTGTTGGAGATCCACTGCTCTCTTCAAAGCTGTCAGACAGAGTTGTTGGCGTCTGCAAAGGCTTCTGCGCTTTTTGTTGTTGTTCTTTAGCTGTGCCCTGTCCCAGGGGTGGAGTCTACAGAGACAGGCAGGTTTCCTTGAGCTGCTGTGAGCTCCACCCAGTTTGAGCTTCCCAGCGGCTTTGTTTACCTACTTAAGCCTCAGCAATGGCGGGCGCCCCTCCTCCAGCCGCTGCTGCCTTGTGGGTTATATCCCAGACTGCTGTGTTAGCAATGAGGGAGGCTCCATGGGCATGGGACCCTCCCGGCCAGGTGTGGGATATATTCTCCTGGTGTGCCCGTTTGCTTAAAGCGCAGTATTGGGGTGGGAGTTACCCGATTTTCCAGGTGTTGTGTGTCTCAGTTCCCCTGGCTAGGAAAAGGGATTCCCTTCCTTCCCCCTTGCGCTTCCCAGGTGAGGCGATGCCTCGTCCTGCTTCAGCTCTCGCTGGTCAGGCTGCAGCAGCTGACCAGCACCAATTGTCCGGCACTCCCTAGTGAGATGAACCCAGTACCTCAGTTGAATGCAGAAATCACTGGTCTTCTGTGCTGCTCGCATTGGGAGTTGGAGACTGGAGCTGTTCCTATTCGGTCATCTTGCTCCGCCCCCCGACTTTTTAATGATTGCCATTCTTACTGGTGTGAGATGGTATCTCATTGTGGTTTTGATTTGCATTTCTCTGATGGCCAGTGATGATGAGCATTTTTTCATGTGTCTGTTGGCTGTATGCATGTCTTCTTTTGAGAAATATCTGTTCATATCCCTTGCCCACTTTTTGATGGGGGACAAGCCAATTTTAAATGGTAAAAATATTTGATCAGACATTTCATATACACATTACAGATGCTCAGTATTACTAAGCAGGGAAATGCAAAATTGAAATCACAATGAGGTCTCATTAGATATCCACTAGAATGGCTAAAATTAAAAAGACTAACAATATCAACTGTTGGTGAGAATATGAATCAACTGGACTCTCATATATTGTTGCTGGGGATAGAAGTGGTACAGTTACTTTTGGAAACATTTTGGTAATATCTCATGAAGTCAAGCATATATTTATCATAGGATCCAGTAGTATTACTTTCATGTATTTAACCAAGAGAAATTAAAACAAGTCTCTACACGGACTTGTACCTGGTAGTTCATAGCAGCATTATGCATAATAACCGAAATTAGAAAAACATACAAAATGTCTACCAACTTCGAATGGATAAACAAATTATGGTATATCTATAGTATGGAATACCACTGCACAGTGAAATTAAGCAAAATATGATACACACAAAAAATGGATAAATCTCAAAATGTATGTGAAGTGGAGTAAGTCCAACGCAAAAGATTCTGCTTATATGAAATTCTAGGAAAGCCAAAACTATAATAGCAGAAAGCCAGTTAGTAGATATCTGGGGCCAGGGGATAGGGGAGCAGATTGACCGTCAGGGACTTGAGGAAACTATGGGTAGGTGGAAGTGTTCTATAACTTGATTTTAGAGGTGTTTACATAATAGTAAATAATTACTAAAATTCAGCAATTACACTTCAGATTGGCACATTTTCTTGTATATAAATTATATTTCAATAATGCTGGGAATGGGGGAGTGGGAAAGGCAATGAATGTCCTTACAGATTTCACCCACAGTTGCAGTAGGAGACTAACAAAATATGTATTTCAACTTACTTACAAAAAGGATCCTGGGAGAAACCCAGGAAACAGGAGGACACTCCTGACAAATCCCCACACTTGAGGCTACTCCCTGAGAGCCTAACACCAAATGGGCAGAAATTTACCTGAAAAGAAGTACTTTCTCTTTTTGGATGAAGAAAACCCTATCATCTCTGTGATAAATCTTTTCCAAAGATGGCTGCCAACAACTGTTCCAACTTCTGTGCTCCATGGTCAATGGAGTTATATTGTTTTGTACTTCATTCTACTTCATCTTATGCTTCTTCCTAGCATTATATTCATTCATTCATTTATAAAATAGAGTATCTATCTACAAAACACAGGACGTGGCTTGGAACATTATATTCATTATCCTTCCCTATGGGAAAATTTATCTCCTCACTCCATTGGAGTCAGGCTTTGACAAGTGACTTGCATCTTATGCTTCTTCCATTGATTGTGCCCCATGGTCTTCATTTCTTCCATCAAAGAGGTGGAGACTGTTTCCCTTCCCCTTGAAGCTGAGCTGGCCCTGACCTGCCTTCACCAATGGAAATCACAGGCCTAGACCTCAAGAGTGTTGGAAACTTCTGTTTTCACCCTCTTGGAACCCTGAGATCACCATGCTGTGGAAAGGCCATAAAGGAACCTTTCCTTTATGGGAAAGGAACATGGGAACAAACAACTCTAGTCAGCCATTAGCCAAGCTCATGTAGTCACATGAGTGACATCAGACAAGGTCATGCAGAACTACCCAGTCAACCCTCTGAATCAAGAGAAACAATACATCATGGCCGTTCTGAGCCATTACGTTTTACTGTGGTTACCCAGTGATAGATTACTGACTTAAACTCCATGAATCCCAGTGAGTCGGGGGTCCTCAAAACCTCCTCCATGTTTGGTGACTTACTAGAAGGACTCATTGGTCTCAAAATATGGTAGTACTCTTGATTAAGGTTTATTACAGCAATAGTCTGCAGAATCTTCTGGAGAAATCCCTGTACAAACTTCCTATCCTTTCTCTATCTCATGAAAAGTCACACAGTGCATTCTCTTCTTAGCAATAAAAATGAAGGAACATGTGTGTCTGAGGTTTTTGGCCAAGGAAACCCATTGAAGACTCAACATCCAAAGTTTTTATTGGGTGCTGATCATGTAGGCACCCTCTGCCTGGCAACTTCTAAAATTCCAGACTCCCAGAGGAAATCAGGTGTTCACCATAAATTACATTGTACAAATTGTCTAGGCACAGGGAGTAAACCTTATCATTAAGTGATGGAGGGAACATTTTGACAGTCAAGTTCCTATGTGATAGCCAAGAGCCAGCCTTGATAAGGAGCCCTTCTACAGGTAGCAGTTTCAGGCTTGCTATCTTAACTCCTTGCTAAACATTCAGTTTCTTTGAAGAGCTATCTTCACCATCTTATAGGTTTGCTCTGAAGATTAAGAGAGATGGTGATGGTAAAGCATTGTGTAGCACTAGCTGTAAAATGTATAGAATCACCGTTTTCTGAAATCACTATCATCATTACTGCATTTTGCTGGGTTCTCTAACGTAATAGTTCACAAGAATCAACACTTATGTGATGCCTTATCATTTGCAGGAAGGAAATATAGTGAAGTGGTTTAATATATTCCCCAGGAAGTTGAATCCTGGCTCCACCACTTAACCATCACATTGTCAAGTTATTTAAGCTCTGTGTCTAAATTACTCACCTCTAGTATTGAGATAATAATAGTATCTATACTGTATGCAGTATTCATGAGGATTAAATGAGAGGTGATTCAACAAAGTACTAGCACAGTGCCTGGTAGATAATAAATGCAACATACAATTTCTGAACAGAGCATTCTTCTCATCGCCAAACATTTCTATTTTGGATATTTTTCTTCATGGCCCAGTGGAGTGAGAAACATGAGGACCACTGCACTGACAATCATTAGGAGAGGGTCAGTAGTCTAATGAACTAGATTATTCTTCTCTGTAGTATGTCAACTACCTACTCTCTCTCCAGTTCCCCTGTAGATTCCACCAGAAAATGTTCTTCAAGATTGTATTAGCATTTCCTATTGACAAAGGGAACAAACAGAACATGCTTGTTTTGTCAAAAACCAACTGCAAAACCAACTCAGCTGTGATTGCAAACAGTGCAAGAGTTTACTGACTGACAGTCTACAAAATTTAGATAGAGTCCTCTCAGTGGCTATGAGTTTTATTTCTGAGCCTCTTAAAAATTAAAATCATTCAGTTATTCCTTCAGTGAAGCCGAACATGTGGAAAATCACAAATTGGGTCAAAATCAGCATCAGCAAAACTGACCTGAAGGGAATCTGTTGAATGACAACTTCTCATCCTCACATATGAGGTAGAGATGGAACTGTGGAACTGACCAAATCCATTTCGTTTTAAGCACAATCTAAATAGTAGGAAGCTTTTGTTCAAACTCTGAAGCATAAATTAAACATACTGTGGAGGAAGATACTATTATTTTATTATCTATTGCAGTTTAAACCTGTTTGCAGAATGCAAATATTACAGCAGCAAATGTCCAAAGTTAAGAATCTTACAATAAGTTATTTTCATCTGTCATTTATCCTCTGGTCATTTTATACATAAAGAATAATTCTTATTTAAGACAAATCCCCTCTTTGAATTCAAGATCAAGAAGGAATCTGTGGTGATTTCTTTTTTTTTTTGGTGATTTCTTTCTGTGTTTATTTCCCTTTGAGAGAGAGGGAGAAAGAAGGAAGATTGGAGGACGGAGTAGAGGTGGGGCAAATAGTGATATGCCGATAAACTGGCTAAAATAAAAGCAATCTAATTTGTAGTTTTTGTTGTTTTTTGTAATGTAAATATTCCCAGCATGGCCAATTTCATGCTATTAATAATTTATTGACTCCCCCAAGCTGGTAGGAGCTAGTTCTAGTACCACTAAATGAAGGTATAAAGAGAAAGGAAGAAAGGGAGAGAAAATGAAAAGGAAAGGAAGAAAGAAGAGAGAAAGAGATGGAGAAAGAAGACTTGAGTAGTCACATCAGCCAGTAATTTTTGAGTTCATATTATGTAGTTGGCATTTACATAGATTATTTTAATTTATTCTCCCTATAGCTCTATAATGTAGGTCTATTATCTTTATGCCCATTGGAAATTGAGGAAACCACTAGGCACGTGGCTCATGCCTGTAATCCCAGCACTTTGGGAGGCCTAGGCGGGTGGATCGCCTGAGGTTAGGAGTTCGAGACCGGCTTGACCAACATGGAGAAACCCCGTCTCTACTAAAAGTACAAAATCAGCCAGGCGTGGTGGTGCATGCCTGTAATCCCAGCTACTCGGGAGGCTGAGGCAGGAGAATCGCTTGAACCAGGCGGAACTCACTTGTAAAAAATAAAAAAAAAAAGAGAAAAGAAAAGGAGGAAACCTAGGCATGTGTCAGTTCACCAAAAATGCTCGAAAGCTACATGACCAGTTTGTGGTAGAACAAAAATGAGGCAGCACTCCAGTCCTTTCCTCCCAAATGAGACATTTACCCTCAGTGCATTAAGATTGAATCCAGACACCTTGATGGAAGCTCTCATCCCTCACCTACCTAACTTGACTTGGTCCAATGATGTCCTAGGCCACTGGTCATTTTTCTTGAATCTCTGTAACTGCAATTACTATATACCTGGACTCTCAACAATTGTTCCTGTATTCCAAGAAGAAGCTAGCTATTCACAAATCTTATATAAGAAGCCTAGGGTCTTTCGTGAAACGTAGGAGATGTTTTATCCTAGACAGGCAACACAGATGCAATGAAACGAATGATCAGGACTTAACATGCTGGACAATAGCATTCTATCACCAGAGTCTCCCATTTTATACTCTACATAAGAGTACCATTATTTTAACTAAACAATAACTAATTGGTTCTGCAAAACCTTGTGTTTCCAGTCCTAACCTTTTGTCAGAACTGTAGGATAAAGTTACTTTGAACATATACGGTGGTGATGGAAGGATCCTGAAAATGTGTCTAACCCTGTCAGGTGACATTCTGTTAGTGGAAGAAGTGCAGGGTGCTTTTATTTTTGTTTTAAATAAACTTTTTATTTGGTTTAATTTTAGGTTGCAGAGAAGTTGCAAGGATAATATAAATAGTTCCTGCATGCCCTTCACCCAGCATCACATATATTTGTCAAAACTGAGCAATTATTTTTGGTATATTACTGTTAACTCCAGATTTTAAGTTTATAATGACTTTATGGTAATTGTTAATCAAATAATAGGATAATGTGTGTAATGTTACAGAATTTATAAGTTGTTTTCACTTAATAAACTTCCATTTATGGCCCTGCATCAACCCTAGAGAGATAGGTAGGCTTAGTGATACCTCACTGAAAAGATGATGAGGTTATAGTTTCTCGAAGTTTAGTCTAATAGGTAGAACTAAAAAAAAAAAAAAAAAGAAAAACGCTGTGGCTTTCTAACTCCAAACCTCGCGCTTTCCTTTATCCCACTGAATTCATTGTCTCTGAAAAAATGAGGTTTCCCACTGTGCTGGAGGGATCAACTCACAGTGATGGGTAAGAATCTTCAGCAAAGCTTAACGTCTGAGTTCTTCTTTTAGAATGCATCACCAATATCTCTAAAAATTAACTCCTCACGTGGGCTTGCTTCTCTTTTTGTTGTAAACCTACATTGGGAAATCTGGTCTTGATCATCAAAACGTCATTTTCCTTTGCAAAAAAAAAAAAAAAAAAAAAAACCCTCCAGCAATTCTTTGACATTCAATATTCTCAGCAGTCCATGACCACATGGTTATTCTTAATGCATTGTGGAATCTTGCAGTATTGTAGTTCTTCCAGAAATTTCATTGTTTCAACACTCACATGACTTTTAGAAGAGATTATAGAGCAAGGAATGTCTTCTTAGCTTAGAAAATAGGAATTTATCATACAAGTGTTTTCCAAGTACCTTCTCTTAAAAATATTTTGTATTCCCAAATCTCTAAGATATCACTGGTTTCTGAAAAATCAAAGCTTACAGATCCATCATTGAAATTTTAGGAAAAAGATAAGCTCATTGATTGATTTATGTCTGGAAGCACAACTCATTTAAAATGTTAATATTCGCATAGAAACTTATGAATCTAAAGACCAACTTATAGCTAAGACAATGTTATTTTTGAATATTCTAAGAAGGCATAATAAAGATTAGTTTTCTTCTGCCTTTTTAAAAAAAACTTCCCTGGACAAGTAGCAAATCTGCTTACAAAAAAAGCTTTCCTGCACCATATTTATTTCATCTGCATTTACAAAATAGAACATGTGGGAATAACAACTAAGCCTTCATGATAAAACAGAAGATCAACCTTTTGGTTTAGTATGTTAATATGTTAGCTCGAGGAGCTGTAGAACATTGAAATAAAAGTCAGAGGTTCACTGTTGTATAAACTCATAATCCATGCAAATCATCAAAGTACTCATTCTATATCAGAAATCAAAACTTGGCTGACTTTTTCAGATGCTGTTATCCCTAGCTCAAAGTCATGTTCTGTTTTTACTTTATTCTGTCACATAAAATTACTTAATACGTGATGGTTATAAATGATAGAATATAGTGTGCAATGTTGCCTACTGGGAAACCTAAACTTCCTGTAACTGGCTTTATGGTCCTTGATATCAAAATAACTCAGAATTGATACGGAGGGATGATACTCTAATGAAAAAACAATCACCTTATTGCCACCATTTTACTCCCACCAATGAAATCCAGAAATACTTCCTCATAATTACCAGGAAAGATTGTGTTGGTTTTAAGAAGACATACTTTTTTTCCTATTAAATACCTTATGTAAATTATTCACTTCAAAAGTAAACAAATATAAACAACAAAAAATCTAAAACTGAAGGAGCAACCTTGCCATTCCCTCATTTTTTTGTCTAACCATTCCAGTATTAAGACTGACGTCCTGTAGCTACTTTGCTTTAAAAATATATCTACTTTTCAAGAATCAGAACATCTTACATCTTACTCTTTGGATAGTTGCTGAGGCGTAATTCTCTCTTTATTTGCTTAATTTGCTCTACCTACTGTAGGAAATTTTGAAAAATCACATGAGATAACACAAGACCTTAAAATGGGCAACAAAACTTAACATAACCACTGACCAACAGTGATTCTATACTACTTGCCTCTAAGTAACAATGCCAAATAGATGGTTTTTAATTTTATTTTATTTTTGAGTAATGAGAGTCACCTTATAACACTTTTTGGACATTCTACTCTACCTTCTATAGTCAAAATCAAAAGCAGAGATAATTACATCCATGCCAGGCTGGAATCCTGGGCTTGCCATTCGGAGCTCCAGGACAGCGGCCATCAAGCATTCATCATGTCTGACCAGACAGGAAAATGTGTAAGGCAGTTTTGAGGTGGTAATTCAAGTTACAGGAAGCCCTCTCAGCAGTGCGTTTTTAGAAGTAGCAATTTTAGTCTCATCAGTGGTAATTTACAAGTGATTTAATGGTACTGAATCATGGACCTGTTCAACATTTATGAGAGGACATAAAAGGTTATGACAATTTCACAGTACAAAATGAATATTAATATTAAAAATAGGCTTGCTTTTAACTGATATTCAATTTGGGAGATGTGCAATCTTTTTTGAGGGGGCATACTTTTCCTTAAAACATAGGCCCTGCAGGAGAGAGATGACAATGCTGACAGAGAACAGAGACACTGACAATGCAGATTACTGCCACGTTGGGAAATTGGCATTGGCCAGTTATACCAGCTGTTTTCTGCTGATTATGGCAAACTCTTAATCACTTTTCCTTGCTCTCTTCATCTAGTTGTTGGGAAAAAAAGATGTCAAGATAATACTCATGGCAGTGAACATGATGCAGATATTAAAAGTTATTCCATGATGTAATGTATGACAAAGTAGATGGATATCCATCTGTAAATCCCATTTTAATTATGAGTGATCTAAAATTACTTTTCAAAAATTTAAAATCATTACTATTTGAGAATGACAATTTAAATGGGAGATTTAAAGTAAAAAGTAAGCAATTTGTATTTATCCTGAAAAGATAAAGCTTTTTTAGTCAGAGTCATCCTTTCAGATACAGCAGCCCTTGTTGGTCTCAGTTTTGCAATTTGGGTGCTGGTTGTGGTTGACATTATTATCCCTGTAAACAGAGGATAAATGAGTCAGCAAGGGAGATAATATTCTACTGAGATAATTATACAGTATCTCTTCTGATACAGTCCATATAATGTCTCATGGTGTAAGTATTAGAGAATAGTAGAAGGGTAGTGGAAAAAGATTAGACAAGTGAAAGAATAGAGCTGCTAGGGATAAAAGTTCAAGGAGAAGATGAGAAGTGAACTCAGAAAAAATAAAGTAGCTACTGAGGCTGGAATAAAAAGGAAAATGTATTCAATATGTAACACTTGGGACCCAGATAGGAATGGAAAAGAGGAAAGTAAGAATTCACACACACACACACACACACACAGGCATACACACATATCACTGAGGGTATTAATAGTGGGAAGCTACAAGCAATATAAAATTTGAAAACAAGGCTTTACAATGTAAACTAAGAACTGAATGTGCTAACAGCCTGAAAACTTTAGAGACAAACACAAGCAAAGATATTACATGTTAAAGACCTTTTCCTGGTTCTTGACCTGTGAGCATATTTTTATATACACAGAAATAGGTATCAGTCAAAATATGATATGTGTGCCATCTTTGTCCCTTTCCTTCAAGACCACACCTTCTGAAAATGTCCCTCCACACTCTTCCCAATTAGACAGATGGAAAATGTATCTCATGGAAGGAGAAAATTAGAAAACCCATGAAAGACCAAAAAGATTCTTCAAAACCATTTTCCAAACACAATTGGGTGTTGTCTGAAAAAGAAGAAAGTGTCATTATTTATCTGTTTGTTCATTGGAGGGAGGCAAGGGGAAGCTGAGGGTTCTATAGTTCTAAACACTATGAATAAAAGAAGGCAAAACATCTGGTCTCTCTGGATCAGGCAGGTTTCCATGAGAAGAGGGAATCTGAGCAAAGACTTGAAGGAGGAGAAGAAATGAACCATGCAAATACCAGGGGAAGTGATTCAGATCTAGTGGAAGAGCCACTGCGCAGATCCTAAGGCAGATATCTGCTTGCCACATTTAAGGCTGGTGGGTCTGAAGTGGAATGAGCAGTAGGAAATGTCATGGAGGTAACAGGCCAGGTCTTAAAGGGCCTTGTCGACCATTCACTATAATGACTTTGCTTTTTTTTTTTTTTTTCTGAATAAGATGGGGAGTCACTGGCTTAATGTACTCTAGTTTGTGCCTCTCTCTCACTCTCTTTGGATAAATAGAACAATATTGAGTCCGAACCAAAGAGATACTTCCATCAATTTAGTGGCAATTATTCTGGGCATAGAAGGCCCCCATCAAACATTCTATCTCAATTTAGTAGATTGTTACATGTTTGTTTAAGGAAAAGTATGGCAGTTTTTGCTGACTGCTATCCAATAGTCAGCTTCCCTTCTCCCTTGGAAAAATAATCTCTCTTTTAGAGTATGAGTATGAGCAGTTAAAAGGCTACGTTTCCAGCCTTGGAGCTCATTGAAGCCATGTAATTAAGCTGTGGGCAATGATATTGCAGTGAAAATATTGAATGGGACTTCTATGAAATTTGCTTTATGCTGAGAAATCACATGTCTTTCCTTATTTCTCTCTCAATCCTTTTCCGATTCTCTGGAATGTAGAGGTCAATGTCATGGATTCATAGGCTACCTTACAACATGAGATGAACTTGAAATTAAAAGCAATTCACTACAATGGTAGAAGAGAAAGGTCCCTTGGTGACTGTGCAGTGTCCATCCAAGCCTTGTCCTACCCAACTTCACATTTTTTTTTATAGGACAGATAAACTTTTAACACCACTGTTTATTGTCATTATTATAACAACTATTACTATTAATTTTCTATTACAGGTCATAGAACCTAACCCAACAGAGAGAGTTAGGATGTTTTATCCCTATGACTAATTTTTAAGTTTTGTAGCTTTTGTTTCTATTTTTTAAATCATTCCTTTGGCTTTTAAATAATACATCCCTCTTCCCAAATATTAGCACCATGGATTTAGAAAATCTCTTCACAGGAATAAAAGGAGAGCCAGTTCAAAGAATTTCTGCCCATAATTTCTTTTTTCTTTTCTTTTCTTTTCTTTTGAGACAAGGTCTCATTCTCCCAGACTGGAGTGCAGTGGCACAAACATGGCTCAAGCAATCCTCCCATCTCAGCCTCCTGAGTAGCTGGGACTATGGGAATGTACCATGTGTCCAGCTAATTTTTAAATTTTTAATAGAGATGGGGGTCTCCCTATGTTGTCAAAGCTGATCTCAAACTCCTGGGCTCAAGTTATCCTCCCTCCTTGGTCTCCCAAAGTGCTGGAATTAGAGGTGTGAGCCACCCTGCCTGGCCTGAACTGCCTATAATAATGATATCATGAGTAGTGAAACATAAAATCAGAATCCAAGATGAAGGCAAGAGACAAACTGGCTAAAGTGATCATAAATAGAATGACAATCTTTATCCTGTACTAAATAAGTGAAAAGCATCATTAGTAGTAGTGGCATGATTTGTGTCAGTATTATATTTTGTTGCATTACTCCATTATTTTAAGAAAAATATTTCTGGCTAATCCTCCAAGTCCAGTCATTCTGATAATCCAATTTCAATTACTGAAAAAATGACAACAGTATCTTACATTTTGAATGCACTCAGCTTCCAAAGCAATTTGAGATATATTACTGTCGTAACAATATTGAGATATAGGGTAGTTAAAATGGTAACTCTTACTTAACACTCAAGGACAGTGAGGATCAAAAAGTTTGAGCAACTTGTCCACAGTTGCCCAGTTGGGAAGTTAGAAAAAAAGTTTTAAGAATAATTTTTCTGATTGCTAAATCCAGTATTTGTTTATCCTATCGTTTTTCTCTCTAAAGAGTTTCTCAGAGAGCAGATGGTTGACCACAATCAGTTTGGCCTAAATAAGTATTGTGAAAATTCCTTCATTTAGAATTTCAAATAGCATGGGCCACTCGTGGATTTCTGCATGTATGAAGAGATCAACCAGGTATGAAATAGAGAATTAATTCCTTTAAGTCTTGTATCCAGGGTGCTTGGCCATCAGATGGCTAGTTTTCTGAGCAGAGGTGGGCTGTTCAAGCAGGATCTTAAGCACCCTTAAGCATCAACCAGAGGGAACATTAAGTCCATGCCTGCTCAACATGGAGAGTGTGGTTGTGTGTATATGGGTTGGTAGCACTACTCAGTAGGAAAAGACTGACATGAGATCAGATGTGTCTTTCCACACTCATTTTATCCAAAGATGTTTAATCTTCAACATATCACTTAACTTGAAATCAAATATATAAATGTTAAGAGCATGAAACAGAAGCACCTTCATTTCAGTACAAGCGACCTATGATCCCTGTATTTCCATGAAGATGGCAATAATCCTATTAGTCTTCCTTGCACAAAAAACAAACAAACCCATTTGCCTGGATAATTTAATATTTCCTAGGCATATGCCAGGAATGTTATTTTCTTTCCAGCCAAAGATTGCTTAACTCAATCAATGGCAGAAATAATAAAATTCACAAGGACCAAAACTGTACTTATTGGTCTTGAATTTGCCTAGTCTACATTGCATATTTTAGCAATTTTTATTTACAGGAAAGGGGCTCATTTTATTTATTAAAGTGTTTCAGGGCCAAGAATTAGGTAGTTGTTTTTTGTTTGTTTTTGGTTTTTGTTTTTTACTCAAATCCTGTGATCCTCTTATTGTCCAATAACACGAATTTTAAAGAATAAATTTTTATTCTTTTCAGCTCTAAATGTAGTTAATGTTAAAAGGACAAAATTCTAACAAATGCATAGATCATTTCATTTATCAGAAACGGTAATTCAATAAATTTTAAGAGAGGCTTGTTTTGTCTGGAAACAACAAAATGTTTTCACTTTGAGTATACAAACACTCGATCATTCCCTGAACATGCACAGAGGATTCTAAAAAGATTCAAGCAATACCTGCTGCATGTGATTAATTACCATTCTACAAATATCACCTTTGTTTACCACGACAGTCCTCTACAAGGACAGTTACCACCCGTGACACCTAAATCCAAAGCATGTTTCCTAGGGAAGTGAAAGTAAGATTTATGTTGAAAAGACAGCTTTATATTGTGAAAGCAAATGTTTGAAGGCAACACTACCTTTAGTTTGATGTGATAAAATAGAAAGGAAACACAGTGAAAATTAAGGAACCTTAACAGAGGGGTGTTGCTTATTTTTGTATGTTGTTTTGATAATAACTGCAGTGGCCCCATGTGTCATACATTGTCTTAACCGGATTTTACCAGGAATCTGTGCAGACTTCAATTTATATATTGCACATGTAAACAAACAGAACAAGGCCCTGGATCCATGATGTAGGTAGGCTGTAAAATGATTATCTAACCACTTGCAACCTAGGGAAATATAAAAGACCATAAACCACTGATGTGTTGCATTGATTCCATCTGACTCAGAAAAGTTGCAGGAGGCGGCAGGCTTGTTCCAGGCATGCTGCTCGTGAAGCACCTGTTCTTACATGAAATTCATTTAAAAAGTTGTCTGGGTTTCTCTTCATTACTTTGGACTGGTGATTCTTAATGAGGGGGACTTGCCCTTTTGGGACACTTGGCAATATCTGGAAATACTTTTGGTTGTCACAACTGGGGGTGAAAAGCAGTGCTTATGACATCTAGCATTAAGGCCAGGGGTGCTGCTAAATATACTTCAAAGTACAAGGTAGCTCCCAAGGACAAAAAATGATCTGGCCCCAAATATCAACAGTGCTGAGGTTGAGAAATTCTGCCTTGGTCATTCATGCTGCTTCCCTGATAGCTTTCTTTCCATCACTGATTTAGGACTGGGGTATTAATTTAGTCATTTGGAACCAGAGGATGCTAGCCTAAAGAGTCCCTGGGATCTAGCCTTTGGCTGCTAGGGATCCAAGGGACCAGACTGGCTTGGTGGCAAAAAGGTCCACATTGCATTCTTCCATTGGAGAGCTACAGGCATGCTGGGCAGGACAAACTTTGCTGTGCAAGATTGCTCACGCTCCTCACCACAGTCAGCATTGCATCCTCCAACCACCAAATGCCAGTAGTGTTCACTCTCATTGTGACAGCTACATCATGCTCACAGCCATTTCCAAATGCCCCAAAAGGGGTGGAGCCACCCCTGGTGTATTAGTCAGTCTTCATGCTCCCAATAAGGACATACCCGAGACTGGGTAATTTGTAGACAAAAAGAGGTTTAATGGACTCACAGTTCCACATGGCTGGGGAGGCCTCACAATCACAGTGGAGGGAAAAAGCCACATCTTACATGGTGGCCGACAAGAGAGAAAATGAGAGCCTAGCAAAAGGGGTTCCCCTTATAAAACCATCACATCTCATGAGACTTATTCACTACCACAAGAACAGTGTAGGAGAACCACCCCCATGATTCCATTATCTCCCACCAGATCCCACCTACAACACGTGGGAATAATGGGTGCTACAATTCAAGATGAGAGCCTCTTTGATTATCTTCTTCCCATTAAGGGAATACTAATTCCTTATTTCAGGCCCTAAAAGCACCTCAATTGCCCCAAAATGTGTGCTCTAAATAATGTTTTTCAATATTCTAATATTTTCACTATTGCAAGTTGCTACTTGGTGGAATGCAAAATCTCTACAGTGGGTGGTGGTTAGTATGAAAAGTTAAATAGACTAAAATAGCAAGTATCAGTGTTTGTCATGCATACTAACTACAAATATTCTGTTCATTATTGATTGTTTTATAAATATGTACATATGTATGTCCTGAAATGTATTATAAAATGTATTTCTAACTGTGGGTTTTGATCAAACAAGATTAAAAGTCAGTGGTCTACATAGTCTTTCCCTTTTCTACCCAGTCCCTGAGAATAACAGAGTTTACAGTTTCTCTCTCTCTTGCTCTCACTCTCATCCTTGAGTTCACAGTCCCAAGTCATATTAGCAGTAAGAAGCCCAATCCATTGAACAATCCTTGTGATAAAGCATCTCTCATTTTCATTTTGTAAACAATAGATGTTATCAAACACAAGAACATGTGAGATCTGCACAGGCTTGGTCTTCGTGCTACAGTTTGAAAATCCTTTAAACAAATCTGACATATATTGTTGAACTGGCTCATGGCTGTTGCCAAAATATGTTTTAAAACAGAATAGAAATGCCATGCCAGCCATGAAACATTTTTCATAATAAAAAGTGGATAATAACACTACCCCACTTACCAACAGCTCAAATTCATACATTTATTCCTGTCTAGTTTCTGTAAGTGAACAGACTTTGCTTCAACTTCCATTTCACTGCTGCCTCTTATTAGCTGTTGACCCTGAATGCATTACTTAACCTCTTTTGAATAAGTTTCATCTGCTATAAAATAGGGATATAAATGGATATATAACTACTGACCTTTTACATTTGTTGTCAGGAATAGAGAGAATGTAAGCAAAAGGTGCTAGAAGAGTGTCTTACACATGACAGGCATTCAACAAATGATCTGATTATTATTCCCAATCTGTTTTTGCACATCTTTTCTCTAATTCTACTATTTGAACTTTTGTCAGGTGGAGTTCTTCCACAATTTCCATTTTTGTGTATTTGTAAAGCCCCTCAAGTGAAGCAGGAGACACTATCAATGTAGTACAGAATGCTCTATATCAGCATTTTCAAACATTAGCACACATTACAATCACCTGGAGGGCTTATTAAAACATATTTTCTGATTCAGTAAATCTGTAGAGGGACCTACAGTTTTTCATTTCTATCAAATTCCCAGCTGATGCTGTTGATGCCCAACCATGGACATCAACAGTGATTTCTCAATCACTCTTTGAGGAACACTGCTCTAAATGAAATTTTATGATAATTAACGCAGTGGCCATTGCAAGAGGAACTAACCAATCCACACCCTCATCCATCATGAAAGCCCTGGAGCCAGCTAAACCAAGTTCTAAGACACAGATAATGAGAGAGCTCCCAAAGGATCAAGAACAGGAACTTTGTTGTAATAACTTTCCCAAGTCAAACTCAGGTCAGGATGGTTGCTTGTAGAATGAGTGAAATATGTACTGTAGTGCTAAGGTTTAAATGTGTTCCCCAAAGTTCATGTGTTGGAAACTTAGTCCCCAGTGCAACAGTGTTGGAAGGTGGTGCCTAATAAGAGGTGATTTGGTCATGAATAGATTGATGTCCTTATCATGGGAGTGGGTTAGTTATCGTGAGAGTAGGATTGTTACAAAAGCAAGTTGGCCCCTTCTTGCTCTCTCGCACTCTATTGCTCTTCTGCCTCCCATAATGCAATGATACAGCAAGAGGATCCTCACCAGATGTCAGTGTCATGCTCTTGGACTCCCCAACTCCAGAACTGTGAACCAATATATTTCTCTTGTTTATAAATTACCCAGTATTCTAGGCAATTCTGGTATTTTGTTATAGCAACACAAAATGGACTAAGATGTGGAGAAAGAGAGGAACAAGATAAAACCCTGCTCTCAGGTCCTAAGAACTTCACTGTCTAGTAGAAAAACAAAAAGTACAAATACCATGTCTCCATTTTTGAAGCTGCAAAGGTAGTTCTCTTCTCATTCTCATAAGAAAATGTCTTTACAGCTGTTCTTTACAGCCCTCTTTGCATAGAGCTTACCACCCCCTTTATTCTCTGTTGTCAACATAAACACACATCCACCTAAATTAATGAGAGAAATAATTATGCTTTTGGTCAGGCAAGAAATTTCCTTTAGGAACCTCTTATTTTCCATATTCCTTAGAAAACCTCAGCTTTAGGAAAGATATCTGCTTATTTCCCCATATTCTATTTTTTTTTCCTGTCTCTGCTTCATGAATAACCCCTACATCTCCCCAGGAGAATGAAAACCCTACATCTCTTTGAAATCAGGGGATGGGCAGAACAACATAGAGTCAGTTAGGATGTATTCTATACTATGCTGTCAAGACCTGAAGGAACCGAAACCATCAGGTGGACAGAAAATTAGAAAATGAAAAAACAGGGATTTTCAAGATAAGTTAGAAGTGTCAAAATGAGTATTAGGCAGATTTTCAGAAGGTAGAGAAATGATGCAAATGATATGCAAGTTGAAGTTTTTCAAAGAAGGCTAACTCACCATGTGGCCGGGACACACTTATCCAGGAGGTCAAAATATGAATGGTAAATGGGTTCAATTAGTATCTTTGTGTTTTTTTCCACAAAAAGCAAAAACATCTGCGTCCCACATTTACTTTGGCAGCATAACCAATAACGCTAGAAGGTACAAACAAGCTGGCCCTAAGAATAATCACAACCTAATGAAACATGTTTTCATTTGTTTCCACTTCTTCTAAACTCACTCAAGAGCTTAGGCTATTTTAGTCTGCAGATGTAGCCTTATTACACACACAAAGCCCATAAGCTAGCAGCTATTAACAACCATTAGTTAGACCCACGTTCTCTACTATGGTGGCTACCAGTACCATGTGACATTTGAGTTTAAAAATGTGGCTAGTCTTAATTGAGATGTACTGTGAGTGTAAAACTGAATTTTTAACAGAGTACAATAAAAAGAATGTACAGTATTTTACCAATTTAAAAAATTGCTTATATGTTAAAATGATATTTTGAATATATTAGGTTAAAAATAAAGTGCATGATTAAAATCGTATGCACGTTTTCACCTATCTTAATGTGTCTAATAGGAAATTTATAATTATACATGTGGCTTGCATTTTATATACTTATTAAGCTATGGATTTATTGAGATATGATTTACATATCATATAATTCACTGTCTTGAAGTGTACAACTCGGTGATTTTTAGTATATTCACAGAGTTTGCAACCATCACCACTTTCTATTTTTAGAAAACTTTCATGTAACCCAAAAATAAACCTTTGCCTGTTAGCAGTCACACCCTATTCTCCCCTCCCTGCAGCCCATTGGAAACTATTAATCTAATCCTTGTCTCTGTGGATTTGCCTATTCTGGATATTTCGAACAACTAAAATCATACAATATGTGGTCTTTTGCAATGGGTTTATTTTGCTTCTCATAATGCTTTTAGGTCCATATAAGTTGCATCATGTACCAATAAATACTTCACTCTTTTTGTGGTTGAATAATATTCCATTGTATGGGTACATCATATTTTATCATTCATCACTTTATGATATCTGTGTTGTTTTCACGTTTTGTCTATTAGGAATAATGTTGCTATAAACATTCACGTACCAGGTTTTGTGTGGACATTGTTTACATCTCACTTGGGTATAAACCTAGGAGTAGAACTACCAGGTTATATAATAACTCTGTGTAACATTTTGAGGAACAACCAGTCAGACTGTTCTCCAAGATGGTTGCACCATTATTTATTCCCACAAGAAGTGTACAAAGTTTCTAATTTCTCCATGGCCTCATCAACATTTGTTATTTTCTGACTTTTTAATGTTAGGAATCTAAAGAACGTGAAGTGGTATATTACAGTTTTGATTGCATTTTGTTTTTATTGGACACTTTTGAATTAGATGGTCTTTACAGGAGAACTACAAGTACTTCTATTTGTCAAATTCACAAGGAAAGTTTGGCTGCATTACTTGCATCCTATATGTTAATTTTCTCTGTACTTATTTCTTCTTTCACCTAAGACCCCCTTGTCTCCATGGCAGTGTTCATAGTTATCCTGTGCCCACTGTTAATATTTGTATAGAAGACTGGAACAAAATAGACAAGATTGCTCACAGCCTGAGGCAAACAGCCCTGTGACTCTAGCCAACCTGAAGACTAAGGAGATAAAAATCTTGGCACACATATAACCATATATTTTATCATTCATATTTATCATCCAAACTAGGACAACGGTTCTAGTGAAAGGAGGCACTATTAATAATTTTGCTGGGACTACAGATATAAACCAAGACTGCCTCAGCAAACGGTGACATATGGTTACCCTGCCTCTATCCATTTGTGGCACAGTGATTGGGAAGTTCTGCTGTAGAAAGCTGTGCCTCTCTGAAAGGAGCTCATTACACTGTGCTTGGAAACATGCCAACTTCCCAAATTCTTGTGGCTAAAGTCACTAAAGACCTATGTGTTGCTAAACTATTTCGATGAGAGATGCTCCCTAGTGGTCAGTTTCAAGAACCATGGTTCCATTAAAATAATCTCCTTAGGTGGAACTTCTTGGAGGGAGGGACTCAACACTTAAAAGGCATGTCATTATCATTGTGACAGCCTTAGTACCTGGAAGCTAACAGAATTGAGAGACCTTGTTCTATACTTTGCTACTACACCATTCATTTATTCCAAAACACTCACTTCTCAAAAAGAAATAGTCCAATGTGTCTTGCCAAAGACTCTTTTCTTCTTTCCCTAGCTTCTCAGTTTGCTCCTTTTCGCCTCTAAATAATGCACAAGGCAGTGGCGAAATGCCCTGCCCCAGCTGCCTATCATTTTGCATCCTGGGAGTCTCCCACACGAATGAGGGGGAGTGAGTGTGATACTAGAGGATCCTTTTGTCAGGAGGTATTATTTGAAGGAGAGAGAAGGGGAATGAAAACCAAACAAATGATAAATTATGATTTCAATAGATGTTATTTTCTAGTTGTGTATTTCGCTAGTTTTAATTTTAATATTTAGAGTTTTATAGGCCAAGCAGCATAGAAAGCCCCCTAGGGAGACTTCCTCCAAATTAGAGGGTTTCTTAAATATGCAATTTGGGCATCAGTTTAAGGCCATTCAATTTCTCTCCATGAGTTTTTAGACAAAGCCATGTAGCACTTCATGGACTTCGAAATTATGCCCTGTAGTTTCCCTAAGAGATGTCCTGCAAGGGCTGGCAGTTGTAAGTTTATAGTTGCCTCCAGCTGGGCTTTCAACAGCACAGTGAAGAGGAGGTTGTTCTGTAGGGGCTGCTGTCTTTCTGAATTCAAGGAAAGCTTATTGTATTCACAGATACATGCAAATGAAACTGGAGAGGAGATGCTACCCAACCTCCTCAATGAGCGTCAAAATCTAGTTAGAACTACTGGAACAACTATTAGAAGAATTATGACATTTACCATTTGGCAATTCTAATAGAACTATTAGAAGAATTATGACATTTACCATTTGGGAGAGTAGGGTTCACTACCTCTTTGGTTTCTTCACTGAGAATCCTGTTTCTCATTGCCTCTTAATCTGTTACCAACCATACATGGTACTCTATGAGTTTATAGGGCACTGTAGTGCATGCAGTTGGTGTCCTTTCCAAGTTTCCTCAGATGCTTTTTCATTTCTGTTGCTGCCCCACCAGTCCCCACACACCCTATGTGTTTTCCTTTTCAATGACTTGCATTTGCAGATCTTCCTTAGAGGGCTTCCCTAGGGTCCTTGGACCTGCATTGCCAATTACTACGAGAGAGTTGAAAGTACCCTTAATCACTAACTGAGAGGTGCAAGTAATATTAAACTCCAGCTTCCCCACCTCTGGTTGAGACATATCTGCCAGGTCACTCACATCCCAGAGCTCCCTGCCGGATCAGGCTGAAGCTCTTCTCTGCAGGATTTCCCTGAAGTTTTGCATTTGCTTGGCTTTCTCCTCCCCTCCCTGTTCTGTTCTTCCTACTCTCTTAAAGGTCACAGTCAGCCCTGGGAGCAGTTTCTTAGTAAATTACAAACCACTGCTCAGTGAAATAAAAGAGGACACAAACGGAAGAACATACCATGCTCATGGATAGGAAGAATCAATATCATGAAAATGGCCATACTGCCCAAGGTTATTTATAGATTCAATGCCATCCCCATCAAGCTACAATGACTTTCTTCACAGAATTGGAAAAAACGGCTTTAAAGTTCATATGGAACCAAAAAAGACCCCACATTGCCAAGACAATCCTAAGTCAAAGGACAAAGCTGGAGGCGTCACGCTACCTGACTTCAAACTATACTACAAGGCTACAGTAACCAAACAGCATGGTACTGGTACCAAAACAGAGATATAGACCAATGGAACAGAACAGAGTCCTCAGAAATAATACCACACATCTACAGCCATCTGATCTTTGATTAACCTGAGAGAAACAAGAAATGGGGAAAGGATTCCCTATTTAATAAATGGTGCTGGGAAAATGGCTAGCCATAAGTAGAAAGCTGAAACTGGATCCTTTCCTTACTCCTTATATGAAGATTAATTCAAGATGGATTAGAGACTTAAATGTTAGACCTAATACCATAAAAAGCCTAGAAGAAAACCTAGGTAGTACCATTCAGGACATAGGCATGGGCAAGGACTTCATGTCTAAAACACCAAAAGCAACGGCAGCAAAAGCCAAAATGGACAAATGGGATCTAATTAAACTAAAGAGCTTCTGCACGCAAAAGAAACTACCACCAGAGTGAACAGGCAACCTACAGAATGGGAGAACATTTTTGCAATCTACTCATCTGACAAAGGGCTGATATCCAGAATCTACGAAGAACTCAAACAAATATACAAGAAAAAACAACCCCATCAAAAAGTGGGCAAAAGATATGAACAGACATTTCTCAAAAGAAGACATTCATACAGCCAACAGACACATGAAAAAATGCTCATCATCACTGGCCATCAGAGAAATGCAAATCAAAACCACAGTGAGATACCATCTCACACCAGTGAGAATGGCAATCATTAAAAAGGAAACAACAGGTGTTGGAGAGGATGTGGAGAAATAGGAACACTTTTACACTGTTGGGGATTGTAAACTAGTTCAACCATTATGGAAAACAGTATGGCGATTCCTCAAGGATCTAGAACTAGATGTCCATATGACCCAGCCATCCATACTGGTTATATACCAAAGGATTATAAATTACTCTACTACAAAGACACATGCACACATATGTTTATTGCGGCACTATTCACAATAGCAAAGACTAGGAATCAACCCAAATGTCATCTGTGACAGACTGGATTAAGAAAATGTGGCATATATACACCATGGATACTATGCAGCCATCAAAAAGATGAGTTTGCGTCCTTTGTAGGGACATGGATGCAGCTGGAAACCATCATTCTTAGCAAACTATCACAAGAACAGAAAACCAAACACCGCATGTTCTCACTCATAGGTGGGAACTGAACAAGAGATCACTTGGACTCGGGAAGGGGAACATCACACACCGGGGCCTATCATGGGGAGGGGGGAGGGATTGCATTGGGCAGTTATACATTATATAATGACGAATTGATGGGTGCTGACGAGTTGATGGGTGCAGCACACCAACATGGCACAAGTATACATATGTAACAAACCTGCACGTTATGCACATGTACCCTAGAACTTTAAGTATAATAAAAAAAAAAAAAAATACAAATCCTCAAATCAAGGTTGCTTTACAGTATATTATTTATCTGGAGGGTTGCAAATAAAATATAGAATACCCAGTTAAACTTGAATTTCAGATGCAAAACAGATTATTTAGTAGGTTGTATGCAATATTTGGGATGTACTTATACTACATCATTATCTGTTGCATATTTGAAGTTCAACTATAACTAGACATCCTGTATTTTTATTTTCTAAATTTGATAACCTTATCTATCAGACCCTCAAAGCAATCCATTGAGATAATTACTTCAATTTTACAGATTTTCAAAAAAACTAAAGCTTGGAGAAATCTAGTGATTTTAAACATATACAGGAGCTGGCAGTTCCTAACTCACATTTGAGACCTTTTAACTGTTTGCTTTGTTGTGTTGTTTTGGCTCATTTATAGAAACTCTACTTTTCAAACCCCCCATTTTGGAAAGGTCAAGACATCAAACTAATTCAAACTAAGGTTCCAGCTAACAGCCATTTGGTATGTTGAACCAAGTCAAAATACGGCATTTTGGCAAACAATGCCTCAATAGGAAAATGTGAATTGCTCACAATGGAAACATCAAATCTGCTGGCAGGTGACCTTCTCCTGCCCCTCATACAATCTAAGTCACCCATTTCCCTTGCCTTTGAATAAGGCTGGATATAATTTCAAGGTTTATAAAAGAAAACAAAATGAAATGAGCTCTGGACTTGGTCAGTTCAGAATGTAATAATAAAACAGTTTCGGTTACACCATGACAGCATGACACCATGGGCTCTTGCTGAGAAGATTCATGCCTGTTACCATGGGAAATAGTAAAGAGTGGAGGTCAGGAGCTCTGGTTCTGAGGTCCATCACACCTAGGTTCAAATCCCAGTATTTATGAGCTAGATGCTTTTGAGTCTTGCTAAGCATCAAGAACAATGAAAGTGAGATTTGACCTATTTGCAAGCTAACATGTTAGTCTGCCATCATTTCATGGATGTTTTCAGAAGACACAAGACCCCTAGGTCAGAGAGAAAGGAATTTATTACTCAGAGCAATAGCCGTAGCCAGAGTATTAGCATTTGTGCCACTTCCAGAACCCCACTTCTCACTGGAACACATAAAGAGAGTCAGGCAACAACTGCATACACTGGGTTACTAGACAGGAATCCTGAACGTAGAAAACCTGAATCTTTCATAATGGATTTCATAAGCCCACCTGAACTTTGTCTGGAGGGAGACATTATCTTATTATACTGGCCAATAAACAACTCTGCCTTGGCTCTGGATGGAGTCACTACCTCTGTCATCTAAACGTGCACTACACAAACATATCCTTATAAGGATAGTTTGGAAGAAAGGCAGTTAGTACCTCTGCTCAGAAGACATGTGAAAGGTGAGTGACGCACAGAGAATGGTCCCTGGTGCTAAGTTTTGGTTTCCTCATCCGTAAAATGGAAATCGTAATTTCTACTCACAGTGTCCTTTTCACTTTCAGTTTAGAAAATTCCTTTATTCTTACTACTTCTGTTTCTTGCTGCCTCCACAGCAGTTGCGTAATTCCAAGTGACTTAAAGGCAGCTGTGAAAGTAGAAAGTGCCTTGGGTATGGCATCAGAATCGTGGTTTTTGTCACCCCTTCATTAAGCAAATATGTATTGAGCACCTACCACCTACAAGGTGACATGTGATGCACTAAATTAATCCCAGACTGTCTGACTTAATCTAAGTTATACTTGCTTGGAGACATCCTGAATATCTCTGAAGCTTCCTTCTCTCTAAAATAAAAATAGTAATACTTTCTCTATATCATTACTAGGAATGATGAGATAATGAATGAGAAACCACTTTTGGAATGATAAAGTAATATATACATTCAATTTCCCTCAACACTGTCTTTTCAGTAAGAGTCTGGTATGTAACACTATGAATCTAGTATTGCCCAAATTGCATTAATAGATTAGCACATTTAATGACCAAGGAGGTAGAACAATTTTATATCCAATCCCAAATTGTATAAAGGACGATAGGCAAATTAAGGTCACTTCATTGATATGCTGTTCTTGGATTTCTAATTTCATAAAGCCTTTGTATGCTGTGTCTGCTTAAACTGACTTTTTAGAACTTTACTAAAATCGTGGAAATAGTTTCCCTTTAACGTCACCTGAAAACCTTTTGTGAGTTGTTTGCTGATATATTAAATAATATAGTTGGATATAATCCAAATAGCTTCTAATTCTTTTTAGGGCTGGAAAACCACAAAGTAATAAATTTCTAAAGGCCAGAAACAGTATTGATCTATCCATTTCTCTGCCTTATTTTCTAGGTTTAGGAAAAAAACAGATGGAGGTATCCACATATTTTTTAGTAGTAAATTTGATCCTTTTCCTATGCAGAACTCAAAACAAAATTTTATCCTATTTGAAATTACAACTAACCAAGAAACTGAATGAATAATATGACTAGTTTCTCAGTAAAGCCTCAGAATAGACTAAAGTTTATAAACTCATAGGAAAGGTTCCCTGGAATCTCAGCTACTTCATAGCAGAACCTCAGAGATGAAGTGTAATGGGAGCATCCTGAAAGGAAAAGAGACAAAGGCAGATTACGTATGAGACAGAGATGGAGAGAGACTAATATCAGGTTTCTTATCACAGCAGTAAATTCCAGAAGACAATGGAGTAACACCTTTAAAGGGCTGAGTAAAACTGAAAAGTTGAGGGGAAAACACATACAATCCAAAACCATCATTCAAGAGTAAGAATGAAATGAAGCTTAGAACTCAGATGGTTTGGCACTGAAAGACCACAGCTGGGCACAGTAGGAGTTAGGATGATCCCAGCCTAACTGAAAGGAAAAAAATGGGCAAGACAGGCAGGTGGAAGAAAGAAAAAAAAAAAGAAAATATATTGCTAGATCTAAATAAATACTACCTGGAAAAAGTGTGTGTGTGTGTTATAAATTGGAATTAAATTCCAGATTCCTAGTAATACCACCTTGGGAGTTCGGGATAGATAGGTTCCTTGCTGGGACTATTGTAGGGAAGCTAAAGTGTCTTGTTTGGGAGGTCAACTACTAATTAAATTTAGATTTTGCCAGAAAAATATTATAGCGCTTCTAATAAGAAAGGGAAGCAAAACTAATACAGATGAAACACATAACTTCCAAGCATTTTAAAAAAGGCACAAAATTCAATCCACTCAACAGAATTAGAAAATAAAAAACCTAAAAATTAAAAGAGAGAAGATATAAGAAATTACTACAAATATTATTTTATTATACTTTATGTTCTAGGGTACATGTGCACAATGTGCAGGTTTGTTATATATGTATGCATGTGCCATGTTGGTGTGCTGCACCCATTAAACTCGTCAATTACATTAGGTATATCTCCTATTGCTTTCCCTCCCTGACTTCCCCTACTCCCTAACAGGCCCCGGTGTGTAATGTTCCCCTTTCTGTGTCCAAGTGTTCTCATTGTTCAATTCCCACCTATGAGTGAGAACATGCGGTGTTTGGTTTTCTGTTCTTGCAAAAGTTTGCTGATAATGAGGGTTTCCAGTTGCATCCATGTCCCTACAAATGACAGGAACTCATCCTTTTTTATGGCTGCATAGTATTCCATGGTGTATATGTGCCACATTTTCTTAATCCAGACTGTCACTGATGGACATTTGGGTTAGTTCCAAGTCTTTGCTATTGTGAATAGTGCCGCAGTAAACATACGTGTGCATGTGTCTTTATAGCAGCATGATTTATAATCCTTTGGGTATATTCCCAGTAATGGGATGGCTCGGTCAAATGGTATTCTAGTTCTAGCTCCTCGAGGAATTGCCACACTGTCTTCCACAATGGTTGAACTAGTTTACAGTCCCATCAACAGTGTAAAAGTGTTCCTATTTCTCCATATCCTCTCCAACACCTGTTGTTTCCTGAGTTTTTAATGATTTCCCTTCTAACTGGTGTAAGATGGTATCTCATTGTGGTTTTGATTTGCATTTCTCTGATGGCCAGTGATGATGAGCATTTTTTCATGTGTCTGTTGGCTGCATAAATGTCTTCTTTTGAGAAGTGTCTGTTCGTATCCTTTGCCCAATTTTTGATGGGGTTGTTTGTTTTTTCTTGTAAGGTTCTGGATATTAGCCCTTTGCCAGATGAGTAGATTGCAAAAATTGTCTCCAATTTGTTGCCTCTTCACTCTGATGGTAGTTTCTTTTGCTGTGCAGAAGCTCTTTAGTTTAATTAGATCCCCTTTGCCAATTTTGGCTTTTGTTGCCATTGCTTTTGGTGTTTTCGACATGAAGTCCTTGCCCATGCCTGTGTCCTGAATGGTATTACCTAGGTTTTCTTCTAGGGTTTTTATGGTTTTAGGTCTAAGATTTAAGTCTTTAATCCATCTTGAATTAATTTTTGTATAAGGTGTAAGGAAGGGATCCAGTTTCAGCTTTCTACTTATGGCTATCCAATTTTCCTGGCACCATTTATTAAATACGGAATCCTTTCCCCATTTCTTGTTTTTTTGTCAGGTTTGTCAAAGGTCAGATGGTTGTAGATGTGTGGTATTATTTCTGAGGGCTCTGTTCTGTTCCATTGGTCTATATCTCTGTTTTGGTACCAGTACCATGCTGTGGAAGATCTACCAAGCAAATGGAAAACAAAAAAAGGCAGGGGTTGCAATCCTAGTCTCTGATAAACAGACTTTAAACCAACAAAGATCAAAAGAGACAAGACCATTTCATAATGGTCAAGGGATCAATTCAACGGGAAGAGCTGACTATCCTAAATATATATGCAACCAATACAGGAGCACCCAGATTCATAAAGCAAGTCCTTAGAGACTTACAAAGAGACTTAGACTCCCACACAATAATAATGGGAGACTTTAACACCCCACTGTGAACATTAGACAGATCAACGAGACAGAAAGTTAAGGATATCCAGGAATTGAACTCAACTCTGCACCAAGTGGACCTAATAGACATCTATAGAACTCTCCACCCCAAATCAACAGAATATACATTATTCTTAGCACCACATCTCACTTATGCCAAAATTGACCACAAAGTTGGAAGTAAAGCACTCCTCAGCATATGTAAAAGAACAAACTGTCTCTCAGACCACAGTGCAATCAAACTAGAACTCAGGATTAAGAAACTCAATCAAAACCACTCAACTACATGGAAACTGAATAACCTGCTCCTGAATGACTACTGGGTACATAACGAAATGAAGGCAGAAATAAAGATGTTCTTTGAAACCAATGAGAACAAAGACACAACATACCAGAATCTCTGGGACACACTTAAAGCAGTGTGTAGAGGGAAATTTATAGCACTAAATGCCCACAAGAGAAAGCTGGAAAGATCTAAAATGGACACCCTAACATCACAATCAAAAGAACTAGGGAAGCAAGAGCAAACACATTCAAAAGCTAGCAGAAGGCAAGAAATAACTGAGATCAGAGCAAAACTGAAGGTGATAGAGACACAACAAAACCTTCAAAAAATCAATGAATCCAGGAGTTGGTTTTTTGAAAAGATCAACAAAATTGATAGACTGCTAGCAAGACTAATAAAGAAGAAAAGAGAGAGGAATCAAATAGACGCAATAAAAAATGATAAAGGGGATATCACCACCGAGCCCACAGAAATACAAACTACCATCAGAGAATACTATAAACACCTCTATGCAATCAAACTGGAAAACCTAGAAGAAATAGATAAATTCCTGGACACATAAACTCTCCCAAGACTGAACCAGGAAGAAGTTGAATTCCTGAATAGACCAATAGCAGGCTCTGAAATTGAGGCAATAATTAAGCCTACCAACCAAAAAAAGTCCAGGACCAGATGGATTCACAGCCAAATTCTACAAAGGTACAAGGAGGAGCTGGTACCATTCCTCTGAAACTATTCCAAGCAATAGAAAAAGAGGGAATCCTCCCTAACTCATTTAATGAGGCCAACATCATCCTGATACCAAAGCCTGGCAGAGACACAACAAAAAAAGAGAATTTTAGACCAATATCCCTGATGAACATCGATGCAAAAAATCCTCAATAAAATGCTGGCAAACCAAATCCAGCATTACATCAAAAAGCTTATTCACCATGATCAAGTGGGCTTTATCCCTGGGATGCAAGGCTGGTTCAACATACGCAAATCAATAAATGTAATCCAGCATATAAACAGAACCAAAGGCAAAAACCACATGATTATCTCAATAGATGCAGAAAAGGCCTTTGACAAAATTCAACAGCCCTCATGCTAAAAACTCTCAATAAATTCGGTATTGATAGAACATATCTCAAAATAATAAGAGCTATTTTTGACAAAACCACAGCCAATATCATCCTGAATGGGCAAGAACCGGAAGCATTCCCCTTGAAAACTGGCACAAGATAGGGATGCCCTCTCTCACTACCCCATTCAACATAGTGTTGGAAGTTCTGGCTAGGGCAATAAGCAAGTGAAAGAAATAAAGGAAAAGAAGAAGTCAAATTGTCCCTGTTTGTAGATGACATGATAGTATATTTAGAAAACCCCATCGTCTCAGCCCAAAATCTCCTTAAGCTGAAAAGCAACTTCAGCAAAGTCTCAGGATACAAAATCAATGTGCAAAAATCACAAGCATTCTTATACACTAATAACTGACAAACAGAGAGCCAAATCATGAATGAACTCCCATTCACAACTGCTTCAAAGAGAATACAATACCTAGAAATCCAACTTACAAGGGATGTGAAGGATCTTTTCAAGGAGTACTATAAACCACTGCTCAATGAAATAAAAGAGGACACAAACAAATGGAAGAACATTCCATGCTCATGGATAGGAAGAATCAATATCGTGAAAATGGCCATACTGCCCAAGGTGATTTATAGATTCAATGCCATCCCCATTAAGCTACCAATGACTTTCTTCACAGAATTGGAAAAAACTACTTTTAAAGTTCATATGGAACCAAAAAAGAGCTCACATTGCCAAGACAATCCTAAGCAAAAAGAACAAAGCTGGAGGCATCACACTACCTGACTTCAAACTATACTACAAGGCTACGGTAACCAATACAAATATTTCAATAGCCCTAACAAATATAAATCAATTAAACTCATGTACTAAAATATTTTCAGCTTTTTAGAAAGTATCTAGGTATTAGGACAAAATAATTCCCTCTTAATTTTAAAGATCTGATTTCATACTCACTATAATCAAACATCACAAGGTAATAATAGCGAAGATAAGCAAACCGATGCAGAAATGACAAATATTTAAGGTGATGAATATGCCAGTTACACTGATGTGTTGTTTATATGAATATATTATACCTATACTCCCAAAATATATGCATCTGTTATGTATCAGTAAAGAAAAAAAGCAGAAGGACTTCAAATATCAAACATTTGAAAATAAAATTATGTGTAAATAATTCTTGGTTATAAGAAAAGAGAAAAATACTCTAAAATAATATTTTTATTAAAGCCAGTCCATATCAAAGTTAGTGGGATGAATTTTGAAATATTTTTTATTTCAGAAAAGAAAAATGAGCTAAAAATAAATTCATTGATTAGCTTTAAAAGCTGGAAAACGCCAAATGAAGCAAGAAGAAGAAAATGAAGTATAAAAGAAGTTAAAATGGGAAAACCAACCAAACAACCCTCCCCACCAGAGTTAATAAAGCTAATGTCAGCTCTATTAAAGTCTAATGAAATAAACCTCTAGAAAGAGGAAAAAAGAGAAGGCAAAAATAATACTAAAAATGAAGGACACACCAGGTGTGGTGGCTCATGCCTGTAATCCCAGAATTTTGGGAGGCTGAGGTGGGAGGATCACTTGAGGCCAGGAGTTTGAGACCACTTAGGCCAACATGGGGAAACCCCATCTCTGCTAAAAATACAAAAATTAGCTGGATGTGGTGGCAGGCTCCTGTAATCCCAGCTACTCTGGAGGCTGAGGCACGAGAATTGCTTGAACCTGGGAGGCAGAGGTTGCAGTGAGCCAAGATTGTACCACTGTACTACAGCTTGGGTGACAGAGCAAGACTCTGTCTCAAAAAAAGAAAAAAAAAAAAGAGATGGACATAACCATAGATGCTGTAGTGACTTCAGAATTAAGAGAAGACTAGACATAATTTTAAGGTAATACATTTAAAATCTGGGAAATTTTACAGAGAAATAACCGAAAATCTGAATAGACCAATAAACCTGAAAAGATCAAAAGCAATTGGGCCAGTAATCCAAGTTCCTACAAAAACTCCCACTAGGTCTAGTGATTTTACTGGAGATTTCAAGTAAACTTCTAGTAAAATGATTCCTATCTTACAATAACTGTTTTATACTCACAAAAGAAGTCCAGCCTGTAAACTTGTTTCTAGAGACTAGCATAACCAGAAAACAAAATCAAAGACAAATAGGAAAATAAGGCCAAACTTATTTATGAATTCAGATGTACAAATAATCATAATCACAGCAAAGAAAGCATTTACTACCATTAAACCTCTATTCATGATTAAAACAAAGTTATAGTAAGCTAGAAAAGAAGAAAACCTCTTAAGTCACTAAAAGGCTACCTAATAAAAATGTACAGAAAACAGGCCGGGCGCGGTGGCTCAAGCCTGTAATCCCAGCACTTTGGGAGGCCGAGACGGCGGATCACAAGGTCAGGAGATCGAGACCATCCTGGCTAACACGGTGAAACCCCGTCTCTACTAAAAAAAAAAAAAAAAAAATACAAAAACTAGCCGGGCGAGATGGCGGGCGCCTGTAGTCCCAGCTACTCGGGAGGCTGAGGCAGGAGAATGGAGTAAACCCGGGAGGCGGAGCTTGCAGTGAGCTGAGATCTGGCCACTGCACTCCAGTCCCGGCGACAGAGCGAGACTCCGCCTCAAAAAAAAAAAAAAAAAAAAAAAATGTACAGAAAACAACCTACTTAGATGTGTTTAAGATGCATTCCAGTGAAAATCGGAAATAACTAAAAATATCTGCTATCAGCATATATCAACAGATACTCAACATTGTGCTAGAGATTCCAGTTAACAGAGTGATTTAAAAAATGTTTTAGGATTGTAAAGGAAGGAATAATATTTTTAATATTTGCAGGTGATGTACTAGTTAAAACATGCATATTGGAATTTATATGAGAATTCAGCAAGTGGCTGGTGACAAGATTAACATATAACAATCATCAAGACTCTAAATGCCACATTTTAACCAGTTACAGTACGTAATAGAAAACTGCACTCCATTTATAATAGTAAGAAAAACTATAAAGTCAGCATGAATCTAATAAAAATGTTTGTTATGAAGAAAACATACATGAAGAACCATGCATAAAGAAAAGTATGAAATATTAATGGAAATAAAAGACCTGGATAACTAGTAACATACTATGTTCAAGGATGAAAAGGTTCAACTCTGTGAAGGGGTCACTTCTCAACGTTATTTTTGCTAAAATTCCATTCAAAATCTGAAACCAGATTTTTGCAGGCATTGGCTAAAAGATCCTAAATTAACATGGCTGAGTAAATGCAAGAATAGCAACAGTAGTTTTTAAAAAAGCAAACTGTATATAAAGTTCTATATTTGCACCAAACTAAAGCATGAATGCCTGAACCTTGTGGCTTTCCTGTGCGGCCTGCATTGTGTAGCTGCCCTGTGCTTTTGGCTTTGGGTATTCACCCCAGCAGCAGGAGTGGGCCCTGATTGGTCTAAACCAGCTAAGTCCCTCCATCATTCCTGCCTGCAAGTGGTTTTAGAAGCCAGGTCTGAGCTAAACAAGGGCACGGCATTCAGAGCGTTCAGAGGCTAGTTGATGAAAGGGCATGTGATATAACGGAGGCCAAGAAGCCTCCAGGGGAAGTTCCTGGGAGTTTCTAGAAGATTCTCACTTCCTGGAGCATTTAAGGCAGAGATGCATTTCCTTCCTTTGATGTTTTCTGGCACAGACAGGAGGACCTCCATCTTGAAAACAGAGTGAGGATAATGCCTATACTGAGAGGAGAGCAGAGCCAAGACCATCACAGGGAAACAGTTGAACCACTCAACCCGTGAGTTAAGCCAACTCCACAACCCTTTACATTAACTTAGGAAATTTGTAATTTGACAAAGTTATCCTCGTTGGTACATTAAGAGTTAAATATTCGTCACAGGTGTTCCCTAAACAGCAACTTCTCACAGGATCTTTAAAACATGATTTGATTTATGCAAATTAAAGCACAAGCATTGAAGGAACACAACCATGTGTGGAAAAAAACCACATCATGTAGAGCAATAGAGCTGAGATCTACCATCAGCTTCGAGACTTTTCCACTAATCATGTCCTTCCACTAGTCTCCTACAGACTCTCTCTTCTCCATACTTGAAGCTTCTACTCCCAAACACAATATGTATTTTCTCACCTCCAAGCTTTTAAATGAACTTACACAGTTTTACTGACCAGGAAGACCCCTACCCCTTCTTCTCTCCACCTATAAAGGCATACTCATATTGAAAACTCAGCTGAGATTTCACCCTGCTTACAAATATTTCCCTGATTTTTTTCAGGCTACCAATTTCCTTTCTCTGAACTCCTGTTTAAGGCTGATATCACTCAGTTGGCAATTGAAAATGTAATGCCAGCTGGTTGCTCTTCTGCTTTTGCTGAAATCTTTCATTGCTGCTTAACTTCTCAAATATTTATCTTCTTTCCAAATAGATTGTAAGTTATCTGAGGGCAGGAAGTAAGTTATACCTGTGTGGGCCCCTCATACTTTGAACATAATAAGTTATCAGAAAATAATGTTGATTGAATTGGATTTCTGGATCGTGCTTTTTGAATCATCTGCATTCTGAGCAGATATTTCTTGCTATTAGTATCTTCACCCCAGATTCCACTTCTGGCTACCTTTAACTTGTTTTCAAGTTGTACCACCTGCTCACTCCCCTTTGATCAGTTAACTCAGAAGATGGAACTGTGAATTTTGGCCAACCTCTGGAGAGTAATATCTCCTTACCAGCAAGAGGCCAATTCAATCTCTACGTTTTCAGGTCCTTGGAAATCATTTGTAATGTGGGGCACTGTGCATCCATGGAGGAAAAGAGATGACAATCTCCAGGCTGTATTTATAGCTTAATCCTATTCATCTCCTTTCCATGTCAGCAGAAATAGATTGCCTTTTGCTCTGCACTTTTCTGGTCTGCCCATGACTTTGTTTACAAAAACAGGCTCCAAGATAATAAACTACTTCTCTGCTTCTGAAAGCTTAGCTAGATGTTCAACCATGGTTTTCAAACTGACAACTGAGGTAGCTCAAAATTAACTCATAAAATGTTAAAGGGCTATTTAGGATACTAAAGTATATTCATAACGCAGCTGCTTACTTTGAAATTCCCCTTTTTGAATACTGCCTTCACTAACCTCTATGGCTACTTTTTGCATTTCATAGCAGAGAAATACAGTTCATTTTCTATATAAAAAAACTGTAGCTAAAAGGTTGGTTATGGTGGTTCATGCCTGTAATCCCAGCACTTTGGGAGGCCAAGGCTGGAGGATTGCCTGAGCCTAGGAATTTGAGACCAGCCTGGGCAACATAGTAACACCTCCTCTCTACTAATGATAGAATGCAACAAGAATGATGGGCTTTCACTTCTGAGATTATGTTTGAAAAATCATAGCTTCCATCTTGCTGGCATTCTCTCCCTGTATCTTGCTTCCTCACCTTGATGAAGTCAGCTGCCATGTTCTAGGTGCCCCTACTGAGAGACTGATGTAGCAAGGAACCAAAGACAGCCTCTGGCCCACAGCCAGAGAGGAGGTGAGCCCCTCAGTCCAACAACCTTCAAGGAATTCAATCCTGCCAGCAGCCATTTGGGTGATTTTGGAAGCAGATCCTGCTCCAGTTTAACCCTGAGATGATTGTGGCTCTTGTTGACACCTTTATTGTAACCTTGTGTGAGATCCTAAGCCACAGAACCAAGATAAGCTGTGCTCAGATTTCTGACCTGCAGAAACTGTGCAGTGATAAATGTTGTTTTAGGTTGCTAGGTTTTCAGGTAATTTGTTACGTGACAATGGATAACTAAGACATACTATTTTGGATGTTAAGTACTATGCAGAAAAAGTTCAGGAGGACAAGGAGTTTAGCAGGTGCTGGAGGGGAAGTGGGGGCTTCTAGTTTTTACAGTGGTCAGTGAAGGCCTCTCTGAGATGATACTCGAGGATAGGGAATGTGGGCATAGGCTGTGCTAATATCTGGAGGAAGTGTGTTCCAAGAAAGGTGAACAGCAAGTGCAAAGGCCCAAGGCAGACATGGGCTCATAATGTTCAATTCTACCCAAAAGTTGTCTAAAACAAATGTAGAGCCCTGAGTTAAGGCAGGCAGGGAGGGTCTCTGGTTCTCTCTGTAAGTAGACCTTAGGCCTGTTTTCTCTTTGTTTAGTTTGAAATAAATAGTTTCTCCTTGGCAGAATTTGAGTCCTCAATAAAGAGAATGTGGTAGTCCAGATAAGGCAAAAATGACACATTCTTAAAGGTATTGCTTTTTGTGTGTTTAAAATGAACTGATGTGAACCAAAGCAAGTAAAAATTGCTTCTTAACAGAAAATACATTTAGTATATAAGGCAAAAATATTGCATAAACAAAATTATCAACCATGAATTTTATTATAGATGATTTTGTGGGTGATAATCTTATATAGTAATTCTTAAACACCCTAAAACACAAGAAGCACTGAGTGAGAAGAAAGGGGCGTGAATACTCCAATGACTAGGCAGGCCTTTGAGAAACCCCCACATCTCATGGGAATGGACATGGATGGAAAAATTCTCAACTGTTTCTATTTACCTACTGGGTTTATCCTGTTCTGCTTTAATTAAATATTAATGCAACCTTAGTGCATCTTACTACTTCTATGAGATAAGTGTTGGGCACCTCACCTGGCATATAGTAGGTAGTTAAATGCTTCATGGGTTAGAATCTAAATCTTGCTTGAACAGATTACATTCCTACTGTTGTTCAAAAATGTGGTGAGAAGAACATAACCATCTATTTCCTTTATTTATAGAAACTCTGCTGTCAGATGTCATGCTGATGCCCTTTGACACTGGTCTCATGATCCATAGATATTCATAGGGATGCATTGCATTTTGATTATAATGATTTCTCTATGTTTTCCTCTCCTTGATTCCTTGAGAGCAGAAAACATATCTTATTCATATATGCATTCCTTAAGCCCCCCAAATTGCTTGACACAGTGGGTTTTCACTTAATTTTTTCATAAATGAATGAGTAAATTGTTGAAGATACGTCCCTAAAAGCCAAAATAGAAAGCTACATCTCTCTGAAATATAACGTTTAACATGCAATTTGGTTTGTAACTAAAGGAGAAGACTGAATTTCTCTGTGTAATTTGAATACAAATACTCCTCTGAACCCTGAATGTTATTGGAATTTTGGTCTGGAAAACTAACAGCCAGAGTCAAATGCTTCAGAGACTATTTTTCACCCAAAAAATACTTCAATAATGTCATTTTACCTAAAGACAAAATTACATATCTGTGAAATATGTTAGAAAATAATGTTTAACAAATTTTAAAATGAATCAGAAAGACTGAGTATAAATGCAGTGGCCATAAAATAAAGATGTGAAACTCAAAAAGTTAATTCATTAATCAGAACGAGTGTTCAGCAACAACTTATCCTTCACCTTGTCATTGAGGGCCATTACTGTCCAGCTGCTAGTGAAACTAGCCTTGGCACCAGAAAAAGAGGCAAAACCAGGCATTAAGATAAAGCCTGTCTTTGTCTCTTTGAGAACTATCATCCAAAATAAGTATCATTCATCCATTTATTGATCATATTAATTGAGCACCTACTATAAGCAAGGAACTCTGCTCTCAAAGATTCATAAATAAGATGATGTCTTCCCCTCAAAGTTTTCCTACCTGGTTTGGGAGACTGGTGGGTAAAGAAATCAACAATGGCATTGAAGAGAAGGCAGGGCTACCTGCCAAGAGGAAACTCCACCCAGGATAGGAAACTTGGCAGATGTGTGTCTTCCTGAAAGTCACATTCAGTAAGGGTTTTCATGGAGTTACGAAAGTGCATGTCAAGCTTGGGGAATGGCAAATGATTTCATGTGGAAAGACTACCAAATTAATTAGGATGGAATTATGGTAAACGAGATCGTAAGAACAACCCTTAGCTTTGTTGCACTTCGGTCTACTCCAGTAATTTGTCCCTGTGAGGCAGGTAAAAGAAAACTATTACCAACTATCTTAGTCTGTTTTTTATTGCTGTAACAGAATAACTGAGATTGGGTAATTTATAAAAGAAATTATTTTTTCACAGTTCCAGAGGCCAGAAAACCCAAGATAAAGGCACTGGCAAGTTGGGGCCTGGTGTCTCTGCTTGTAAGAGAGCGTCTTGAATCCTGTGTCCTCCAGAAGGGAGAAATGCTATGTCCACACATGGCAGAAGAGCAAGCTAGCAAGTTAGAAAAACACTCCCTGAAGCCTCTTTTATAAGGGCCTTAATCTCATTCATGAGGGAGGAACCCTCATGGCCTAATCACCTCTTAAAGGCCCCACTTCTTAATCCTATCACATTGGCAACACCTGAATTTTGGAAGGGACATATTCAAACCATAACATCAATTTAGAGTTACAGGACACAAAAAGTGCATCAGAGTTATGCTTTCAAAATGGCAGAGGAAAGACATTACATCCTCTATTTTTGAAAACTATGTAAAAACAATAATAAGAAATGGGACAATCTCCATCAACTTCGTGACAACCATACCCCCAAACTACAGAAATGAATGGAAGGAAAGCCAAATAAACTTAGCACGGAGGAGAAAGGTGGAAGCTAGGTGCTTTGGTGGAAGAGGTGGGGTGCTAATGGGAGAAGCAAGCATTCTACCTCTCCAGAACTCCAGAAGGTTTTAGCAGTCAGAGGCACAATTACAGTGGGAGAAGGGGTGAGGCAGGAGGCTGAAAAGAGGACCTTGATTGATAATCAGGAGAAAGAGCTTTATTAAGGTGGGCCTGCACCCCCCACTGAGTGCAGTCAAACAACCATCCTCCCACAATCAATGGAGATGCCCTGGAAGAAATTGAAATGTAAGCAGAGAGGCTGCAGTCACCTCAGACAGAGAAGCCACAGAGCATTGAAAATGGGAGGCTCATGTGGAAGTCAGCATACTGAATGGTGAGTTGCCAGTGTCTTCCCCTTCTCCAGCTGGAGAAGACTGTCACCCAGGCTTGTTATCAGCTCCCTTCCCCTGACACAGGCAGCAGATTGGGGGACATTCCCCAGAAAAATAGAAATGCTTCCAAGAAAAGAGCTGCTAGTGGTAATATTTGGGGTCTCCAATGAAATGATTGGCTGTCTACCCAGTTACCCCACAGTGAAGTCTATTAATCCACAAGCCCTAATCTTATACATGGAGCATGCAACTAGTTTTTTTCTTATTTCATTTTCAATATGAGCAGACAGTCAAGGACCACATGACATTTGGGGAAGAACTACAAATTGAAATATGGAAATCAACCAAACACACACAGAGAAAACAAATAATGAAAATTAAGAAAAAAATGAAAGGAATCAGAGGAAATCAAATGAAACAGGGACAAAGGAACAGAAGATAACCTCAAAGATACTATAATTAAATCCGCAGAGAAAGAAGTGAAGATATTATAGCCATGCACTCCTTCTTAATGAAGTACTGGAAGATATGTTCCAGCAAACAGAGGAAGTAAACCTAAGCAGAAGATGACATGGAATTTAGGAGAAACAGATTCCAGCACCAGTGAAAGAAACAAAGGAAATTTGTTGGATGATGGCTGTCTTCACTTGAGAGCTTCCAAGTGAGCCTAAAGAAAAAAATACCCAAGATTGAAGTAAGAGGTTTGAGAAATCCAGGAAAAACTATAAACTGATCAATTTTCTGGCATGTTAGACCCTGGTGAAAATTGTGTTGAGAGGTATTTTAAGGAATTATTATGGTGAAAATTGTGTTGAGAGGTATTTTAAGGAATTGTTAGGGCTTTATATAGACTTTTCCAGATAGTTAAGAAACAAATAAACACAAAAAACAACTATGAAACCAAAACAGTTCTTTAAGAAAGAAAATATAATCATACCGTGATACGTGGCTAGGCAGAGAATAACATTTACATCATCAAAACAATAACGCACTCTGTGGATTTTTTTAAAGTTAAAATGTGATTAAAATGGGAAAATGGGGAGGCCGAGGCGGGCAGATCATGAGGTCAGGAGATCGAGACCATCCTGGCTAACATGGTGAAACCCTGTCTCTACTGAAAATACAAAAAATTTAGCTGGGTGTGGTGGCATGCACCTGTAGTCCCAGCTACTTGGGAGGCTGAGGCAGGAGAATTGCTTGAACCCAGGAGGTGGAGCTTGCAGTGAGCCAAGATTGCACCACTGCCCTCCAGCCTGGGCGACAGAGTGAGACTCTATCTCAAAAAAAAAGAAAAAAAAAAAAAAGAAAAAGGGGAAATGAGTTAACATCTTTATCTGTCATAATAAAAAGTCAATGGATAATGTCTAAAATTGGATGAATACAAAAGATAGTGACTTATGCATTATTTTCAAGAATATACTTCTAGAATAAATAAGCTATGAGAGTTAAATATACTTGTGTCTGGGGAACAGGGCAAGGCAGGGGAAAGGAGGAGGTAATAGATTTTTGGTTTGAGGTCATAAACCCTTTAGTACCATCAGCCTTTTCAAACTATTTGCAATTAAATTTTTGATTAAAAGTAAAAACAAAATTAAATAGCATTTTGTTCCAGACAAAGGCTCACATCATCCCAGGAGACCAGTGCCTTCTCCATATGTCTCCCCGCTCAGAGCCCCAAAGACACCAACCTTTATTTTCATTCCTTTTATTCTTGCATTGTCCTGTTCTCCTAGCTTGTCTCCAACCCTTTCTTTTCATCATCACTTGCCTACTCATCTAGTACCCTTAGCTTGAGGTGTTTGCATAGTACTGGTCTACCCAAGGAGAACATATGTATGCACTGGCCTGTGTGTTGATTTCAGCTAGCCCAATTCTGATTGGTTGACTGTTTTTTTCCCTGAGAGAGCGAGATGAGGATAGAACTGGGGGAACTGGGGGAGAAAAGGAACTCATTATGAATGTAAAATTTTGTACTAAGGAGACAGAACATTCTTAAATATGCAGTGATAAAGTACTGAAGGAGGGATTTTAGCAACCGATTAATTATCCTTTGCATCAAAACAAAATTAAGTTCTAAGGTGTTCAAATATAAGTGAGTGTGTATACACATCATAATAACTAATGTTTTACATTATACTTGCAATGTACCAAACCTTGTCCTAAGAACTTCACCTATATTAATTTAGCTAATTATCACCATCCTATCTACAGTGTAAGGACTCCTATGATACTTATTCTCAGAGATTAGGTACAGAGAATTTATGTAATTTCCCTAAGGTCACACAGCTAGTAATAGAGCCAGGATTCTAATCCAGTAACAAAAACAAAAACAAACAAAAAACACTACAGCTAGAAGCCTCAAAAAATAGAGATCGGATGGAGGGCATTTTATTTCCAAGTCAAGATTTGAGTGTATGCTAGAAGAGTAGAAGCTAAGAGATGGCTTCTGGAGGAGGTGAAATTAACCATCAGACTGATAGGAGTGTTCTTCATGAGCAAGCATCCTTCTATGATTATGGAAGGGCAGATCAGGCTACTTTATCACTCCTTCTATTTTCCCTGTTCTGTGGTGTTTTTGTTTGTTTGTTTTGTTTGGGGGTGGCTTAAGGTCTATTAAGGGTAGAGAAAGGTGGGGTGGCATGCAGACTTCCTTCTTCAGGTTAGCAGCCCTGATGAGAAAGAATAACAAGGCCTTATGCAAAACAAGATGGTCTATATTAGCTCAAACTAGGTCACTGATTTCAGGACCCAGTCTTTTCTTTGTATAATCTCTTTCCCATTCCATGGATAATCAGTTTCCAACTGCCAATACTCATCTCTAAGGTTAGGGGACTGCTCTCAACCATCCCTCAGGCCCCTCTTAGCCCTGAAAGTAGAAGATTTGGGGGCCACTGATCTGTGCACTAAGATGGTGCAGAGATCAACCATTTTCTTCACAGGCAATCAGGATCAGTGCAATTCAAGAGGGGTTATTATCTTGTTTCTATAATGTGTGTCTCCTGAAGCCACATTGAAATACTCTGACCAAAAATTACTCCATATTTCTTCCAGAAAGAGGGACCAATCCCTCTAGTCTGGGAACCCCAGTCTTCCTCAAGAGACAGTTATTGTCAAAATGTATTTTAAAATAAATGTGCTCAAGTGACAGTCATAAGATATTCGTGATTTGAAAAAATAACTCACTAAAATTTTTAATGGTTTAGTATATATGGAAAATCACCTGCTGTTGAAAGCATAAAAATTTACCTATAGAAAAGATATTAAATCCTCATTAGAATCCAATTGCATTGCCGAAGAGTATTTACATACACAATTCTCATCACTCTAATGGGAATTACATGGCTAACACCCTCATGCATCAAAACAAAATAAAGTCCAGTGGAATTTAAGAATAGTGAAGATAGAGTAAAACAACCACACTAAGCAGGCAAGACTGTATTGAGTAACAGCAGATCAAAGTTTCTCAACCTTCTCACTCTAGAAATTTAGGACTGCATCATTCTTTCTTGCAGGGAGTTGCCCCATGCATTGTAGGATGTTTAGCAACATCTCTGGCCTCAACCCACAGGATGTCAGTAGCCCTACCCACCCTCAGCTGTGACAACCAAAATGTCTCCAGACATTGCCAAGTGTCTCAGAATACCCCCAGTTGAGAACCAATGCACGAGACATAAGGAATATACCAGCTGTTGTCTTATCAGGGAATTCTCTTAGATTCCAATGTTAATCTCTATAAAACAAGTTTACTTTGTATCTATAATGTAATGCTTGCAGATTCCCTCAACAGTGACAGGGAACAAGGTTTAGGAGGCCCAGAGTTCTAGGAAAAACAAGAGACAGCACCCTTTTACATGTAATTTTTGTTTGTTTTGTTTCCACTGACAATGAAGAGACGGGAACAAGAAATACAGCTTTGGTTGACTGGCAATTTCTTATAACTTTCAAAATTGCTCTGACAAGTAGATAGAAGAACATGATGGAACACAAAGCAAAAAGACTAAACAGGAGGAAGGTGGCACTTCTTTGAGAAATGTGGTCTAACAAAATAAAGGCATAGAAAAAAATTAAGCTCAAGTATAAGCTCAGTAGGTATGTCTGTCTTGTGAAGAAGGCAAGGCTCTACTTATTTATTTTGTCTTCCTGAATCATGTCAGGAAAAGTGACTAGGTACAAATCATTAAAGCTGTTTAGGAATATTTTTTAAAGAAGGGTTTTACATATTCAACCTATAGAAAATATCCCTTGGGGGGGAAAAAACTGAATTACTGAGGGAATTGGAGTAAGGCTCGTCTTTGACAAAGCAAATGCATTACAGAAGTAGCACTGCCTTTGCCCCAGTACACAGGAATCTGAAATTATAATCTTTATTTTTAATTCATGTGCCACTTGTGAACAGGGATGCTCAGAAAACTTTCAGATAATTAAAAATGTTGAAAGCTTTCATATATTTTCATGATGTGGTAAATAGCATAATTTCCCAAATGGAGAGACTGGAGCATTTGGGAGATATACAATCAGTGGTTGCATAGGTAGTAAGTCTAAGTTGAAGTTTGAACTTCAGATAGGCCTTGAACCTCGCTACTCAGAATATGGTCCCTTGACCAGCAGAAAGCAGAAGCCCGGGTCCCACCTTTGATCTATCTGATCAGAGTCTGTATTTTAACAAGATCCCCAGGTCACAATTATGCTCATTAAAGTTTGATAAGCACTGCTCTAGAGATTTCAGTTTTACCATTTAAGATCATATTTTATAGACTCTTTTGTGCCAAGAGAAATTTTTTTTTTTTTTTTTTTTGAGACGGAGTCTCGCTCTGTCGCCCGGACTGGAGTGCAGTGGCCAGATCTCAGCTCACTGCAAGCTCTGCCTCCTGGGTTTACGCCATTCTCCTGCCTCAGCCTCCCGAGTAGCTGGGACTACAGGCGCCCGCCACCTCGCCCGGCTAGTTTTTGTATTTTTAGTAGAGACGGGGTTTCAGCGTATTAGCCAGGATGGTCTCGATCTCCTGACCTCGTGATCCGCCCGTCTCGGCCTCCCAAAGTGCTGGGATTACAGGCTTGAGCCACCGCGCCCGGCCCGAGAAATATTTTTTGAAAAAGTTCTTTCTAGAGCTTCTTGAAAAATATGAAAAAAAGTCTTAAAATGAAGTCCAACTATTCAAGGAAGAGCATATTATATACAAAAAGTGACAACAGAATGAAATCAATAGAACTGGAATAACAGTGACTAAGTAAAGCCTTCATTGTAGATGTTCTTCAAAGGAAGGGTGTTTTTAGCTGGATAGTTAACATGGGGCAGGAAAAATCAATCTGAAAAGAAATGACAAGGGTCATATGGCAAGCTCAAAGTAGAACTACTCTATGACCAGTAACCATACCCAAGATAGATACTGCCCATCATTTCTTCACAATGACAAGTTTCAGTCCTTTTGTGCAAATGTACAAAATGCCATGCTAGTAGTAACAAGTAATTAAAAACCTAAGATGGCCCCTTAAACTCAGAAGGGCATGATATATTTTATTTTGAAAGCTTCTTGTTCTTTTCTCTTTTTTTGTTCCTTTTTTCTTTTCTTTCTTTATACTTAAGAGTATAAGACAACATGGTAGTATTTGTTAGTATCTGCTGACAAGCCTAAGCCATCCAGTAGTGTGTGATTTGAGATTATTGGGCACAAAAAGCTTTACTGGGCTTTGTCAGCAGTCCCCATATGCTAACATCATTACATGAAATTTATCTTATTTCAAAATGAGTAAAAGTTCAATGCATAAGGTTAAAGAGCATCACTAACTAGCAGGCAATTAGCTCCATAAACAAAAAGCAATGTTATGTAATTAAAAGACAACTGTACAAATCTTTCAAAAATACAATAAAAATAAAGCCAGACACTGAATTGCAGAGAAAGGAGTTTCAGTTACATTGATGAGGTTATTTTTCCCTTGCAGCCTTTCTGCACCCCCACCCTCACTTGGGCAACAATATACAGTAACAGGAAATATATCAAAAGGTGGAAGCTTAGAAGCTTAAAGCTCATAATCCCCAGAGTGGCAGCCAAAAGCATAATTAAGGAGAAGCACTCATTTGTTTCCCTTCCCTTTAAAATGTAATCTCATATTTTTTCAAGACCTTTGGGAGGAACTACAATTTAGGGTCAAGTTTTGAACAATGTTAGATTACTGCCAACTGGACCCCATGACCTTATTCAGAATGAAATCATGTACTAACAGATTTCGGGAGTGGGATTTTATTTTATTTATTTTATTTTTTTGACGGAGTCTCACTCTCTCGCCCAGGCTGGAGTGCAATGGCACGATATCAGCTCGGTTCACTGCAACCTTTGGGAGTAGGAATTTTTAAAAGGTGTTTTGCTATTCTAAAGCCAGAAAATAATCCTTTCGCACAAGGACGTCAGGAACACAAGGTTATAGCCTCTAGACTTTGCTCTTGGAACCTACTGAGTTTCCACAGGCAGGATATGAAATACCCAGCTGTCAAGAAAACCCTTTCCCCTCAAATTCTCAGCTCAGTTTGAACAAACATGACATATGCGGTCTACTGCCCTTCTCTCCCTCTAGTAAACATCAGCCTCCACAAAAAAGTCACATCTTTCCCATTTTTGGACCTCTTCTGCCTTTTAACAGGTGCAAGCATGAAGAACCAAAAAAACCTGTCTGTTCAAGTCTCTTGGCAGTTAATCCTCTTCATCTATAATAGATTAAACCAAAAGCAAGAGGTTTTCTTTCAGAGTGGAATTGGCGTAACTATTTTCCACTTTTATAAAAATGTATTTTCACATTTGTTTCTCAGTTATCTATATGTTTCACTTACAAAAATGAAGACTGCTTTCTAGCTCACTTTGGAATCCTGGAGAGCTTTCCTCATCCTCTGTAATCATTCTGAAAGTCATTATTTACCCAGTTTCTCCCGGGCACCAGGCACTAAGCTGGGGCACCTTATTTGCATTATCTCATTGAATTCTTCAAACAGCCTTTTTGATGAATAAACTAGGATTGTTTGAAGGGCTATTTAAAATAATACATATTTTGCCCATTTTTCAGGTGAATAAACTAGGATTGAAGAAAGTGAATGTAATAAGAGGAAGAACGCTCCCTATTCAGGTTTTAAACCCCAAATATCAAAGCCTACAGTGTATCTCTAGCATCCTACAAAATGTCTGTTTCTAGAAGATGGCTAATAAGCATTTGTTGAACCCAAGTGACTTGTAGACCATGGTCGTTGTTGCCAGATAATGAGCTAAGTCCTTTGAGGGAAATGTACCAGATAAGAGACACAGGAGGTGGTGATCATGTGCCCTTTTCTTTTCAAAAGAAGCATGTCCCAAAGCCATACTCACTTATAATTCATGATTAAACACATTAAATGATAATACTGGAAAGGAAATGTTTTACATACCAAAAATGTTTTACATACCAAAATGTTTTACACGCTGTTTTCAAGGATTCAAACATGTTAGACTTTTACTTTCTAAGTGTTTGTGGAAATGAAGGTCTGGTGAGAGAAGGGCAAGAGGGAAGAACATAAAGGGAGTAAGAATGGACAGCAAGAAGATATCCAAGGCAAGAACCGAACAGCTTTGTGACACTGCCTAGGTTTACATCCCATTCGTCTCCTTATGTGATCAACTAGAAATTCAGCCCCTACCCCCCGTGGCTTTGTTTTTTGTGAGATAGGATCTCTGTCTGTCACCCAGGCTGAAGTACAGTGGCCCAGGCATAGCTCACTGCAGCTTGGAACTCCCAGGATCAAGCAATCCTCCCACCTCAGTCTCCTGGAGTAGCTGGGACCACAGGCACACACCACCATGCTCAGCTAATTTTTTATACTTTTTGTAGAGATGGGGTCTTGCTTTGTTGTCCAGTCTGGTCTCAAACTCCTGGGCTCAAGTGATCCTTCTGCCTTGACCTCCCAAAGTGCTGGGATTATAGGCTTAAACCCCAAATCAGGCCTTAAATTAAGCCTTTTTATGAAGAAGATAGCAAAAGCCTTTACTTCCATTGCAAATATTTTAGTTTTTGAGAAATGTTAGCATGGAAGCCTAACCTACTAATATTATTTGATTAGAACATATGTGTTGTGGTAACTTCTGTAGTTACATTGTCTCACAGGTGTGATGAAACAGTTTTTTAAAAAGGATTATTTTGTCATTAGGGTTTTCATAAGTGAGGGTCACTTTTGACATGAAAAAAATAATGGAATTACTTTTGGAGACATACTTCTTAGGACAATAACTTTTGATCAGATGTCAGTTCCTCACACCCCACCCTCCTCATGTATAGATAGAAGATTTAACCTGGTCAATGTGTTGCCAACTCCCATTGCCAATCAGGACGCAGATAGTCTTTCATGCAGGCAGTAGGTGAAATTATATCCATGTCTTAGAACAACTATAAACACTATATTTTTGTAAGCACCCAAATCACTGCCTTTCTGTGCTCAAGCCACCCTGTGATTGTTTGACAAAGGAAAATCAGTAAATCTGCTCACCATTAAAGTAAAAGATAAATTGAAAAGAAATATGAACTTCCTCATTCGACAAGTAGGTACGGAGAGATTCTGGTTAAGTGATGGAGCTGGAAAAGGATGCTGTGAGGATTCTATGACATATAAGAGAGACAAGTTGCTGCCCTTCTGAAGTTCTCATCAAACATGCAATTACATGTGTGGATTGACAAATGCCATCACAGAGCACACATAGGGTGTTATAGAAGGCTAGATGTGTGTCAGAAGTCTAAACTTGAATATCAACCAGTGTTGAGTTAGCCAGCACTGCCTATGTTCAGGGTGAGAAGGTGTAAATGGGGATCAGGCAGGGATGGTGGCCCGGGATGAAGGATGAATGATCAGCATGTGTGAGGGGCTGAAGGGGAGAGCACATGGCAGCATGGAAGCCCTTGGAGCCAGCACAGAATGCCAAGGGAGAGCAGGTGATGAGAGATGTAGCAGGTGAGGTGAGAGGTGGAGGGGACAAGTGTTTCAGGGCCTTGAAGAAATAATGAATTGATGAGCTTTGTGTATTAGAAGGATGACCCTGGTGGCACTGTGGAAAACAGACTAGAAAAGAGCCAGTTAGGAGACTACTGCCATTAGTAGAGACAATGGAGGCCCGGGTGGGACAGTGTTAGAAGTTAAGAGCAGATTGTTTTGAGGATTCAGGACACTGATGACACAAGGCTTGGAGATTGCTTGGATACTGTGAAAGACAGTGATGGTTTAAGCCAAAGGAAAGAGTCAAGAATGGTTTCCAAACTTCTGGTATGGGCAACGAGACAGAGTATGGTCCATGAGAATAGAGATGAAGGGGCAGGCATGATAGTGACATGATAAGTTCAGTGCGTGTTAAATTATAGGTGTTGATGGAATAGATAGGTAGAGGTGTCCCAGCAAGCTGCTCAATATTTAGGTATGAAGATTGGCAGAAAGATCTGGGCTGAATACAGCTGTCACCAACCTAAAGACCATAATGGAAAACAAAGAAGCAGACCACCCAGGGAGTGCGGGAGGAGGTGAGGGCCCCACAGGTCGCTAACCTTTAAGGTTAGGCAGAGGAAGAAAAGCCCATGAAGGAGATAAAGGAGGAGGAGCCAGGGAGGTAGGAAGAACACCAGGAGTGTACATGGTGTTCCTCTCTGGACTCGTGTAAGTCAGAGGAAAAGCATTTCCAGAAGAACAGTCAAGAACACTGTGAATGATTCCCAGAAGTCTAGTAAGGACATGCCCTTGAATTTGGTGTCCTTGGAGCAAATAGGTTCAGTGAACTGATATGGGCAGAAGCCAGATTTGACTGGGTTGGAGAGTTTTAGACCAGCACTTCTCAACCATTTCAGCCTCAGGACTCCTTTCCACTCTGAAACATTTTTGAGGACCCCCAAAGAGTTTTTGTGCATGTTGCTTATATCTACCAATATCTAATATACTAGAAATTAAAACTGATACATTATTGAAATATTTTAATGTAATGTATTTAAAAACAATTCTATTGCATAAGTCATATCTTTTTATAAAACATAACCATATTTTCCAAAACAAAAACATTTGGTGAGAAGAACAGCATCTTTTTACAATTTTGCAGATAGATCTCTTTAACATATTATTCAATAGATGACAGTGGGTTTTTTCTATCTGCTTCTGGATTCAATCTGTTGCAGTACTATAGGAGACAGGATGCTTTGTCCGAGACAGGAAAAACAACTTATCTTCCACTGTCACAAGGGGGAGGAGGTGATGTAGTGTGTGGATATGAGTAAATCAATAGGTTTGGGGGCAGGAGGTTGAGGGACTTTTCATCCAGTAGATTCTACTTTCCCTGCAAGATAGTATCATGATACAGGAGGAGGGAGAGGTCAGAAATTTTAAAAGCATAGGGACTATTAGAGCATAAATAATCAAGTCATTCTTATTAAGAAATACAATGAAGACTCCTTGGGTAAACATAACTCATGACATGAAATATCAAGAAAGGTATCTGTGGTGTTAGAAAATTGTGAGGCCTTCTGGGAAACTGAAATTCATGAAGAATGATTTAAGAAGAAGAAACAAAAACAAATGTTACATCTTTGGCCCTTCTGGAGAAAAGTTGAAGAAATGGTGGCTATTTTCAGCTATTTATAAGCTAGCAACAAAGGTATTATAGGATGCAGCAAGAAAGTTCAGTTACATGATTATGTCTGGGTTCTGGGTTCAGCAGTAGTTTTCTTCTATGCATATCTCAACCTTGTCACATAGAAACAAATTTTATTTACACGTAGAAATACTGATGGATGTGGCTAGATGCGGTGGCTCACGCCTGTAATCCCAGTACTTTGGGAGGCTGAGGCAGGCGGATCATGAGGTCAGGAGTTTGAGACCAGCCTGAGCAACATGGTGAAACTCCATCTCTACTAAAAATACAAAAATTAGCCAGGTATGGTGGCACGTGCCTGTAATCCCAGCTACTCGGGAGGCTGAGACAGGAGAATTGCTTGAACGCGGGAGGTGGAGGTTGCAGCGAGCCGAGATTGTGCCACTGCACTCCAGCCTGGGCAACAGAGTGAGACTCCATCTCAGAAAGAAAGAAAGAAAGAAAGAAAGAAACATTGATGGATGCTCAAATCCCAGAGTCATCAGCTGGGCCTAGAATACAACTCAGTGTCACCCAAATTCTGCTCTTTCCTGCACTAGCCAGTCCACAAGCTTTCTCTACGGTGATGGCAAGGGAATTATAGTCATTGTAAGTGGACAGCCATACAGCCATACTGAGGGGCTGTAAAACCATCCTCTCAAACGTTTTTGAAGTGTTTCTGAATTTTAGAACATGTTATTCCAGCAAGGGTTCTGAACCTTTTTGGTGTCATGAGCCCCATGAGTCTGGTGAAGTCTGTAGATCCCTTCTCAGAACAATGTTTTTAAATGAATAAAAGCACATAGAATTACAAAGGAAATGAATTACACTGATAATAGATCATCAAGATAATTTTAAAAAACTGATAATAAAGTTATCAAATTTTTAAACTATTTTTTTTTTTTGAGATGAAGTCTCACTCTTGTCCCCCAGGTTGGAGTGCGATGGCATGATCTCGGCTCACTGCAACCTCCGCCTCCTGGGTTCAAGTGATTCTCCTGCCTTGGCCCCCCGAGTAGCTGGGATTACAGGTGCCTGCCACCACACCGGGCTAATTTTTGTATTTTTAGTAGAGACGGGGTTTCACCATGTTGGCCAGGCTAGTCTACAACTCCTGACCTCAGGTGATCCACTTGCCTCAGCCTCCCAAAGTGCTGGAATTATAGGGGTGAGCTACTGCACCGGGCCAAAACTAAATTTATTATATAGAAATATATGTGCTTCCTTGGATAATATATTAAATAAAAATATCTAGCAACATTTTGAAGTGATACTAGTGTAATTGTGTCCAGTGTGGTGGTATCTGATGGCGATGCAAAAGGTAGTTTATAGGCTGATGGGATGGCAGATGTATAAAGAGATAAATGAATACACTGAAGAAATATTAGTGTATGCACTCATGCTATAGAACACAGAAGAGTCAGAAACGCCTTCCCTGAAGAGATCTGAGCTGAGCCTTCAAATCCCGAAGGTGTTATCCTTATCTATAAATTAAATTGAATTTTTTCAATTAAGTAGGAATATTCTCTGGATAACTAAGGAATTAGATTAAGCAAAGATGAGAGAATACCTTCTAATTTTTTTTTTTCCTGGTGTTCCCAAAATAAAGGATTTTAAAGAAAGTCAAAATGTATAGTGTGACTTCCTTTGTAAAGTGGCTCAAGGAAAGGTACAACCAGACAAAAACACAGAGGAAGTATTTTTTGATTTTTAACATGCTAGATACCTTTAAAAATGTTTTTCCTTGCCCACAAGGTAAACAAACCGGCTTTCATCATATGTCCCATCTCCAAGAGGCAAAAGGCTAAATAAAGGACAGTAATAAGACACAAGTTGAACTATCCTTTGACCACACGACTCCTGTTTTTGAAAATCACAACTTGGAATTGAGTCTCATGAAAATTTATCTCTGAGAAAATGCCAAAACTATTAAGAGGAAAGGATCTTACATAAATCTAAAACGTACTGATTATTAATGCCACAAATTACAGAACAACAGAACTGTGTTTAAGAAGTAGCTCCCTGCCTTCAAAGGCTACATCATTCAAGTTGTTAATTAACAAAGTAACAATGGCTTCTCACAACTGCTGTGGAAGTAGAAACTGATGGCCAGGAAGCCCAGGTGAGGGCATGCTCCTTAGGAAATCTGCCATGTCCTTCTAAGAACAAACTTTCCTTTAAGGAATTTAAGGAGGAGAGAAAGTTGTTTTGTGGTCCCTGCTCAATCACTGCTTATATCCAAAAGAAAGAAAAAAGGAAGCAGAGAGAAAGGGAAGAAACGAGGAGGAAGGGGTAAGAGGTAGAAAGGGAGGAGAAAAAGAAACATAGAGAAGGAAGGAAAGAGGGAGGGAGAGAAAGAAAGGAAACATTCAGACCAAAATAGATGCTCAGCAAATGTTAGCATTTCCTTAATAGCCTGCTTTTGGCATTGCATCATTTTGCAGGAGATGGACTAGTTCTTTCACTCTAAAATTATATATGCTGCCCAAAGGTCTCATATTGTCATGAAGAATTCTTGATAATTAGCAAATTTCCTGAAGGTTCAGCATCAGCTGATAATTGCAAATAATACAAGTATACCATGGCCTTGAAATAATCAGAATTACCATAAACAGCAGTGTTAGAAACATATTTCAAAGTGAAAGAATACACTATTCTCAGGAGATAATGACCAACATTCTTATAAATCCTGATCAATGGAGGCAGCATTTTGCTACATGAGTAATAACCACGAAGACTCTGGATATATCATGTATAATGCTGGGCATTATAATCAAACACAACACAGGAAATAATCTCAAGTCTTTAATATTAATAATCACATTTAAATAGCAATTGGGTGTTTGTTAGTCATACAATTTTAGTATTGGTGAGAGCCTTGTGAATCAATGTCATCCCCCCATTATTGTTGTCAAAACGAAAATGGTACAGGAGATAGAAAAACCTAAGGGAGTGTTGGAAGATGAATTCTGGTGTAAAATCCTTTAATCATATTTTTTTCAAATATATTAATTTAATCAGATTGCTTTCCTCACACTAAGAACTAAAGAAATGAGATTTTTTTTCCAACTGGGGAGGAGAGGATGGATGGAGGAGATAAGGGTTGCAGGGCTCAGGACTGTCTTTTTGAAAACAACATATATTGCCCAGCAATATTGCTTTTCTGATACAACTTTGACCACCTCCAGAGATGCTCAGTAGGACTGTACTTATAATGAAGACCCTCTTAGTCTCAGGATTTATGTGTGTCCATGATAATTCCAAAGGGAGATAAATCAACTAAGAATCAGTAGTGTTAAATTAATCTTGGGTAAGCCAAGAGTTACATATGTCATGTAGAATGGCTTATATGACACACCAGGACCCAAATGAAATTCCCTCAACATCCTCCTTATCTTGGTAGTGCTCACCACCTAAATAAAGTGTCAGCAGCAGCCTGAACTCTAGACAATTTCCTTCATGGTGTTATCTAAAGGACCACCAAAATGATGATCAGCTCCCATCCTTCCACAAAAGAAAAACTCTACCACTTAGTATTGAAGCTTTCAATGCAATGTAGTACTCACGTGTAAAAGTAGAACTATGGAGTCAGACAAAATTGTGTTTGAAAAAGTCTCTCTTGTAACCAACTTGGGAAAATGACTTAATCTCTCTCTCTAGTTTGGGGAAAGATGTAGTGATATGTAAAGTACCCCCATAAGGTTCAGAACAATGAGTTCTCAATAAATGTCAGGTCTTCTCTCTTCTATTGAAGTTGCTCTTTCATTATTTTTGGACTCACTCCTCTCTAAAATCCCAACCCATGATGAAGGTTTTCAAGGCCTGTATATACTGATGGCTCTCTGAAACCTGAGATAAGCAGAACCTTGGGTTCCAGAATTCCTTAGTCCTTTCTGTAATAGAAGAATATAAAAATATGTCTCAAGTATCTGCATAGTGACACAAAGCATTTTCAGGATGACATCATTGTTGAATTGAGACTTAATTAGTTTTGTGTGAACTTTGGGATCAAATAACATAAAATAAATCAACTGAGGCTAAGAAACAACTTTTTGACTTCATAAAAAGCTTTTTAAGTCACTCAAATGACTCTTCGATTAAAATATAATGAAATTTCATGTTGAATCAATGATAGACCTTTTGAACTGTAATCTGCCAGAAAGTAGACAACCCAAAAATTGAAAATGGGCAGATCAAAGCTACATTGATAGGCATCTGTTAATGAATCATAGTGTGTTGTGTGGATAGAATTATGAGGACCTATCTGATTTACTGCATGAGGATATTAACGTGGAAGGTAGAAGCAATGCATATTAAATGATCACTAAGTGCTTCTGAAAGAATGCTTTGTAGCAATAGCATTTAAATTCCTTTCATTTAGCCAAGATATACTCATAAAACTGTGGAAATCCCTATTTATAGTCACACAGACCAACACTGGTTTAACAGGGAAGGCCACCATCTCATAAACAGTAAATCCATAGCCCTATGGGCTTTAATTAAAAAACATTAATCACCCAGACACTAAATGAATTTGAAGGAAACAGAAGACTGAAATATTGCCTTTTAGATTGCTGACAATTCTGGAGGGTTGTTGGCTGGGAGGGCTGAACATCCCCAAAATAGCACCAGATTTTAAAACAACCTTCCAAGTGGTTTAATTGGTAGGCACACCAGGGCCTCAAACACAAGAATTTGCACATTTAAAGGCTGCCCCACAATGTTCCAGGAACGTAGTCATGAATGCAATAGTCAGTATAACACATTCTCTTTGTACATTTGACCTGACATTCTTGTTTCAGAAAAGTAACTAAATCTATAGACCATTAGGCCAGCTGTTCTCTATCAGAGTGCACTCCTTCACTTAGTTCCTATAGCATTTATTTGGTGTAGCTAGAACGCGGGCTCTCAAACCAGACTCACAGCGTGGGTTCAAACGTCACTTCTGCCTCTTCCTTTGCATCTGCATGTTTCAATTTCCTTGTCTGCAAAAATAAATGTAATGATCATATCTAACTCACAGGGTTGATGTTAATAGTTGTCTTAGTTTGGATTTCCCTAGAAGGAGACCCCAAGACAAAGATTCCTGTGCAAGGGTAAGGAAACTATACTGGGAAGAGAAAACAGTCAGTAAAGAATGGATTATCCAGCCAGCTACCATAGTGGATGACTGGAGCTTAATCCTGCCAGGAACTCTGGGAATAGTATAAAACTCACATCTCTGAAATATCCCATCTGAAGAGCAAAGAAACTGGGATATTTATATACCAACTCATGTCAATCATTTTTAAAGTGCTCCCAGACAAAGCATAGCAGCTTTAAACAGTTTCAGAAAAATCCCTCCAAGATACAAAGACTGGCTGCTGGAAGTCATCTAGCAGACAATGATGTGGTGTAGTCCCAGAATTAATGTCCCAGAATTACGTATAGAGCAGTGCATGGCACATACAGTACCATAAATGTGTATTCTTTTTTACTATGACTATCAGTATTATTATTTTTACTACCCATGGAAGCATTGGCCAATGCTATTAGATATTTATGTCTATGTCCTGCTACCAGGACCGTTGTTGACGTTCCCGATACAAGAGCTGTTCTATAACATTTGATGTTCACACTCAAGATGATTCAGATTCAACCAGAAAGGCTTAGACTGAGAAATCAACAGTTACTTGCTTTTGTACACTATGTGCCTATGAGATGAAGTGCAGACCACCACCAACCACAAACACAAATTCCTCTCCCAGGAACCACTGAGTCTTTACTCTCAGAAAAATCCATGCCTCTACCTTTGCTGCCATTATCAGATATGGCCCTAAGAATCTCACAACAGGCTGTGGCTGAGTTTATTTAATCTGTATGCTATAGAAGTGTTTTACCCCGAAGTGATTATGTTAGGAAGTCAGTTAAGAAGTACTAGACATCTCTCCTAAAAGTATCCTGATGCTTGCCAGAACATGGATTAAGAGTTTCCCAAAGGAGATAAGCAGACTCTAAAAACATCCTCTTCTCAAGCTGCTGCATTTATGCAATTCCTCCTTGGCTCCCAAGGGGGAACCTCAGATACCGATCATCTGGAAGCAGCAATCACTTATTGAGGCCACAGAAGCAAGATGACGTCAAATCCATGTATGGAGCATTTGTTTTGTGTAAAATAATTCAGACAATGGGCAATGGGGTAGGTGGTTGTGTGGGAGAAGTAACTAAGGTTTAGAAGACAGATCTGCTCAAGGAATCTGTAGACTCATTAGGGAAAAGTGAATTAGTCACATTAAATACCAATTATTATAGATTTGTGCTTACTTTTGAATCACACATAATGATAAGAGCAAAATGTTAAAATTTGTCACAAACCATTATGCATTGAATCATCACATGATTAGGCTGAAGTGGCCTGTGAATCAGGCTGCACAGGAATTGAGCCTTTCAAAAGGATATGATGAAGAGACTCCTAGTCGATTATGCAGCATTCTCTCCTACTTCCAGGATTTTTCCTAGGGGACAAACTTGCCCAAGTAAAAGATTGTAGTTACCAGGCAGCCTCCCTTCAAGTCAGTGGTATCCAGTGAGTTGTAGACCCTTGGCCTTTTTGCCCTTTTTGACTTCCTTCATTTCTGCCTAGATATGATGTTGGGAGCTTACTAGGTCATCTTGGACCATGCAGTGACATTGACAATGGAAGCCATGTGCTAAGGATGCAAAAACAGAGGGCAGAAGTAGCTCAGTTCTCGCATGGACTATGGAGCCACCATATTGCATCCTGAGTACCTACCTATGCATTTGTCTTTTGCAAGATGCACATTTCCCACACTTTAGCATCTTTAAAATGAGGATGTCTTATAATCAATGGTGCTTTAAATTGCTCTGCACAAAGCAACAGTTTGTCCTGCATAAGTGTGAACAATGTACTCATTGCTATGTATATGGTCTTCACCTCAACTGAATTATGTCTAGTGCTGATACTACACATGCTTAGCTTAAATCCCATTTAAAATGTCTTCCAAAAGATTACTCCATGATTCAATATTGAAATGGGAAGTTACTGGTACATAGAAAAGCATGGAACAGAGCAGTGGGGTGTGAATTTCATATCAGCAAAGCAAATATTCATTGCTGAAGAAGTGAACACATTTTCATATTTTCTAGCAAAGGGACAAATGCTTTCGGGACCTAAGACAGGAAAATAGTAGCCATGTGCTACTAAGATACTTACAAAAGCATCGCTTATCTCAGGCTAAGCAAGAAAAGTCCTAGAGTCAAAATTTGAAAAGTGGGTGCTGGGAGTCTGGAAGAAAATCTGAGAGACAATAGTGGGAACTCCTAGAACTCCTAAGAATGCTGCATCACCAATGCTTTCGATGGCACAGTTGTATGAACAGTTGTATGAACAACTGCTGTATGAACAAACGTGGGCATCAATGATTCTGAGTCAAAAAGGCATTTAGAAGGGGTTCTAAATGTGATGAAGTTTTAGGAATACCTTAACAATTCTATGTTGCTTACATATTCATTTTTACATATGGTCACGAGTAATACATGATTTTTAAATATCTCTAAGTCTAAAAGAACTCTAAGTCTAGAAGAGACAATGAGGACAGAGAGGACAATTCAAAAAGCATTTCTTAAGTCCATAATAAGATGAGGAGGGGCTGATAAAGGTAATCAGGAAGGAAAGGCAACTACTTATACTTTAATATTTAAGTGGTACTTGGTGGAAGTAACTGCGTCAGCAAAATTATAAGCTAAATAGCCTTAGGAAGAGTTGAGGGTTAAGAAAAGAGATTTTTCTTTCAGCAGGGTTAAAAGTGAGAGCATTTTAGAGGATTGTGGGCAGGATCAATTTTGACGGACCTGAAATTGGCATTTTAGCTGCTACTCACAGCTAGGAGCTCTTTCTTTCATTACACTTTTATGACTCCATAATAAAAGGAGCAAAAGCAGAACTGCAAGTTACTGGTGCAAAGTGGTTATCTCTCAGAAACCAAGTTTGCAGCACACCATGGAGCATGAGTTGGCAGTTGAAAAAAAAAACAGATTAGAAATACACAGAGCAACACAGACGGATCTTAACATCCCTGGGCTCAGAAAAAACACACAATGAAACATATAGCACAAAAAAATTTATGCAAATTGAAATGAATGTGTGTAAAACAATAATACACCTTTGCAAAAACAAATGCACACAGAAATATTCACACTAAACTCAGTAGAAAAATTACCTGGGCATGTAAATGGGAGTGGCATAGGGGGATAAAGGGGAATAAGTCTTCAATAATCAGTGATGATAAAGTGTCAGAAATTGATAAAACAATTAATCTGATTGATGCTCTCCCCACCCACAAAAAAAAGTTGCAGTTTAAATTGGAAGTTCAAATTGGCACTGACATAAAACTTCACTAAGATACTTTAAAACCCTGTTTTTCTAAAATTCAGGAAAGAAAAAAGAGGGGTGATATTCATATATTGTAGAACTATTACATAGTTGAGAAAAAAGGAAGAAAAATGTTTAATGAGCACCTTTCAGAATTAAAATTTAGAATAAAAACCAGAATTCAAAGGTGATACTACTTGGTACCTTTTTGCCCCTACCCCCATAAATAGTAACTGAAATATCATTATACCAAATTATTTTTGCTAATGATGGTTTTCATTTTATGGACTAATTCCTTCAGTAAAACTGAAAAACATAAAACTCATTAGTTTTAACTGGATTTATTTTGAAATCATTTCTATTTGACCATTAAACTATTCTTCTGCATTAACAAGAATGTTCTCAAATTTCATTTCTTCTGCTAATCTATTTTTAGCAAGTTAAATTCTGAAGTAATCTCATAGGGGTAAATTTCAGAATGTGTCCTTAGATTCTTACATCTTTGCATCATTCTCTTCTAATTTCAACTCCAGAATCTCCCCAAAGTTCTACTGTATTCAATAAAAGAACACAGTCAAATGTGCCTCCTTTCCATCAAACTTGATCTCTAAAGTAAGAGTGCGGGGCACAAAGATAAACAGATTAGCAGCTGGAGAAAGCATAACCCTTTAGCTAGAATAAATGAAAATTGCAGCAACATAACAAATGCTCATATGCTTTACTATATGGTGTTTAGCAGCATCTTTGGCATCTAGTCACTAGATGCCAATAGTGACCTGCCCCCAACAAGGTCTCCACAAAAGATGGTAAAATCACCTGATTGAGAACCACTGCTATATTTTTTAAAAAGGTACTATATTGAAATCCACCAGAGAGCAATGGCTTGAGCATCCATTACACGCCTTCTGTTGGGAAGTACTTTTTTATGTTATCTCATTACATGCTGTCTTAACAAAAACAACAACTAGTTATAAATGACTGAGTGCACTGCCTCTACCCCCTTCTTCTAGTTAGACCTCTCAATTTTTTGACTTGGATACAAACTCTTCCATGTTAGTCACATGAAGGTGAGGTTTGCCAGTCAGGGTGTTCCACTCTCTACTAGTCAAGGGGTGGATATTCTCTCTCTAATGGAAGAAAAGAAAGATAGAAAAAGATTGATGTCATTATTCTCCTGAAGAATCCTTGCAAGGCCCTCCTGAGTTGCTGAACAAGGTCAGTCCTCTCAAGCTGCCCTCGTTCTTGTCCTTCCTGATACATCTGTTCCTTGAATTGTTTGAGTGCCTGCATATCTTTCTAATAATTTCCTATTTTGGCCAAATTAGACAGTTTGGGTTTTTGTTCTTTGCAATCAAAGGACCCCAAATGATTGAGCACCATTTACTGAGCTTCAATATGGGCTGGGTGCTGTGCTGATGGCGTGTTGTGCATTTCCTTACTCATACTCAGTAGATACTGATCAAGTGCCCAGTATGTGGCAGCCCCTCTTCTTGTTCTGAGAAGCAAACAAACACAAATGACTAGCTAGGCCTTGCCCCCAGGAATTTTGATTCACTGGGGCTGAGGTGAAGCCAGCTATTGTTTCATTTTTCAATAAAGTGCAATTGAAAACAGTATGTACAAAGCAGTGTCTTTTGGCATTTAATCTGAAATCAGAAATGAAAAACTAAGAGTAATTATATTTTTAATTAAAAGAAAACTGAGAATTAGATGTGATATTGTAGAGGCTAAAGCAGCTCCATCTTGGATGCTAATCTGACATGTTGGCTTCTGATAAACCCCCGTTCCAGGAAGGCCTCTAAGATTTCCAGTTTATCTATCATTATTTGTGTAACAGCAGGTACTTACCCTAAGTCCTACCCTTAGGTCAAACAACCTTGATGTTGTTATACTTTGATTGTCCTACATATCCCTTCCAAATCACCCTTTCCCTATGGTATATAAGCCCTGGGTCTGGAGATAATGGCATAGGGATCCACCATCTTGTCTAGCCGCCACTCGAGACATAGACATGGCTTCTGTTTGTGAGTGCCTATTAAATGTCTCTTTCTAAGAAACTGGATATGTCAGCCTCTTTCTTTTGTCTCTCTGCTACCTCAAACTTTGGGGGTAGGTTTGCATAGATCTGCCTATCAGGGAAGATATACCATTATCATTTTTTAAAAGTTTTGCTGTTGACAACAATATATAGTCGGTCCGAATCACAATATTCTAGAGTAAGGATTGGCAAACTATGGTCTGTGCACACAAAATCTGTCCTGCTGCTCATATTTACAAATAAAGTTTTATTGGAATGCAGCCACACTCATTCATTTACATATTGTCTATGGCTACTTTTGTCCTATAACAGCAAGTTAAGTAGCTGTGACAGCTTACATGATTTGCAAAGCTAAAAATATGTATTATGTGGCCCTTTACAGAAAAAGTCTACTGACCTATGAATTGCCTTGTTTAATTCTTATAACAGCTCCATGAGTGACAATATCAATAGCTAGTGTATCTTAAACCATTATTATATGTCAGGTGTTAGGTTTGCTGCCTTAAGTACCTTATTTCATTTATAGCCCTCAACAATCACCCTACTAGGGAGGTGTTATTGGAATGCCTATTTTGAAGATAGAGAAACTGAGGCTAGGCGAAATGACTTTCCCGTGTCCACACAGCTTGTAGTTGGTGGAGCCAGAACTGAAACTCACGTCCTTTGACTCTGGTGTGCAAGCTCTGTGGCATGTTCCACAGCTAGTAACAGAATAAAGTATGTGACCAATTCCAGCATCAAGCACAACTGATGTCATATTTGGTCACTTTCAAGCTGTGAGAGGCAGAATAACAGCCCCCAAAGATGTCTACATTTTAACCTTTAAACTTGTAAATATGGTACATTGCAAGGCAAAAGGGACTTTGCCTATGTAACTAAGAATCTTGAGATGGGGAAATGATCGCAGAGTATACAGGTGGGCTCAGTGCCATCACCAGATCCTGATAAGTAAGGAAAGAGGCAAGACAGAGTTAGAGAAGGAGATGTGATGATCGAAGCAGAGGTCTGAGTGATTTGGAGCTATGAGGCAAAGAACACTGGTAGCCTCTAGGTGCTGGAAAAGGTGAGAAAATGTATTCTCCCCTAGAGCCTCCAGAAGGAACTGGCCCTCCTGACACCTTGCTTTTAGCCCAGTGAAATCCACTTTGGGCTTCTGACCTCCAGAAATGTAAGACAATAAATTCATGTCATTTTAAGCCAGTCCATTTGTGGTAATTTGTTACAGCAGCCATAGGAAACTAATACATAAGCCATATTTTACTTTCGCCACACTTGAGTACACATAGAATTGCAGCAACAAAGGGGCTTATTCCAATCCAAGTTCATGGTTAGTTGAAGCTTCACTGAGTGCTACAATGCAGAGTTAGGTGGCACTAAAGTTGAGAAATAGCCTCTGAGCTAAGTAACTACTTGGAAACCTGAGAAGAGGAATTCTGATGTGGATTGCCCATATCAATTGCACTGGGTTCAGCATGTCTTCCATGAAGGCAAATACTAACCTACCCAGGGTGGTTGGAGGGAGAGAGGGCTGCATTGCCCCAAGGGCAAGAGACTGTGGTGAGGATATTTTTTAATAATAATAGGGCTTCTTCTAATTTGATTTTTTCCCTCTAACATTGAAAAGCCAATTTTTAGATTTCTAGATACATAATGCCACCACCCTCTACTTAGTTAAAAGATATCTTTGTGACTTCAGAGATTATTAAAAACTTGACGTATGGGGATATGTATAAGTACTCCTTGAAATACAAGACAGAAAATTTCCTGAAAATCTGTGTGTGTTTGAATGTATCAGCATAATCCAGGGCTTCTCAACCTCAGTGCTATTGACATTTGGGGCCAGATAAGCCTTTTGCGTGGTGGAGCTGTCCTGTGCGTTATAGGATGTTCAGCACGTCTCTGGCCTCTACCTACTAGATGTCTGTAGCACTCCCTTGCCTAAGTTGTGACAGCTAAAAATGTCTGTAGACACTGCCAGATGTCCTCTAGAAGAGTCTGGAGTGGGGGCAAGAGCATCCTGGTTGAGGACCTCCAGCATAATCGGAGATAAACCTTATTTTTTAGTTTACTTCCGTCATGATGCTATGTATTTCTAATCTCCTCATCACTTCCCAGAATCCCACCCCCAACCATCTAAAATTAATAAAAGAACCAGTGGTGCTGGGGAAATAATATCGAGAGGGTAGATTCTAGGCAAGTGTATAGAACTTGCCCCATTGTCTCTGAATTGTTCCTTAGTTCTCAGATTTTTATATTCAGTTCCTTTAAAAAGCTGAAATTTAAGTAAATAAAACGTAATGATTCATTTGCCTTTAGTCACTAATATATTAATTCCAGAAAAGTAAGATAATGACAAGGTGCAAATAAACAAAGGCTCCTGGGTACAGGTTCGAAGTCTTCATTATGTTCCTGATTTCACATTAATGAGGGAGACAGAACTTGGCAGAAATTTGGACAGAGAAGGATTGTGCCTGCTGGTTCCACACCCTCTGTACCAATCAAAAAATGTTCAGAATTCACAAAGGATAAATGCTTGAGGGGATGGATACCACATTACTCATGATGTGATTGTTATGCATTGAATGCCTGTATCTAAACATCTTATGTACTCCATGAATATATACACCTACTATGTACTCATAAAAATTAAAAATTAAAAAAAATGTTCAGAATTTAAGGAATGGCGCCAATGTTGGTCTCTGGGGAAACTTTTCTGACTCTGCCCCAACCCCCATCCTTCTTTCTATGGGTTCCTCTTTGTTTTTCTACAATTATTTCCCCTTCTCTTTTATTAGATTTAATTGTTCACATGCCTATCTACCTTATCTTATGAACTCTTTGCCTCCAGAGGAGGTAACTCCCTTCAAACCAGTGATTCTCAACAGTAGCCATGTTAGAATCACTTGGAGAGCTTTTAAAAATACCAGTGCCAGGGTCTCATCTCCAGACATTATGATTTAATTGGTTTAGGGTGGGGCCTGGGCAACAGTATTTTTTTTTTTTAATTCCAAGGGATGCTAATTTGAACCAGGTCTCAGCATTCTGCAGTTTGCAAGCCAAATCCAGTAACCGCCTGTGTATCTTCATAAATAAAGTTTTATTGGAACACAGGTACACTCATTTGTTTACATATAATCTGTGGCTGCATTCAAGGTACAATGGCAGCATCAAGTAGTTATAAGAGAGACTGGCTGGCAAAGCTGAAGTTATTTACTATTTGGTTCCATACAGAAAGTTTGCTGACTCCTACTTTAAAACCACTGAGGCTGACAGAAAAAACAGCTTTTAAAAAAAGTATATTTACCCCACAGATTATTTGCTAGTTGTAAGAAGAAACACATAGAGTACAACAGAAAGATCAAGCTTTCATCACCTGAACCCAATGACGGAACAAAGAGAATTATGTTCATCCAGATGTGACATAAGATGTGATACCCAACATCATGCCTGAGAAAAACTTTCCCAAAAGGGTTATTTGAACTTCACCCAGACTTTTAATTTTAACTTGCAGTGACAGAAATTAGAGGTGATGAAAGAAAATATTTAAGCAAGACTACAACAAAGCAATTAGACAACTCTAGAAGTTGAGATATTCTACAATACATGACTTCTTCAACACGTCATTGGTATTAAATAAAAGGCAGGCAGGTATTCTTGATTATAAAGACCCCCAAAAACATATTAATCAATGGAAATGTGGACCATTTTGGGATCCTAGATTTTTAAAGATATTTTGGGGACAATTGGGAAAGTTTGAATATGGACTGGGTATTATGTGATTTGAAGGCATTGTTAATTTAGGTAGGTGTGAAAATGATACTGTGTATACATAAAAAGAAAGTCATTAGTTTTTGAAGGTGCAGGCTAAAATATTTAGGATATATACTCAACATTCTTGTAATTTAAGATACTTCCTCAAAATATAGTACAGATATGGTGAAACCTTAATGATTGTTAAATCTAGACTGAGGTACATAGAATGGGTATATAGGTATGTATCATTATATGATTTTCCTTGGCTTTTTGTATATTTGAAAATATTCATAATGAAAGCTCTAAAAATGTTTACACTTGGCCACACAAGCAGCACAAACAGTATTAGGCTGAGGTCAGAGGCTGGTGCACACTATCTGAGTCACTAATGTAGAACTCAGCAGAGAAACACAGCCAAGAATGGGCCAAAGTCATGAACCAACTGAGGTGGGGGTCATACATCAAGACAGAAATAGGAGGAGCTTGAAGCTCTCAGAAGATTAAGGCAGAAGAACAGCCAGGGGAGAGCAGAAAGCATCTATTCAGCAGAGCAGCAGTGTGATCGTGGTGCTGCTGGTCAATTCTGAAGGAACCTGTGTTACTCCTATATTCAACAGGTATTTACTGAGCATCAGCTCCTGTATTAGGTGCTGGGCAGACAGTGATCAAAAGGATATACAGGGTTTCCAGGATATTACATCCTTAGGAGCAGTGGGTTGGTGGTCAGAGGCAGGCAGGGAGAGGAGTGGGTGATAAGCCAATAAATGAGAATGTCTACAGTGCTCAAAGCCATCAGAAAACCAAATCAGGGTGATGGGATGGAGTTAGTGGGGGAGGAAAGGGGGGACTACTTTAGATGGAGTGGCCAGGACACCGGAATTTTCCAAGACCTGAGTAATGAGATTTGAGGAAAAAAAAAGTATTCTAGGAAGAGGGGACAGAAGCTCAAAGACCCTGAGGTAGGAATAAGCTTAATGGGTTGCAAAATAAAGACCATGTGCCAAAAGTGGAGCAGGGGGTGATCCCCAAGGAGACAGGAAAGGCAGGCAGAGTCCAGATTAGTTCAGCCATGTAGACTATGTTGAGGATTTGATAGCAGATTCTTAGTGCAGTGGGGACACACTGGTGTACTTTATAAGTAGTGACATGACATGATTTGAGTTGCCTTTGTAAAATACCTTTCTGACTGGCGCTTAATAAATGAATTCTAAGGGGGAAGCATTGAAGCCCAAAGAGCAGTAAAGAGGCATCTACAGTAATCCAGAAGAAACATGGTGGTCATCTTAGTTTATCTGTGCTGCTGTAACAAAATATCTGTGACTGGGTAATTCATAAAAACAAACATTTATTTCTCACAGTTCTGGGGGCTAGGAAGTCCAAGACCAAGGTGCTAGCAGATTCACTTGCTTGGTAAGGGCTGATCTCTGCTTCCAAGATGGTGCCTTGTTACTTCATCCTCTGGAGTAGACCAATGCTGTGTACTCAGACGGCATAAGGCAGAGAAGGGCAATAAAGGAAGGCCTAAACTGGTTCCCTCCAGTCCTTTCATAAGGCACTAGTTTATTCCTGAGGGCCGGAGCCCCCATGACTTAATCACTTTTCTAAAGGCTCCACTTCTTATACTACCATAATGGGGTATTAAGTTTCAACATTTGAATTTTAGGAAACATTCAGACAACAACAGTGGTGGACCTTGATTGCTGATGGTATTGATCACATAAAATGGGCCAATTCCAGAATTTTATTAAATGTATGAGATTTTAGGAAGTGATGAGGGAGAGAAAGGAAGCAAGAATTAATCCTTGGGGTTTGACTTGAGTAACTGAGATAGTGCAACTTACTGAGATAGGGAAGTCCTCTTGGTCTTATAAGCAGGGTATTTTGTTCTGAAATTCATGGAGCTTCTTCCCACCTCAGGGGCTTTGGACCTCTTCTGGAACGTTTCTTCCCTCAAATCTTATTAGTCAGGTCTAGTCTGAAATGTCACTTGCACAGAGACTTCTTCCCTGATCAGTCTGCTTTTGGGGGGTGGCGCAGAAGGTTATAACTAGTTTTGATAGAGAAAGCCAGGGTTACAAAAGACTTCAGAGGTGGCATTGAGGCCATTTTTGCCAAAGCTGCTAGCTATACTTAGTCCAGTCAGTCTCTTCCTCCTTCTCCTCAACCTCTTATCCTCCTTGTAGGCCACCTTGGAAGTCTGAACTCTCACTTCCCTAGCACAGGCCAGGAAACCATGGGATTTAACTCCAAGCACACAGCTGGCTACTTTCAGAGTGGTCAGGGCCTCCACCCCATTATCCCAAAAAAAACCTCATCCTCCAAGGCTGTGTCTTCTCAAAGCATGACTTGACCTTCTGGCACAAACTATAGCTCTGTAATCAACTCTGGACGTGCTCTTGAGCAACTTGAGAACAATAGCTCCTACAGTATCTAGTGCACTACTTTGTAAATACATAAACAAATACATAAATATGTAAATACATAAACAAATGGACTATTTGTGGACTGGATGAATCTGTGAATATTGGAGTCATTAGCCCTCAGATTTATTATGGTATCATGTAAATTATTATTATGTCTCTGAAATATTCATAGGATAACGTATCTAAGGCCAACTGACTCTATAAAACCAATATCTTTAATCATCATCTGTCCCAATTTAACAGATTCAACTTATGTTAGATATTTATTCCTCTCTTCTTGTTTCCACATTTATCTCTGGCACATTTGGTCCTCCCAAAGACAGGGAGAGTGTTGGGAGATAAGAATAACAAGGAAAATCTGGAACATGACGAAGACCAGAAATGGGGAGCAACACAAGCCAAAAACTATTAGAAGCAACTGTCCTCAGACTGTCCTCACTCAACCTTCCAAGAGCTGCCAAAATAAACCAGCATCTGCATGAAGACTGATATTGTCCAACTATGAGAAAAGGGAGGAGACAGGGAAAAAAGGAGGGGGAATAGGAAGAGAGGAGGGAAAGAAGGAAGGAGAAAGGAGGGAAGGAGAGAGAGAGGGAGAGAGTATACTTAACTCACTTCTTAAGTCTCATCAAGATTGAAGGACATAATAACATAACTGATGAATTATTCACCCTGAGTTAGGAATAATTCAGGGTCTTTCAGCTTCTGTCCCCTCTTCCTAGAACACTTTTTCCCGCAATAATAACATAACTGATAAATTAATTTCAACTACATTTAAGTTGGCCATTTTCTCTTAAAAAGGTTAAATGAATATGTGACTTGAACATTAGACTTGCTTCTAATCACAGATTTTCTTCAGCTAAGATCTGGCTTAAGTTAAGGGGCATGCAATTTAGTTATTATGTTCTTATTACATTCTCCAGCAAAACATGAGAATTAACCCTTTTTATGAGACTTGCTAAAAATGGAGTTTTGAGATTTTGAGCTCCAAGTGTTGTCTTCAAATCAGTGTCATCACAAATTCTTTCATGACCTTAAACTATCAAAACAGAAACAGTAATAAAACAAACTCTAATTAAATGAAATGAAACTCTTTTGTGAACTTGATATTTGGCCTGAACTTGTTTGAAAGCCAAGCTAGACATCAAATTGAATGAGCATAAATGTCATATAAATTAAAGTGGCAGCTTGGCATCCATCCTAGGTCAAAAGGGCAGTAAAAATCTCAAGAGTATGAGTAAAAAGTACAAGAAAGTAATATTTTCAAAATCACACTTTATAGTTGTGAAATGATGGTTGTTAATGCGATTTTCCTATAAACCAAGTGACCTTGATTCACATATGACATGGTGCTTGCTACATTCAAACATGTAGTGACATCCAAGAGGGGAGCCATTGAAATGAATACTCCTCCCGTAATTGTAGGCTTAGCACTCTGCCAGTTGGTGTTTTCTCTCTGCTTTAGGCAGACTGCCCAAAAGAAGACAGTGGTTGCCCATTTTCTAATCAAAAAGCCATCCCAGTAAATTAAATATGACAATTATGAAGAAGCAGATGGTTCAACTTACTTTCTAAAAATCTCATTGAAGGTTAATGTTACTAATTATTTTATATGGACTTCATCTAACCTTAGTATGGGGGAAGGGGAAGGCTATGTAGCCCTCTTAAGAAAATGGTTTATTAACCAATGGGATATAAGTAGTATGCCTGTGTCACTCCCCTGTCTGGGGAATCAGAAACAAGTGCAAATATTAGCATTGAGTTTTTTTTAAGGCTATTTTGCCAAATACCTTTTAAGTGGAAACTTGAGAAACTGATGTGGGACAAGGTTACTGTATCTAAGGAATACCCAGGAGAACCACGTGGTTAGGCACAAATGAAGAGCAAATGCCCTCTGGCCTAACATCACTTCTTTCTATTAAAGTGTAATGTTATAGCATAAATATTTGGAATAAAGTTGACCCTTGAACAATATGGGTTTGAACTGTGAGGGTCCACTTATATATGAATTTTCTTCTGCCTCTGGCACCCCTGAGACAGCCAAACCAACCCCTTCTCTTCTTCCTCCTCCTCAGCCACTCAATGTGAAGATGATGAGAATGAAGACCTTTATGATAATCTACTTCCACTTAATGAATAGTAAATATATTTTTTCTTCCTTATGATTTTAATAACATTTTCTTTTTTTCTAGCTTACTTTTTTGTAAGAATACAATATATAATACATATAACATGCAAAATATGTGTTAATTGACTGTTTATGTTACTGGTAAGGCTTTCAGTCAACAGTAGGCAATTAGTATTTAAGTTTTGAGGGCGTCAAAAGGTATAACAAACTTTCTACTGCATGAGGGTCAGCGCCTCTAACTTCTGCATTGTTCAAGGGTCAATTGTATATCGAATATCTACAACTGTATCTACATCTCTATCTCTATATCCACACCCACATCTACATCTATATCTACACTAATATCTATAGCTACATATATCTACATCCACATCAAACTACTCTGTGCCTGGAACTGCCTTAAGTACAAATATACCCCAGTAAACAAGGTAGACATGAACGTGTCTTTCTTCACAGAGCTCACTGCTTGGATGGTGACACAACAAGCACACAACACAATCAGCACTAAAGTAAAGACATGAACAATCCTCAGTGCTATGTGCACTGAGACGTGGAGGCTGCTAACCAGTTAGCCAGGTGAAGGGAGTTTGAGGAAAAGGGATCCTCTGAGAGGCTGAGCCTTGCTCCCAGTAAGACTACTAGTTTAGTGCTCATTTTACTGCCCTGGATATAGAACAGGAAACATGAATTTTTAAAAAAGGGACTGATACAACTTTGAAGATGGTTCACAGATATGTCTAAACTAGCCGTCACAGAGAAGACTGAAAAACACAGAACATTCATATCACGAATGATGAAAACAAATCATAGTCATCCCATACAAAACAATTATAGCCTAAAACGTAACTGCAGATTTCCTTGCAAAGTAGTTGTTACAACTAGGCAACATTAATTTTTTTGGATGGATTTCATTTTACCCCTTGCTTGGAAATAATCCCCCCCCTTGATAATTTTTATAAGCCAAAAGCGTTCTGCAACTTGTCTGACAGTAACAAGGAGAAGCTGGCATTTTAGGACCATCTGACATGACTATATGGCCCCATAATTTTGATGCTCATCTTCCAAATGAACCTTAGCACTTCTCTAAGTCCAGGAAGCACAAAAACAATAACTTTAGTATGTGAAACTCCTCAACCAGAACCTAGAACCATGCAGTATCTGAAAGCTAATAATGATTCTTGCCACACCCTCCCACACTTAGGTACACTTGCTTCCTCTCTTCCCTGGAACTCATGAGAAGGAGCAAGCATTGAATTTCTTAGATGGCATGGAATCCTTCTAAATGGCCTTTTACTTTATACAACATTGGTTATATCAAAGGCTCTCCATAGGGATTGCCAGTATTTCGAGAATTATGTTTTTAGTTAATTCTGGCACACAAAATTAAATTAGATTTTAAAAATCAGAAAAAAAAAAAACCCTCAAACTCACTCCATCTTCTTGGTCACTAAACCATGACAGAGGTAAATGTACAATATAACTTCCCTCAGGTTTTAATTTTGAGAAAGTTCAGTTCCAGAACTGGTGCCCACTCAGTACATTAATTAAAAGTAGGTTAGTTTCCAAAGTGGTCAAATCAAAGGTGTGCTCCCCAAGGTTACCTAACTTGTAAGGAGAAAGAACCCCCAGTGATAGGAGAATCATCAGCAAATGATGGTTCTGGGGGCTCTCATCTCCTACTGCTAAGAAGTAAACAGTTCTGTTAAACATCTTTAACAATTTTTATTGATCTTGGTGTTGCTCTAGTCCCTGGGGATGTAGCAGAGAATAAAACAGACAAAATCCCTTGCCCTCGTGTGGTTTACATCTTATTACATTATGTTATGATTGTGAATAGCAACCACGCTGCCAGCCATTTAGACAGGGCTTGCGGCTTTTCTGGAAACATTCACATTATCCAGTCCACATTAAAGGGACACTGCAGAATGACCATGGAGTCAGAGACAGAAAAGAAGAGGAAGGAGAGAGGCTGAGGCCCCTGATGTCTCTCCTATTTGCCTATGGCCACTTAAGTCTGCCTGCCAAGACATAACTGGAGCACTTAAGTACTTAAGACATTCAAAGAAACCAACAAAAGCATCCATCATTCTGAGACAAGGTTTTTTTCATATCCTTGCTACAATAAAACCTGACCTCTCTATCCAGTTTCTAAAATTGTCTAAAGAACTGAAATCTACTCTTGCTTTGTAATTTCAAATCAATTTAGCATGCTCATCACTTGATAGCTGCAGTTGATTTTCTTCCTTTACTCACATTGCTTTAACAACACAAACGCTTTAATTGATTGTTGTTACACAGAGTACATTTCTCAGAAAGCATTCCATAGAAGGCTAGTTCTGAGGGATGTGAATGTGTTTATAAATGTGTATTTTTAAAAAATAATGTTCCGTAAACATTGCTCATCCTTCACTCTTGGTATTCTAGGTTTAGAGGCCTGTTATGCAAGTCTGGGGGTCATGGTATACTCACTCAGATCCTACCCCTTCTTTAGGATGATGAGTTTGGTTGTGTCAGGGTGAAGAACCAAGCGACAGTCCATCTCTTAAAACCAAGGGGTTCAGAGGAATGCTTACTAGGGCTGTCTCACTCGAGCTCTTTGATGCATATGTGAACTCCTGAGAGCCAGCATTGGGCCGGCCTCCTCAGTCCCTGGGAATTAAGTCTTGATCAGTTTATGAACATCATCACAAGTCCCACTGAGGATGATTTAAGTAGAATGAAAATAAATCACCAAATTTAAGGATTATGTTTATATTGGTAATAAAAGGAATGTGCATTGCAATGAGCTAATCAATTTTATTTTTAAATTAGCAAAGATAGAAAAAATGCAGTGCTGGCAAGGAGGTATTAAAAACTGCTTACAAATCAATTTTAGGAGTGAAAGTATGGCAACCCGTTGCCAATAACTTGACACCGACACACAAACATGTAGATATTATGTGTATGTGCCTATGTATGTATGTATGTATAGATGTATTTAAATCCTAAAAATGTTTATACGTTTTTGATCCAGTACTATTTCACGAATTTATCTCTCACCCTCCAAAACATTTAATTGTACACACAGATATATCTCATTCAAGTATTTTATATAAGAGCAAAGATTTGGAAGAAACCTAAATATTCACCTATAAGTTAATGATTAAACAAAACATGGAACATTCATTAATGGGATAACAATCATTATAAAATGTGCTTTTAAAGAGAATACAGTGCCATAAAATGCTTACAATCAAATGTTAACTTCAAATGCAGAAAACAAAATTATATTTATGGTTTGAGGATGATTAAAATTTTTTTTAAATCTCCTAACCTACATAGAAAAAGAAAGTCAGGAAATGTACCAAAATGCTAATAGTGAAGTAGAATTGAAAACAACTTCAAGGAACCCTCAAATTCTACACCTCAGTCAAATCTCTCACGTTTTATTCTTGCTCTTCCCCTAAGCAGCCTGATCTATAAAAAATGGTTCGCTATTCACTTGACCCAGAAAATACCACAAAGCCCTGCAAATCAAGAGGTTCAAATCTTTGTGTTCACTCTAAGAACATCTGTGAAATTGCCCAGGCCATCAAGGGGATGCATATATGGAAAGCTACCAAGCTGGCCTAAAAAAGGTGCTGAATTTTTGCTACACATGCTTAAAAATGCAGAGAATAGTGTTGAACTTGAGGTTTTAGATGTAAATTATCTGGTCATTGAGCACATTCAGGTGAACAAAGAACCCAAGATGTGCCAATGGATTTATGGAGCTCACGGTCAGATTAACCATACATGAGCTCTTCCTGCCACATCCAGATGACCTTTACTGATTCCACAGAAAAAAAAAAAGCACCCTAGAAGAAACTCAAGAAACAAAAATTTACAGCATGGGAATATATTTAGCATAAAATAAATGCAAATATACAAGTTAAAAAAATTGTATTCTTCCAAAGCACAGTCATTATTGCTCCAGGTTTAAACCAATATTAAGTTTAGTGTAGATATTTAGTAAAATATGTAGCCAAATAATAGGCAAGTCAAAGAAAGGGCTCAAGAGCCCCAAATAACTCTCAAGAGAAATTATGTCAAAAAAAGAGTGAATAGATGAAAATTTTATATTTTCCAGGTATTGTTAATGAAACTGCTATTAATAACATCCATATGACGTAAAAATTATAAAATTCATCCTTAATTAGAGGAGTAACTGGAAATAAATTGCCCATTAATTTTGTGAAAACTTTGCTAGTTGTAATAGTTCATATCACCATCTTTGCAGTTAAAAAACAAAAACCATGTAAGGTACCAACTTAATGGCTTTCATATCTTCAACAAAATTTCTTTTCATTCTCAAAGCTAAGGCAGCCCTGTTGGAAGGGTTTTATTAGAGGCCTAGCTGCCTTACAGTTCACAATTCCCCAATGCCCCAGAGAAGCCTCCTGGGACTGTAATCTGCCCGTGTGCTTGTGAACAGAGCTTAACCAATTCTACATTATGCCTCATACAAGCAGTTGGAGACTATAATTGTTATTGGTCAGTGCCCAACACCTACACCAACAGATGTCTGGTAGGTATTTGTCAACACAGCCAGATAAGTCGGAAAATTCATGCTTCAGATGTGGCAAGCTGGATTCAGGCTTTTCTGAGTCCTGGAAATGCCAACCAACTATACACTGGGAGCACGTGGCCTACCTGAAAGTCTCAGTCATCTTTATGTCAGCACTTGTGACCCAATGCAAGTCCTGTGTGCAACATTATCTATCCTGTCCCCTGAATCTTTACAAACAGGTACTCTATACTCCATATCTGCTGAAGATCAGCATATTCTGTCAGAACACAAATCCAAATATGGGGATAAAAACAATAAATGCATTGCAACTCTTCTAGGCTGTTCTATGTTATACTTTATAGATAAATGACTTTTTTCACTGCCATGCCAGAGGAAGTAAGAAGGAAGGAAGAAAAAAAAAAAGAAAAAAAGAGGAGGGAGGGAGGCGGGTGAAGAAAGGAGAAAAGGAGGAAAGAACGAATGAATATATAAATAAATGAGAAAGACAGGGAGAGAATTATCATCACTAACACCCAGTGTTTGTCTGCAGTATAATTCTTCAATTGTCAAAAAGGCCAGGAAATAGCAGATAAGACCTTTTAAAAAATGTATTAGGAACTATATTTTAAAATTTTGTCTGAAAATGCAATTACAAGATTACCTGAATAAGAAGTGAAAACTTCATGAGAGGGGAAAAAGAGATTACAGGGTGAAAGTCAAAACAAATTTCATTTGGCTTTCAAGAGGAGCCACTATTCTGTTTTATCATCTTAAATACTAACTTAAATTCCTTCATTTCACCACCTCTCAGCTTCAGCACAGAGATATATGGTCCCTTCTAACCCTGGAATTCTAGGATTCCACTGTGATGATTTCCTCTTTAAAATGTTGTTACTTCTAATTGTGACAGCTATCACTCAGTGATGGCAAAATAAGTCATGACATTTGCACATTGATGTCAACACTATTGCCTATTCTTATTATCACACATATATGGTGATTTAACTTCAAGTTTTACAGAATGCCTGCAGGTTTCCATCTTTCATAAGTAGTTAAGTGTCTAAGATTTTCTCTAAAAGCTCTTATTTTTAAAAATGTATCTGAGTAGATCTGAAGAGAAATATTTTATTACCTTGCACTCCTTCACAGGTGAAAATGCTATCTTGACAAATGGATTACTTGAGAAAAAAATATGTACAAATTCCCATTTTTTTGAGACAGACATTGGTCAAAAGACAATATCTTCTGTCATTTTCCTGAAAATCCAGGTATATTTGTTCTAAAAGCAGCAGCAACAACAAAACGCTCTTCCTTTAAAAACAGATCAATGATTTGGTTATTTAAAAATGGGGCCTCTGTACAAATAACCCATTTAGAAAGAACATTAGTGGAATATAATGACTCTTTAGAAATTTACAGTTCTTTACACTTCAGTTCAATACCAACTTAATTGTTTTCCAACCCAGAGGGCAAGATAAGCCAAGCCTATCTTAATTTAGATTAATAATGTATCATCTTTTTAAAAATTACCTCTGTGGTCACAAAACTTCTATTAGGGAAATAGAAATAAAAGACAAAAGATGATGAAAATATATCTAAGAATTTTTTTTCTATTCTTTCTCCCTGAAGTAACCGAATTAAAAAGGGGTAGAATGGGTATCTTAAGAATAGATTAATAGGGTTGCCAGATAAAATACAGAACACCCAGTTAAATTTGAATTTCATACAAACATGCAAGTCATCCTGTATTTTTATTTGCTGAATCTGGTAATTCTACTAGTAGTACTTTATTTCTTCTTAAGAAGTGGAGAAATCAAAGCACAGAAGGATAGAGGTAGAAGACACAAAGAAGATAGTTCCAACATTTCTAAACTGGATTTGCAGTCCCTGCCCTTCAAATCCATTGATGCAACTTGTTCCCTTCTTATGCATGAACTCCTAAGTTTGTTACTTTCTTTTCTTTCTCTTTTTTTCTTTTTCTTGAAACGGAGTTTCACTCTTGTCGCCCAGGCTGGAGTGCAGTGGTGTGATCGTGGCTCACTAAGTTTGTTACTTTCAAAAATGAAGCAAGTGTACACTGAAGTGGAATCAAAGATAATTTAAAATATTTTTACTGTATCTAGACTTAGTTTTGATTAAATAGGGATGGTCTTATCTCTAGGATATGGGAAGCAGAAAGAAAAGAATGCAGACACTTAGACCTGAGTTGAAAATTCACAGATGGGGCCGGGCGTGGTGGCTCAAGCCTGTAATCCCAGCACTTTGGGAGGCTGAGATGGGTGGATCACGAGGTCAGGAGATCGAGACCATCCTGGCTAACACGGTGAAACCCCGTCTCTACTAAAAATACAAAAAACTAGCCGGGCGAGGTGACGGGCGCCTGTAGTCCCAGCTACTCGGGAGGCTGAGGCAGGAGAATGGCGTGAACCCGGGAGGCGGAGCTTGCAGTGAGCTGGGATCCGGCCACTGCACTCCAGCCTGGGCGACAGAGTGAGACTCCGTCTAAAAAAAAAAAATTCACAGACATAGGAAGGAAGGAAGGAAGAAGGTCTGTCAAAGATGGTAGCCATTAGTCACATGTGGCTCCTTTTTTTTTTTTTTTTCTTCTGAGACGAAGTCTCACTCTGTCACCCTAGTTGGGGTACAGTGGCGTGATCTCGGCTCATGGCAACCTCTGCCTCCTGAGTTCAAGCAATTCTCCTGCCTTAGCCTCCCACGTAGTTGGGACTACAGGCAAGCACCACTATGCCTGGCTAATCTTTAAATTTTTTTTGTAGAGATGGGGTTTCACCATGTTGGCCAGGCTGGTCTCGAACTCCTAACCTCAGGTGATCCACCTACCTCAGCCTCCCAAAGTGCTGGGATTACAGGCGTGAGTCACTGCACCCAGCCTAAATTTAAATTAATTAAGGTTAAATAAAATTGGCTGGGTGTGGTGGCTCACGCTTGTAATCCCAACACTTTGGGAGGTCGAGGCGGGCAAATTGCTTGAGGTCAGGAATTCGAGACCAACCTGGCCAACATGGTGAAACCCCGTCTCTACCAAAAATACAAAAATTAGCCGGGCATGGTGGCGCTTGCCTGTAGTCCTAGCTACTCAGGAGGCTGAGGCAGGAGAATCTCTTGAACCTGGGGGAGTGGGGCCAGAGGTTGCAGTGAGCCAAGATTGCACCACTGCACTGCAGCCTGGGTGACAGAACGAGACTCCATCTCAAAAAAAAAAAAAAAAAAAAAAAAATTAGAACTTTAGTTCATCAGTTGCACAGCTCTATTGATTTCAAGCACTCAACAGCTACATGTAGCTATTAGCATGGGATTCCATCACAGCACAAAGTTTTGTTTGACAAAGCTGGCCTAAAGTCTACTAAGACCTTACTTGGGACATTCATGCAGCTGGAACACTAGGATAAGAGGCAGTGGTCAGGACTCACCAAGCCTAAAGTTAATACTCCTTGTAGCCAGAAATGTTAGTTTTGCATCTTGACAGTGGATAAGGCCACTGTGTTCCTGCTCTATCCAGATGCTCCTCAACCCTGAGGAGCTCACCTAGGTAGCTCCAGATATTTTCAGCACATGGCAAAGTGACATCAGGGAGGACAAAGCCCTGGTGCAGAAGTCACGTAGCTTCCCAGTGAGCTCTGCACCAGCTAGTCAGTTACTTCACCTCTTTGTAGCTCAGTTTCCTCATTTTTAAAATGAGGACCAGATACCAAATGATTTCTAAAGGCTCTCCTGCCTCTCAAATGCTATGATTCTACAAGGAGCAGTATTGAGAGACTAATGTCCCAGCGAGGGTGAGCAAATCTAGATAATCACCAGAAAGGCTCCTTTTTAAATTTACTTAGAGTCATCACTGAAAGCCGATGAGTTCTGAAAGTACAGTGCATCATGCTGTGGTCTCATTTTTCATAGATGTCTGTAGGTAGCATTAACTTCTGCCTGGGACATTGCCCCTGGAGAAGCTATTATTTTCTTGACAACAAAAGCATCTTAAATGTCAGGAGTCTGATTTGTGTTATTCTCTTCTCCCCTTCCCCATTTCAATCACATGAATAAGGAGATGGGGGTGGGTGGGAAGTAATGACTCGTTAGTAAGCATATTATTCTCTTGAGTATTTCCCTTATGAAAAGAATTCTAAATGTTTCTCTTAATAAGTGTTCTGCAAGAAGTTTATTATCCCATGTTTAAAAGGGCCTTAGCTTTAAGATAAAGGGTTTGGATTGTACATCTTTTAAAGGTCTTCTATTCCAAAGAACTGACTCTGTGAAGTACCAATACTGCTTCCCATGTTGATCTGAAAACCTCAGAGATTACTGAACAACAATGAAGTCGTTGAGACATAAGGGGGAATGAATTTAATAGATGATTTACATCAACACTCTCCTGATTACATTTTAAAGTACCTCTTGAGCCACTACATTGACATCAGAATTCTGTGAGCAGAAAGAAAATTAGGAGAGGATTTCGGAAAGATATATAAGACTTAGCTACTGGACCCTAAAAATTGGCCATATCGATGGAGTGACTCACCACAGTACAGAAAAAAAGTGACAGACAGCATAAGGTAATGTCAGATTTTGTGTCATTACTATTGAGCAATATAGCCATAAACAAAGTACTGTGTCTTTGGGGGCATCAATTTCTAGCCTTCTCTGCAATAAGAAGGTCCCAAATGTGATTGCTAAGAACTCAGTCTCATTCCACTATTTTGCCATTCAAGGGTGATGGAGAAAATGACTCATAATGAAGTTAACATATTTTGTTGCACCATCTAAGTACATCAGGTATTCTGGAGAGCACAAGTAATGCAGATTATTACACACTGAGCAAAAATCTTATGTTTTGTTAAAGGCAAAGAACTGACAACAAAAATGATCATCTCACAAATAAATATTTGGTATAAACTGGAGCTGGTTAAAAGGGATCATGACCAAGTAAAGAGAAAAACTTCATATCTGCAATACTTACAAATTATTTAACTTATATTTCATAGATTTTTTTTCTTTTCTTTTTGAAATTCATACTCTCTCCTTATGCCATTGACAAGTTCTCTCCTCAGACTGAAAATAAATAAAACCACAATGGCTACAAGTTTTGGTAACCTACTTTTGATTCCCTTCATGACTATTCTTCCATCACAAAGCTGAAGTTCAACATTGCAGCCTGGTATTCATGTTAACTGCATTAGAACTATTCTAGAAAGACTAGAAACTACAACAAGCAAGATTAGTGATTCATCAGACTCTATTTTCAATTTGCCTTCTACTGCAGTCACAGTTTCATTAGATCCCCTAACGGAAGTGGAGTCAGATGAAGCTAGGGTTAAATCTCAGCACAGTCACACTTACTAGCTACATAACATCAAAAGACAAACTATTCTTGGTGGAAATCTAGAAGATGGGAATGCTATTGTTTATCTTGCAAGACTTCCGGAGAAATAAATGAGGAAACATATGGGATAGTACCCAGCACATGTTAAGTATTTACCAAGGGTCTCTGCTACCATTGTTAATTACACAAAATAATAGTATTTACAATTCAGTGATCCTTTCTTGTTTGAAAAGTAAACTCTTCTATACGTTCACTACAATGCATCTTTTTCATTTTTAATCATAAATTGACCATTTTTAATTGTATATATTTATGGGATATAACATGTTATATTTATGAATACAATGTGGAATAATTAAATCAAGCTAATTACCATATCATTACCTTAAATACTTATCATTTTTGCTGTGAGAATATTTGAAATTTCTCTCAGCAATTATTTTTTGTTGTTGTTTTTGTTTTGTTTTGTTTTATTTTATTTTGAGATGGATCTCATTCTGTCACCCAGGCTAGAGTGCAGTGGTGAGATCTCGGCTCACTGCAATTTCCGCCTCCCAGGTTCAAGTGATTCTCCTGCCTCGGTCTCCCAAGTGGCTGTGATCACAGGCATGCACCATCGCGTGTGGCTAATTTTTTGTATTTTTAGTAGAGACAGGGTTTCAACATGTTGGTCAGGCTGGTCTCGAACTCCTGACCTGAGGTGATCTTCCCACCTCAGCCTCCCAAAGTGTTGGGATTACAGGCGTGATGATCCACTGCGCCCAGCCACTCTCAGCAATTTTGAAATGTATGATACACTATTATTAACTATATTCACCACACGGTGCAATAGATCTCACAAAATAACTTATTCCTTGTGTCTGAGATTTTGTACCCTTTGACTAACATCTCCCTGTTCCTCCTGCCTCTCAGCCCCTGTAATCACCATTCTACTCTGCTTCTATGAATTCAGTTGTTTTAGATTCCACATGTAAGTGAAGACGTGGTATTTGTCTTGCTGTACCTGGCTTATTTCTCTTAGCATAATGTTCTCCATTCCATCCATGTTGTCAAAAATGACAGGATTTTCTTCTTTTTTAAAGGCTGAATAGTATTCCATTGTGTATATATATCACATTTTCTTTATCCATTCATCCATTCATAGACACATAGGTTGATTCCATAACTTGTCTATTGAATAGTGCTGCAGTGAACATGGGAGTGCAGGCATCTCTTCAACAAAGTGATTTAAGATCTTTTGGGCAAATACCCAAAAGAAGTGGGAGTGGGACTGCTAGATCATATAGATATTTTATTTTTAGTTTTTTTTTTTTTTTTAATTTTTTGAGATGGAGTCTCACTCTGTTGCCCAGGCCGGAGTGCAGTGGCACGATCTTGGCTCACTGCAACCTCCGCCTCCTGGGTTCAAGCAATTCTCCTGTCTCAGCCTCCTGAGCAGCTGGGACTACAGGTGCACGCCACCATGCCCAGCTAATTTTTGTATTTTTAGTAGAGACAGAGTTTCACCATATTGGTCAGGCTGGTCTTGAACTCCTGACCTCATGATCTGCCCACCTTGGCCTCCCAAAGTGCTGGGATTACAGGTGTGAGCCACGGCACCCGGCCTATTTTTAGTTTTGTTAAGAATATATCTTGCATCTAAAAATGTGAATTGATATTTTAAAACTTTTGAATTAAAATCTAGTATATACAATGACATACATAAATCGTAAGTGTATAGCTCAGTGAGTTTTTATATATGTATAGACCCTTGTAACTAACACTCTTGCCAAGATATAGAACATATTTAGCACCCAGAAGTTTCCCTCATATGCCTTCCCAGTGAATGCCCAGTTCTCCCCCAGAAGTTTCATTATTCTGACTTCTGTCACCATAAATTATACCTCTTATTGATCTTCATATAAATTGAATCATGAAGAGTGTGTGTGTATATGTATATATGTATGTGTGTGTGTGTGTGTGTATATATATATAAAAAACTAGTTCATTCTTGGCATCACTGTATAGTATTTTACTATATAACTATACTACTAGTTTTGTTTTAAAGATTTCCATATCCTGGAGGTAAGGCTAGCAAAGGAAGAGCTGCCACAGTGGTAACTGATGTGGTCAATGGCCAATTACACCACTCACAGACATGGATACTGGCTCTCGGATGTGCTAAGACCACAACCAAGACAAATCTATTGTATGCCTGAGAAAGAATGGAAGGGAGAGAAGGGGTAAAAAGTACTTTAGGATTTCAGAATTTGTCTTATATCCCATCCTGCTCATCTAGTCCTCAGAGACTTACCAAAAAAAAAAAAAAAAAAAGTCCCTAACATGATACACATATGTTAATTTAAGAAATTGCATTATAATATAATTTTTATTAAATCTCGCCTACAAGAGGGATTACCAGCAAGATGTTGATCCATGATTAATTCATTTTAATTATGCATTTCTTATTGACCTGATTTCAACTTCTCTCTTCAATCGTGACACCTTATTAAAAAGCTTTCTTCATCGACATAAGTTTTCTTCTGCCTCTGAGTGAGATTCATTTCACTCTATAATCAATAAGACTAGTGTTCCATTGAGCATCTTTCAGGCAGTTGCTTTGACATTATTTAATCTGTCTTAGAATTTCTTAGAGGCTTAGATTTAATGCCGTAAAATAGAAATAAACAGCCTTTAATTACCAGGTTTGCCTGAAACGGCGTTAACACAACTTTAACATATCTGTGCCCCTGAGAATGTTCGTGGGATCCAAAACAGTGAAAAATATTTATGAAGGTTTCATTTGCAAATTTTGTTACAAAGCTTCCTAATATCATTAAACATTAGACATTCATCTCAGAGACAAAGAAAGGATGGCTTCCCTATTGTTTTAAGATTTCTTAACTCCGTAATTCAAAGAATAGAGCAACCCATGAACACAAAGTTAAAACTAAATACAGTAAAGAAAAACAGCCTTCAATAACATTTTAAAAAGCTTTCCTTTATGTTTTGTTTGCCAATAATTGCATACTTTGATTTCTTTCTAGTATAACTACTAACTGTTCAGCAAATATTTTTCTTCTGATATGGATGAGAATAAAAAACAAATTCTTTAGGGTCAGCCTCTCTGCCTAGCCCCCACCCTGCCCCATAAGACTAGCTAGATCTCTTTATTACAATCTCCTTTTCTGATGACAAATTCTTGCCATTTTATATATTTATCATCATCTCCACTGTTACTCTTGATGAAAAGCCTTTGTCCTTCAAGCTGCACCTCTTTTTTCTATCATCCACTGCCAACCTCTTTGTAGCCAGTGACATATTAGGTAAACACACAAGAACTGCTTAGGCATTTTCATGCAAAGATGATGATGAATCAGCTACGGTAAAACAAGCAGAAGAGGAGATAATTCATTCTGGTTCTTTTATTTCCTGGAAGCAAACTGAATAGGTAAAGAGTGTACCGATTGAACAAGCAGTCAGTCATGACGTACAAACTCTGAGAGGATTAGATAGACCCTAGAATGCTTTGAGGATCTCATCTATCAAATTCAAGGCTGAACCACAAAAATTAGAAAAAGTCCCTCCTAATCAATCCATCACATACTTTCATCCTTGGCTGCTCATAAATTTTCCTCTGTTCACCCACTGCATAAACCATTTAGTCTATATTTGGGTGCCAACTCTCCCAAGCTTTTCTCTATCATGTAATTTTCCACAGAAATAGGTTGTTGCTTTGTACCTCATCATTTGAGAGTCATTTCACTTGGTGGAAATTTCAGCTGCACTGAGCTCCTTCCAGATGTTATGAGATTTAACTCTGAACACCTGGTTTCACTCTGAAGGGCTGGGATTTGTTTCCAATTATGAGGCAGATAGGGGTGTTCTTTATGTGACTTCCTAAGTAAGGTTTTAATCCTGGGAAACTTGAAAATCTTCAAGTTCAATGAAGAGAAGCAAGAGATGGGTAATCTCAAAGCTCACCTGAAAGCAGAGTTCTACTTATTTGTGCACATTCCAATGTCTGAGAGACTGTCAAAGGAATGATTTTAAAGGCCTTGCATTGCAATTAGTAGGAAACTTACTGTGAGGAAAACAAAGCACTATCTTAAACTCCTCCAAACAGCTTTTTCAGACAAGATTCCCTCTTTCTCTTTGGACTGCTTTATTTGTGGGTTAAGGTGCAGGTTCTTATCTACCATTTTGCTCAGTGACAATCTAAATTATTCTTAGAAACTCTTTGATTCTCCTTTTTCATTGTTTTTAATTACATGTTAATATACTTTCCTTAAAATTCACCAAAGGCTCTTGTTTTAAACATATTTGTGAAATATGCAATTTTTGGTGTAGTTCAGTTCCCTCTTTAAGACTCAATGTGTAAGGGCAACCTTTTGTTGATTGGCGTTTCCACTCGGGAATGATTTTATTATAAATTCAAGTCCACTTAATTACTGACCTTGTGACAATTATACAGAGTAACTGAAGGACTGACCTTGTCCCTTGGTATTACTGAATAAGATCTATATTCTCAGCAGGGTGGGATCATAGGCAGCAGGTCAGAAAGGGACTTGGCCTCTCTATACCAATCTGCTCTAAGGTTCCATCGCATAGACATGATGGGAAACACAGAATTTCTTAGTGTGCACTTTAAACTGCCTAGCCCCACAATCTCATGTGATTACACTGAAATTCTGCACTTAAGGCCATTCAGGTCATGTCCAATTTCACTAATAACCAATGGATATAAGCTGATTGGCCAAGGCACCACCCTCTGACTTCTAGCCCAGTGTCTTTCCACCTTACTGTGCTTCCATACCTGTTTCTGCAAGACTTGTCACAGGAATAACTCTGAAACCTTGATTTACAATTGGGAAACATACCATGAGAAACAGAACATAAAGAATCAAACTCCTCTGGATAGCTTTCTCAAAAGATATGGGGAAAAATAAAGATATCAGCCATCCAAAGTCTACCTAAAAGTCCCTCTGAAATCTGAGCAGGCCTGCTGCTTAATTTCTATCAATTAAATAGGTTGGAAGAAGTGGCACAGCCTCTTTTCAATTATATTCTGTGGAACACTAGTGCATATAATAAATTATTTCCTAATTAATAATTTTTAGAGGAGCCATGCATTACATCTCCTTCTTAGAGAGGTACTCAATATATGTAAAACTCTGGGATGTCCTTTGGCAAACATACCTACTTATTTTTGTTTACCCTTGCATTTTCTAAATTTATCTGAAGGTATAACCTTGTTTCCTGTAATACTCTTGCAACTAATTCTAGAAAAATATCCCATTGTGAAAAAGGGCACCGAGTAGAGAGATCCAGTGACCTCTTTCTATGACTCTGGATAAAGCTCCTGATCTCTTTCCTCCTTGTCAAGGGATACAGCAGTCTGCCAGACAGTTACAAGGCTTCATCCAGGTCTAACATTCCATTATTTTAAATTATTTTTTTCTTTTGAGACAGGGTCTTCCTCTGTCGCTCAGGTTGGAGTACAGTGGTGCGATCACAATTCATTGCAGCCTCAATCTCCTGGGCTCAAGTGATATTCCCAATTCAACCTCCCAGGGAGCTGGGATTATAAGTGCAGGCTATCACACCTGGCTAATTCTTGAAGTTTTTTGTTGAGATATGGTTTCTCCATGTTGGCCAGGCTGGTCTTGAACTCCTGGCTCAAGTGATTCACCCACCTTGGCCGCCCAAACTGCTGGGATTATAGGCATGAGCCACCACACCCGGCCTTAAATTTTATATTAATGGGCCAGGCATGGTGGCTCATGCCTGTAATTGCAGCACTTTGGGAGGCCGAGGCGGGTGGATCATGAGGTCAGGAGATCAAGACCATCCTGGCTAACACAGTGAAACCCCGTCTCTACTAAAAATACAAAAAAAAAAAAAAAAAAAAAAAATAGCCGGGCATGGTGGTGGGCACCCGTAGTCCCAGCTACTTGGGAGGCTGAAGCAGGAGAATGGCGTGAACTGAGATTGCGCCACTGCACCCCAGCCTGGGCGACAAAGCAAGACTCCATCTCAAAAAAAAAAAAAAAATTAATGATGGTAATGCCTAGCATATTAGTTCAAGGTCAAATTCTACAATACAATAAAGATATAATTTATATGTGTTACATTCAATGCTACATTAAGGGTGGTACCTACTGTAATCACAACAATCTGTTGTGCCAATTTTTGTGGGGCTGATATAATGGAGGCAGCTTAGCACCATGAAAGCATGCCAAAATGATGAGTTAGAAACAATTTTACTTCCAGTTCTGGCATCAAACTGTGAGACCTTAGGCCAGTCCTTTCATCTCTCTGGGTTCTAGTGGTCTCTGGTGGTCTCACCTGTAACTTAAGAGGGTTGAACTAAATGACCCTCTTGGGTCCCCTTCAGTGCTAGTATTTCATGACACGAGGATCAGTGGACTTCTTCATAAAGACAAGAATGTGTGGCTGCTGTGTCTCTGCTTCTGCAACTTGTCATTGAACCTATTGATTATTTCATGTCAAGGCTTTGATTAGAAATGCAGTTTCTAAATATACTGTTGTTTCAAAGAGGATTGTGGAGCACCTTTACTGGCATCATTAACACTCATTCATTCATCAATTTGCCCTCATTTATTAAAAACCTAATATATGCTAGGTGTTGTGCTGAACTCAGTCAGTACAGGCATGAGTAAGACAAACCACTGCCACCAAGAAGCACAGAATTCAATGGAAAATAGAGACGAATAATAAAAATCATCATAAAACAATGTGATTAGGGATTTATTTTAAATCAGGATTTCTCAACATTGGCATTATTGAGATTTGGAGCCAGATGTTTCTCTGGTGGGAGCTGTCCTGTGCACTGTAGGAGGTTTAGCAGCATCCCTCGCTTTTAGCCACTGGAGGCCAGTAGCACTGCCTGCCCCCACCACCAGATGTGACAATGTCTCCAGATGTTTCCAAAGTATCCCCAGGGGAGAGGGGAAGGTGGCAAAATCTCCTTGTTTGAGAACAATTAGTTTAATATATTCTCATTGTGGTTTTGATTTACATTTCTCTGATGGCCAGATGATGAGCATTTTTTTATGTTCTGTTGGCTGTATGAATGTCTTCTTTTGAGAAATGTCTGTTCATATCCTTTGCACACTTTTTGATGGGGTTGTTTTTTTCCTGTAAATTGTTTGAGTTCTTTGTAGGTTCTAGATATTAGCCTTTGTCTGATGAGTAGATTGCAAAAATTTTCTCCCACTCTGTGGGTTGCCTGTTCACTCTGATGGTAGTTTCTTTTGCTATGCAGAAGCTCTTTAGTTTAATTAGATCCCATTTGTCAATTTTGGCTTTTGTTGCCGTTGCTTTTGGTGCTTTAGACATGAAGTCCTTGCCCATGCCTATGTCCTGAATGGTATTACCTAGGTTTTCTTCTAGGGTTTTTATGGTATTAGGTCTAACATTTAAGTCTCTAATCCATCTTGAATTAATTTTCATATAAGGAGTAAGGAAAGGATCCAGTTTCAGCTTTCTACTTATGGCTAGCCAATTTTCCCAGCACCATTTATTAAATAGGGATCCTTTCCCCATTTCTTGTTTTCTCAGGTTTGTCAAAGATCAGATGGCTGTAGATGTACCACAATGAGATACCATCTCACACCAGTTAGAATGGCAATCATTAAAAAGTCAGGAAACAACAGGTGCTGGAGAGGATGTGGAGAAGTTGGAACACTTTTACACTGTTGGTGGGATTGTAAACTAGTTCAACCATTATGGAAAACAGTATGGCGATTCCTCAAGGATCTAGAACTAGAAGTACCATATGACCCAGCCCTCCCATTACTGGGTATATACCCAAAGGATTATAAATCATGCTGCTATAAAGACACATGCACACGTATGTTTATTGCGGCACTATTCACAATAGCAAAGACTTGGAATCAACCCAAATGTCCATCTGTGACAGACTGGATTAAGAAAATGTGACACATATACACCATGGAATACTATGCAGCCATAAAAAAGGATGAGTTTGTGTCCTTTATAGGGACATGGATGCAGCTGGAAACCATCATTCTCAGCAAACTATCGCAAGAACAGAAAACCAAACACCACATGTTCTCACTCATAGGTGGGAACTGAACAATGAGATCACTTGGACTCGGGAAGGGGAACATCACACACTGGGGCCTATCATGGGGAGGGGGGAGGGGGGAGGGGTTTCATTGGGAGTTATACCTGATGTAAAGGACGAGTTGATGGGTGCAGCACACCAACATGGCACAAGCATACATATGTAACAAACCTTCACGTTATGCACATGTACCCTAGAACTCAAAGTATTATAATAATAAAATAAATATATTCTCTTAGTATTAGGGAATTTTCTGTCTATGTGCTATATTGTAAGTGAGTCTGACTATAACATTTTAAGTTTTAAGGATGGAAATCATGCCCTATATATTTTTTGGAATAATCTCAGTTTTGTAAATATGTATTAAGTGCCTCCACAGATGTAAGGAGCCATCCTACTCGCTGAGCATTTTTAAAAACTAGCACGACACAATTTGCTGCCCCTGTTTAGGGCAGGAGGTAGAGCACAGAATATAAGTAATACCAGCCCTATGGGAAAAGTTCCAGAGAAGGGCTATAAACAAGATGAATTAGGAGAAAGTCATTCATCCAACAAACGTTTTCTGAGTCCCTATTATGTTTACAACCCTGTTTTGGGCTCTGGGGAGAAAGCAGTGTACAAGATAGACAATTGCTACCAGGAGGGAACCTCCATTCTAATGTTTAACAAACAGTTAACACATATAGTATGTCAACTGGTGGTGAGTGCTTCTGATTAAGACAAGGCTGAGAGATAGATAGGGGATGCTGGGGCTGGGCAGTGGGCACAATTTAAAATTGGGGATGCTGTGGCAAGTCATTCCCCACATTCCTCAATAGTCCTGAGGACTGCCCTAGAAAGGAGGATGGGCCATCATATGTAAGCAGCACCAAGCACAGAGTTTTGCTTTTGTTCAGCAAACAATTATTGCTTGCTATGCTATGCTAGGAGAGTCACCAAGTGTAGGTCAGAAAAGCTCCCAGCTTCTCTGGGTCACAGCATCCCCAAGTATGCAATCTACAGTGGGCACTCACAGCATTTCCTCTCAGCCCTCTCCACTTCCCTGCCCTGCCAGTATCATACCCCTCTGCCCGGCGATCCTTTGGATCTCTGTCCTCTATTTCTGGGTCACCCCATTTTTCCTATCCCCTGTGTTCTCAGCACCCATGTTCACTGGAAAAGAGGGTCCTTTCTCTCTTATCCATTCTCCTAAGTACCTCTTGTTGCTTTTCTTGCAGTCTTTAAAACTGACTAATTAGGGAGTTTTATATTCTGCTTACTGAAATTCTCTTGTCTCACATCATCCTTTCTACTTGGGTGCAAAGAGCTGCCTTCACCACTAGACTATGTGTTTCTGTCCCTGAGTCTCAGCACCTGTGTCTGTAGGGGTTCTTTGGGCTCCTTCATTCTCCACCAGGTCTTCTTGCTCTTCCCCAGTCCTTTGGTCTTTCCTCCTTCTCTGAAAGTCTCAAGCCTGGTCCACTCTCCCCTGTGGCTCTGTTTCTATGTTGCCTTCCTCTGAGCATGCTTCCCCACCTGTTCAGATTCAGAGGCAGCACATGAGCACACCACTGGGTTCCAGGCCATGGGTGAAGACCTTCTTATGGATTATTTATTCTCATCCCCTGGTACAGTTACTCCATTTTGCAGATCTTCCTTCTAGGATCCATCTGCTGAGACTCTATCTCTGGATTATCATGTCAGCAGTCCATTTATAATTTGACCATAGCCAGAACAGTGCCAATTTGTAATGGTCTTCTGGAAAGTCCTGCTTGCCATCCAACTGCATGTGAATCTAAATAAGATGCTAAGATGCAACTACTTTGGTATATATTTGCTAACTGTATGTGAAATCATATTCTTGTAACTAGGACACAATTTCTTGCAAAAAAAAAAAAAAACCACTTAATAAAGTAGAGGAAAGAGAATAACATTTGATGAGTTATAAGAACACTTTTGCCTAATTTCTTAATAATTTTAATCAACTTTGAGCAAACTTGGCCTGCCTTAATACATAAAAGTTGAAACACTGAAGGAAGGATGTCTCCTGACAGTCAGTTTCATAGTTCCTATATCAAGGGTGAGAAATCATCCTGATTCTCTCCTCTACAGTTCACAGGCCTCTGGATAGGGTTGAAATATTTTTCAAGTCTAAACATGAGGAAATCATATGGCCTGTTGCTTTCTGAATAGGCTGTAAAGACCTCCAGTGACATTCACTAATTCTGTGACCCCAGTTTTGCAGCCCACAGGCATGTCTTTCATTGCTTTCACTCCAGTTGATCATCACAGATGTCAGACAGATCACTGGAATCGTATAACCACAAATTGTTGGGATGGGGTCCTTAAAGTTTGTATAGAATATGTTCCTCTTTGGCTGAGGACTCTGGAGGTCACCCTGAGAGCCAACTGGGCTTTAGAGTCAGAAGCCCCCAGACTCATCCATATAACTCACCTTGGCTCATTTTCTAGCTGTATGTGAGCATTTTTCTGAATCATCTCAGATAAATTGCTTTACCTCTCTGTCTCTCTGTCATCTCAACCGTACAGTGGAGAGACTGAGTTCTCTATTTCCCTGTGCTGTTCTGATAATTAGGTAATGTCCAAAAATCACTCCGGGCTCTTCACAAAAGGCTGCTCTGTAAATATAAGATATCACAATTGCTTTGATCAATCACGTTAGGAAATAAATCAAGCACAGGCGTTTCTGACTTCCAGTATCACAGAACTCTTCCCAGGTGTTTTAACAGGCAAGGCAAGGTCGGGTCCTCAAAGAAATGATTATTGCAGCAACTTGCAGTCCCAGTGGGGCTCTGGACACCTTTCACGGGTGGAACAGATACTTGATTTAGTTCAAGCAAAATAGTTCACATGACAGAAACTAAATTGCTCATCCAAGTTAGCTGAAATATTCTGGAACAAAGGCCTAGCTTATTTTCTCTCTTTTCTACTGTCATGCAGCTGTACATACTCTAATTCAAGGTAAGAAGATAATAACACTTCAATTTCAATTGAAAATGAAGAAAAACTGGTACGAGTCCTCTTTTGCTTTGCCCTTTGAGCTTGTCCTTTTCTAAACTCAGTACTCATTCGGCAAAGCTGTATTTCTGAAAATTTAGTAACATTTTATGAAGCATTTGCTTTTTACTTTGACATTTTGCCATAAACTGTGTATTTATACCTTGAAAAACTCACAAAAAATTATTTCTTGGGAGAACCTAACTGGTACCTTAAACAAAACATTAAATAATCAAAACAGAGTGGAAAAGATATGCTTTTATGGGCTCAGAACAATTGAAGAATGTGTTATGAATTAAAATCATTTTTCCTACCAAGTTACCATACAGTTGAGCCCTAGTACCAGAGTGGAATCCATTAGAAGCTAAAACTTCCAATACTGATTTCCCCCAGAGACTTTGCGTTCTCTCCTCAAAATTTTTGTCCCTATTCCCGGCTTCTCATTGTCAGATCAGATGCACAGGTTTTGGTGCTGAAACATCAATCTATGTGTCAATCTACACTCATGACATAATGAATCCTTGAGTAATCACCAGCATTGTTTCTCAAGTGAAATACCATTGAATGATGCATACTTGAACATCTCTCTTCTTTTTGAGAGCCAATATTTATATGCCAAGAATGCTTTATTCTGTTTTGTTAACTCTGCTGCTGACAAATTGCCTTGCTCCCAATCTAATGTTTGAAAAAGCCCTCTGAAAGATGTGCGCGTGTGTGTGCGCATACACACACACACACGGGAGCATATCAATAAAATGGATAATATATATATATATATATATAAAATAGATATATTTTATAACATATTATAAATTATGTGTCTATTCAATTGAGTGGTCATTGAAACAGATATTCAGTAGATTCTGTTGTACAGGGTGATAAAATACCTCGAAGATCTAAAGAGCAGCAGACTTATTTTTAAATTGCAATTTATATGATAAGTGTATTGAAAACCATGGACTCACAGGTCCACATAACTGCACTTCAGCTCCCTGAGGGCAAATCCAATACCCAGTTTAATTAAAACCTATCCTTCTATTTTTAATGTAGCATGTAAAAGAGCTCAAAGAGGTGGACAAGAGATTTACCAGGCACAAGTTAAGTTTATAGTCACAAAATTCATCAATTGCTTGCACGGAATTTATATTGCCAAAGATATTGCTTGCTTCAGAGAGTCTTGATTTAAACCTAACACATGTGAAAATCATTTACAAAAGATGGTACTAAATTTCATTAAGTGGTTGACATGTTTTAACTTAGAGCTTCACCCTCTCCTCAAGATTGCCCCCTGAGGAATGTGGTAAACTGTATATCTTTAGAAAGGAGTCTAAGGCAAAAGTCCCATTTTGCAGGGCTTTTGTGTCTCTGAACACAATTTCTTACTAGATTTTGGGAAAGTAAACAATTAGAACCACTACTTCAAAACACCAAATGCATTCTTAAGATGAGATTTCCCCTAAAAGAACATACAGGCAGCAAAGAATGTACTAATTCATTTCTGTGGTCAAAACTGCTTTTCACCACAGGGTGTTGTTTCAGGGACAGAAGCACAATAAGTACAACAAGACCTTTGTTACAGTACAATAAAAAGTTCTGAGTACTTGGGGACAAGAAAAGATATCATGTGGAAAAGTAACTTCTGGCCTATGTGGAAAAGTAACTTCTGGCCTATAAGTCAGCAGCAAGACAAAAATCTCTCCCTTTCTCTACTGATCCATTGACCAAGAAAATCTAAGACATACATCATCCTCCCAAAAGTGAAATATAACTCCCTCTTTCTCCATGCAGTCTCCCCTCAGCTTACATGTTCCTACACACAGCACACACTTCATGGTTTACCTTTGAAATACTGGATTCTGTCAAGGGTCCTTCCTAATATATCCAGCAGGAATGCAAGATGATGAGTGCTCTTCACCCCCAAGTGGCATTTGACTTCACTCCATGCAATCACGCAATGCAGTATGGATGAATAGGCCAAGTTCGGGTTCACTGCCCTACAGTCTTTTTTCCCCACAGCACATGACTTAGAGAGCAAGCAAGCACTGCTGCTGGTGATGCTTCACTCCTGTTAAAACTAATTGAAAAAGCACATTGCGAAAAGCTCTCTACAGGCTCACTCTCCTCACCCTTGCTGTGACAGAGTTAAAGCTGTAGCCTTGAAAAAGAAGAACAACAACAAAAAATACAATACCAACTGCCTCTCCAGAGGAGTTTTCTCTTCCAGCAAAACATTATCCCTGGCAGGCTTGAAGACAACAGGTGAAACCACAAATGAAGCCTTGAACTTTATTGACCAAAAGAGCCCAGGCAAAATTACATGGGTGCCATGCAAGCATCAGTCGCCCCCATCGGTGCCTCTTTGTAACGTACCTTGGGTGCACACTGAGGCCAGCAAATAACATCTAATAAACAGCAGAGAACGCGACCGATAGCTTAACCTTGCTCCTGCCTTCAAAGATGCCAGACTGTTCTGTTTGCTCAGGACTCTCCTTTTACCAACATTCAATTTGAATGAGCCAGTGCAAATGCACTGCTCGTCGGCTCCTGAGAACAGGATGCATTTATGTGAAACACGAGGAGAATGCCTAATGCCAAGGCATCCTCTGCATTCCCAGGAGCTTTTATTACAGGGCTAGCTTACATTTCACTGCCAGCACCCGCTGCACTTCTGCGAGCATTGTGACTTCTAGCCAACATCTCATCCACACAGTCACACACACATGAAACGTTGTGATTGTCTGGTGTTAAAAGAAGCACCTTTTGTGAGCTCTCATCTGCAACCAGGGAGATACTCTGAGTGACCGTGATGTTGGGTGAGCAGAATGTCATGCTGCTCTTTTCTCTTTCAATCAGCAACTTTCAAGACTGGGAAAAATGACCACCAGATGCATTGTGGTGTGTCAGCTTTATGCTGAGAAGTAACAGCTTTGCAGTCCTTCATTCGAAAGAATCCAAGAAAATAGGCACTGGGGCTTTAATTCATCTCTGTTCCATGACATTAAACACAACCTTCATGAAACCCACTGTCCAAAGTATGTGATAGCATAATAACGTGTAGCTACCAGGCCACAGCCAACATCCCATCTGATTACCTGTTACCGTCTGTGCAGGAAAACATTTTTCCTGGTACATTTAATTTTACATTTGTCCCCTCATGTACAGTTCACATTTGACTGAGTTGCAAAGACAACGTTGTTATGGTGGTTTTTCTTCCCCCCTTAAAATTGCCCCAACTTTCTAGCCTGGTTTGGGGATTAAATTTGCATGGCTGTGTTACCCTGTGTGCTTTTGTGTTTAGATATGCAGGGCAGAATCTCAGTGTGGTCTGTGAGGGCTTTTTCTTAACCTTATTTCACAACCTGTGAGTTTGGAAAACATGCATCTGTATACAGCAGGAGCATTTTCCTGAGACCTTTGTTACAGGGAGTGAGATGACTGAGGTTGACTGAGACCCTGGGGGAGCAGCAAGCACCCCATTGGGAGGAAGTACTTAGGAACTTTGGCAGAAGTATTTCTTTGGGAAATGCAGACTGTCATCACTCAGGTCCAAGGAGTTCTACTCAGTTCTGCAGATCAAGAAACTCTATTTGGTCACTTTAACCAGGGCTTATACAGATCTCTGGAAAGTTACACTAACCAAACTCATAGGAGACTGAGTTATAAGCAAAATAATAATTGGTAAATTCTAATTCACCCAATAAATAACATATGGCAAAGGGAATATCTTTCAAATGGTCAGAATTTTCACATCTGCCAACCAAGCTTGACACAAGTCTCCAGATTTTTTCTGGATTCAGTTACTTGGGGTTGCTTATTCTTATTCTTCTTCTTACTTTATTTCAGGTGCACACAATGACATTAAAAAACAAAGAAAAAATAAATCTAGTACAGAACCAAGCATAAAATTGCTGGGTAATATTACCCTCTATGAGTTACTCTGAAACTGTAGCCAATTTTCCTTCCATGGATAAAGAAACTGTGTGTGCAGGTGAATGAGTGTGTGTGTGTGCGCGCGCACACTCATGCCCACACATGTGCACACATTGATAGTATGGAAATAAATATCAAGTTATGTAAATCTCATGCTAGGAGTCAATGGGAAATTAAAAATATGGTTAAGAGATTTCACAAATAGTGGGTAAATCGACAGGTTAAAAAATAACATCTAGTAGATTCTGGGACTCAACACCAGACCTAAGTATACAAATTCTAATCATAGCACAGACATGTGAAGCCATTAGTATAAGCCTGTGGAGCATGAGTGGTGATAGGGAAGGAGAAACAGATGCATATGTTAGCACCAATGATTAGGAGGGAAAATTTTCAGGCAAATGTTCTATCCAGCTTTCTCAGAAGGGAAGCAAGGTTTTTATGACTATGATTGCTCACAGGGAGCCCGGACAATCGAATGAGGCCTCCCAGCATTTAGGCGTATATGGAAACAGCTGGTAGGAAATGGTGACTATAAATATCAGTTCAAAAACTCCTAATAGAAGATGCTCGGGATGGATCAATTCATGTATCCATTCATTTATTCCAGTAAACATTTCCAGAGTGCCTCCCATGGGCCATGCTCGGCCCTACCATCAAGGAACACGGGAATGAATGATAGATCATACCTCCTGAGCAGATGGGGCTCACGGTCTTAGAATTCAGGATGCCTTTCCCCATTTCCCAAAGAAATATTTCTGCCAAAGTCCCAGAAAACGACAAGAATTCCACAAGAGGGATTTCAGACCCATCAGAAATAGCTCTGTGATTCTAATCAGCTGACTCCCTCCCATCTTCCCAAATAGGTTGAGAAGAAAAGCTGAGAAGCAGCTACGGATGCCTGGGCCTAGAAATTCCAACAGGAACATCAAATGATCTGCTTTCTTTATGTGGATGCCTTCAGAATTGCCAGCTGTGGTGGGGACAACTCAGGCTCCCAATGACCTTGACCTTCTAGTGTCATGTCTGTGGTGGTGTTGGATAGCAAGAGACTTTTAGGCATAATGGAGGTTATTGATCAGCTGGCCTTAAAATGGGGAGATTATCCCAGATTATATGGGTGGCTACAATGTATTAATAATCACACAAGCCCTTAAGGCAGAAAAGTAATGCAGAAGAAGTAGTCAGAGGGACTGGAAGCATGAGGATTCAATGTACCACTGTGGGCTTGCAGATGAAGGGGACCCATGTCAAGAGTATCAGGACCTCAGTCCTGCAACTGCAAGGAACTGAATTCTGCCGACAAACTGAGTCTGGAAGAGCACCCAGGCTCTAGACACGAGCCTGGCTTGATACCTTGATTTTAGCTTGGTAAAACCCTTAGAGAATCCAGCCCTGTCACGACATACGCTTCTGACTTAGAAAAACTGTGTGATTATAAATTGAGTTAAGTCACTAAATTAGTATAATTTGTTGTACAGCAATAGGTAACTAATAATCCAATCATGTCTGTGGTCAGGGTAGACAATCTGCAAGCCAACCATCCTGCTTTGCAGACTGTTTCCATTCATTTGGCTCACCCGTGAAGATGGTAATTCCTACCAGTCCTACAGATGTCACTGCAAACGGACAAGCCAAGTCTAGAAGACACTAGGTCGGGATTGGACAGCCAGAGGCTGGAAGATGATTCCAAGACCAATGAAACAGAAAGGGAAGTATATCACAAACCAGAGCCAGACACTCTGCTAGGTTCTGAGGATTCAGAGGTAAGTATGGCAAGATCCTTGTGTTTTAGGGGCTTAGAGTAGAATGGGGGAGAATGGGTAACTAATGGGAAACAAAGCAGAACTAAGTGATATGCTAGGAATGGAGGATAGAGCTATTTGTTCTATTTGGAGGCACAGGTGATGTGACTACCCAAACTGCCAGCTGGATGCATACTGTCCCCCAAGAAACAGCACCACCCACCAACTGTCAAAACGCCAAGGTTTTATATAAATATGGGATCTGACCCTGCACTTGCATGGCCCTGCCTTCCTACCCTCACCCTCATCTTAGCCCTCTTGGATCCTGCCTTTCTTTAAAATGGCAAGTAAGGTTTTGTTCATCTTGGACTTTTTTGCATACATTTTGATTTTTTAAAGGGTTGCCTTCCAATATTATTTATCTTGATTACAGTGTGTTTGGCATCCCTTAAGTTTTGCTCCCCAGGCGAGCAGCTGACTTGCCTCACCCTAGTGAGAAACAAGCAGAGCTGGCCAGGCAGTGAGGGACCTGGCGGGGCTAGGGAGTTAGTCCAAGCTCAACATCAATAATTCTGGCATGGATCATATAGACTTTGGGGAAATGATTTGCCATTTTAAGTTAAATGCTTTCTAATTTGGGGCTCAAAGAAAGTCTTGTTTCTCTCTAGTCTCAAAATTTAGGGTCTAAAAATTCTGTAACATAATATCTTTTTGAATGGGAAGCCTGACTCCTAAACTTATCAACAGCTCCTAGATGGATAAAGATTTATAAATGCTCACCTTTGTTTTCCTCAAATCTGTCCAAAGTATGAATCTACTTAGGCACAGCAACTTTATTGTTAAAATAGAATAACTTCGCTGCAGAAAACTACAGAGCTCTCATTTGGGAGATCCAGGAGACCTAAAGAAAGGCAAACTGAATTTAAGGCTTTGGGGAAATTCAGGGAGAGCTAAGTCAGAGTTAGGATGGAAGTTTTCTGTAATCTTTGTATGATGAGGTCAAGCTACTTCTGCAACTTCATGCAACTGGTGATGCAGCCTGCCAGAGCTGCCAACTGACATTTGCAATGCAGGTAACCAAGCGAACCCAGAACCCTCTGTTCCCCCTTTAAAAGGCGGACAGCTTTGCGGGCTTCATTTTCTGCTTTAATAAAAGAATGCTGGTCTCCAAAATGGTGTGCAAAGAAAACGCTGTGTTTCCCAGTGGCTAACTTCGTACTTAATTGGATCATTTTTACAATAAAGAGGATTCTTTTCCCCTCAAGTTCTAAAAATAGCAGGAGACCACACAGTTTGGGCTTTGGATTATTGGCTTCTTTCTTTGTTTAGTTGGGAGATAATATTATTCTATTGTCAGATTGATGCTGGTTCCTTCTAGCAGTGAGTGGGCTTAACACAAAAGGTGTTCTCTGGGCCAATTTAAACCAGCAGGTAGAAATTGTTACACATCTGAATCAAAACACAGGAAATGTATATGCCACTTGCCTTGATAAACTCCCACTATTTATTATCTGGGATTGAGGTTTTTAAAAGCAACCACTCTGTAGAGTTTAGGCATTCAGCATCTGATTATTACTTAATGCCTGAACTCTCTTTACAGCTCCAGAATAATTAAAATGCAAAAAAAGGAGTGCAGTGTCATAGGGGAATTTGAATTTTTAAACACCCAGGTTAAAGCATGTGAAATGTAATATTCTCTCTGCAAAATGAATTATTTCCTTTCCACCAAGCAGTCGGTTAGAACTTCAATCAAGAGAACACACATTGCAAACTGGGTGATCAACCTTCCTTGCGAAAACATTAGGTTGTGCATATTGTGATTATACACTTGACTTCACAAACCAAGGGCTAAGTTAAACAAGGTTTTTAAACTTCATACCTGATGAAGACCAAAACACAAGGAAACTATCCTACAACTGGTGAGGTGGCAAGAAGAGAGAAGTCAGTGGTGCTGTTCCCCAAATTTCTAAAGGACTTCTCAGCTCCATTGAGTCACTAGAAACCAGGGTTTGGTCCATCAACTCCTTACTTGTCCTGAGGACCCAGTTCCAGAAAGATGGTGTTAGGCCCTGCAGTACCTCAGGATTGTTGCTTGGATTGAATCATACCCAGATACTTCTACAACTCAGAGCTCACTCTCCTCTGAGGAAATGCCTCAAACCCAGTTGAAAAGGAGGCCAGCTCTGTCAGTCAGTACGTGACAAAAAGGAAAAAGACATGTCATCTTCCTAGGATCCTTCTAGAAACCTAATTAACCTGGAGGCCCAATATACAGAAACTGTATAGCAAAAGGCAATAGCCTCAACACACTCTGCTCAGAGAACCCAGCACGCCTAGTCTCAGCAGCATTATCAGGAATCAAACCCTGCTACTTTGGAAGACAAGGAAATACTGTTAGTAGGGATGGTGACAGGTGGCATAGAACACAAGGAGGAACATTCCAGCAGGTCCTGGGAGGAGCTGGCATCCCTGCTTCAGCCAAGGCTTCAGAGGGCCTGTAAGGCTAGGCTACAGCTCTCATCACAGGCATTCACTGGAATTAACATGGAAAGCATTAAAAATACCCATACCTGGCCTCATTGCAGAGATTCTGATGTAATTGGTCTGGAATGTGACCTGGGTATCAGGATTTTTAAGATTCTCAGGTGATGCTTTTGTTCAGCCAAGGTTGGGAAAGACCAGAGTAAGGCTGACAGGTTTCTAGCAGCTTCTGAAAGTTAGCGAATGTCAAACACTGGGAAGCTGCCCATGGCTGACATTAAATTGACTATAGAGAAGGAAATCTGAATCAAATCGAGAAACACTGACGGAGCCCAGACTTCTGGATAAGCACAGGAGATGATGATTGGGTGAGTCCTCTCTGCAGAGGAGCAGGGCTGGTTCCCTGGAAGTATCTCAGTGCTTATCAGAAGCTACCATTCTACATGTATTCACATTTAGAGTTGCTTGATAAAGCACAGAATGCCCAGTTAAATATGAATTTCAGATAAACAATTTTTTTGATATAGTTATATCTTAACCATTGCATGGGATAATAATTTTTAGAATAAGTATGTCCCAAATGTTGCATGAGATAATAGTTTTTAGTATAAGTTATGTCCCCAGAATTGCAGGGTCCATACTTACACTAAACATTGTTTGTTGTTTATCTGAAATTCAAATCGAACTGTGCATCCTGTATTTTTATTTGCTACATGTGGCTACTCTATTCATATTTATTCTTTACCATCATCATAGACATATTTATTAATCTCACGTGTCAGCCACTGTGCTAAGTATTTAGCATACTGTAGCACATTTAATCTCCCCAGAAACTACCATTGTGCAGATTTGGAGGTTGCCTGTAGCATAATAAAGACTTCTTAAATGATTGCAATCGTTATTGTCATGACATTCTAACAAGTTGAAGGCAAAGAAATCTTTGAAATACTCATATTAAAATGAAACCAAAGGAAACTCTTCATGTAGGAATTTCGTGCTCAATTTTTTAAGCCACAAGTAAATCAGTTTAGAAAATAAGGGTTGATGAGGGACATTCCACCTCTATTCCCCATGCTTTTTCTTCTCTTCTTGTCATTCTACCCACCTCTCAAGTATCTTGGGCCACCATAATTCTCAGACTTAATGGTGACCAGATAAACTGGATGGGCTATGGTCGGGTCAGGAGATACACATCAGGTTATGCCATATGGGTAGCCAATTCCTATTGTGATTTTTTTGGGAAATATAAATGTCATTTGGATGATTTATACTCAAAAATACAGATACTACAAAAACCATTAAAACAAGTATGCAAAGTTCAAATAGAGAAGGGGGTGATATAATTTCATAAGAAAACCTAGGCTGAAGAGAGCTAGTATATGGCAATTTAATGTTAAATAAAACTACAGGTTTCCTGGTAGTCAAGGCAAAAAGAGAAGCAATCTATTTCTGCATTCCCTATCCAATAACAGGAAGCACACTTAATCAGGAGAGAGAAATTTCCCCCTGGCAATGATACTACTATATCACTTGCTTGTTAATACATAATATGCCCTGGACGGCATAGTAGACTGGGTCCATTTTTATGTCTCACTGAAGATACAGATGCTTTCTGGGTTCCAAATATTCTTAATGATAAAGTCCCTGAAGACAAGTAATTGAGAAGCAAATGTTAAAATATGTTTAAGGAAGAAAGTTTGGGTTCTAGCAATTTTTACAAAGGCCAGCTGTCCCACTGACTAAAACTTTGAGAATTACAACTACAGGCCAGGGTTCACCAGAATCCTTCCTTTCTTCTTATGTAATACTTTTATCTTTGGAACACTTGTAACATTTTATAAGCATCTGCCAAACCGCTGCCTTTTGCACATGAGCAGATTTTTGCAGCAGGAAGGCTGAATCTTGGAGAGAGACACTGCCCTGGGGCTACAGACAGCTCTAGGAAGCACTGCCTTTGGGTTTGTTTTGTTGCCCCCAGCAAGCTTTTCTCTTCCATCTGGTCAAGGCCAAGCACAGAGGGACAGTGCATTTCCCTAAGAGTAATGACATGAGCCTTCTGGGTGAAATAGCTAGAATAACTCCAAATTGATGGGGCTTTTGCTTTTTGTTACATTTCTTCATCTGCTTTCCCAGTTCAAAAATTTTATTTATTTGTTATTTATTTATTTATTTTTGCAGAAATGGGGTCTCACTGGGTTGCCCAGGCTGGTCTTAAACTCCTGGGTTGAAGTGATCCTCCTGCCTCGGCCTCCCAAAGTGCTGGGGTTACAGGTGTGAGCCACTACGCCTGGCCCCAGTTCAAAAACTTTAAATGAAGTGACCAATTGGAAGCAAATTCCCTGTGGACATTCTCTTTGTGAATTGTCTTTGTTATTGAGCAGAATAGATTTGTCTTAAAAAAAATTGGAAAATTATGATGAATGAAAGGGCTTTTGCTCAATACTAGAAAGCTCATATGCAAAAGTTCAGTCTAATAAAAAAAGAGCCATTAAGTATTGGAGAGGAGGCAAAAAGCATATATACATATGACACATAAAATATATATATTATACATATTTCTACATAATAGAGGAGGAAAGTCACTACTCAGAATTGATGATTTAGATTACTACTAGTGACTAAGTCCAAACTCTTTGGCCTAGGAACTTGGCCTGTTTGAACTTGGCCTCAGTCTTCCTTACTGATCTCTAGTCATACCCACATCAAACTATGTTCCTTGACCCATCGTGTATCTTGTACTTCAGGGCACTTCTTTATAATGGCAGTTTCCACTGACTAAGAGACTCTCACTATTTCTCTCCAACTACTGAATTCCTACTTACCTTTCAAGAACCAGATTAAACACCACCACCTCCATGAAGTCTTCCCAGAATGCTACAGGCATGGTTATTGGCCACCTTGGTATTTTATATAGACCCATAACACTTCTTACATGTGCATTTGTATTGTATAATTATGCATTTGAATTATTTCCCATTCTGAACTACACATCTTCTATTCAGAAGTTTTGTTTTTTGTGTCTCCAGTGTTGAAACAGTATCTAGCTCAAGTCTCAATATACATGTATTGCATTTAATTTGAAATCAATTCAGACAAAAAGGAGGCCTGAGTTACTTAAATGATACAAGCCATGCTCTAAAACAGGATTCTTAAACCTTGTTTGGAGACAGACCAGCATGATTCCAATTACTTGCATGGTGTCATAAACTGTTAAAGAATTCTCAAAATGAAAAAAAAAAATGGGTTTATTTTAATTTTAAAACATTAAAGTTTAAGATTATTTAATTTAAAAAATGCCCTTACATAGAGCAGACTGCCCCTTGAAAGGGAAAAGAGTCCCCACATCAGAGAATGCAAATGATACAATGTTACAAAGTTCTGTTTTCTGGGGGCTACTGATGAACAGAGAGAGTAGCTAGGTGAAGTGGGGTAAAGATGAAGGGCAGGGCAGAGGAAAGGGGAAGGAAAGAGGGAGGATAGGGAGAAGCGGTTTAAATTAGTTCTGGAGTTTGGCGGAGCAAGATGGCCGAATAGGAACAGCTCCAGTCTCCAACTCCCAGCGCGAGCAACACAGAAGACCGGTGATTTCTGTATTTTCAACTGAGGTACTGGGGTCATCTCACTAGGGAGTGCCGGACAATCGGTGCTGGTCAGCTGCTGCAGCCTGACCAGCGAGAGCTGCAGCAGGGCGAGGCATCGCCTCACCTGGAAGCGCAAGGGGGAAGGAAATCCGTTTTCCTAGCCGGGGAACTGAGACACACAACACCTGGAAAATCGGGTAACTCCCACCCCAATACTGCGCTTTAAGGAAACAGGCACACCAGGAGAATATATCCCACACCTGGCCGGGAGGGTCCCACGCCACGGAGCCTCCCTCACTGCTAACACAGCAGTCTGCTGCGATCTATCCGCAAGGCAGCAGCGAGGCTGGGGGAGGGGCGCCCGCCATTGCTGAGGCTTAAGTAGGTAAACAAAGCCGCTGGGAAGCTCGAACTGGGTGGAGCTCACAGCAGCTCAAGGAAGCCTGCCTGTCTCTGTAGACTCCACCTCTGGGGACAGCCCACAGCTGAAGTCCAATAGGAGAAGCAGCGGGGGCCGGTGCAGACGCGAACGACTGTGTCTGACAGCTTTGGGGAGAGCCGTGGATCTCCCAACGCGGAGGTTGAGATCTGAGAACAGACAGACTGCCTGCTCAGGTGGGTCCCTGACCCCTGAGTAGCCTAGCTGGGAGACATCCCCCACTAGGGGCACTCTGACACCCCACACCTCACAGGGTGGAGTCACCCCTGAGAGGAAACTTCCAAAGGAAGAATCAGACAGGTACACTCGCTGTTCAGCAATATTCTATCTTCGGCAACCTCTGCTGCTGATACCCAGGCAAACAGGGTCTGGAGTGGACCTCAAGCAATCTCCAACAGACCAACAGACAGTCCTCTGACTGTCAGACGGAAAACTATCAAACAGGAAGGACACCTATACCAAAACCCCATCAGTACGTCACCATCATCAAAGACCAGAGGCAGATAAAACCACAAAGATGGGGAAGAAGCAGGGCAGAAAAGCTGGAAATTCAAAAAATAAGAGCGCATCTCCCCCTGCAAAGGAGCGCAGCCCATCGCCAGCAACGGATCAAAGCTGGTCAGAGAATGACTTTGACGAGATGAGAGAAGAAGGCTTCAGTCCATCAAACTTCTCAGAGCTAAAGGAGGAATTACGTACCCAGCGCAAAGAAACTAAAAATCTTGAAAAAAGAGTGGAAGAATTGACAGCTAGACTAATTAATGCAGAGAAGATCATAAACGAAATGACAGAGATGAAAACCATGACACGAGAAATACGTGACAAATGCACAAGCTTCAGTAACCGACTCGATCAACTGGAAGAAAGAGTATCAGCGATTGAGGATCAAATGAATGAAATGAAGCGAGAAGAGAAACCAAAAGAAAAAAGAAGAAAAAGAAATGAACAAAGCCTGCAAGAAGTATGGGATTATGTAAAAAGACCAAATCTACGTCTGATTGGGGTGCCTGAAAGTGAGGGGGAAAATGGAACCAAGTTGGAAAACACTCTTCAGGATATCATCCAGGAGAACTTCCCCAACCTAGTAGGGCAGGCCAACATTCAAATTCAGGAAATACAGAGAACGCCACAAAGATACTCCTCCAGAAGAGCAACTCCAAGACACATAATTGCCAGATTCACCAAAGTTGAAATGAAGGAAAAAATCTTAAGGGCAGCCAGAGAGAAAGGTCGGGTTACCCACAAAGGGAAGCCCATCAGACTAACAGCAGATCTCTCGGCAGAAACTCTACAAGCCAGAAGAGAGTGGGGGCCAATATTCAACGTTCTTAAAGAAAAGAATTTTCAACCCAGAATTTCATATCCAGCCAAACTAAGTTTCATAAGTGAAGGAGAAATAAAATCTTTACAGATAAGCAAATGCTTAGAGATTTTGTCACCACCAGGCCTGCCTTACAAGAGACCCTGAAGGAAGCCCTAAACATGGAAAGGAACAACGGTACCAGCCATTGCAAAAACATGCCAAAATGTAAAGACCATCGAGGCTAGGAAGAAACTGCATCAACTAACGAGCAAAATAACCAGTTAATATCATAATGACAGGATCAAGTTCACACATAACAATATTAACCTTAAATGTAAATGGACTAAATGCTCCAATTAAAAGACACAGACTGGCAAACTGGATAAAGAGTCAAGACCCATCAGTCTGCTGTATTCAGGAGACCCATCTCACATGCAGAGACATACATAGGCTCAAAATAAAGGGATGGAGGAAGATCTACCAAGCAAATGGAGAACAAAAAAAAGCAGGGGTTGCAATCCTAGTCTCTGATAAAACAGACTTTAAACCATCAAAGATCAAAAGAGACAAAGAAGGCCATTACATAATGGTAAAGGGATCAATTCAACAGGAAGAGCTAACTCTCCTAAATATATATGCACCCAATACAGGAGCACCCAGATTCATAAAGCAAGTCCTTAGAGACCTACAAAGAGACTTAGACTCCCATACAATAATAATGGGAGACTTCAACACTCCACTGTCAACATTAGACAGATCAACGAGACAGAAAGTTAACAAGGATATCCAGGAATTGAACTCATCTCTGCACCAAGCGGACCTAATAGACATCTATAGAACTCTCCACCCCAAATCAACAGAATATACATTCTTCTCAGCACCACATCGCACTTATTCCAAAATTGACCACATAATTGGAAGTAAAGCACTCCTCAGCAAATGTAAAAGAACAGAAATTATAACAAACTGTCTCTCAGACCACAGTGCAATCAAACTAGAACTCAGGACTAAGAAACTCAATCAAAACCGCTCAACTACATGGAAACTGAACAACCTGCTCCTGAATGACTACTGGGTACATAACGAAATGAAGGCAGAAATAAAGATGTTCTTTGAAACCAATGAGAACAAAGATACAACATACCAGAATCTCTGGGACACATTTAAAGCAGTGTGTAGAGGGAAATTTATAGCACTAAATGCCCACAAGAGAAAGCAGGAAAGATCTAAAATTGACACTCTAACATCACAATTAAAAGAACTAGAGAGGCAAGAGCAAACACATTCAAAAGCTAGCAGAAGGCAAGAAATAACTAAGATCAGAGCAGAACTGAAGGAGATAGAGACACAAAAAACCCTCCAAAAAATCAATGAATCCAGGAGTTGGTTTTTTGAAAAGATCAACAAAATTGACAGACCGCTAGCAAGACTAATAAAGAAGAAAAGAGAGAGGAATCAAATAGACGCAATAAAAAATGATAAAGGGGATATCACCACCGACCCCACAGAAATACAAACAACCATCAGAGAATACTATAAATGCCTCTATGCAAATCAACTAGAAAATCTAGAAGAAATGGATAATTTCCTGGACACTTACACTCTCCCAAGACTAAACCAGGAAGAAGTTGAATCCCTGAATAGACCAATAGCAGGCTCTGAAATTGAGGCAACAATTAATAGCCTACCCACCAAAAAAAGTCCAGGACCAGATGGATTCACAGCTGAATTCTACCAGAGGTACAAGGAGGAGCTGGTACCATTCCTTCTGAAACTATTCCAATCAATAGAAAAAGAGGGAATCCTCCCTAACTCATTTTATGAGGCCAACATCATCCTGATACCAAAGCCTGGCAGAGACACAACAAAAAAAGAGAATTTTAGACCAATATCCCTGATGAACATCGATGCAAAAATCCTCAATAAAATACTGGCAAACCGGATTCAGCAGCACATCAAAAAGCTTATCCACCATGATCAAGTGGGCTTCATCCCTGGGATGCAAGGCTGGTTCAACATTCGCAAATCAATAAACGTAATCCAGCATATAAACAGAACCAAAGACAAAAACCACATGATTATCTCAATAGATGCAGAAAAGGCTTTTGACAAAATTCAACAGCCCTTCATGCTAAAAACTCAATAAATTCGGTATTGATGGAACGTACCTCAAAATAATAAGAGCTATTTATGACAAACCCACAGCTAATATCATACTGAATGGGCAAAAACTGGAAAAATTCCCTTTGAAAACTGGCACAAGACAGGGATGCCCTCTCTCACCACTCCTATTCAACATAGTGTTGGAAGTTCTGGCTAGGGCAATCAGGCAAGAGAAAGAAATCAAGGGTATCCAGTTAGGAAAAGAAGAAGTCAAATTGTCCCTGTTTGCAGATGACATGATTGTATATTTAGAAAACCCCATTGTCTCAGCCCAAAATCTCCTTAAGCTGATAAGCAACTTCAGCAAAGTCTCAGGATACAAAATTAATGTGCAAAAATCACAAGCATTCTTATACACCAGTAACAGACAAGCAGAGAGCCAAATCAGGAATGAACTTCCATTCACAATTGCTTCAAAGAGAATAAAATACCTAGGAATCCAACTTACAAGGGATGTAAAGGACCTCTTCAAGGAGAACTACAAACCACTGCTCAGTGAAATCAAAGAGGACACAAACAAATGGAAGAACATACCATGCTCATGGATAGGAAGAATCAATATCGTGAAAATGGCCATACTGCCCAAGGTATTTATAGATTCAATGCCATCCCCATCAAGCTACCAATGACTTTCTTCACAGAATTGGAAAAAACTGCTTTAAAGTTCATATGGAACCAAAAAAGAGCCCGCATTGCCAAGACAATCCTAAGTCAAAAGGACAAAGCTGGAGGCGTCACGCTACCTGACTTCAAACTATACTACAAGGCTACAGTAACCAAAACAGCATGGTACTGGTACCACAACAGAGATATAGACCAATGGAACAGAACAGAGTCCTCAGAAATAATACCACACATCTACAGCCATCTGATCTTTGACAAACCTGAGAAAAACAAGAAATGGGGAAAGGATTCCCTATTTAATAAATGGTGCTGGGAAAATTGGCTAGCCATAAGTAGAAAGCTGAAACTGGATCCTTTCCTTACCCCTTATACAAAATTAATTCAAGATGGATTAGAGACTTAAATGTTAGACCTAATACCATAAAAACCCTAGAAGAAAATCTAGGTAGTACCATTCAGGACATAGGCATGGGCAAGGACTTCATGTCTAAAACACCAAAAGCAACGGCAGCAAAAGCCAAAATTGACAAATGGGATCTCATTAAACTAAAGAGCTTTTGCACAGCAAAAGAAACTACCATCAGAGTGAACAGGCAACCTACAGAATGGGAGAAAATTTTTGCAACCTACTCATCTGACAAAGGGCTAATATCCAGAATCTACAAAGAACTCAAACAAATATACAAGAAAAAACAAACAACCCCATCAAAAAGTGGGCAAAGGATATGAACAGACATTTCTCAAAAGAAGACATCCATACAGCCAACAGACACATGAAAAAATGCTCATCATCACTCGCCATCAGAGAAATGCAAATCAAAACCACAATGAGATACCATCTCACACCAGTTAGAATGGCAATCATTAAGAAGTCAGGAAACAACAGGTGTTGGAGAGGATGTGGAGAAATAGGAACACTTTTACACTGTTGGTGGGATTGTAAACTAGTTCAACCATTATGGAAAACAGTATGGCAATTCCTCAAGGATCTAGAACTAGATGTACCATATGACCCAGCCATCCCACTACTGGGTATATACCCAAAGGATTATAATTACTCTACTACAAAGACACATGCACACGTATGTTTATTGCGGCACTATTCACAATAGCAAAGACTTGGAATCAACCCAAATGTCCATCTGTGACAGACTGGATTAAGAAAATGTGGCACATATACACCATGGAATACTATGCAGCCATAAAAAAGGATGAGTTTGCGTCCTTTGTAGGGACATGGATGCAGCTGGAAACCATCATTCTTAGCAAACTATCACAAGAAGAGAAACCAAACACCGCATGTTCTCACTCATAGGTGGGAACTGAACAATGAGATCACTTGGACTCGGGAAGGGGAACATCACACACTGGGGCCTATCATGGGGAGGGGGGAGGAGGGAGGGATTGCATTGGGGAGTTATACATGATATAAATGATGAATTGATGGGTGCTGACGAGTTGATGGGTGCAGCACACCAACATGGCACAAGTATACATATGTAACAAACCTGCACGTTATGCACATGTACCCTAGAACTTAAAGTATAAAAAAAAAAAGAAAAAAAAAATAAAATAAATTAGTTCTGAATGTATTATATGCTTTTTGTAAGTTTGGTGTTAATTTATAGCTTTTATTACGTATCATGGGTTTTTGTTTGTGTTGAGACAGAGTCTCGCTCTGTTTCCCAGGCTGGAGTGCAGTGGTGCAATCTCAGCTCACTGCAACATCCACCTCCCAGGTTCAAGTGATTCTCGTGCCTCAGCCTCTGGAGTAGCTGGGACTACAGGCACCCGCCACAAGGCCCGGCTAATTTTGTATTTTTAATAGAGATGGGGTTTCACCATATTGGGCAGGCTGGTCTCGAACTCCTGAACTCAAGTGATCTGCCCACAGCAGCCTCCCAAAGTGCTGGGATTACAGGTGTGAGCCATCACACCCAGCCATGTTGTTTTTAGATAATAGGTCATGTTTAAATGTTTTGAATCTATTGACTTGAAAAAAAAATAGCATAGAGCAGAAAATGTAAAACATGTTGCCTCCTCGCCAGGTAGTAATCTGCGAACCATTCTTTTTATTTTTGTATTCCCTTCTTAATTTAGCACTGGGCCTCACTTTACTGGAAAGAATACAGCACAAATAATTGATACTAGTTGTTTTTTCTAACTTTGGTGGTATATTATATTCAGTCTCTTTCTTCCTCCTGGTAATGTCAGCTGTTGTACATATTCATCTCCAGCTACCTGAAATGGTACAGGCCAAAGCTTTGGGCTGCAGTGTCACTGTTTTATATATTTCATTTCCTTTAGCACTTGCCTCTGAGTGTTGTGGGGAGGAAACTGAGGCACAGAGATGTAGCCACTTGCTCAAGCCCAGGCAGTCTACTCCAGGGGGCCAGCTCTTCACCACCACGCTCTCCTGTCTCCCATGGAAAAAGCCAAGCTCTGGGATGTGCCAGAAAGAGAGGGCTTCTGCAATGTATTGGTAATGTATGGTCATTGCATTAGAGGTGTCATATCCACAGATGCTAAGGTCATGCAGGAGGATGGGTGAGAAAGAGAACAGGGACCTAAACTTAGATAGAGATCTGATTAGTGGGTGTCAGTGATGAGGATAAACAGGTATAGTCAGGTATGCAAGCCTCCTAAGAAGAGTTTTTATTTTGTTTTGTATGAAGATGAAAGTACATTCAGCCTATTTATTCTCTTACTTCCTTTTTAAGTAACGTGATAAATCCCTTCCACAAAACTCTTCACTAGCTCCTAACATCACCCGACTTAAGGTTCTACCTTGACATCATCTCCTTCACCTTCCATGTCTAATCCCTGACCAAGTCCATCAGTTTTACATCCTGAAAGGACCTTGAAGCATCTCCTTTCCCTTATGGTTATTGCCACCATCCGACACTTCTGCTGCCCCAAGCACCATCAACTCCTCTCCAACCAGTGCAGAAGCCCTGTAACTGGACTCCTTACACCCCCACCCCATCCCACGCCCTCCAATCGCCTCTCTGCACACTGCCATCCACAAATCCTTATCAAAGTGGAAATCGGGAATTAGGGAAGCCACTAAGGATAGTTCATTGCACAACTCAAGAAGGTATTATATGCAATGTAGCCATGGTTCCAGGAGGCAACCTTCATGAGCATGAAATGTGAAGGGTGCCCCTGGGGTAGGCAATGTGCAGGCCCGAATGGGGTCGGGAAGGGGCAGTACCACCCACCCAGAGGGGTCCAACTGGATAGAAACCTCATTTGCATTCAAAAAGGGCAAAAAGGCAGGGGAGGGGCAGTTTGGAGTTTACAGAAAACCAAGCATTCATGTTTGAGAACTTCTAGTCATTCTGTTCTTCTCCCACTAATTCTAGGCAGGTATGTGAATCAAAAAGCAAGGTTGTATATGTCCCTGTTGTTTCACCTGCTCCCAGGCAAGTACAAGCCATGGACTAGGAAAAGCAAAGGCTTGGTCTCCTGATGCCCCCAGGGAGCTGGCCTGAAGTACAGAGTCTGTGTGCCTGCCTGGTCTTTGATTATGCTCCCTGCCCTCGCCATCACCCCAGACAGCAGCCCACCCAGAGAGAGAAGCAGCAGAACAGGGTGGACCCTGCTGGGGTGCTACCCCTCCACCCTGGTCCTCTGTGCTTCAGCCACCTCAAGACTTAGCTACTATACACTCAGCCCCATTCAGCTTTTGGCTCAAGTGGCACTGGCTCAAAGCCCCTGCTCAATGCCCCACAGCCCCTGCAGATTTATTTCAATGCACATGCCACTCGGCCGTGTGTCACTGGATACAATGCCCCTCTCCTAAGAGACTGTATATCCATCAGAGCAAGGACGGGATTGCTCTTGTGAGATATCAAATTTCCTGAGCTGGCATAGTCTGGACCATGGGGCCACTGGGTGGGTATGCTAATACACCGTGTCTGCATCATTTCTGATAAATGAATAAATGCATGAAAATTGCTAATACCTTGGTTTATTTATGTAATTTTCATCTCTATTCTGGACAACTGCTGCAAACTCCTACCTAGACTCTGAAACTAGTCTCTGTGCCTCCAATCCACCCTCTGCACAGCCATCAGAGTTATGTTTTGCTAACATGATCCTGTCTAATTTTCTCACTCCCCTGTTCAATCCCACTGGTTGCCTACAGCCTGCAGGATGCATTTCAATTTCCTGATGGCAAGGAGGTTCATCATCATTCAGCCTCACCTTTCTTATCAGCTTCTGATGGCCCCGAGGTCCCATCCTCTAGGTCCACCAACAGTAAACTCCTGATCCATCCCTTTGTAAGGCTGACCATATTCTTTGCCTTCATTGAAATGACCTCATACTTTCTTGGCCTGGCAAACCCTTTTGTGTATTGCAGACAGATCCAACTGAAATCTTACTTCTGCTGATGTTCCCTGAACCCCGAGGCCAACTCAGCAGCTTCCTACCTCGAATTTCTACAACTCTATCCCAACCCCTACCATAAGGCAAAACACATTTTTAGGACATGAATTATTCAGTTGCCAATCTGAACCTTGATGGCAACGTTTATTCATCTCTCTCCAGTGCCGAGTAGAGAGCCCAAATGAATGGAATTATTGAATGAATAAATGAACAAATAAAACAACACAGGAATGACTTACAGGGAGCAGAAAACACAGTAGAAAACAAAGAAGATGAAGATGGCCAAATAGGAACAGCTCCAGCCTCCAGCTCCCAGTGTGAATGACACAGAAGAGGGGTGATTTCTGCATTTTCAACTGAGGTACCGGGTTCATCTCACTGGGTCGTGTTGGACAGTTGGCACTGGTCTGCGGGTGCAGCCCGACCAGCGAGAGCTGAAGCAGGGAGAGGCATCACCTCACCTGGGAAGCGCAAGGGGGAAGGGAATTCCTTTTCCTAGCCAAAGAAAATTGAGTCACACAACACCTGGAAAATCGGGTAATTCCCACCCTAATACTGCGCTTTACCAAGGGTCTTAGCAAACGGCACACCAGGAGATTATATCCCACACCTGGCCCAGAGGGTCCCACGCCCACGGAGCCTCCCTCATTGCTAGCACAGCAGTCGGAGATCTAACTGCAAGATGGCAGCGAGGCTGGAGGAGGGGCGCCCACCATTGCTGAGGCTTAAGGGGGTAAACAAAGCTGCCAGGAAGCTCGAATTGGGTGGAGCCCACCACAGCTCAAGGAGGCCGGCCTGCCTCTGTTAACTCCTCCTCTGGGGACAGGTCATAGCTAAACAAAAAGCAGCAGAAACCTTGGCAGAGGTAAATGCCCCCATCTGACAGCTTTGAAGAGAGCAGTGGATCTCCGAGCACGGAGGTTGAGATCTGAGAACGGACAGACTGCCTGCTCAAGTGGGTCCCTGACCCCTGAGTAGCCTAACTGGGAGACATTTCCCACTAGAGACAGACCAACACCTCACACCTCACACGGCAGGGTACACCCCTGAGATGAAGATTCCAGAGCAAGAATCAGACAGCAACACTCGCTGTTCAGCAATATTCTATCTTCTGTTTGCCTGCTGATAGCCAGGCAAACAGGGTCTGGAGTGGACCTCAAGCAAACTCCAACAGACCTACAGCTGAGGGTCCTGATTGTCAGAAGGAAAATTAACAAACAAAAAGAACACCCACACCAAAACCCCATTAGTATGTCACCAGCATCAAAGACCAAAGGCAGATAAAACCACAAAGATGGGGAAAAAGCAGTGCAGAAAAGCTGGAAATTCAAAAAATCAGAGCACATCTCCCCCTCTAAAGGAACGCAGTTCATTGCCAGCAACGGAACAAAGCTGGACGGAGAATGACTTTGACGAGTCCAGAGAAGAAGGCTTCAGTCAATCAAATTTCTCAGAGCTAAAGGAGGAACTACGTAACCAGCGCAAAGAAAGTAAAAACCTTGAAAAAAGATTTGACGAATGGCTAACTAGAATAACCAATGCAGAGAAGCCCTTAAAAGAACTGATACAGATGAAAACCATAACACGAAAACCATAAGCTTGTGACAAATGCACAAGCTTCAGTAACTGACTCAATCATCGGGAAGAAAGAGTATCAGCAATGAAGATCAAATGAATGAAATGAAATGAGAAGAGAAGTGTAGAGAAAAAAGAGTAAAAAGAAATGAACAAAGCCTCCAAGAAATATGTGATTATGTGAAAAGACCAAATCTATGTCTGATTGGTGTGCCTGAAAGTGACAGGGAAAATGGAACCCAGATGGAAAACAGTCTGCAGGATATCATCCAGGAGAACTTCCCCAACCTAGTAAGGCAGGCCAACATTCAAATTCAGGAAATACAGAGAATGCCACAAAGATACTCCTCCAGAAGAGCAACTCCAAGACACATAATTGTCAGATTCACCAAAGTTGAAATGAAGGAAAAAATGTTAAGGGCAGCCAGAGAGAAAGGCCGGGTTACACACAAAGGGAAGCCCATCAGACTAACAGTGGATCTCTCAGCAGAAACTCTCCAAGCCAGAAGAGAGTGAGGGCCAATATTCAACATTCTTAAAGAAAAGAATTTTCAACCCAGAATTTCATATCCAGCCAAACTAAGTTTCATAAGTGAAGGAGAAATAAAATCCTTTATAGACAAGCAAATGCTTAGAGATTTTGTCACCACCAGGCCTGCCCTACAAGAGATCCTAAAGGAAGCACTAAACATGGAAAGGAACAACAGGTACCAGATATTGCAAAAACATGTCAAAATATAAAGTCCATCGAGGCTAGGAAGAAACTTCATCAACTAGCGAGCAAAATAACCAGCTAATATCATAATGACAGGATCAAGTTCACACATAACAATATTAACCTTAAATGTAAATGGACTAAATGCTCCAATTAAAAGACACAGACTGGCAAACTGGATAAAGAGTCAAGACCCATCAGTTTGCTGTATTCAGGAGACCGATCTCACATGCAGAGACACACATAGGCTCAAAATAAAGGGATGGAGGAAGATCTACCAAGCAAATGGAAAACAAGAAAAAGCAGGGGTTGCAATCCTAGTCTCTGATAAAACCGGCTTTAAGCCATCAAAGATCAAAAGAGACAAAGAAGGACATTACATAATGGTAAAGGGATCAATTCAACAGGAAGAGCTAACTATCCTAAATATTTATGCACCCAATACAGGAGCACCTAGATTCATAAAGCAAGTCCTTAGAGACTTACAAAGAGACTTAGACTAACATACAATAACAATGGGAGACTTTAACACCCCAATGTCAACATTAGACAGATCAACGAGACAGAACGTTAACAAGGATATCCAGGAATTGAACTCAACTGTGCACCAAGCGGACTAATAGACATCTACAGAACTCTCCACCCAAATCAATAGCTTATCCATTCTTCTCAGCACCACATCACACTTATTCCAAAACTGACCACATAGTTGGAAGTAAAGGACTCCTCAGCAAATGTACAAGAACAGAAAGTATAACAAACTGTCTCTCAGACCACAGTGCAATCAAACTAGAACTCAGGACTAAGAAACTCAATCAAAACTGCTCAACTACATGGAAACTGAACAACCTGCTCCTGAATGACTACTGGGTACATAACAAAATGAAGGCAGAAATAAAGATGTTCTTTGAAACCAATGAGAACAAAGATACAACATACCAGAATCTCTGGGACACATTAAAGCAGTGTGTGAGAGGAAATTTATAGCACTAAATGCCCACAAGAGAAAGCAGGAAAGATCTAAAATCGACACTCTAACATCACAATTAAAAGAACTAGAGAGGCAAGAGCAAACACATTCAAAAGCTAGCAGAAGGCAAGAAATAACTAAGATCAGAGCAGAACTGAAGGAGATAGAGACACAAAACACCCTCCAAAAAATCAATGAATACAGGAGCTGGTTTTTTGAAAAGATCAACAAAATTGATAGACTACTAGCAAGACTAATAAAGAAGAAAAGAGAGAAGAATCAAATAGACCAATAAAAACTGATAAAGGGGATATCACCACTGACCCCACTGAAATACAATCTACCATCAGAGAATACTATAAACACCTCTACGCAAATAAACTAGAAAACCTAGAAGAAATGGATAATTTCCTGGACAATTATACTCTCCCAAGACTAAACCAGGAAGAAGTTGAATCCCTGAATAGACCAATAGCAGGCTCTGAAATTGAGGCAATAATTAATAGCCTACCAACCACAAAAAAGTCCAGGACCAGATGGATTCACAGCCGAATTCTACCAGAGGTACAAGGAGGAGCTGGTACCATTCCTTCTGAAACTATTCCAATCAATATGAAAAGAGGGAATCCTCCCTAACTCATATTACGAAGCCAACATCATCCTGATACCAAAGCCTGGCAGAGACACAACAAAAAAAGAGAATTTTAGACCAATATTCCTGATGAACATCGATGCAAAAATCCTCAATAAAATACTGGCAAACCAAATCCACTAGCAAATCAAAAAGCTTATCCACCATGATCAAGTGGGCTTCATCCCTGGGATGCAAGGCTGGTTCAACATATGCAAATCAATAAACGTAATCCAGCATATAAACAGAAACAAAGACAAAAACCACATGATTATCTCAATAGATGCAGAAAAGGCCTTTGACAATATTCAACAGCCCTTCATGCTAAAAACTCTCAATAAATCCGGCATTGATCAGACGTATCTCAAAATAATAAGAGCTATTTATGACAAACCCACAGCTAATATCATACTGAATGGCGCAAAAACTGGAAGCATTCCCTTGAAAACTGGCACAAGACAGGGATGCCCTCTCTCACCACTCCTATTCAACATACTGTTGGGAGTTTTGGCTAGGGCAATCAGGCAAGAGAAAGAAATCAAGGGTATCCAGTTAGGAAAAGTAGAAGTCAAATTGTCCCTGTTTGCAGATGACATGATTGTATATTTAGAAAACCCCATTGTCTCAGCCCAAAATCTCCTTAAGGTAATAAGCAACTTCAGGAAAGTCTCAGGATACAAAATCAATGTGCAAAAATCACAAGTATTCTTACACACCAGTAACAGACAGAGAGCCAAATCAGGAATGAACCCCCATTCACAATAGCTTCAAAGAGAATCAAATACCTAGGAATCCAACTTACAAGGGATGTCAAGGACCTCTTCAAGGAGAACTACAAACCACTGCTCAGTGAAATAAAAGAGGACACAAACAAATGGAAGAACATATCATGCTCATGGATAGGAAGAATCAATATCGTGAAAATGGCCATACTGCCCAAGGTAATTTATAGATTCAATGCCATCCCCATTAAGCAACCAATGACTTTCTTCACACAATTGGAAAAAACTGCTTTAAAGTTCATATGGAACCAAAAAAGACCCTGCATTGCCACGACAATCCTAAGCAAAAGAACAAAGCTGGAGGCATCACGCTACCTGACTTCAAACTATACTACAGGCTACAGTAACCAAAACAGCATGGTACTGGTACCAAAACAGAGATATAGACCAATGGAACAGAACAGAGCCCTCAGAAATAATACCACACATCTACAGTCATCTGATCTTTGACAAACCTGACAAAAACAAGAAATGGGGAAAGGATTCCCTATTTAATCAATGTGCTGGGAAAATTGGCTAGCCATAAGTAGAAAGCTGAAACTGGATCCTTTCCTTACTCCTTATATGAAAATTAATTCAATATGGATTAGAGACTTAAATGTTAGACCTAAAATCATAAAAACCCTGGAAGAAAACCTAGGTAATACCATTCAGGACATAGGCATGGGCAAGGACTTCATGTCTAAAACACCAAAAGCAAGGGTAACAAAAGCCAAAATGGACAAATGGGATCTAATTAAACTAAAGAGCTTCTGCACAGCAAAAGAAACTACCATCAGAGTGAACAGGCAACCTACAGAATGGGAGAACATTTTTGCAATCTACTCATCTGACAAAGGGCTAATATCCAGAACCTATAAAGAACTCAATCAAATTTACAAGAAAAAAAACAAACAACTCCATCAAAAAGTGGGCCAAGCATATGAACAGACACTTCTCAAAAGAAGACATTCATACAGCCAACAGACACATGAAAAAATGCTCATCATCACTCACCATCAGAGAAATGCAAATCAAAACCACAATGAGATACCATCTCACACCAGTTAGAATGGCAATCATTAAAAAGTCAGGAAACAACAGGTGTTGGAGAGGATGTGGAGAATAGGAACACTTTTACACTCTTGGTGGGACTGTAAACTAGTTCAACCATTGTGGAAAACAGTGTGGCGATTCCTCAAGGATCTAGAACTAGAATATCATTTGACCCAGCCATCCCATTACTGGGGATATCCCCAAAGGATTATAAGTCATGCTGCTATAAAGACACATGCACATGTATGTTTATTACAGCACTATTCACAATAGCAAAGACTTGGAATCAACCCAAATGCCCATCAGTGACAGACTGGATTAAGTAAATGTGGCACATATTCACCATGGAATACTATGCAGCCATAAAAAAGGATGAGTTCGTGTCCTTTGTAGGGACATGGATGCAGCTGGAAACCATCATTCTCAGCAAACTTTTGCAAGAACAGAAAACCACATACCGTATGTTCTCACTCATAGGTAGGAATTGAACAATGAGATCACTTGGACACAGGAAGGGGAACATTACACACTGGGTCCTATTGTGGGCAGTGGGGAGTGGGGAGGGATAGCATTAGGAGATATACCTAATGTAAATTATGAGTTAATGGTTGCAGCACACCAACATGGCACATGTATTCATATGTAACCAACCTGCACATTGTGCACATGTACCCTAGAACTTAAAGTATAATAATAAAAAAGAAAGAAAATAAAGAAGATGGCAGGAGAGAAGGCAGGAATAAGTTGGAAAACTTGAGACAAGACACAGAAAACAAAAACTTCCAGCCCTCTCCTCCCTTGGTTGCCCCCTGCGCCTGCCCCTGCCCTGGTGGCAGGACAGGTGCCTTCTACCTGAAATTGCCTAATGGAATGGGTGGAGTCAAGTGAATCCAAAGGGATGGAGGAGAAGGAGGGCATATATAGGCTATGAAATCATGGGAGTATAGAAAGAGGTCTGACCCCAAAAAGACAGGCTCAGACAACAGAGGGACAGTGGGAAGGCCCCCGCACTGGGTTAACAGAACAGTGTGAGGTAGGAAGAGGAGCCACAAAACTGAAGCCAAGGGTGCTGAAGACAAGTTCACTACTTCACAACCGCCTGTCCCTACACCCATGTGGCCAGGAACCACAATCAAGAAAGGCACTGATAGAGCTCTATCTTATCTGCAAAGCCTTTTCTGAAACCATCTAATCTACCCCTCCAGCAGGAATCACTCATGCTTTAGAGCTGTAAGGCCTGGGCTGAGATGCATATCTGGCCCAAGGTCCCATAGAAGGGAGGTGCAAGTCTCTGATTAGAACCCAGATCTTCTGCTTCAAATTTTAGGTCCCCTTCTCCCACCCTCTCCAAACAACTCAGCATCAAGAAACGGAAAAGAAAGGCAAAGGATCCTTCATACTGCAAAGTGGGTTAACGTTCACCATAATTTTCAGGTTTCTGCTTCCCGTCTCCCCCTTGAGCTTGGTTTCCAGGAAGGAAGCCCCAGATGTGTTCTCAAATGGGCTGTTTACAAAGACATGGAATCAAATTAAGGGCCATGTCTCAGTAGAACACCAGCTGGACGCAATGGGCCTCCAGGCCAGGACAGATGGGGTGAGGTCAGGAGTTGGAAGCCTGCCCCTAGGTATAACTTTCCTGGCTGATGTGTATTAGACTTTGAGGAATAAGTAAAGAAAGAAAGGAATCAACCAACCAATGAGAATTTCAAGACTTCAAGTAGTCTCCAACCAAAAGAAGCTTTTTGAACCTCAATAAATCAGTCTCTATGGCTTTGTTGGTGGTAGGCGGGGGGCGCACATGAGTGTGTGCATATTTACCATGTTTCTAGCTTCTATAATCTTGGTGCTTTAACATCTACCTGACACACCTCACTTTAGATAATAGGATGATATGCTTGCAGTCACCTTGCCTGGACTCCTGCCTCCCTCATCATCTCAATCTCTCCTCAGGAGTCTTCTTCCTCCAGAGGGCACAGTTTTCAAATACAAACCAACCAATACACAGCCCACACCCCAACCACCTCCTTTATGGAGCTCTCATACTCCAGGCCACCATCCACCTGTCCTAATCACCCCAGGGCCAGGAACCGGAAAACCAAGGACACCCACTACGTCCCAGAGCAGGCCAAAATGACTGAAACTGACCACTCCTAAGCCTGATTACTCTGCCTTACCTGTTCATTCCCATGAAAACCACAAGTAAAGACTCTTGTACACAGTTGCACCCTTTCCTTCTGCCTCTTGACCTATGCTGGTGCTTTCCCACATGCCCCACCATGGTGTAATATATCCCCTCCTCTTGGGAATTGTAACAAACTGTCTCTTCAGCGGCAATCACCTCCTGATCTGTTGGCCTTACTATTCCTCACACTTTTTATGAATACACTATATTTTAGAAGTGTATGTGTGTGGCAGTGGGGTAGGGCTTTGGGGTGGAGGATCTGATTCCTCATCTATCTTGAGAAAAAATGGAGATTTCATTTTTTCCCTGATATGGAAACATAAGTTTCTGACACCTAATAGATTCTAAACATAAGCAAATGAAGTTTCTTATGGGTTGTAATGAACTTGCAATAGAGGTTATTTGAATGGAACTTAGAAGAGCTCACCTCATTCCGAAGTGCTCTCCATCACCTAATGTACTCTCCTGTTTCTAACCACATGGTGCTGACACCAGGGCCATCACCTGCTTCTTTATTTGCAAGATGCCATTTCCTGGCCGTCATGTTGGCAACTTGTCTGTCACTGCACTCCCTAAAGAGGCTGTCAAGTTCTTCTTTACAATGCACACACACCACAACAATGGAATAAACAGTGACTCAAAGGTAGGGTGTCTGAGTTGTTTAAAGTGCCAAATAACATTAATGATAGGTACCTGCAACTGTATTTGGTTGGCACTGTAACTTGTGGAATACTATATACCCATCAAAGCCCTGGCAGTATGGGCCATGGGAATGAAGATTTGCTGACCTGGTCGCTGATGGTGGCTTAGGGGCATTTTATTCACTCTTCATCTGGGTACCATGCCTCTTCCCCTTTCCTCCAATGCTGCTGAGAATTTTCTGGCATCCCCCTCCTTAACATGTCAGCTAGTAGCTGATCTCTTGGGACTTATACGGTCTTGAGATGTGGCCACTGCTAAATTCCATGCCCTGTGAGCCCTGCCTGTCTGTCCCAGGACTCAAAGAGAAATGTAAACATTTAGCTAATGCTTAACATATGGGCCTTGGAAGAGTATCACCCATGAGGCAAGTATTTTCAAAGAGTAAAATATCCTGCTAGTAATGTAATTTAGAATCGCCAGTTACTCAATGGCAACAAAAGCCAAAATTGACAGAGGGGATCTAATTAAACTAAAGAGCTTCTGCATAGCAAAAGAAATGACCACAGAGTGCACAGGAAACCTCCAGAATGGGAGAAAATTTTTACAATCTACCCATCTGACAAAGGGCTAATATCCAGAATCTACAAAGAACTCAAACAAATGTACAAGAAAAAATCAACCCCATCAAAAAGTGGGCGAAGGATACGAACAGACACTTCTCAGAAGAATACATTTATGCAGCCAACAGACACATGAAAAAATGCTCATCATCACTGGCCATCAGAGAAATGCAAATCAAAACCACAATGAGATACCATCTCACACCAGTTAGAATGGCGATCATTAAGAAGTCAGGAAACAACAGGTGCTGGAGAGGATGTGGAGAAATAGGAACACTTTTACACTGTTGGTGGGACTGTAAACTAGTTCAACCATTGTGGAAAACAGTGTGGCGATTCCTCGAGGATCTAGAACTAGAAATAACATTTGACCCAGCAATCCCATTACTGGGTATATACCCAAAGGATTATAAGTAATGCTGCTTTAAAGACACATGCACACATATGTTTACTGGCACTATTCACACTATTCACAATAGCAAAGACTTGGAACCAACCCAAAAGTCCATCAATGATAGACTGGATTAAGAAAATGTGGCACATATATACCATGGAATACTATGCAGCCATAAAAAGATGAGTTCATGTCCTTTGTAGGGACATGGATGAAGTTGGAAACCATCATTCTCAGCAAACTATCGCAAGGACAGAAAACCAAACACCGCATGTTCTCACTCATAGGTGGGAACTGAACAATGAGAACACTTGGACACGTGGTGGGGAACACCACACAACAGAGCCTATGGTGGGGTGGGGGGAGGGGGGAGGGATAGCATTATGAGAAATACCTAATGCAAATGATGAGTTGATGGGTGCAGCAAATCAACATGACACATGTATACATATGTAACAAACCTGCACGTTGTGCACATGTACCCTAGAACTTAAAGTATAATAAAAAAAAAAATTTCTTTTTAAAGAATCACCAGTTACTGTTGGGTAGGATAAAGAAAGTTTCTAGATGACAGACTTTCCTTCCTAATTTTTTTGTTTTTTTTTGAGATGGAGTCTTGCTCTGTCGCCCGGGCTGGAGTGCAGTGGCCGGATCTCAGCTCACTGCAAGCTCCGCCTCCCAGGTTCATGCCATTCTCCTGCCTCAGCCTCCCAAGTAGCTGGGACTACAGGCGCCCGCCACCTCGCCCGGCTAGTTTTTTTTTTTGTATTTTTTTTTAGTAGAGACGGGGTTTCACCATGTTAGCCAGGATGGTCTCGATCTCCTGACCTCGTGATCCACCCGCCTCGGCCTCCCAAAGTGCTGGGGTTACAGGCTTGAGCCACCGCGCCCGACCCCTTCCTAATATTTTCAAAGACCCAGAGAAGATTAAGATTGCCTATATAAGCTAGAAGAAAAAATTGGACATCCTTCTACTACCTACTGATTTAATGGAGTCCCCTTTGCTGTCTGTAATGGGTTGAATCTTAGATTATCTGGCGGGGCCCTAAATCCAATGAGAAAAAGAGGAGAAGGTATAGTAGACAGAAAGAAACACACGGGAGACCATGTGAAGACAGAGGCAGAGATTGGAGTGATGCTGCCATAAGCCAAGAAATGCCTGGAGCTACTAGAAGCTAGATAGAGGCAAGGAAAGATGCTTCCCTAGAGCCTTCAGAAGGAGCATAATCCTGCAAACAACTTGGTTTGGGACTTCTGACCTCTGTAAGTGTGAGAGCATCTTTCTGTTAAGCCTCCCAGTTTGTTACAGAAGCCCTAATATACTCTGAAATACATATTCAAATATATATATCCAAAGAGCAAAATACACAAATAATAATGCAAAAACCTGTCATTTTCTCAAAATATTTGAAAATCACTGGGTTTCAACTGCATCTAGCAAGTTGCATCTAACTTGTTCCCTGTGAGCAGAAAAAGCTAACTGATCAAATCTTAGGGAATGAGAAGACAGGATTGGCATTCCCAGCAAAGCCCAGTGGCTCATCCACCTGCTCTTCTGCATTAAAGCAAGCCTGCTCCTGTGGTTTCTAAATTATCACAGAGAGGTGATGTCAAGTTGAGCCTGGAACCTTTCCAGAGTTGGCAAACCCATTATTCCACTTGACAATTTTATTGCTTATGCAGTCCTACAGAGGTTTCCTTAATATTCCAACTGAAATTTCATTGTTCTGGCTATTTGTAAAAGCCATCTCTTAACCAATATAGAAGTATTCTTCGAAATGTACCTTACATGCTAGATTCAGAAAAGTGCAATGTCAGGATTGCACAGTCTGACATAGTTCAAGAAATAACCAGTTTGCATTATTTTGTAAGATAAGACCATGAAACTCAACAATTACACTGCATTGACTCATTTTTTTTTTCCAGAGAAATTTCATCTTCTGTAATGACTGTGAGACAAAATGAGAACAAAATTGGGTGACTTCTGTGATCATTTTCCAAAGCCTCAGGGCTTCCTTTAGTTCTGCAGGGTTCGAAACACTTACTGTTTTTTTTTTTTCTTTCTTTTCATGGCTTGAGATTTTAGCAAAAAAAAGCCATAGAATACAAGAAGCTACAGATGTCTCTGAGTTTCTCCCAAGTGACTAGAAAATAAATAAACCATAAAGCAGAAGTATAACTCTCAGAAAACTACATTGTTTGAACACCAAATAATTCTCAAATACGCTCATTTCTTGAAATAGTTTCACAAAGATTTGGTTGCCGTCTCTATGGAGGAACATGTAGCACAGACTGAGAGTTTGGCAGTCAAGTAGTTTTTAACTAGTAAGGAAATGTCAGGAATTACCCAGAGCAAGATAAAAAGGAATTTGTATCAGTTGGCCTGCATGACTACTCTTAACATCGCAGAAGATTGTTAACCAATAGTGACTCAGACTTGTTCATAATTGGAATTTGAGTAAAAGAGAGATGACACAGCAATCTTTTTTTTCATCTTTTTCCCCCTACATGTTTAGTTTTGATATAAAAAACGAAGCTGAAAACATCAGGCTTGCCAATGTACATACATGGATGGTTGCCCTCAACTAAGGCATCCCCATATGTTCCCAGTGAACTATATATTTTCAAGCTCAACTCACTAAGTGGGCCAATCTTTTGCAAAATTTTATAATTACCAGAGTTTGGTCTTAATGACTCCTAATCCCAACCAGATTCAGAATAGAATCAAAATGAACTTATTCACACTGAGACATACATGGCTGGTATTTAATTGGGTCCATACCTAAAATATCAAATTCCTTTAATGATGAAGGTACAGTACAGTATGTACAGTATGTACCTGAACCACTATGTTTGCAACATTCAACTTGATAAGCCTGCCAGGGAAACAAACATAAAAACAAAAGCAAACTTTGAACAATCAAAGAATGCTATTTAAAATAGAAAAGAAGCATTAACTCAAAACTTAAAATCTCAGAAGGGGCAGCTCCATCAAGCGTGATTCACAGGCTCAGTCAAGTCCCAGGGATGGCCTTAACCGTCTATTGTGGTCATCACCAAATAAGGAAGAGATTTTGATGTCACATATGAGACACCAAGGGTCCCCAACCTTGTCCTCCAATAGATGAACTATAACCAACTGTGTAAGTATGAGAAAGGAAAGAGGAAAGCTGATCCCTCCCCGGATGCCCTGCTTCCCAAAAGAATGATGGCACTTTGTGGCCAGCGCGGTGCCTCATGCCTGTAATCCCAGCACTTGGGAGGCCAAGGCAGGCGGATCATGAGGTCAGGAGTTTGAGACCAGCCTGACCAACATAGTGAAACTCCATCTCTACTAAAAATACAAAAATTATCTGGGCATGGTGGCACATGCCTGTAATCCCAGCTACTCAGGAGGCTGAGGCAGAAGAATCTCTTGAACCCGGGAGGCGGAGGTTGCAGTGAGCCAAGATCGTGCCACTACACTCCAGCCTGGGCAACAGAGCAAGACTCCATCTCAAAAAAAAAAAAAAAAAAGAAAGAAAGGAAAAAGAAAACAAACAAAAACAAAAAAAGAACGATGACACTTTGTTAAGAACACAGCAATGGTTCCTTGAAAAAAACAACAGGGCAGAAAATGAGAGTACGTGAACTTGACAAGATTTCTTATTTTCAATCAGATTAAGTTGAGAGTAATATTTACATCTGAAAGGAGTTATACAGAAAACATTAATTTTATGTATATTTCTGTACCCCCAACTCACATAATATGCTAAATATCCATAAGGGAAAATAGTTAAATGGGGACTATGCCCTGGATTTCTATCAGTTAGTTCATTCTATTCATCTCTATTTTTATAGTTTCTTTAATTTAATAAATCCAAGGTCAAAAATCACTCTGGCTATTAACAGACCTGCCAGCAATGACATTTGCAGCATCATGGAAACAGATATTGCATTCTCTCCATCTAGCATTGATGATAGCTTCCAGCATTCTGTATCCTTGTTTAAATATATAAAAAAAAGACAATGCTTCCCTTCAGGGCAAACTTTGCAGCATATTTTACACTGTTGTTGCAGTTATAGAAGTAATGTTTATTTGGAAAGCCAGTGAAAAATCGTTAGGACTGACACACTGAGTGAGGCATAAATCAAATGATAAGGAACTGAGCAAGGGATAGCTCCATTCTGAATACTTGTAGTAGAGGTTCCCCCACTTGTTCTTACAGACACTCAGCACTGAATTTTTGAAGCCATCCCTTTTCAGCTTAGACAACTAGAATTGAATTATCTTTCCCTGGGTTTCACAATTTTTTTCTCTTTAAATTTAAATCATGGTAAGTAATGACTTTTCTCAGAGGCTTCCAGGGACCAAACTGTAAAATTACTTACTGAAGGAAGGGATTTGAAATGGAAGGGTAAAAAACACCTAAGAACTGAGATTTTGTGGGGTCTTTATGCAGAATTGTAAAGTCCAAGTAAATGGCAAGTCACAAAGCTGGCAATATAGGAGGCTTTATTGTGCAATCCTGCAGTTTGGAGACATGAAGCCACCAACATGGAAACCACCATATTTCCTCTGTCACCAAATAGCACAGAACAATATACAACATAAGATAGTCACTGCTCTAAATACGTAACTTAAGCATCCAAGAGCCCTGGATAAGGACTTACAAATCATTTGCCCCAGATAGGAGACATATCTGCTGGCCTTGGGGTCTCAACTTATTCCTTATCTACACCTAGGAGGGGTGGGGGCAGAGACAGAAATGAAAAGTTGTGTGTATATTGCATAATCTGGGAAAGCAGTAGAAAGTTAAAAAAGAATCATAGCAGCATTATTCCTAATAGCCAAAAAGTGATAACCCACCACATGCTCATAAACTGGAGAACTGATAAACAAATTGTGGGATATCCATTCAAGGAAATACAATTCAGCAGTAAAAAGGAATGAGGTGCTGATACATGTTATGGCATGGATGAATCTTGAAAACATTATGCTAAATGAAAGAAGGCAATCACGAAAGAGCATATCTTGTATGATTTCATCTAGATGAAATGTTCAGAGAGGCACAGCTATAGAGGCAGAAAGTAGAGTAGTGGTTGCCAGGGAATAGAGATGGGAACAGGAATGAACTGAAAATGAGCAAAAGGGATCTTAATCTGATCATGGTGATGCTTGCACAACTCGGCAATTTTACTAAAAATCATTGACATATTTAAAATGAGTGCATGGTACATAAATTATACCTTAATAATGTTGTTTAAAATAATCAAGGAGCAAAGCCCCGAAGGCATAAAGCAGACTTAAATGTGCCTCACAGGTGGCCTGTGGGGTTCAGGTTGCTCACATCTTGTTTTCATTCTATGCTCCCAATTCAGAGAAACAGAAAGACTTGAGTAAATTGCCAGGACATGTAGTCACCCAGGAAGCTGTATGATCTACAGTTTCATTAGGTTTGCTGTGGTCAATGATGGATTCTATTCAATGCCAGGTCTTGTTGTTGTGGATGTGGGTAAATTGAATTCCCATCTGATTTGCACACAGTTGGGGTTCAGATTACAGAGGCTAAAGATTACGTTCCGGTTATACATTTATCTGCAAGATGAGGGCAGTAGTACCTACCTTATAGAGTTCTGAGGATTAAATGAGTTACTAAATATAGAATTCTTAGCAAGGCCTGGCACACAGACCATATCCAATATATGTTAGTTGTCACTTCTTTTGCCCTTTGAGTATAGTTAAGGAATTTAAAATCTTTAGTAGCTAATTCTCCCAATGAAAATATTAATAATTTGTGCCAATGACATACAGTGTTCTATTACTAGAAAAGGTATCTACTTATTTACTTGATAACACTGGAATTCCTTACTATTATTCAAATAACTAGTTAGAGAAAAAGCAAAATATAAAATTCAATAACTGTTTTGTATATGGTACACTATTAAATTGAATAGTAATGAATAATTGCATATTAATTCAGTTATGATGTGTTAGAACTTTTTAGTTGAATGAGTGAGGGTTTTAAACTAATAGTCTAAGTTTTAGAGCAGTTTTAGGTTATCACCAAATTTGATCCAAAACTACCCCAACACGTGTACACACATACACACTGGTACAGCCTCTCCTATCATCAACATCAGGCATCAGAGTAATACATTTGTTACAATCGATGAATGAACACTGACGCATTATTATCAACCAACATTCAAGTATTACATTAGGGGTCATTCTTCTTGTTGAACATTCAATGGGTTTTGACAAATGTATGATGACATATATCCTCCTTCATAGTATGTACAAAATCGTTTCACTGCCCTAAAATTTTTTTGTGCTTTTCTCTTCATCCCTCCCTGCCCCAAACCACTGGCAGCCACTAATCTTTTTGCTTTTTCGATAGTGTTGCCTTTTCCAGAATGTCACATAATCGGAACCATACAGTATGCAGCTTTTTCAGATTGGCTTCTTTCACCTTAGTATATGCATTTACACTTCCTCCATGTGTTTTCATGGCTAAGAATGAGTTTTTAAATGTATTTAATAATGTTTCCTTGTAATGAGGTTATTTACAAAATTAAGTCTTTAAAGATACTAAAATTTTGTGTATATTCAAAAATAAATCACAATGAAGAATTCAATATTAACTTACAGATATGTTTAATTCTATGAAGTATTGAGACCTATAGAGACAGTTTTACTCAGTGTTTTCTTTATCTCACTAGAGCTGGCTGTGGAGACCATCGCAACTTCATTTGAACATAAATGACTGCCTGGCCATGGCGTGAAAGAAACAGAATGTGGCTATAGCCTAAGAAGCAGTCACCTAAACCTACCTTTGAACAACAGGTGAAAGGTACTTAAATCATTAGAATGGTAATTTGTCAAAGTTAAATACAATGCATGTGTCATTTATTGGATGAGATTAGATGCCTCCAACATCAATACCTCAAGTATGAAATATCCAATGCTTCCAAGGAAAAATTTTAAAATAAGAAGCCAGAATTGGAGAAATGGATGTTAGATAAAAGAATATCTTTCCCCTACAGCTTTCTGGAAGAATTTTATTAGAGTTGAAACAAGTCTTATAGATGATTTCAAAACAATCATTTCAACAAATGGACATGCTTGGAAGTAAGGTTAAAAGGGAATAGTAGTGAGAAGCAGGGAAGAATATTCTGAGAATCTACTATCTACAGAGTATCTTCTTTCTCAGACAGCCTTGTCAGATAGAACCTACTGAGATAATGGAAATGTTCTAAATTGGTGCTGTTCAATACAGTAGCCACCAGCAAACTGTGGCTATGCTTTTTCTAATAGCACAATGGCATTTATGTATTAAAGGAACATGTGCCCATAGAATGCATAGATTTTACAAGGTTACATGTATTTTTTAAAAACAGCTTTATTGAGATGTAATTCAAAAAGCATGAAGTTTACCTTTTTAAAGTGTACAACTGAGTGGTTTTTGTTATAGTCACGTGTGTCCTCACATGACAAAAAGAGATTTCTCCCTGGGGTCCCTTTTAATAAGGGCACTAATCCCATCACAAGGGCTCCACCCTTGTGACCTAGTTACCTCCTAATGGCCCCACCTCCTAATACCATCACTTCAGGATGAGGAGTCAACATAGGAATTTTAGAGACACAAACATTCAATCCATTCCAAGTATGTAGCTCATACTCAAATGTAAAATGACTCTGATGCCAAGAATCTTTCCCTAATGCCACCTTTTTTAAATAGTGGCTTTGATTTTGCTACTGAAGAAAATAAAATATTTCACCCCAAAATATATTTCTTTGACATATTTGGAGATGGCTGTTCAGAGAGCCAGCAGACAGAAGCAGCCCTGCAAAGCTGGCTTTTGTAGGAGAGATTTGCTCTGTAGAAGAATCTGCACTGATGCAGCCAGGCTTTCTCTGAGGCCCTTCGTTTTCCAAATCTAGGGAAGATTAACAGTCTGACTTCTTAAAGGTCTGAAAGAAACATTCACCATCTATTCTCTCTGAGGGCTGCTACCTATGAGGTTTCACCTACACAATAAGATGCTCTTTGCTAGCCGGGCCCCTTCTCCCCTCCATAACCTGTTTTTCCAAAATCCATGTCCCCAGTCTTTCTGTAACCTCAAGATGGTATATATGCTTCTACACCTCAGGGCGAGTCGGCAATCACTTTGAGGTTCCTTCTCATGTGGGCATTAATCCATCTGTATTTCTTTCTCCTTTTGTGAGTCGATGTCCAGTGAATCTTCGTAGGGTGGAGGAGTTTTCTCCTTGGCCCCTACACTACCTGATACATTAGGCGCAAAGAACTAATATTAAAGTTGCAAATTCCTCCCTCATAGACAGAAACTAAAACCTCGTTCCAAAAGAAAACTGGAGAGGAAGAGCCATATAATTCACCTACTCACACTCATCTTGAAAATCTCTCATTCTGGAGGAAGAAAATTCACTCATTTATCCCACTTTCTCAGGCACCTAATATAAACATTTGTCATTTACTACACTTTCATTAAAACTTTGCAGCAGCACACTTGAGAACTACAGAACATGGAAGTGCTTCAGGCATATTTAAAGTCATATCTTGGCAAGGCATAGTGGTTCATACCTGAAATTCCAGCATTTTGAGAGGCCAAGGCAAGAGGATTGCTTGGGCCCAGGAGTTCAAGACCAGCCTGGGCAACATGGTGAAACCCTGTCTCTAAAAAAATATATAAAAAATTAGTCAGGCTTAGTGGTGTGTGCCTGTAGTCCCAGCTATTCAGGAGACTGAGGTGGGAAGATCACTTGAGCCCAGGAGGTGGAGCCTGCAGTGAGCTGTGATCATGTCACTGCACTCCAGCATGGGCAACAGAGTGAGACCTATCTCAAAAAAAAAAAAAAAGTAGTATCTCACTAGTACTACAAGTATAGATATAAACCTCAATGCAGAAAGCATACCTATAACGTGCTAAGTAGATACTGAAATACCAGGAAGGAAAAACCATACCATTACCTCTCCCTTAGAGGAAAAATGCCATGCTATTCATACTATAAGTTTTCCAAATGGCTTTTTCATTTATGTAGATTAAATCAAGGAAAAACCAAACTTAGAAGCCCCAATAGTAGACATTTCACACAGTAAAGTGAGACTTGCTAATATTCTCCCCAAACATCTTGAATTGCACTACATTTAAATCCCTGTTCCTTCAGTGGGGAGAAGAAAGGCAATGACATCTTATTCTGTCACTTGACATTAGTGGATAGATTTTATAGTTCTATACAGCATTATTTCACCTCCTTTAATGTGCTCTTCAACATAATGATTTATGTTAATGATTATATAGCTATTTGAAAAAAATACACAGTGAACTACATTTTCAAAAGACCTATACTGTCAGGAGCAGTGTCTTACTTGGGTCTAAAAAGTTAGGAAAGTTTTACATTAAGTAGCAAAGGAATGACATCTTGACCTGAATCCAAAGCTCAAGATTAACTCTATATTGTCCGATGCTGGAAAATGTTTGCCAGACTGAATAAAGTGGGGAAAAAAGTGAAACCATGAAAATGAACTCAGCTTTGTTCAGACTTTTGTGTAGCCAGTTCTTTAATAAGTGTCAAGATTTGTAGGTTGCCCCTGAAGTCGGCTGAGTTGGGGGCAGAGTATGGCATCGATGCTGCATCAAGCTGCAAGCCAATCTCCCACTCCTGAGCATGAGTAGCCATTCCCATACCCTCTGAAACAATGGCAGGCAGGTATTCCAGCTCAGGTATTCTTAATATTTGTCCTTCACTGAAAATGACTGATATTCACATGGGAATATATTGTCTTTTTTGGAAGCCTTATAACATGTCATGAATGAGATGAACTTGGGTTAGACAAATTATTTCCCAACAGAGAACATACTTACTAGGCAGGTGAAAATTTAATATTGGGGATACTAGTAAATTTGTACTAGGTTATGTTTTAAGTAGGTCTGAGATAGAAAATCACCTAAACATTTTAGTAGGTCATTATTAGCAAAAGCAAAGTGTCCTGGCTTTATTACTTTCTAGAAATATGATCCTGGCAAGTTTCTTTAACTCCTCTGAGGCTCACTTCCCTCTTGTGAAAAGTAAGGATAATACAGTAGTCGTGTCTTTCTCCTACAAGTGTCATGAATGTTTAAGGAAACCCTGTTGAAACCTGTACCTAGGGCAAAATGAGCACTCAATGAATAGTGGCCACTATTCTCATTAATCAAAACACACTTCACAACTAATCATAGTGTTCTGTCACAAAGAATTGTTAGTCTATTCAATTTCTAAATTCTCTTTCAAAGACAAATAAACAAATGAATAAAATCAGTCAAATAAGATGTTAGACATCAGAAGCCAGGTGCTTATCCAGGTTTGCTGGGACCTGAAGTTTATACAATTTTAAGTGAGATCTCTTTAAGAGCATGAACACAAAATTATGAATGCAAAATTACATTAGATACAGAGTATTACAAAAGGTCTTTGCAACTGAAAAGCTCTGAAGCTTAAGAGTTGATAATTCATGGTAAATTTGTCCCTGCACAACTTTCTGATGAGCAACTCAAATATTTTGAGCTTCAGCTAGCGAGTCCAGTGAGATGAGTTTCTAGCCTTCCACAAGGCAGAAGTCACTCTTTTGGGAAGAATGTTTAGTAGGTGGGTAATAATGAATTGCCAAAGGGTTTGTTCAGCGTGAGCTTAGATGGGCCAATCCATGCAGAGGAAGTGTTTGACTGATAGAGCACAGCCTCTAGAATCAGCTTGAGCTGTTCTTTCCAAAAACTGCTCTGTGGACTTGTGCTGGTCAATGACAGATACTAACAGTGAGAATATTCCTCTGAGATACATTTCTGTCTATGCTGGTGGGTCCAGGTAGGCTCAGAATCTTCCCTGTGAGTCCACGCAGAGAGGCACATGCCCAGGAAAGGTCCCTGTCTCTGGTCCTGAAAGCCAGCCAACCCACGCTCTCTTCCTGGCCCTGCAGGCTCCCTCAGGCGTATGAGCTGTTATCGACTGGCTTTTCTCAGTCTGGTCAGAATATTCCATTCTAGGTTTACAGAATCAGTATATACCTATTCATTCCAATTTCAATTATGAATGTAATAACAATGGAAATACCAGAACAAAAGGAATACCCAGGCTCCATTTCTGAGTTTATGTTGAACTAGATAACAAGAGCAAAGACAAATTAACACAGGCATGTCAAAAAGTAATGAAGATCCATGTAATATGGTAAAAGGAAAGTTTTCTGTTGTCATTTTCCAGCATTCATATTTTGATATGTATGTGTGTATAAAAATTTGCAGGTCAACAAAAGTTGCCAAACTATTCTCTTTGGGAAAGGATTATTTCTTTTTCTTCATTTATACTCTACTTTTGCTGTTAAAATGTTCCCTCTTGGAAATGCAACTGAAAACCACAATAGGAGATCCCCATGTACTCATCAGAATGGCTACAATGAAAAAGATACATTAATTAAAAGTGAATCATTCCCATCAATAGTTTCTGATGAAATAGATTAAAAAGATATGTGCAAAGTAAGTTAATCTTTAATAATCTGTAGAGTTCCTAAAAGCATTCTTCAACATTAATTTTTAAGTTCATAATCCCATGTATCTTTGATATTCACATTGGATTGAATTGAATTCAGTGAAATATCAAGCAAAACATGTGAGTCCAAATATTTTGACTGGTCATACATAGAAAGAACAGTTAATATTTAGAAGCAAAACTCAGTAGGTTTACAAATTTTGTGATTTTTTAAAAATGATTTTCCTTTAAAGTCAAGCAATTTGTTAAAAAAGGTTTACAGATGTTTACAATAGAGCCTCCTATTAAAATTTCAAACACATTAAATTTTTTAAAGAAAAAGATACAGAATGGCAAGTGTTGAGTAGAGGTGGAAACGCAACTGGAATTCTCACACACTGCTGTAAGAGAATGAATTGGTGCTAACACTTGGGAAAACTGGAAGTCAATACTGAAGTTGAGCCTAAGAAAAATACCTTTTGGCCCAACAGTTACACTCTTAGATATGTACCCAACACAAATACACAGACATATTTACCAAATGGCATGTAGTAGGATGTTCACGTCAGCACAATTTGTAATAGGTCATCATTGAAAATGACTCAAATGTCCATCAACAACTTAATGACTAAGTAATTTGTCATATATTCATTCAATAGAATTCTATAACATTGAGAATAAATGAACTACACCTACATACCACTACATTGATGAAACTCACACACACAGTGTTGAGTGAAAGAAACTAAATACAAAAGAATACATGCTATATGATTCCATTAAAGTTTGAAAAAGGTAACACTAATCTGTGATGTTTGAAGTTAGGATAGACATTAGCCCTGGCTGGGTAGTGGTGCCAAGGAGGCGTGACAGGCTTCAGGTGAGCTAGTAATGCTACGTGTCTTGTTCTAGGATGTAACTGCAAGCGTGTGCTTACTTTATGAAAATTCCTTGAGTTGTCCACTTATGACTTGCCCGTTTTTCTGTATGTTATACCTTAATAAAAAGTTTACTTTAAAATATTCCCTATTGGGATCTAATTAAACTAAAGAGCTTCTGCACAGCAAAAGAAACTACCATCAGAGTGAACAGGCAACCTACAGAATGGGAGAACATTTTTGCAATCTACTCATCTGACAAAGGGCTAATATCCAGAACCTATAAAGAACTCAATCAAATTTACAAGAAAAAAAACAACCCTATCAAAAAGTGGGCAAAGGATATGAACAGACACTTCTCAAAAGAAGACATTCATACAGCCAACAGACACATGAAAAAATGCTCATCATCACTCACCATCAGAGAAATGCAAATCAAAACCACAATGAGATACCATCTCATACCAGTTAGAATGGCGATCATTAAAAAGTCAGGAAACAACAGGTGCTGGAGAGGATGTGGAGAAATAGGAACACTTTTACACTGTTAGTGGGACTGTAAACTAGTTCAACCATTGTGGAAAACAGTGTGGCGATTCCTCAAGGATCTAGAACTAGAAATATCATTTGACCCAGCCATCCCATTACTGGGGATATCCCCAAAGGATTATAAGTCATGCTGCTATAAAGACACATGCACACATATGTTTACTGTGGCACTATTCACAATAGCAAAGACTTGGAATCAACCCAAATGTCCATCAGTGACAGACTGGATTAAGAAAATGTGGCACATATACACCATGGAATACCATGCAGCCATAAAAAAGGATGAGTTTGTGTCCTTTGTAGGGACATGGATGCAGCTGGAAACCATCTTTCTCAGCAAACTTTTGCAAGAACAGAAAACCAAACACCGCATGTTCTCACTCATAGGTGGGAATTGAACAATGAGAACACTTGGACACAGAAAGGGGAGCATCACACACCGGGTCCTATTGTGCGGAGGGGTGGGGGAGAGGGATAGCATTAGGAGATATACCTAATGTAAATGATGAATTAATGGGTTGCAGCACACCAACATGGCACATGTATATATATGTAACAAACCTGCACGTTGTGCACATGTACCCTAGAACTTAAAGTATAAAAAAAAGAAAGAAAGAAAGATGACTGTAAAAAAAAAAATTCCCTATTTTTTTGAAATGATGGAGATCATCACTAGATTGTCCCCCAGTTGAAACAAAAATGTCCAAGACTGAAATCACCAAGTCTGCGAACTGTTTATCTACAGGCTGCTGAGAAATTCAAGCATAAAGAACCAAGTCACATGCTTCTCTATTTTTAATTGGCGGGGGAGGGGCTGTGCCAAAGGTGCAATAAGCTAAGTCATCAGAAATGGTGGCTTTCCAAATAGCAAGATCTACAAATTTCGTAGAACTCTCCATTATGCAATGCTTTCTAGAAAGAACTGTAGCATAGTCACACTTTTTTTTTTTTTTGAGACCGAGTCTCACTCTGTCACCAGGCTGGAGTACAGTTGCGCGAACTTGGCTCACTGCAACCTCCGACTCCCCAGTTCAAGATATTCTCCCACCTCAGCCTCCCGAGTAGCTGATTACAGGCACATGCCACACACTCAGCTAATTTTTGTATTTTTAGTAAAGACGCGGTTTCACCATGTTGGGGAGGACGGTCTCCATCTCCTGACCTTGTGATCTGCCCACCTTGGCCTCCCAAAGTGCTGGGATTATGGGCGTGAGCCACCGTGCCCGGCCGATAATCACACATTATAGGCAAGCACATCTTCTCCAAATGTTTTCTTGTTTCTTGCCATTCTCTACTTTGCACACATCTTGCTTTGTCATTATGTACCTTCTTTCAAGAGTTTAATCAATAGATTTAAAAACGCTCATTCTAAAACAACTTTCCATGAACTTTTTTCTACTCTGAGATTTTCCTTGCTCACCTCCAGTTTTCATTTCCTGTCTCTTCACCTGTTTTTAACTTATTACAAAGTTAATTTGAAATGTCTAACCTGCTTCAACATTCAGTTCATATCAGGGTAGTTTTAATCAAAAACATTTTGAAAATTTAATTAAATATGAGACAGTTTATCTCAGCCCACTATTGTAGTTCCAAAACAACTTTCCTTTTCAATAAAGATGAGGTCACAATGACTGAAGCAGATGTTAGACCCCTATGAACAATTCTCACAAATGAATCTGGTGCTTTATCTTCTGAAATCTGGCCAAGAAACCAGGCCAGAAGTTTTGCACTTAAGACCAATACAACCATGAAGGAAATCTAAAATTTGAAAATTAGAAAAAAAATGCTCTCTCGTGTTTAAATTATGAAAATTAAAAGGCCCATAATATAAATAAAATGAAAAATCAAATCCTATGGATAAAGGGAATAAGGAACAAAAGGAAAATGTTTCTCCCTCCTACTTGTTCCATAAATTATACAGCTATATTATCTGTTTTGTGTTTTGCTGCTGATAATTATACACATTTTTTGAACTTCTAGTAGTTACCTTTATTAGTGTATTATATGTTCAAACATCTGTTTCATGTGTTACTAATTTTAGACAGGGTCTATTAACAATCAACTCTAAGAGAAATCAATGCACATCGCTTCCTCTTAACTCCCCTTCCTGCTCCATTGTCAATTTCGATTTGCTATATTATGTTTTATGTTACTCACTGGTTATCTTTGGGATTTTCATCATTGCATTTATAATATAATTTAAGCCTCTATTGCTTCATATATTCATTTTAGGCAGTATCTTTTTACTTCTGACTATGAAATATAAGGAAATCCACATCCCTGAATGTCTCCCACATCCTCTCCTGCCATGAAATTTTGTTAATGCTACATAAATTATTGAATTATTAATGACCCATTAGGAAGACATACAATATTTGCATTCTCTTCTGTAATCCTGCTTCACACAATTGGTTAGACCTTTGATTGAACTGGACATAATACTCATTTCATCTCCTATATTAATTTCTTGTTGAAGAGATCTCAGAATCAAGGTTTTTGTTTCAAGAGACCTCATAAATGTCATATTCAGTTACATGCTCAAAAATGTCTCTTTTTTGCCTTTCTACTGAATGGCAATTTGGCTGAGCGTAAGAGTCTTGGCTTTCGCTGCTGTTTTCCCACGACATCATAGCCGTTAGGCTACTCAAGACTAGGCTTAGAATCCTATGGAGGACTCCAGAGGGAGCCTTACTAACCAACTCCTTCGCTCCCCAGGTGACTTGCTTTTGATCACATCGGGACTTACAGGATTCTTGATCCTCCTCACCATCTTCAGTGCAAATAGAAGGTCTGCATATGGTTTGTGGGGGAGATTTTTGCATGTTTGTGAAGATTCCGTGTTTTAAAACTTCTTTGCCTTCAGCTGAGATAAACTTTTGCATAGCTGACTGCCACCCACTGCTCCCCTCCACACAGCACCTCTACCAGCTGGCCTGGCCTGCTGCACACACTGCATGTCTGAGTGACTCCTCCTTCAACCTTACCTCACCATGGCTCTCTAGGGGGGACAGAGATACCCACACCCAAAGCCTACTCTTTCAGGCCCACTTGCTGGGCCTTTCCCATCTGCCTCCCCAATTTATGGAGCTCTCCCTTTTATTCTAGCCCCCTGTGTTTAGGCTAAATATCATTGTGACAATTCCATATTGACGTTGGTAGCTTTGGATGTTAGTTTGACAAACTTTTATAGCTTGCTTCCTTGGTTTCATTAAACATGGTGTTTTTGCTTTGCATTTTTTTTGTTGTTGTTGCTGTTTCCCATTACTTTATGAGGGGAACATCATAACTCTGACATCTTTAAAAAGCAAATTTCTCCATTATTCAATTTACAGAAGTTTTGGGTTCCATAAAGTAAGACCAGCCTTAGCCTATAGACAGATGAATTATTTACTTTCATTTGGTTTTAATTAGTTTATGGTCAAAGTGTGTTTTTTAAATGCCCCTTTTTTTTTTTTCCAGGTCTTCTGCACAGTGAAGGCTTATTCAAGGTCCACTTTTTTTCTTTTTCTTTCTTTTTTTTCTGGAGGCATTTCCTTCAGTCTTTGCTTATTGGAAAGTGGGGGACCCAGGACAAGTGTCTTCAGTTCTCACTGCAGGTGACAAGAAATTACCTGGGTCCTCCTGTGTATTTTACCTTTGGGCACGGTTGGAATTCCCAGGGAGTCCCCATTTCTTCTCTCTCTTCTAGCATGAGAAATGAAATCACAAAGCAGCCTCATTCTCTGCTTCCCTCTCACTCATAGAAATATGACAGACAGTGAATGCTTCTCTGAGAGTTTCCTTTACTTATGGCCTAAGTAAGCTCAGAGGTTGACTTCAGTGGATGGAGAATGCTGAACATCTAAATAGGGTCATCAGCTGATTGCAACAAAAGCTTCATCAATGTAAAATCTACAGTTTCATTTCCAACCATGGTTCGTTGTTAAAATAAGTTGCTGACCGCTCAGTGTAAGGGTTTGTAACTGTTTTTAAGTGATGATATAGAAATAACTTATGTTATCAGCCCTCATGAATTTAATCTAGTTAAATCTATCCTTAATACTTTGAGTATTCCTGCTAAACAACTGTTCATAAATTAGATTTCCCCAGCAGGAAAAAATAAGTTCAATATATGGATATCAAATATATATTTACACATGAAATACTGCTTCAAATGAAAATTGATGGTATTATTTTAAATTACATAATTCTGCTTGGAAAAATTTGCAATAATAATGAAATATATTATAAAATATCTGTATATATATAATAATACAACACAACATTTATAAAAACTGAAAATTAAAAAATAAAACTAAGCACATTTCACTGTAATATTTAAAAATAATGGCTTCCACTGTGATGAACAATTTAAATAATAATTTAAATGAACTGATACTACCTTAGATGACAGACCAAAATTCAATATTGTGACACTTCTATGAAATAATTAGAATGAGTAAAAATTTTACTTATTATTATTTACTATTTGTTAATATTTCCTCTCAAAAATTATCACCTATGTTTTCACATGTATAATTCAACTAATTCTGGGGTGAATTTTTGTGTCAATATTACAAGGTACTTTTAAAAATTCAGGGTCAGGCATTGTGGCTCATCCTGTAATCCCAGACCTTCGGGAGGCCAAGGCGGCAAAAACATTTGAAGCCAGGAGTTCGATACCTCTCTGGGCAACAGAATGAGACTTTGTCGCTACCAAAAAACAAACAAACAAACAAAAAATTAGCCCAGCATGGTGGTGTGTACCTGTTGACCTAGCTACGCGGGAGGCTGAGGCAGAAGGATCACTTGAACACAGGAGTTTAAGGCTGCAGTGAGCTATGGTCACGCCACTGCACTCAGCCTGGGTGACAGAGCAAGATCCTATCTCAAAAAAATAAAAACATAAAAAATAAAAATTCTAGATATTATAAGATGATAAACAGTGCCAGAATTCTTATAACAAATGGCCATGGAAAAGATTAAATATATAAAATATTAAAGACATATTCTAGAAAGAATATCAAATTTATCTAGCCTGCATTCCTGTACCCAAATCTGAAGAAAGGAGCTTTTCTTCAATCAGATTATATAATTAAACACAATATTCCCAACCAGGCTGAATCACTATATTATTACAGCCACCCCCAATTAAGCGCACGAAAAGAGAATTATACAACCACTTTTGTGGCAATGAAAAATATTACTCATGTTAACTACTTGTCTCAGAAGAGTGGATAATAGATTCCACATAATTTCATATCCTATTTGTAAATGCCAATTCTACTGGTATGAATTAGTAAAAATGTCGTTTAAGATTTAAGGTGACTTTTTAGGAGAAGGGGATATTATTATAATGTTATTTTGGGAAATAATGAAAGCATCCATTTGAATCGCTAAAAATTGTAATTGGTACCCTCCCTCAACAAATAAAGGGGCAAATCAAGAAGGTAACTGGCCAGGCGCAGTGGCTCACACCTGTAATCCCATCACTTTGGGAGGCCAAGGTGGGCAGATCACGAGGTCAGGAGATCGAGACCATACTGGCGAATGCGGTGAAACCCCGTCTCTAGTAAAAATACAAAAAAATTAGCCAGGCGTGGTGGTGGGCGCCTGTAGTCCCAGCTACTTGGGAGGCTGAGGCAGGAGAATGGCGTGAACCTGGGAGGCGGAGCTTGCAGTGAGCTGAGATCGTGCCACTGCACTCCAGCCTGTGCAACAGAGTGAGACTCTGTCTCAAAAAAAAAAAAAAGTGACTGAAGAATAAAAAAGTATGCTCCATTTTTGGCAAATCTAGGAGGCCGACTCCAAATTATTTGTAATGGGTGCTAAAAGCAGTGGCATATATACAGAAGGTATGCTGGGCAAAAAGGGAGGGAATATACTTACATCATTATTAATAATCTACACAGTGGTTCTCTGGAGTAGGTATTATTGTGCCAGTTTTACATATATGGCAATCTAAGCAAATAAATTATATAAGTTTGCCAAGGTTTCAGCAGGAATGACTGAGAAGGTTTGAACTTCAACCCAGGACTCTTTCTAAGCCCACTATGCTCAGAGCCTTATCTATAATACATTCCCAATCCCCCAATATAACAATTTCAGATTTGGCTCTGCCTTCCTCTCCCTTATTTACATAATCCCAATGCAACCCAATTTTTTTTTTCCTGCAAAACACTATCATCCCAAGAAACACTTTACACTTATTCCCTGGTGAATCATAATGCTATTTCATTCATGATAATTTTCTATTAACCATCAGCTTGCCATCCCAACAACATACCATATCTTTGCTTACTAGTTTGTTTTTCTACAACTGGCTTCAAACTTTTGCATAGTTTAAGACAATTACACTAATCTTTATTTAGCATTTACCCTTCCAATATACTTTAAAAAAAAAACTAGAGATTTTAAAATTCTCATACAAAAGGTATTTCAAAGGCAAAATTACATCTCAAATCTTAAGAGTATTTCTCTTAAGGTTTACTGTTTGTAAAGAAGATTTCTTTTCTTTTTCCTTATAGATTTCTTGTTCATAAAGTAGCTTAATCAATGCTTTTCATGAATTCAGAGAAAAAGTTATTCTTGGGCTCTTTGTCAAATTTCTAAGCCTTAAGCATGCCATATATTGTTGTATTTTAAAGAGCTAGAGAGATTAATAATGTTTTATGAGATGTGAATAGATTTAGAGTTCAATAAAGTACAGAATTAACAGGATTGAACTACACTGGCTCAATTAGTGACAAATTAGATTTGCTACCATCCCTCCCAGTCTCCCAATATCCACAAATCATGTGTTCATATCACAAAATGTAGACTGATCCAATGGGGAATTGGCAGTGGGTAATAAAAATCAGCAACATGAGGAATTACAAAGGTTCCCCAGTTCTCCAAGCGTTCACCATCATTAGCCTGGTTGACAGTTCTATCCATGTTTCTCTGGGTAGAAGCCCAGTACCACCTGGGCTATTGGGAAAGTTACTCAGCCTTTCTGAATTTGCTAGAAAAAGGGTTACAGGTGCAATTTCTAGAAGAAAAGGAAGCGTCTTCTTAAACTGATGCTAAAATAGATCTGAAAGGCAAGGTCACACACATCCATAACCAGGCTGTGAGCACTCACCCACCTCTCTCACCATCACACATTACAGGAGGTGGAGGACTGCCTCCTTTTACACAGTCTACCCACCCACCCACCCATCTACTAATTCATCCATCCATCCATCCGTCCGTCCATCCATCTGTCCGTCCATCCATCCATGCTTTCATCTGTCTGTTCATCCATCCATTCATTCATTAATTCATTCATTCATCAATCCATCCATCTTTCCATCCATTATTCATCTACCACTGAATGCCTGACTGGGATGAGGCTGGAATTTCTTGTACTCATTTTTAACCAGATTTAACTTTTATCTTTGAAAAAATAAACAAAAACCTTGAAGGAGTTTGATTACTATATTTTTCCTGCTTTGTGTGTGCTTAGAGGGGGTTGTAAGGATGGGTAAAGGAGATTTTCAGAGTTAGATTTATTCCCCCTCCCCACTATGGTGGATCAGGGGAGATCTCCATACACTTGGAATTTAGCACTTGCCATCTACTGAAGGCTGCAAAAACAACAACAAGAAGCCAGAAACAGCCTCCAAAGAAAGTCAACACTTGTCTGCAAAGGTCAGTGAAATCTCACTAAAGTACAAAAAGATAAATGCTCTTGGTTAGGAATCTGCTGTATATGATTTATTGAATGGGGCTCAGTACTATTTCAATACTTAGTATTATAAAATCAGCATTTTCCTGACAGGGTCAAAGCATTAAAATTCATCCTCTCTGACTTCCTAATGATGGTGAATAATAAAGAAAATGGGTTGGTTTTGACAAGGACTGCAAATGCGGATGTGAGTGGGGAGACAGAGAAGAGGTCTAATGTAATATCAAAAGATTTTTAAAAGTGGGGGAGGGTCTGCTGGCTGAGAGAAAGAAGAGGAGAGAAGACATGGAATTTGAGCGGTACTGGAGGGAGTAGGATTTGGAAAACAGAGAAAGTTGAATGATAATTAGGGGAAAGTTTTGCAGTAAAATGTGATGACCCCCACATCTCACACACATACATTCACACTGAATGACCTCAAGACTTTCAGCAAAGACCTACATTGTTTTTGCAAGGCTTCCTGGCGTTGTGTTTGTGTGCTTTATTTTTATTTTTTGAATGGTGCAGCCTGCTGAGGTGAGCCTTAGGCAAAAGCAGGCAGTCTAGATAGACACCAGTGATGTGTACTAAGGGACTTGAGAGTGAAAAACAAAAGAAGCACTAACAGAAGCCAATTCAAAGCCCACTTGGGGCAACTGCTCTTCCAAACAACTTTAGTCACATAGTACTTTTTCCAATTCCAAATTAAATTAAGGGAATGCATACATTAATAAAACACCAAATAACATCTTCATAATTTCTCTGGCAACATATGATGCTGCTTATAAAGGAAAATGACTTTGGGACATAAATATGGAAGGGGAAACCTACTTTCAGGTTTTGTTCATGAACTTAGTAATATGAGGCTGCAGTTGAGGTCATGCTGCTGTAGTGATTTTCTCCAAAGCAACGGCAAATGTGGAGACCAATAAATAAGCGTCATCAGTGCTCACAACCTCAAGCTCATGATAAATCATGTGCAGGTAAAAAACGCTGATGTGAGAAAAGAGGTCAGCGACAGTTTCACATATTTAAAATTATATTAACTATCAAGTAACAAATATAGACAAATGGAATATGCTCCTAGTAATCTCCTGATCAATCCTGACCTGTTCTCAGGAAGAGGTGAGTGGTTTTTCATCAGCCTTCTTCTCTTCATTTCTCTTCCCCTCTAGACATCCCTCTTAGCAATTTCAACTCTCACATCCCTAGAGGTGACTCCTAAGTACATTTATAGGCCTGACCTCTTTCTTGAGCTCCAGACCCAGATTTCTAACTGACCTGCTGGGCCCAGCCAGATGGATGGCCTGCTGATGCCTCCCAATCAGCAGGGCCAAAATAGAATTCATTCACCCGGGATCTGCTGCATTTCCCCTCTTTGTGAATTAGAAAATCAAAGTACAGAGGCTAATCTACCAGTCCAAGGTCACTCAGTAACCAGTAACAGACAGGGTCAGAATTTGAATTCTGAGGTCCTACTTCCAAATCCCATCCCTACCTCATTCACCTTTCTCCTTTTCACTGCTACCATCCTGCCATCAATTGACTGTCTCTCCAGTGGAGTGACACAGTGATCTCAGCTGGTCTCTTCTCCCCAAGTCAGTTGTCTTTCTTTTCCTTCCTTTCCTGTTTATGGGTCCTCACTCATGGGTTTTGAACTCTGATCACATCATTCCACTTCTAAGTAGTAAGGCATCATTGCAGTTATACTTATGGCCTCGGAAACCAGGCTTCCTCATTTGAACCCCAGCTCTATCTCTTACTGGCTATGTGATGTTGAGCAAGTTCATCTCTCTGTATACTTGGTTTCCCAATCTGTGAAATGGGAATGGTTATATGACACACCACCTTATCATGAGGAATAAATGAATTGATATGTATAAAATGGACACATGGCTAGTGAGACATCTAGATCTGCTAAATGAATTATGAATTAATTTTCTCAGTTTGGTCTTTGCAGCTCTCTATAAAGTGACCCTTAACTCCTTTAACCACATTATATCATACACATGGCATTCCTATCAGGTTGATCTGACACTGCTCAACAAACATTTGCTTTCTACTTTCCTGCCTCTGTTATTTTTCCAAATATTTCCTTAGCTTTGGATGGCCTTCCCAGTGTGAGCTTATCATTCATAACCAAGCTCCAATGTCCTCTTCTCAGCTAGAATAGACCACACCCACCTGTGACCCTATCAAGGGCTCCAGTTCCAGGTCATACTGTCTGTATTTGAATTTCCTGCTCTTTCACTGATAGTTGTTACCCTGGGAAAGTCACTTAATCTCTTGATGCCTCAATTTCTTAATGGGGATTAAAATAGCACTTTTTTTATAGGGTCTTGATTGCCAAACTATGTACACTATGTGTACAGAGCATTGAATATCACCTGGCTCAAAGAAACATTCAATAAGTACTAGCAATTGCGAGGGTGGTGCCAAGATGGCCGAATAGGAACAGCTCCAGCCTCCAGCTCCAGGCATGAGCGACACAGAAGACGGGTGATTTCTGCATTTCCAACTGAGGTACCGGGTTCATCTCATTGGGGCATGTCAGACAGTGGGGTGCAGGACAGTGGGTATAGCCCAACGAGCAAGAGCCGAAGCAGGGAGAGGCATTACCTCAACTGGGAAGCCCAAGGGGGAAGGGAATTCCCTTTCCTAACCAAGGGAAACCATGACACACAACACCTGGGAAATTGGGTCATGCCCACCCTAATACTGCACTTTACCAAGGGTCTTAGCAAATGGCACACCAGGAGATTATATCCTGCACCTGGCTTGGAGGGTCCCTTGCCCACGGAGCCTCCCTCATTGCTGGCACAGCAGTCTGAGATCTAACTGTAAGGTGGCAACAAGGCTTGGGGAGGGGCACCCGCCATTGCTGAGGCTTGAGTAGGTAAATAAAGCAGCTGGGAAGCTCGAACTGGGTGGAGCCCACCACAGCTCAAGGAGGCCTGCCTGCCTCTGTAGACTCCACCACTGGGGACAAGGCATAGCCAAACAAAAGGCAGCAGAAACCTTTGCAGATGTAAATGTCCCTGTCGGACAGCTTTAAAGAGAGTAGTGGTTTTCCCAGCACGGAGTTTGAGAACTGAGAACGGACAGACTGCCGGCTCAAGTGGGTCCCTGATTCCCGAGTAGCCTAACTGAGAGACATCCCCACTAGGGGCAGACTGACACCTCATACCTCACACGGCCAGGTACACTTCTGAGACGAAGCTTCCAGAGGAACGATCAGGCAGCAACATTTGCTGTTCAGCAATATTTACTCTTCTGCAGCCTCCGCTGCTGATACCCAGGCAAACAGAGTCTGGAGTGGAACTCGAGCAAACTCCAACAAACCTGCAGCTGAGGGTCCTGACTGTTAGAAGGAAAACTAACAAACAGAAAGGACATCCACACCAAAACCCATCTATACGTCACCATCATCAAAGACCAAAGGTAGATAAAACCACAAAGATGGGGAAAAAGCAGGGCAGAAAAGCTGAAAATTCTAAACATCAGAGCGCCTCTCCCCATCCAAAGGAATGCAGCTCCTCACCAGCAACGGAACAAAGCTGGACGGAGAATGACTTTGACAAGTTGACAGAAGAAGGCTTCAGAGGATCAAACTTCTCCGAGCTAAAGGAGGAAGTACGAACCCAGTGCAAAGAAACTAAAAACCCTGAAAAAAGATTTGACGAATGGCAAACTGGAATAACCAATGTAGAGAAGTCCCTAAATGATGTGATAGAGATGAAAACCACGACACAAGAACTATGTGACAAATGCACAAGCTTCAGTAACCGACTCGATCAACTGGAAGAAAGGGTATCAGTGATTGAAGATCAAATGAATGAAATGACGGGAGAAGAGAAGTTTAGAGAAAAACGAGTAAAAAGAAATGAGCAAAGCCTCCAAGAAATATGGGATTATGTGAAAAGACCAAATCTATGTCCGATTGGTGTACCTGAAAGTGGCGGGGAGAATGGAACCAAGTTGGAAAACACTCTGCAGGATATTATCCAGGAAAACTTCCCCAACCTAGCAAGACAGGTCAACATTCAAATTCAGCAAATACAGAGAATGCCACAAAGATACTCCTCCAGAAGAGCAACTCCAAGACACATAATTGTCAGATTCACCAAAGTTGAAATGAAGGAAAAAACATTAAGGACAGCCAGAGAGAAAGGTCGGGTTACACACAAAGGGAAGCCCATCAGACTAACAGCAGATCTCTCGGCAGAAACTCTCCAAGCCAGAAGAGAGTAGGGGCCAATATTCAACATTCTTAAAGAAAAGAATTTTCAACACAGAATTTCATATCCAGCCAAACTAAGTTTCATAAGTGAAAGAGAAATAAAATCCTTTACAGACAAGCAAATGCTGAGAGATTATGTCACCACCAGGCCTGCCCTACAAGAGCTCCTGAAGGAAGCACTAAACACGGAAAAGAACAACCAGTAACAGCCACTGCAAAAACATGCCAAATTGTAAAGACCATCCATGCTAGGAAGAAACTGCATCAACTAACGAGCAAAATAAACAGTTAACAACATAAAGACAGGATCAAGTTCACACATAACAATATTAACCTTAAATGTAAATGGACTAAATGCTCCAATTAAAAGACACAGACTGGCAAATTGGATAGAGTCAAGACCCATCAGTTTGCTGTATTCAGGAGACCCATCTCATGTGCAGAGACACACATTGGCTCAAAATAAAGGGATGGAGGAAGATCTACCAAGCAAATGGAAACAAAAAAAGGCAAGGGTTGCAATCCTAGTCTCTGATAAAACACTTTAATCCAACAATGATCAAAAGAGACAAAGAAGGCCATTACAAAATGGTAAAGGGATCAATTCAACAAGAAGAGCTAAGTATTCCTAAATATATAGGCACTCAATACAGGAGCACCCAGATTCATAAAGCAAGTCCTTAGAGACTTACAAAGAGACTTAGACTCCCATACAATAATAATGGGAGACTTTAACACCCCACTGTCAACATTGGATGGATGAACAAGACAGAAAGTTAACAAGGATATCCAGGAATTGAACTCAACTCTGCACCAAGCAGACCTAATAGACATCTACAGAACTCTCCACCCCAAATCAACAGAATATACATTCTTCTCAGCACCACGTCACACTTATTCCAAAATTGACCACATAATTGGAAGTAAAGCACTCCTCAGCAAATGTACAAGAACAGAAATTATAACAAACTGTCTCTCAGACCACAGTGCAATCAAACTAGAACTCAGTATTAAGAAACTCAATGAAAACCACTCAACTATATGGAAACTGAACAACCTGCTCCTGAATGACTACTAGGAACATAATGAAATGAAGGCAGAAATAAAGATGTTCTTTGAAACCAATGAGAACAAAGATACAACATACCAGAATCTCTGGGACACATTTAAAGCAGTGTGTAGAGGGAAATTTATAGCACTAAATGCCCACAAGAGAAAGCAGGAAAGATCTAAAATGGACACCCTAATATCACAATCAAAAGAACTAGGGAAGCAAGAGAAAACACATTCAAAAGCTAGCAGAAGGCAAGAAACAACTAAGATCAGAGTAGAACTGAAGGAGATAGAGATACAAAGCACCCTCCAAAAAATCAGTGAATCCAGGAGCTGGTTTTTTGAAAAGATCAACAAAATTGACAGACCGCTAGCAAGACTAATAAAGAAGAAAAGAGAGAAGAAATCAAATAGGTGCAATAAAAAATGATAAAGGGATATCACCACCGACCCCACAGAAATACAAACTACTATCAGAGAATACTCTAAACACCTCTACGCAAATCAACTAGAAAACCTAGAAGAAATAGATAATTTCCTGGACACTTACACTCTCCCAAGACTAAACCAGGAAGAAGTTGAATCCCTGAATAGACCAATAGCAGGCTCTGAAATTGAGGCAATAATTAATAGCCTACCAACCAAAAAAAGTCCAGGACCAAATGGATTCACAGCCGAATTCTACCAGAGGTGCAAGGAGGAGTTGGTACCATTCCTTCTGAAACTATTCCAATCAATAGGAAAAGAGGGAATCCTCCCCAGCTCATTTTATGAGGCCAACATCATCCTGATACCAAAGCCTGGCAGAGACACACACACAAAAAGAGAATTTTAGACCAATATCCCTGATGAACATCAATGCAAAAATCCTCAATAAAATACTGGCAAACCAAATCCAGCAGAATATCTAAAAGCTTATCCACCATGATCAAGTGGGCTTCATCCCTCGGATGCAAGGCTGGTTCAACATACGCAAATCAATAAACGTAATCCAGCATATAAACAGAAACAAAGCCAAAAACCACATGATTATCTCAATAGATGCAGAAAAGGCCTTTGACAAAATTCAACAGCCCTTCATGCTAAAAACGCTCAATAAATTCGGTATTGATGGAACGTATCTCAAAATAATAAGAGCTATTTATGAAAAACCCACAACCAATATCATACTGAATGGGCAAAAACTGGAAGCATTCCCTTTGAAACCTGGCACAAGACAGGGATGCCCTCTCTCACCACTCCTATTCAACATAATATTGGAAGTTCTGGCTAGGGCAATCAGGCAAGAGAAAGAAATCAAGGGTATTCAGTTAGGAAAAGAAGAAGTCAAATTGTTCCTGTTTGCAGATGACATGATTGTATATTTAGAAAACCCCATCGTCTCAGCCCCAAATCTCCTTAAGCTGATAAGCAACTTCAGCAAAGTCTCAGGATACAAAATCAATATGCAAAAATCACAAGTATTCTTACACACCAGTAACAGACAAACAGAGAGCCAAATCATGAATGAACCCCCATTCACAATAGCTTCAAAGAGAATAAAATACCGAGGAATCCATCTTACAAGGGATGTAAAGGACCTCTTCAAGGAGAACTACAAACCACTGCTCAGTGAAATAAAAGAGGACACTAACAAATGGAAGAACATACCATGCTCATGGATAGGAAGAATCAATATCGTGAAAATGGCCATACTGCCCAAGGTCATTTATAGATTCAATGCCACCCCCATTAAGCAACCAATGACTTTCTTCACAGAATTGGAAAAAACTGCTTTAAAGTTCATATGGAACCAAAAAAGACCCCGCATTGCCAAGACAATCCTAAGCCAAAAGATCAAAGCTGGAGGCATCACGCTACTGACTTCAAACTATACTACAAGGCCACAGTAACCAAAACAGCATGGTACTGGTACCAAAACAGAGATATAGACCAATGGAACAGAACAGAGCCCTCAGAATAATACCACACATACAGCCATCTGATCTTTGATTAACCTGAGAGAAACAAGAAATGGGGAAAGGGTTCCCTATTTAATCAATGGTGCTGGGAAAATTGGCTAGCCATAAGTAGAAAGCTGAAACTGGATCCTTTCCTTACTCCTTATATGAAAATTAATTCAACATGGATTAGAAACTTAAATGTTAGACCTAATACCATAAAAACCCTAGAAGAAAACCTAGGTAATACCATTCAGGACATAGGCATGGGCAAGGACTTCATGTCTAAAACACCAAAAGCAATGGCAACAAAAGCCAAAATTGACAAAGATCTAATTAAACTAAAGAGCTTCTGCACAGCAAAAGAAACTACCATCAGAGGGAACAGGCAACCTACAGAATGGGAGAACATTTTGGCAATCTACTCATCTGACAAAGAGCTAATATCCAGAACCTATAAAGAACTCAATCAAATTTACAAGAAAAAAACAAACAACTCCATCAAAAAGTGGGCAAAGGATATGAACAGACAGTTCTCAAAAGAAGACATTCATACAGCCAACAGACACATGAAAAAATGCTCATCATCACTGGCCATCAGAGATATACAAATCAAAACCACAATGAGATACCATCTCACACCAGTTAGAATGGCGATCATTAAAAAGTCAGGAAACAACAGGTGCTGGAGAGGATGTGGAGAAATAGGAACACTTTTACACTCTGGTGGGACTGTAAACTAGTTCAACTATTGTGGAAAACAGATGGCGATTCCTCAAGGATCTAGAATGAAGTACCATATGACCCAGCCATCCCATTACTGGGTATATACCCAAAAGATTATAAATCATGCTGCTTTAAAGACACATGCACATGTATGTTTATTGCAGCACTATTCACAATAGCAAAGACTTGGAATCAACCCAAATGTCCATCAGTGACAGACTGGATTAGGAAAATGTGACACATATACACCATGGAATACTATGCAGCCATAAAAAAGGATGAGTTTGTGTCCTTTGTAGGGACATGGGTGCAGCTGGAAACCATCATTCTTAGCAAACTATCACAAGAACAGAAAACCAAACACTGCATATTCTCACTGATAGGTGAGAACTGAACAATGAGATCACTTGGACATGGGAAGGGGAACATCACATGCCAGGGCCTATCATAGGGAGGGGGTAGTGGGGAGGGATTGCATTGGGAGTTATACCTGATGTAAAGGACGAGTTGATGGGTGCCGATGAGTTGATGGGTGCAGCACACAACATGGCACAAGTATAATATGTAACCAACCTGCACGTTATACACATGTACCCTAGAACTTAAAGTATAAAAAAAAAAAAAAAAAAGGATGAGTTCGTGTCCTTTATAGGGACATGGATGCAGCTGGAAATCATCACTCTCAGCAAACTCTCTCAAGAACAGAAAACCAAATACCACATGTCTCACTCATAGGTGGGAATTGAACAATGAGATCACTTGGATACAGGAAGGGGAACATCACACACGGGTCTATTGTGGGGAGGGGGATGTGGGGAGGGGGATGGGGAAGGGATAGCATTAGGAGATATATCTAATGTAAATGACGAGTTAATGGGTGCAGCACACCAACATGGCACATATATACATATGTAACAAACCTGCACATTGTGCACATGTACCCTAGTACATAAAGTATAATAAAAAAATAAAAATAAATAAAATTGCAGCAAAAAAGCACTAGCAATTGCTTATAGAAATATACCTATTTGCTTTCAGATACGCCCTCCTCTTTTAATTTATGGAACCCTAGAGACAACTGTTATTTTATTCCTTTTACAGTGTCTTGTATTGTAGCTAGCTCCAAGGAAGAATCACCAAAAACTAAATGTTTGTTGAATGAATAAACATCAGTCAACCCATCTGCCTTAGTAGTTAGAGCATAGCAAATGTATGACTGAGGTTCACAAATCTGATTTCTTCTATTGAATATCAATTCTAAAAGATAAAGGAGATTTGCCAAAATTCAGAGGCTGAAATCAGTATTTTTCAATAAATTACTTTCTTTCCATTCAGCTTTTTTCCCCTACAGAATTAAGCAGAAAGCAATTCTATAGGAGCTTCTAGTTCTGATTAACTATGGTGATCCTGAGGTTTTGGAGTTTTAATTTCAAGAGCCATTAAAATATCTGAAAAGGGACAATTTTTAAAGTTCCTTGAATCACACGTTGTTCATACACTTGTTGGGAGACATAAAATAATATAGAAGTTTGTGGAAGAGTCATAACAATAGTCAACCAGCAAAAATCAAATGTAATAGAATATTAAGAGCTCAAGGTTTAGAGTCAGAGTTCAAATCTTGGATCTGTCACTTACCAGCTGTGTGACCTCATGCCACTGAACTGCTCTGTGCCTCAGTTTCCTTAACTGTAAGTGGGGACACTAATGCCTGTCTCATAAAACAGCAGAGTGCCTGAAAAATAACAAACACTCAGTAAATGGTGTATGTTAATAACAATAACAATGGCAACAATAACAATAATTTGGGAAAACAAATTTGATCTTTCCTTTAGTGTCAGTAATCAAGATGTAAAAGTCCTATGAATTAGAAAGCAATCACAATTTGAGTCCTAATAGAATCAGTAACTTACCCATGAAGAAAATAAACAAATGGTTCAAGATAGGGCGATATTTCATTAAGCTTTCTTCCTATGCATCATTGCTTTCTGATAAACTTTTTCAACATATTTCCTAAAATGACACTATTCTGAAGTATTATTGCATGCCTTGAAGGTAAAGGCGAATGCTTTGGGAGAAAAGTTTTTATGAATAATGGTCCTAGCTCCAGAATTGAAGGCTAAAATAACTTGAAACATCGTGGCCTCAAACTCAGTCATTTTAGAGATTTTTAAAACTGACTTGAAAACAAAAAGAAAACAAAAACTCACTAAAGTAAACTAAGCTGAGAACTGGAGGCCTGACGTTTATAAATAAAGTGAAGTTTGTAATTTTCCTGAAATTAAGAGTGAGTCAAGTAAAGAGACTCCCAGTCCTCACTCCAGGATGCTGTCAGTAGAATGTGCTGAATAGTTCAATTGACATGACTGGGATGCCGTTTACCTTGAATGCAGTCAAGGGGAGGCAAAGAACCGAAAAGTCACCTCATTGAAACAGATCAGTTAGGTAGACCATTAGTTACATAGATGAACATTTGTAAAACGTGGAGCAACTAACAAAGGTAAGGAAAGTTTGGAGCCCATTGAAAATCAATGTTGATGTCAAAATCAAAACCCTAACAAATAAAATAACCTAAAGTGAAGATCCACAGACTACATAAAAAATTGTGCAGACCTTGCCTTACTAAGGTAGGGGACAGTGGCCGACCTCACACAGAGACAACTTGTCACATGTACTTCTCAGCTAAGATCTCAAGGTTTTCAGAGATCCTTCAGAACTGTGATGGTTCTCTTTGATAACCCTAGTTGGCTATTAAAGTACAAACTGCCTACTTTGACCTCTTTCCCAACTAACTAATCAGTTTTCCCCAAAATGTGAACCAACATTCATTGTTCCTAAGCTGGTTTTTCTCTCTCTTCTCTCATGTAAAGCCACCTTTTGTCTTCTTTATTCTTTGACAATACTCCATAGATCATTTTATGCATAACTAAATGTGCATGCAAATGATTAAACATGCTTGATAAATGCTAAGTATTGAAATGTTGTATCCACTTCCACTGGAAAAACTGACACTTATGCAGTGGTTATAACTTTTATGATACCATCAACACTGTATTGGTGTAACATGGTGTAATGAGCCTAAGCAATACTTGGCAATCTGAGAACCCAGTCCTTGAGTGCCAGTAATGGGAAGCCTGTTGCAGATAGCACAGAAGTACTGTGAAACTGCAGTCTATCAAGAAGAACAATTCTCAGGAGAGGTTCGAATCAACTTTTAGAATGTGTAGAGGGAAAATCCCATTTACCATTGAGTGGCTTGATTGCTACCCACATTTGTTTATTAAGAAATACCATTGGCCGGGCGTGGTGGCTCACGCCTGTAATCCCAGCACTTCAGGAGGCCGAGATGGGCGGATCATGAGGTCAGCAGTTTGAGACCAGCCTGGCCAATAATGGTGAAACCCTGTCTCTACTAAAAATGTAAAAATTAGCTGGGCATGGTGGTGGCATGTGCCTGTAGTCCCAGCTACTTGGGAAGCTGAGGCAGGAGAGTATCTTGAACTCAGGAGGCAGAGGTTGCAGTGAGCCGAGATTGTGCCACCACTACACTCCAGCCTGGGCAATAGAGGGAGATTCTATCTCAGAAAAACAAAACAAAACAAACAAAAAAAAATTGAACTTTGCAATGATGCTGTGGTATATAAGCAAGAATTTGGTCAGGCTATGCCTGATCTCTTACTTCACACTTTCCCAGGAATGCTGAAAGAATGAAATATGCCTGAAATTAATGAACTTGCAAATGTGTACCTGAACATGGTCAGTGGTTTGACATAGGTTAGTCAGGACTAATGAGAATATCATCAGTGGGGTTAAAGATGTAAAAAGCAAAGATACACAATGATGTAAAACATTAAGGCATAAAGGCAAGAACAAAGTAACAAACAAAAACAAATTTCATGTAGTCAAACTATGGTCCATACACAGAAGCCTGGTAACTATAAATGATCATATGCATCCTGTCCTAATATGAGAAAAATGCCTTGGAACATTCATAAAACATGATTTGGGGTTCAATAAATTAAATTTGTCTATATTTTAACCATGTTGAATTTGAAAAATCCTTAGAAGTGAGCTTCTCTAAAATAAGACTAAACTAAAATGTTCTGCTCCCAGATGGATGTTTGGTCTGTATTGTAGCCCTTAATTGTTTACTGACAATCTCCCCACCCCCAAGCTCCTTCCCTCCTGCTGCCCTTCTCTTAAAATGCTTTGACCCAAACTCAAAAACTTTTTGACATTTAAGGACCTTTCTGCATGCTCTGTTCTCAGGCAAAATTTCCTATCCTCTACGCACTAACTGATGAATTCCCACTTACCCTTCAAGATCAACATGGAACACAGGCAAGATGGGCCCTGGAGTGAAGTGGACTGAGATAGAAATCCTGGCTCTACCCATGTAGACATTTGCCCTGGTGCAAGTTGCTTTACCTCTGGAAACCTCTGTTTCCTTATTTATAAAAAGGCAATAGTGATGCTACTTGATGGTTGTTGTAAAACTTATATACTGCACCAACTGTTTGGCCAAAGCTCCTCCAGGTAGTACATATTCCACAGCTGTGTCTTCCCTTCTAATGGCTTAACTTGAGCAACATTAGGCAACCATCCCTAAATTTCTAAAATATTTTATATCCACTTAAGCACCTATCAATTTGTACTTCTAAAATCATGTCTTTATCCCCAAATAGTGTGTAAATCTTTCAGACAAGAGACTCTTTCACCCATATTTGTATTTGCATTACACCAAACACACTGACTGGCACATAGGTGCTCAATCAATGTCTATAATGGCTGCTCCATCAGTGTTTACTGAATGAATAATGGATGGCTGAATGATTATTTCCAGTTTATAAATCATAGGGGGGAAAAGCAGATGATGTTATAAGTCTCCTTCAAGCTGCTTTTCATCTGGCTTTTCCACAGGACTATATACTGTCTAGGACACAGATCTACAACTAGGCACACTTCTGCACATGGGCACTGCTATGGCCTGAGTATGTCCCTCCAAAACTCCTTCTGAAACCTATCCCCCTTGGTGATATTAAGATGTGGGGCCTTTGGAAAGTGATTAAGTCATGAGGGTCCACCCTCATAAATGGGATGAGCACCCTAATAAAAGAGTTGAAGGAAGCTCCCCTTCACATTCCACCATGTAAGACACAGTGCTCCCCGATTTCCACCATGTGAGGGTGCAACAAGAAGGCACTATCTTTGAAGCAGAGCGATCCCTCACCAGACACCCAGCCTGTTGGCACTTTAATCTTGGATTTCCCAGTCTTCAGAACTGTAAGCAACACATTTCTATTGTTTATAAGTTAAGGTAATTTGTTATAACAGCCGAAATGGACTGAGACAAGTATACATGCCCTTTTTTCTTTGTTACTAAGTCAAATCAAACTAAATGCCGAATGAAATAATATTATTTTATGAAGCTAGAATGTAACATCAAAAACTAACAGTAAAACACTCTAACCATATAAAAAACTATTTTCACCAATTGCCTTTTTTTGAATGATCAATCTTCCTCAAGGTTCATTCTGCAAAGCACATTGACCTCACAACCATCCTAAGTGGAGGGTTGCAAAGCATCCTGTTGCAAAGCACCTCGACAGTCATTAAGCTCAAAGGCATATTTGGTTATTAGAATACCTAATAAGGAAAATAACAGCCCCTGACCATTTCTTTATCTTACTTTATCTAGATAGTTCATAAAAGTACTTCATTACCTCAGTCCTATATTCCAAATAAATTTCATAAACCAGACATTTAAAATATACACAGTATAGTCCTGGAACATGTGTGCATTCTTTATAAATCCTAATCATAGTTTTCCTAATCAGGTACATGTGATTTCTCTCTGGATCCTCATTAACAGTTCTATATAGCCCAATATTCCTGAACAATGACAGTAATGATTTTTTTTTACTTAATTTTTGCAATTAAAAAATATTGAGCTAATAAATAAACAGAAAAGTCTCTTAATGAACAGTTGCCTACGAAAAGATCATCTTTAATTTTAGCATTAATCATGAGGCCAGGAGTGTATACTGCATGGATTTAATGATAATTTGGGGTTGTGTTTGAATTGCTATAATTGCTTCCTTGTGGGTCAAAGTGTCTACAGATTTTCATTCCTTTATTCTATACATCCTGACCTCTCAAAACTCAACTTTTTTTACATTGCCCACTTGGTTCCTCCTAACACACACAGAAATACACCATTTTCCAGCGTTCAGTCCCACTCAAGCCCTGCCAGCATACTCCCCTAATATTATCCAATTCAACCTGCTACTCTGCCACACCACTTTTCTTGGTTCACTCCATTGCTCTTCTTCATCAAAAGCTTTGAGCCGCCACACACACTGCTTGCCTTTTCAAATCCCCTTTTCCCGTCCTTGCAGCTAAACAGAAAAGCTTCGCTTTGAAATTGGACATTTTTCCTGAACCAGCGGTGTGACCTTTCAGGCTCAGCATGGGATTAGTTTGTTTGGCTAAATCCAAAACATAGTAAGTTTTTAAAAGTCCATAATAGATGTTATGGAGAAAGATCCTTTGGCCTTTCTCCCAAGATAAGCCTGCCAGTGTGAGATGTTATGGTTCCCTGCACAGTATCTGTGAGCTTAATGATGTGGCTCCATACATAAATCAGCAGTGTAACAGGTACTACTCTAGGCCTCTATTTAAGAAAAGATGTATCTCTACCACTCTACTCAGAAATGCATCTTCTTCTTGGAAGGGGTTGTCTAGAACAGTAAAGGCAACATTCAGCTCTCTGAATCCCATACCTCATTATAACTTGAGGAGTGACCCAAGAGAAATAAGCCTCCCAGCCCAGGGCTACTAAGGTGAGGTTTGGCAAGGCCATTGCTAATGCTGACACTTAGGTCTCCACAAGTAGCTATGCCAACTGCCAGATACAAATAACTTACAGAGCTCCAACAATTGTCCAGTTGAAATTGGACAGAGATACATATTCTGCATCCTACTGGCTACCTCAGAGGGAGCTAAAACAAGATCTAAAGAAAGTAAGTCCTTATGGTATTAATCTTTGAACTTAGAGAAAACCACTTCAAATGGCCCTCATTTGGTCTCTGCCATGTTTTCTGCCTTTCTGACCAAAAAAAAATCTTGGAAATTAGAAAATTTATTTTCTAACAGTGAATCACACACAGGGAAATAAAGGTTTTCCATTTAGAACTTCAACCAAGCAAAGACTCAGTCACCAAGGATGGGCATTAAAGCAATTCCTTTGAAAAGGTGCAGTCAACGCTTTTGTGCAAATTAGAGTCATAAGTAAGGTGACTGAGGCAAAATAAATGATATTGTCAAAGCTGGCTGCAAAGGAAGCAATTACTCTAAGCGGATAGCAGTTCCTCCTTTCAAGAGGACCATACCTTTGCTTGGGGAAAGGCATAAATGAAATTTGTGATTATGCAAAACCAGGCTTCAGGACTAATGCAATAGAGAGGCTGAGAAAAAGAGAAGACAAAATGTGCCCTGCAGGAGCAGGTAACCAGTATACTCAGTTCCTGGTGGAAACAGAGGTTTAAGTGCCCCAGAATTTGTAAAAGAGAGTTGATAGTGAAAGCGTCTCAGTGGGGAGAGCAATGGCCCTGGAAAATAAGAGTAGGCTAGACACAGAGTCCAAAGGGAAGGAGGCTTATAATACATTCCTTGTGTTGGGTAGAAGGCAATGTGTTATTTTCGAAGAAATGATTATATAAAACTAAGAAAGCTTTTTTAAAATGTCAAGTTAAGAAGAATGCGCATCTTAGGCCAGGCACAGTGGCTCACGCCTGTAATCCCAGCACTCTGGGAGGCCGAGGCGGGAGGATGGCTTGAGCACAGGAGTTCGAGACCAGTTAAGGTAAAATACTGAGACCTCGTCTCAACAAAAAAGTTAAAAAAGTAGCTGGGTATAGTAGTGCATGCCTGTAGTCCCAGCTATTCCAGTGGCTGAGGTGAGAGGATCACTTGAGCCTAGGCGGTCGAGGCTGCAGTGAGCTGTGATTGCACCACTGCACTCTAGCCTAGGTGACAAAGTGAGACCTTGCAAGAAAAAGAAAGAAAGAAAGGAAGATGGCCGAATAGGAACAGCTCCAGTCTCCAGCTCCCAGCGCAAGTGACACAGAAGACAGGTGATTTCTGCATTTCCAACTGAGGTACTGGGTTCATCTCACTAGGGAGTGCCGGACAATTGGTGCTGGTCAGCTGCTGCAGCCCGACCAGCGGGAGCTGAAGCAGGGCGAGGCATCGCCTCACCTGGGAAGCGCAAGGGGGAGGGGAAATCCTTTTCCTAGCCAGGGGAACTGACACACACAGCATGTGGAAAATCGGGTAACTCCCACCCCAATACTGTGCTGTACCAAGGGTCTTAGCAAACAGGCACACCAGGAGATTATATCCCACACCTGGCCGGGAGGGTCCCATGCCCGCCCATGGAGCCTCCCTCATTGCTAGCACAGCAGTCTGTGATCTAACTGCAAGAGAGCAGCGAGGCTGCGGGAGGGGCGCCCGCCATTGCTGAGGCCTAAGTAGGTAAACAAAGCCCCTGGGAAGCTCCAACTGGGTGGAGCTCACAGCAGCTCAAGGAGCCCTGCCTGTCTCTGTAGACTCCACCTCTGGGGACAGGGCACAGCTAATCAACAACAACAACAACAACAAAGCAGCAGAAACCTCTGCAGACACAACCGACTCTGTCTGACAGCTTTGAAGAGAGCAGTGGATCTCCCAACATGGAGGTTGAGATCTGAGAACGGACAGACTGCCTGCTCCAGTGGGTCCCTGACCCCTGAGTAGCCTAACTGGGAGACATCCCCAACTAGGGGCAGACCGACACCCCACACCTCACACGGTGGAGTACACCCCTGAGAGGAAGTTTCCAAAGCAAGAATCAGACAGGTACACTCGCTGTTCAGCAATATTCTATCTTCTGCAGCCTCTGCTGCTGATACCCAGGCAAACAGGGTCTGGAGTGGACCTCAAGCAATCTCCAACAGACCTACAGCTGAGGGTCCTGACTGTTAGAAGGAAAATTAACAAACAGGAAGGACACCCACACCAAAACCCCATCAGTACGTCACCATCATCAAAGACCAGAGGCAGATAAAACCACAAAGATGGGGAAAAAGCAGGGCAGAAAAGCTAGAAATTCAAAAAATAAGAGCACATCTCCCTCTGCAAAGGAATGCAGCTCATCACCAGCAACGGATCAAAGCTGGACGGAGAATGACTTTGACAAGATGAGAGAAGAAGGCTTCAGTCCATCAAACTTCTCAGAGCTAAAGGAGGAATTACGTACCCAGCGCAAAGAAACTAAAAATCTTGAAAAAAGAGTGGAAGAATTGATAACTAGAATAATTAATGCAGAGAAGGCCATAAAAGAACCGACAGAGATGAAAACCATGACATGAGAAATACGTGACAAATGCACAAGCTTCAGTAACCGACTCGATCAAATGGAAGAAAGAGTATCAGCGATTGAGGATCAAATGAATGAAATGAATTGAGAAGAGAAATCTAAAGAAAAAAGAAGAAAAAGAAATGAACAAAGCCTGCAAGAAGTATGGGATTATGGAAAAAGACCAATCTACATCTGATTGGGGTGCCTCAAAGTGAGGGGGAAAATGGAACCAAGTTGGAAAACACTCTTCAGGATATCATCCAGGAGAATTTCCCCAATCTTGTAGGGCAGGCCAACATTCAAATTCAGGAAATACAGAGAATGCCACAAAGATACTCCTCCAGAAGAGCAACTCCAAGACACATAATTGCCAGATTCACCAAAGTTGAAATGAAGGAAAAAATCTTAAGGGCAGCCAGAGAGAAAGGTCGGGTTACCCACAAAGGGAAGCCCATCAGACTAACAGCAGATCTCTCGGCAGAAACTCTACAAGCCAGAAGAGTGGGGGCCAATATTCAACGTTCTTAAAGAAAAGAATTTTCAACGCAGAATTTCATATCCAGCCAAACTAAGTTTCATAAGTGAAGGAGAAATAAAATCCTTTACAGATAAGCAAATGCTTAGAGATTTTGTCACCACAGGCCTGCCTTACAAGAGACCCTGAAGGAAGCACTAAACATGGAAAGGAACAACCAGTACCAGCCATTGCAAAAACATGCCAAAATGTAAAGACCATCGAGGCTAGGAAGAAACTGCATCAACTAACGAGCAAAATAACCAGTTAATATCATAATGACAGGATCAAGTTCACACATAACAATATTAATCTGGCCGGGCGCGGTGGCTCAAGCCTGTAATCCCAGCACTTTGGGAGGCCGAGACGGCGGATCACGAGGTCAGGAGATCGAGACCATCCTGGCTAACACGGTGAAACCCCGTCTCTACTAAAAAAAAAAAAAAAAAAAAAAAAAAAACAATATTAATCTTAAATGCTAATGGACTAAATGCTCCAATTAAAAGACACAGATGGCAAACTGGATAGAGTCAGGACCCATCAGTTTACTGTATTCAGGAGACCCATCTCACATGCAGAGACATACATAGGCTCAAAATAAAGGGATGGAAGAAATCTCCAAGCAAATGGAGAACAAAAAAAAGCAGGGGTTGCAATACTAGTCTCTGATAAAACAGACTTTAAACCATCAAAGATCAAAAGAGACAAAGAAGGCCATTACATAATGGTAAGGGATCAATTCAACAGGAAGAGCTAACTATCCTAAATATATATGCACCAGTACAGGAGCACCCAGATTCATAAAGCAAGTCCTTAGAGACTTACAAAGAGACTTAGACTCCCATACAATAATAATGGGAGATTTTGAGTTTTTATTTATTTATTTATTTTTAAGCACAAAACCAGTGGTTTATTTTTTAGCAAAATGTTTTTGTATCATTTTATTTTATTTTATTTTTTATTATACTTTTTCTAGGGTACATGTGCATAACGTGCAGGTTTGTTACATATGTATATTTGTGCCATGTTGGTGTGCTGCACCCATCAACTCGTCAGCACCCATCAATTCATCATTTATATCATGTATAACTCCCCAATGCAATCCCTCCCCACTCCCCCCTCCCCATGATAGGCCCCGTGTGTGATGTTCTCCTTCCCGAGTCCAAGTGATCTCATTGTCAGTTCCCACCTATGAGTGAGAACATGCGGTGTTTGGTTTTCTGTTCTTGTGATAGTTTGCTAAGAATGATGGTTTCCAGCTGCATCCATGTCCCTACAAAGGACGCAAACTCATCCTTTTTGATGGCTGCATAGTATTCATGGTGTATATGTGCCACATTTTCTTAATCCAGTCTGTCACAGATGGACATTGGGTTGATTCCAAGTCTTTGCTATTGTGAATAGTGCTGCAATAAACATATGTGTGCATGTGTCTTTGTAGTAGAATAATATATAATCCTTTGGGTATATGCCCAATATGGGATGGCTGGGTCATATGGTACATCTAGTTCTAGATCCTTGAGGAATCGCCTACTGTTTTCCATAATGGTTGAACTAGTTTACAATCCCACCAACAGTGTAAAAGTGTTCCTATTTCTCCACATCCTCTCCAACAACTGTTGTTTCCTGATTTTTTAATGATTGCCATTCTATCTGGTGTGAGATGGTATCTCATTGTGGTTTTGATTTGCATTTCTCTGATGGCCAGTGATGATGAGCATTTTTTCATGTGTCTGTTGGCTGTATGAATGTCTTCTTTTGAGAAATGTCTGTTCATATCCTTTGCCCACTTTTGATGGGGTGTTTGTTTTTTTCTTGTATATTTGTTTGAGTTCTTTGTAGATTCTGGATATTAGCCTTTGTCAGATGAGTAGATTGCAAAAATTTTCTCAATAATGGGAGATTTCAACACCCACTGTCAACATTAGACAGATCAACAAGACAGAAAGTTAACAAGGATATCCAGGAATTGAACTCAACTCTGCACCAAGCGGACCTAATAGACATCTACAGAACTCTCCACCCCAAATCAACAGAATATACATTCTTCTCAGCACCACGTCACACTTATTCCAAAATTGACCACATAATTGGAAGTAAAGCACTCCTCAGCAAATGTACAAGAACAGAAATTATAACCAACTGTCTCTCAGACCACAGTGCAATCAAACTAGAACTCAGTATTAAGAAACTCAATCAAAACACTCAACTACATGGAAACTGTATAACCTGCTCCTGAATGACTACTGGGTACATAACGAAATGAAGGCAGAAATAAAGATGTTCTTTAAACCAATGAGAACAAAGATACAACATACCAGAATCTCTGGGACACATTTAAAGCAGTGTATAGAGGGAAATTTATAGCACTAAATGCCCACAAGAGAAAGCTGGAAAGATCTAAAATGGACACTCTAACATCACAATTAAAAGAACTAGAGAAGCAGAGTGAACACATTCAAAAACTAGCAGAAGGCAAGAAATAACTAAGATCAGAGCAGAACTGAAGGAGATAGAGACACAAAAAAACCATCCAAAAAATCAATGAATCCAGGAGTTGGTTTTTTGAAAACATCAACAAAATTGATAGACGGCTAGCAAGACTAATAAAGAAGAAAAGAGAGAAGAATCAAATAGATGCAATAAAAAATGATAAAGGGAATATCACCACCGTCCCCACAGAAATACAAACTACCATCAGAGAATACTATAAACACCTCTACGCAAATCAACTAGAAAATCTAGAAGAAATGGATAATTTCCTGGACACTTATATTCTCCCAAGACTAAACCAGGAAGAAGTTGAATCCCTGAATAGACCAATAGCAGGCTCTGAAATTGAGGTAATAATTAATAGCCTACCCACCAAAAAAAGTCCAGGACCACATGGATTCACAGCTGAATTCTACCAGAGGTACAAGGAGGAGCTGGTACCATTCCTTCTGAAACTATTCCAATGAATAGGAAAAGAGGGAATCTCCCCAGCTCATTTTATGAGGCCAACATCATTGATACCAAAGCCTGGCAGAGACACAACAAAAAAAGAGAATTAGACCAATATCCCTGATGAACATCGATGCAAAAATCCTCAATAAAATACTGGCAAACCAGATCCAGCAGCACATCAAAAAGCTTATCCACCATGATCAAGTGGGCTTCATCCCTCGGATGCAAGGCTGGTTCAACATACGCAAATCAATAAACGTAATCCAGCATATAAACAGAACAAAGCCAAAAACACATGATTATCTCAATAGATGCAGAAAAGGCCTTTGACAAAATTCAACAGCCCTTCATGCTAAAAACGCTCAATAAATTCGGTATTGATGTAACGTATCTCAAAATAGTAAGAACTATTTATGACAAACCCACAGCCAATATCATACTGAATGGGCAAAAACTGGAAAAATTCCCTTTGAAACCTGGCACAAGACAGGGATGCCCTCTCTCACCACTCCTATTCAACATAGTGTTGGAAGTTCTGGCTAGGGCAATCAGGCAAGAGAAAGAAATCAAGGGTATTCAGTTAGGAAAAGAAGAAGTCAAATTGTCCCTGTTTGCTGATGACATGATTGTATATTTAGAAAACCCCATTATCTCAGCCCAAAATCTCCTTAAGCTGATAAGCAACTTCAGCAAAGTCTCAGGATACAAAATCAATGTGCAAAAATCACAAGCATTCTTATACACCTGTAACAGACAAACAGAAAGCCAAATCATGAATGAACTTCCAATCACAATAGCTTCAAAGAGAATTAAATACCTAGGAATCCAACTTACAAGGGATGTCAAGGACCTCTTCAAGGAGAACTACAAACCACTGCTCAGTGAAATCAAAGAGGACACAAACAAATGGAAGAGCATACCATGCTCATGGATAGGAAGAATCAATATCGTGAAAATGGCCATACTGCCCAAGGTTATTTATAGATTCAATGCCATCCCCATCAAGCTACCAATGAGTTTCTTCACAGAATTGGAAAAAAACTGCTTTAAAGTTCATATAGAACCAAAAAAGACCCCGCATTGCCAAGACAATCCTAAGCCAAAAGAACAAAGCTGGAGGCATCACGCTACCTGACTTCAAACTATACTACAAGGCTACAGTAACCAAAACAGCATGGTACTGGTACCAAAACAGAGATATAGACCAATGTAATAGAACAGAGCCCTCAGAAATAATACCACACATCTACAGCCATCTGATCTTTGACAAACCTGAGAAAAACAAGAAATGGGGAAAGGATTCCCTATTTAATCAATGTTGCTGGGAAAATGGCTAGCCATAAGTAGAAAGCTGAAACTGGATCCTTTCCTTACTCCTTATACGAAAATGAATTCAAGATGGATTAAAGACTTAAATGTTAGACCTAATACCATAAAAACCTAGAAGAAAACTAGGTAATACCATTCAGGACATAGGCATGGGCAAGGACTTCATGTCTAAAACACCAAAAGCAATGGCAAAAAAAGCCAAAATTGACAAATGGGATCTAATTAAACTAAAGAGCTTCTGCACAGCAAAAGAAACTACCATCAGAGTGAACAGGCAACCTACAGAATGGGAGAACTTTTTGCAATCTACTCATCAGACAAAGGGCTAATATCCAGAACCTACAAAGAACTCAAACAAATTTACAAGAAAAAAACAAAGAACCCCATCAAAAAGTGGGCAAAGGATATGAACAGACATTTCTCAAAAGAAGACATTCATACAGCTAACAGACACGTGAAGAAATGCTCATCATCACTGGCCATCAGAGAAATGCAAATCAAAACCACAATGAGATACCATCTCACACCAGTTAGAATGGCAATCATTAAAAAGTCAGGAAACAACAGGTGCTGGAGAGGATATGGAGAAATAGAAACACTTTTACACTGTTGGTGGGATTGTAAACTAGTTCAACCATTATGGAAAACAGTATGGCGATTCCTCAAGGATCTAGAACTAGAAGTACCATATGACCCAGCCATCCCATTGCTGGGTGTATACCCAAAGGATTATAAATCATGCTGCTATAAAGACATATGCACACGTATGTTTATTGCCGCACTATTCACAATAGCAAAGACTTGGAATCAACCCAAATGTCCATCTGTGACAGACTGGATTAAGAAAATGTGACACATATACACCATGGAATACTATGCAGCCATAAAAAAGGATGAGTTTGTGTCCTTTGTAGGGACATGGATGCAGCTGGAAACCATCATTCTCAGCAAACTATCACAAGAACAGAAAACCAAACACCGCATGTTCTCACTCATAGGTGGGAACTGAACAATGAGATCACTTGGACTCGGGAAGCGGAACATCACACACTGGGGCCTTTCATGGGGAGGGGAGAGGGGGGAGGGATTGCACTGGGAGTTATACCTGATGTAAATGACGAGTTGATGGGTGCTGACGAGTTGATGGGTACAGCACACCAACATGGCACAAGTATACATATGTAACAAACCTGTACTTATGTACGTGTACCCTAGAACTTAAAGTATAATAATAAGAAAAAATAAATAAGAAAGAAGAAAGAAAGAGAAAGAAAGAAAAGAAAGAAAGAGGAGAGAGTGAGAAAGAGAAAGAAAGAAAGAAAGAAAAGAAAGAGAAAGAAAGAGAAAAAGAAAGAAAGAAAAAGAAAGAAAGAAAAAGAAAGAACGAAAGAAAGAAAAGAAAGAAAAGAGAAGAGAGAAGAGAAAAAAAGAAGGCTGCATATCCTAACACAGAGCTCTGAATGAAATGCGGTGCTTTCCCCAGGAAAATGTGAAATAACAACTCCTTGAGTTAGGTACCAATGAAGTATGCATGGAACTCTGACTTTCAAAAAGTTAGTTAACTTCAATTGTATCTCTGTACAATTGAATAATAATCCGCATAGTGATATTGAGAGGATGCAATGAGGTAACACATATCAAGAGATCAGAACAATACCTGGCATTTATTAAAAGATGCATTTTCACAGGAAAGTAATAGTAATTGTCTGATATGTACTAGAGCTGTCTTCGTGTCTTTTTCTCTTTGCAGCCTGTGAGCTCCTTGGGGCAGGTGCTATGTCTCATCCATTCTCACAGTACAGTGGTCACATACAGGTGCACAATAAAGATTTGTCAAATGTAATGGAAAGAATTAGAACTCAAAGTTAATAACCACAAGGGCCAAAACACCTCTTCTAGCTACCTGCCTATATATAAATTGGCGTGTTTTTGTTTGTTTATTTGTTTTTAACCAATGAAGAGGGTTCTGCAAATACCACACCTATTTATGCAGAGGAACAGAGAGAGGCTTAGTAACATAGAGGATGCAGAAACTTGCCTTATCTCCCAAGAATGTGCACCTTTACATAAAGTATACACTTAGAATAAGTTTGCATAACATAAGTTTTGTCATTGCACTTGACTTGGCAGTGCCCATATTAGGGAACACTGCACAACCATTAAGGAAGGTTATTGAGGAAGAGATGATTTCCAGCACCAGATAGATGGCCTGGCCCTGACACGAATCCGAGAAAGAAAGAAAAGGAAGGCTGGGGGCAATTCCATTTGCATGCAAATTAAATAACTAGGTTGACTCCCCTTACGTCATACATTTAAACAATTTTAATGCAGAACTGGTTCCTTCCCTGAAAGAAGAAAATATGACCAAAAGTGAGGATAAAGCTTACTGTCAAACTTACTTTCCACTGTAAGGCAGATAGTGATACTATAGTAATATTTTGTGTTTTACAGGGTACAAGAGGTGAAGGCCCTTTCCATAATCTCCCAATAAAAGTATATGATTGCACAGTATAGAAAAAGGATCTTTTAATGGGAAAGGATAATGCAGAACCACAGATTTCCATTACACCTTACACACATCAGAAAAACCTACCTGTTATCTAAAGACCTAGGGAAACCTGTTTCTAATCTCTACCAGATGCACCTATATTCTTGAAAGTGGATGTTAGTATAGTCTTCTGGCAAAAATTAAAACAATTTGGAAATAGCCACCAAACAAAAAGTTACATACCTGAATATGTTTCTTCCAGCCAGGTGCATATATGCCTTTTATGTAAATTGTGTGAATGTCAGAAAGATTCCCCAATCATAATGTAATTTCACCTCTAAACAAACTGGTTGGTTGGCTTGTTAAACCATAGCAAGGGAAGATCATGATTCTAATCTTTTGTCAAAAAACTTATGTTTACAAGTTTTTTCTGTTCCATGTCATAGACCACACAGAGTCATTAAAGGTAAACTCAATTTTGCAGAAATTATAAAGTAAAACTTTCCTCATTTGTAGCTCAGATTTTAATTTTCAGAACCTGAGTTGTATCCTCTGAAACATTTCTTTTCCTGGCTAACTTTAAGGAATGAAGATTCATTTTGTTAGCATCCTTATGTCTAAAGCTACCTTTTCTGAGGATCATATTTCTGCTTCATAAACATAGGCCAATTTCAGTTGCCTTTCATCTTGGCCACACCTCTAGTAACTGAGTTCAAAAAATAAATATGCCCAAGTGACTGCCTTCTTAAAAAAACATTTTAAATGCAAAAATCCTCAATGTGGCTTAGGTAATGAATCATATAGGCTTGCAAAATTTCAAGCACATAATTGCCTGTCCATATAAATTTTGAAAATTAGCCCATTTCTAGAGTTTGTGCATATGGCCTATAAAATGTGTCACTTATTCTATGATTCATAGACTTTATTCCAATTTTGAAGCAAACAGATGTTTATCTTTAAATGAGGTAGATAATATAATGCTTTAAAAACTTTTGGTACATTTATTATGGTTAAAAATGGCAAAATCTGTAGTTAGGAAAAATATACTATAGTGCCTTAGTCCTATGGGAAACCACAAATTAGGAGCTGACAAGTTGCAGGTATTTAAAATGTCTGGCTCTACTGCCATTCCATATAAAACAGGGAGCTTAATCGGGATTATATTTACTCTGTCCATATGTTGCTTTCAGACTACAAGGGCACCTTGCTTAATGATGCAGTATTTTAAGAGTGAAGTCTTTAAGAAGAAAAAATAAACAATATAGAGGGGTTATTAGTGGCTTTTATTTTACTTTATAAATGTTAAATTACATTGCTAAGTGATTTAAAAATTCTATTTTTAAAAATTGCCAGAAAAAACTCCTTTCAGGATTCTCAACCCATGAACCAAAGATCGTAAGTTTTAATATTAGTTCCAATTCATGTTTGGGTGAAAAGCAGTAAATTACAATTTATCTACTTGATTCCTAAAATAAAATTAATTTGGACATAAACAGTAAAATGACTTGGAAAACACTATGCATTTAATCATATTTTCCAGTAAGTATTGCATTTCATCTATGTATTATGTACCCAATGAGCACACTTGATCAACTCTCTTATTTCTTTAGATTTAATGAGGCTACAGTTTCTGTGTCTTGGCTGCTTTGAAAACTAGGAAAATCAAATTGTATTATAAAGCATTAAACTTTTTCCCCAATAAAAGTTTTAAATACCAAAATGTCAACTCTTCCAGGTTTTTTCAGGCCTTTTCTTCATTTTCAATGTTGAAACATTACATTTGTTAAATGGTATTTATTACCTTCAGTCCATGGCCAAGTTCTCTCTCTCTCTCTCTCTCTATATATATATATATAATATATATGTATAATATATAATTATATACAATATATATTTTGTGTTTTACAGGGTACAAGAGGTGAAGGCCCTTTCCATAATCTCCCAATAAAAGTATATGATTGCATAGTATAGAAAAAGGATGTTTTAATGCGAAAGCATAATGCAGAACCACAGATTTTCATTGCACCTTACACACATCAGAAAAGCCTACCTGTTATCTAAAGACTAGGTATTCTCTGGTTTGTATGACATGCCTATATATATTATATTAATATAATATAAATTATATATAAAATTATATAAAATGTATATAAAATTATATATAATGTACATAAGTTATATATATGATTCTTTTCATATAATTAAGTGAGATGAGTTTCACTGTTGCTTCTAACTCAAATAGCCTTGCACTTGAGGGGGCTTCTATAGGTATTCAAGTTTGAAAATGCCTTTTGTTCTCTGTGTCAGAGATCTAATTCAGATGTGAACTTTTATTTGTTACCAACATTCTCATTTTGAGAGGCTTACCAGCTTTCCACCTAGAACAAATATAATCTTCAGTACCTGGAGGAGTTATTCACTGGACTACTATTGTTATTTTCTGAAATATGTCTACATGATGCCACTCTGAGGATTAACCTTAATGACTTTATAATGTTATATCATTTTCAAAATGGACAAGACTTTCCTTCCATGTTAAAAAAAAAAATACCGAAATCCTGAAAACACTCTGTTGCACAGTCCTTAACAATACATGTATTTTATTTCTGCCAAACCAAGAGTCAGCAAACTGTAGCCTGAGGGCCAAAACCAGCTGCCCTCACTTTCTAAATAAAATTCTACTGGAATGCAGACATGCCCATTAATTGACATGTGGTCTATGGCTGCTGTGGTGCTATAACCAATGGCAGAGTTGAGTAGCTGTGATAGAAACTGTATGGCTCGTAAAGTCTAAAATAGTTAGTATCTGGCCCTTTACAAAAAACATTTGCTAATCCTGCTGTAAATCATTAGTTCTGCTCCTAGCCATGAACTCCTTCTGTAGGGAATAGCTACACTTTCACTCAGTGTCTAGCCCTAGCAAGTGTGGATGCACAGAGGGTGAATACAGGTAGCAAGAGGGTATACCTTGGGCAGAATGAGGGGGATTAGGGCATCAGGGAACATCACGAGGGTGTCAAGATTGTTTCAGAGGTGAAACCAAGCATCAGTTAAGAAGGGCACTGTGGCAAACCAAGTTTCTCACTCACTTCTTCCTTGGGTGTCTAGCAAGTGAAATCCCAACCTAAGGTCTCTAGCAGTACACCAACCACCAGGGAAAACTCCATGGCTACCAATGGTTCATGAATCCAGTGCGTCCCCACCACCAAAGTGGTCCTAAAAGAATTATTCTCTGTGATGCCCAGACTTTCAATGCCAAAGTTTCTCAAACCTCTTCTTGATGGCTTTTTCTAAACCTAGAGCCTTCAGGCAACCTACTTTGGAAAATTGCCTACTAGATTGTCCACAGAATTTATGCACTACCCTCCTGGAATTAGGAATAAAGAAAAGTAATTTTTACTAGTATTTTCACCTACTAGATGCTAACTTGCATGAACTAACTATAAAAGGGTGCTCTTACTTGGCTCTTGGGAGATTAAAGATGAGCATGACATTATCACAGGATAGGGTAACCTAATCATTGCTTCCCTAATTTAATATGAGAAAACTGAGGCCCAGATAGCTGAAGTGCTGTGTCCAAAGTCACATGGTTCAAAGCTGGTTGCTGACTCCTTGTTGAGTACTCGTTATTTAATTAGTAGTAGAAGAGTTTTTGAGTATTTACTAAGTTCCAGGTACTTGTGGTAAGTATTCTGCATGAATCACCTCATATAAACCCCATAAAATCCTGTAAAAAGGTGTATAATTATCCTCACTTTACAAATAAGGAAAATGAGGCTGTGTAGATATAACTGAATCACAGCTGGGGTGGAAAAAGCTTTCTTTATCTCTGAAAGTGCTAGAGGTCTGCTTTTTGACTCTTGGTCAAGATAGGGGCAGTGAGATTTAAGTTTTTTTTTTTTTTTTTTATGGTTAGAAACTGTCCTGACAACCCACCTAATAAGTTACTTTACTGCAGGTTTGCAACTGCCTTAACTGGTTTGCGTAGCTTGTTTATGACCAAAGAGATTCAGGAGCACCCTTGCATTGAAAGCTTCTCTGAACTCTCCCCAAGCCAAGATTGGGCACACAGATCCTGATGTTCAAGCCAATGACTCAGCCTGGCCCCATGTGCTGAAAGGAAGAAAGGGCTCTGGGTTGTTGGAATGTCTCTCTGACTCCTGATGTTGCCCACATTTACTTTCTCTTACTGCACCACATCCTTTTTCTCTTTAAACAAAAGCTTCACATGTGTATTGTTGGGGGCTCAGAAAGCAATACCCCAAACTGAGGGCCTTAGAAGAAAAGGTTTTTCTCTGATCTTCTGCTGCCCTCTTGTCTCTCAGTCCCATTTTCCCCTGAGGCTAGTCATACAAACTAGCATCCTTCTTCCCCAAGGCATGTCATACAAACCAGAACCCCTTTGCCACAAAGCCAGCCATAAAACCTGAAAATACTATTATAACTTTTCCTCTGCTTTGTTTTGTGTAGAAATCGGCCATAGAGAAACTCTCTAACCTACTTTGTTTGACTGTAGGTCCTAAGACCCCCCCATTCCAGAGAGGGTTCTGCCCCATACCCAGAAGGAAGGAAGGCTACTTAGAGATGTCAAGAAGAATCTAGACAGAAAGGCCTTCCTGGATTTCCCCACTCAGTCTATTAGCACTAGATCAAACTCTATTTGTCCAACCATGTTTCTATATTCCTGTCCATCCTGTGTTGAACCTAAGCATAAAAGTGGACAATTTCCTCAGTATCTTTGGGTCTTTGTTCTGAAGGCTTCCATGTGTACACATTATGTAAATTAGTAAGCCTTTTCTCCAATTAATCTGCCTTTTGCAAGCTGATTTTTCAGCAAACCTTCAGAGGGCAAAATGGAAAGCTCTCCCTTGGCACCTACAGTACACTCTGTGGTATCTAGTGAGTCCTTTGTAATACCTGAACTGTATAAGCCCTATACTGTCTTTCAGAGATAAGGTTCCCTCCCGAAGATCACACAGCTTCTAAATCGCTGTGCCTAGGGTGGAGGGCAGCAACCTGACTCTAGATTTCACAGCTATTGTTTCTGATTGTGAATTCTGTAGCCCATTAGGATACCTGAGGGAGACAGTAACAATGTGTACTCTAGAAAAGTCTGCATCAGAATAAGAGGTGCCATTATATAATTCATCCACCCAAAGCAGTGCCTTTTTCTAATTCTCACTGTTTTAGTTACTTTTTGTCATATGACAAATTTAGTGGCTTAAAACATCAACAATTATCTGTCTTTACTGCAGGTTGGCAATTGGACAGGGCTCAGCTGGGAAGTTCTTCTAGTCTCACTCACACAACTGCAGTTAAATGCTTGGTTAGCTAGGACTTGGTGGTCTAGTGTGGCCTCAGCTGGGATGGCTTCTCTGTCCCATGTGATATGTCATCTGTCATCTTCCAGCAATCTAGCCCTTGCTTAATCTCAGCAATCTAGCCCTGGCTTAATCTCATGAGGGCTGCACAATATTCCAAGACAAAGACAACAGAAGTATGCAGGGCCTCTTAAGGACTAGGCTTAGAGCAGGCACATCATCACTGTTCCTGCATTCCACTGGCCAAAGCAAGGCAAATAGCTACCCCAGATTCAAGGGAAAGAGAAGTAGACTCCAACTATTGATAGGAGGAGCCAAAGAGTCACAGTGCAAGAAACATGGACAAAGCCAAAGATGAAGAAATGGGGCCACTTTTGTAAATAATCTATAATCCTCACAAAGGCACAGTGTGTACTAGCAGGAGCACTGAGCTAGATGTAATCTTTTTTTTTCTCTTTGAAAAATGATGAACTATCCAAATGAAACTGTAAATCAGATCTGCTATGCAGTACTTTCATCTCAGGAGGTAGATTACAGAGCCAATTCCCTGGCTGACCCAGACTTGTTCCCTCTGGCAACTGTTATTATAGTCAATTGAATAAACTACAAATTTGCATACCACAAATTCAGTAAATAACCAAATGGAAAATAAAGTTCAATATTTGAAAAATTAATATTGTAATCACTGTATAATATAAAGTGATTCTTTTTACAAAAGTAAATGAATTAGGTTTGATCAGATTGGAAGATTTTTGAGGGCCATCATTACTCAAACAAACTCAGCAAACACCAGCTCTCTTCCTCACAAAGAACAGTCATATTACCAACTCTGACTTGGGATGAGCCAGTTATAGGATCAGCTACAGAAATTAAGTCCCTTGGTAATAATTTTCTAAAATGTTACATGTACCAAACAATTAAAACTAGGCAATAACACAATTCTAATGTGAAAGATTTCTAAACTATAAAATTCAATTTGTTTCCCAATCTCTAGCATTTTACTTTAGAGGACATTATGGTGAAGATTTCAGTTCAAAATGCCAGACAGACAATACATATTCATTTTTTTCTCCCATGAGATATTATTTTAAATGACAATAAAGAAGAAAATGGAATCAGAACTGATATGGATAGAGAGAACAGAAAGAGGATGTGTCAGCAGCTCAGAGAGGGAGTAATGGGATGATGAAAAGCTGATGGAGCTGCAGGTCCTGGAGAAGCTGTGACTTTGACTTTGTTTCCTAAATTTCTCATTTCGTGACTCACATGGAAATTAACTTTTTTTGATGCAGGGTCTCACTTTGTCTTTCAGGCTGGAGTGCAGTGGTACGATTGTAATTCACTGTAGCCTCAAACTCCTGGGCTCAAGGGATCCTCCTGCCTCAGCCTCCTGAGTAGCTACTACAGGCGCACACTACCAAACCTGGCTAATTTTTAATTTGTTGTAAAGATGAGGTCTCACTGTGTTGCCCAGGCTGATCTCAAACTCCTGGGCTCAAGAAAACCTTGGACTCCCAAAGCACTGAGATTAAAGGTGTGAGCCACTGCATCCAGCAAAAATTAGTATTATTATGCCTCACTGAAAGAACAGAGGGAATGCTTGAGGCTGGTCACCCATGTCCTGGGCCTGTAGCTGCCCTGACAACACCTGAGAGGCACTGATTTCTCAGCACCTCTAGGACTTGGTGGCTCTCAGCCAGGGGCAATTTTGTCCCCCTGTGTACATTTGGCAATATGTGGAGACATGTATGGCCATCATAACTGGGGGTGGGGGATTCTATTGGCATTGAATGAGAAGCCAGAAATCCTGTTACATACCTTACAATGCACAGGACTGCACCTAACAACACCAGAATTATTTGGCCCCAAATGCCAATAATGCTAAGGCCAAGAAACTCTGTTGTGGTCCAACTCCTCAGTGGCCCATCATTGAGTCTCTCCGCACAGTCCAGGAAGCTTAAATATCACCAGAGGGATCTACAATAGATGGGGTAGTTGGTCTAATTTGAAGAATGTCTACAAGCTTGAGACTTAAAAATGCCAAGTACAAAATTGAGTAGCATTTGCATGCATAAAAAATAGAAGGAATACTTACACACCTGTGTATTAAATAACTTATCCCACCCATTCCCTCATGCAGAAGTACCCACAGTCAGTAATTTCCAGGGCAAGAAATTAGGACATTCTCCTCTAAAGAAATGGAACAGACCATCTGAGAAGACCTACAGTAGGAAGGGAAAATTATTGGTGGGCCAGATAAAGTTCTCCATATTCTCGCATTTGCTCTTCACCTGCTAAACCTAGTCTTAAGCCGCAGTCAACATACTTATTCATTTCACAGATCCTCCCAGGAGTAACCTGTTACTTCACTTTGAAGAGTAGTTTAGGGCAATAATCTTCTAACTTTAAGGCTCATATGAATCTCCTGGAACCTCGTTAATATGTAGATTCTACTTCAGTAGGTCTGAGGTGGGGCCTAAGACTCTGCATTTTAGAGCTTCAGGGAATGCTGTTATTCCAGCACATAGATTATTCTTTGAATAACAAAGGTTTGAAGGGGTTGGCAAATTACTGGTGAGCCAAATCCAGCCTGATCCTGTTTTTATAAATAAAGTTTTATTGGCACACAGCCACACTCATTTGTTTCCATACTGTCCATGGCTGCTTTCATGCTATAAGGCAGAGTTCAGTCATTGTGACAAAGACAGTATATCCTTAAAATGCAATAATTTCAAGTGCTCAATTCCAGTGCAGTAATGCCAAACTTTCAATCTTAAGGACTACTTTCCATGAATACAACAAATACCCAAATAATTCGAATAATGCAGTTGGATTACATTTTCTGTGAAAGGCCAGATGACAAATTTTTTTTGGCTTTCTGTGCCACAGGCTTGTCAGCATTCCCTTCAATGTTAAAACTGCCTCAAAGTGAAACTGAGTTATTCAGCTTAGATACATTCCAATCCCAAAGAGTTTGAAAATTTAGACTCTTATGTTTTCAGCATTCAAAATTATTTTTTAAAAGATGTATTACACATGAGTCTAATACAAAAAAATTAAACATAGTATAGGAAAGTTTCATATATTATTGTACAACAAATAATATTTTTCAAGAATAGAGAAAAGAAAACAGGTTGGATTCATTTAAAATACTTTCCTCTTTGGCACATTTTAATTTGTATTTTGGGTGAGGGAAACATAATAGAAATAAAAATAAACCCAATGGAGATTACATTAAGAGTTTATAGCTTTGACAAAGCATCAAACAAAATTGTTTTTTGTCCTCACAGAATTTTATTGAATTGGTAGAACTTTTCTTGTCACACAGATATTAAAAGACCATGAAATACCAGCTTTTGCTCAGAAGTCTATTATACATTATTAAAAATCCACACCCATTATCTTACTTAATAAGAAAATATATTAGTAATAGCAATTATTTCCTAAATATATTGACTAAAGAAAAGGTAATTCATTTGGATGCATCAACATATGTATTTATGAATGCAGTTTCATGTCAATTAAAATCTAAGTGAAAGAATCTAGGCAGCTGATATTTGAGAACATAAGGCATGCAATTTGTTATAGATAAGACAAAATAACAAGAAAAACAGAAAAAAATCTCTGTAGTATATTTATTTTCAAATTGCATTTTAGTTAACTGGCAGAAACTGTCCATAATGTATTAAAATAATGTTAAAAATTTCAAGTTATCCTTGAAAACAATAAACAAGTCAAATGTGTCAATTTGTCAAGCTCAAGAAATGCCTTTTGATATTGTAAAGCCCACAAAGAAGGGCAGAAGCTATGGTTTGAACAAAGAATTAGGTAAAGAACTAATTATTACATGATAATTTACTGGTCATGGGCAGCCTTCAGTGATTTGATTAATTTTAGTCATAATCTACTGACAATAAGAGCATATTTTAGAGTGCATGTTGGCAAATGATGTTATGACTAAATTAAGTTCCTTGGAAAAAGGTTACATAACTTGAACTACACATCATTATCAAGCTAAAAAGATGAAGTTAGCTAGACTGGAGTTGCAGCCTAGGCTCAATACTTAAAAGATAGGTGTTTGTTACCTCTTGCTGTCTACAATGGAGTAAAGAAGATAGGGTTTCACCAGAGAGACCTTGGAGAGGGAAAGAAGTACAGTGCTTTATTTCAAAGCCATGGCACACAGATTCTTACGTCTTCCTTATGTTTATTGACACAGCCTACTCATGGTGGTTTATACACTTATCTGTCATTTCATCCTCTCAAGAGGTGAGATGGTGTAAGCCACACCAGGATTCAAACACAGTATCCTCCTCTTACATATGGCAACTGATCCTGCTCTAACCCAAAGGCTCATCCCCGCTCTAAGAGGGATTATACTCAGATTTATACACATAAGATTCATGTAAACCCAACCCAACACTCAGGGACTCCAGTTGCCCTCTTTGCTAGAAAGGCCTTGGCTTGGCCGGGCGCGGTGGCTCAAGCCTGTAATCCCAGCACTTTGGGAGGCCGAGACGGGTGGATCACGAGGTCAGGAGATCGAGACCATCCTGGCTAACATGGTGAAACCCCGTCTCTACTAAAAAATACAAAAAAAAACTAGCCGGGCGAGGTGGCGGGCGCCTGTAGTCCCAGCTACTCGGGAGGCTGAGGCAGGAGAATGGCGTAAACCCGGGAGGCGGAGCTTGCGGTGAGCTGAGATCCGGCCACTGCACTCTAGCCTGGGCGACAGAGCGAGACTCCGTCTCAAAAAAAAAAAAAAAAAAGAGAAAGGCCTTGGCTTGACTTCCATTTAGTCCCAGAGACCCAGTCCCCTCACCTTAGACACCCAAAGCAGAGTCAGGTGGGCTCTCTCCCTGAGCATATCTTTAAAAAATGAATCCTCTATAGAGGTAACTAAGAGTTCAACAAAAAGAGGAAGCAGTAGGCAAACAAAATGTTGGGCCTGGTTGAGAAGTGGTTAAGGAGGTGACCCCAGTAAAGAGCAGTTTCTTCATCCTGAGGCTGGCTTCCTAGTGCCACAGCCTGGCTGTTCCATCCTTTGTGAGGGGACTTGAGCCTGGTTCTTTATACCAAAGACCTCCTCTTAGTAACCATCCTGGCACCATATGCCACTAAAGGCTGAGGCTTCACTCCTGCTGGTTTAACCGATCAGGCATGCTGCTATGAAGACCCCCAAAGCCTTGTCAGATCCTGGATTCCCTCTGTTCACAGGGAATTCTTACAGTCCTATTACATCTGATTGTCAATGCCTGACTCTGGTGGCTTGATCACACTTGTCTGATATAGTTGGCCAGTGAAACAACTCTATTTGCTTCCAGAGCCCAAGGCTACTTATATCTTCTCTCAATTACCCCACCCAGAATGGAGGCATCCAATTCTAGGTGGTATTCCAATTTCCCCAGGCTGCCCCAACCTTGCTACCATAAATAAGCCTTTGAAGGTAAAATAGTGACTGTGACCCATACTCAGAAATAAATATCACATAGCAATATACTTCACACATGCACATATAAAACATTCATAGCATAGTTCATCAAACTTTAGATACTATTGATCATGAGACCCATCTTGATTTTAGAGGAGATGTCAACATGGGGAAAATGCCAATATTAATTAACATCAATTATTCTAATAATATATAACTACTGTTAATTAATAAAAGTTAATATTAATGAAATAGGATAAATGAAAGTTTCATGAAACAATATTTATATAAGGCATTCCACTACATAAAAGGTACTGATATCTTCTGTCCTATTCTATCTCATTATTTAAAAATGAAATGCTATGTATGACCAGCAAAATTGATTGACTTACCCACTACATGGTTTGAAGCTGTAATTTGAAAATACAGGTCACTCATGCCTTACAGAGCAGCACAGGTTTCCCATCACTCTTCTGATGAACTCCCAACTCAAACTATGACCTACATGGCCCTGAATGATCTGGCTCCTGTACCCTCCCAAATTTGCCCCAGCTACCTTTCTGCTCACCTATGCAGCTCCTGCCATGCTGCTCTTCTTGACATCCCTTGAACACACCAAGCACATCATCCACCTCATGTTGTTGCCTCTGGAAACACCCTTTCCCAGTTCTTCCTAGGAGCAGTTGCCCCTCTCCATATATCCACTCTGGGGTCAGCTTCTCATTCCCCTGACATCCTTCAATTACCTTGTATCACATCACTTACTTCCTTATTGGGAGATAATTTAGATGTTTGTGCATGATTTCTGAGTCAAGAGCACTGATAGCTTTGAACAAAGATGTTTGAATAGCAAATGGCCTTGGAAGCTAGAGATAGTATAGTCCTGGGTCACAGATTTGTTTCCTGACCAGGATAGAGAAGGCGGAGATTCCTCCCTTTACATTCTCCCTCCAATCCCCAGAGAAGATCTGCTTATATTCCAAGTTAATAAAGAGATTTCTCTCTGGAGGGGAAGATGGGCAAGTTTGCTAGCAGACCCCATACACAACTGGGAGTTTCCTAAGCTCAGTGTTTCTCAGCTCTGACACAAACCCACTATGTGCACAGCATCTACCCAGGCCCCCTTCCACATCGCCCTGTGGAACTTAGGGGGCAAAAGGAACTGATGTGAACATGCTGTGCCTTGAGTAACAGATGGTGTCAATCCATCTGGGTTCATAGTTTTCTCACTGATTGAATTTATACAAGTGTGAAGAGTGAGCCCAGCAGATATGCTGCTTCTTAGGGTCTGTCTGATGCTTCTTTATAGCATTAACCATACCTGGATTTACTTAGTCGGTTCCTGCTTGTCACTAAACTCCCCCAACTTGTAAGCCTCATGAGGACAGAGATCAGGTAATGATAAAATCTTAATTAACATAAATGTACAGATACTCTTAGACTTACAATGAGGTTAGATCCCAATAAATGCATTGTAAGTTGTAAATATCTTAAGTCAAAAATGCCTTCAGTACATCTAACCTACTGAACATCATAGCTTAGCTTAGCCTACTTTAAATGTGCTCACAACACTTACATTAGCCTACAGTTGGGCAACATCATCTAACATAAAGCTTATTTTATTGTAAGGTGTTGAATATATCATATAATTTATGGAATATTGTACTGAAAGTAAAAATAAAATGTGTGGGTAATTGAATGCATATCAGTTTCCCACCACAATAAAGTCAAAAAGTCCTAAGTCAAAATATCATAAGTTGGGGACCATCTGTATACTTCTACTCACTAGGTTTATAATTTATAAATGAGACAATTCACTTCTTTATCAGGTATGACTCTATGAAAACTCCTAGCCATCTAATAAGTGAGCAAAAGGTATAATTTTACAAAAATTTGTTCTCCAGGACATACATTGCTGGATACATTTGTTATCTCAAGCCAAGTTTCCTTATATTTAAAGTGTCAAAACAATAAACTCAATTAGCTGACATTTTTGATGAGTAGATCTGGCTTAGCCATGATTATGGAATATTTTCTACAATTTAAAAAATGTATTCTGCTGCCTTAGAAAGTATACAGAGAAAAGTGAATCTTGTTTGATAACTGAATCTACCTTTGCCTCGGGGTCACTGTCATGAATATTAAATCTGATTACTTTGTACTGAAGTTCTCTGTTGGTACTTAGGCTGCAAATTAAAATTTTAATAAACTCCTAACAAGGATTTTTTTCAAAGTTTTAGTTATTCTTTCCAGGTAGTTTATTAAGTTGGGAACATTTCTGTTTTCCTTGTCTTCTGGCTAGTCACATTTTACAGTATCGCTTTTAAAAGCCTTCTGAATTAAATAAACAACATAACCACATGCTAAACCATGCCATTAAGAAAGCATATGCGGATTATCATTTGCCCCTTTAGAACACTGGTGAAATGAATTCCTAACTGTTCTATGGATGATGCTACCTACCTGGAGTCCCACTTCAATTTTAAAAAGCCAAATGTCTGTTTCTCAATGGATCTATTTGTGTTTACATGATTTCAAGCAAAATATAATAATAAAGTTTGCAGAAGTTTTCCTCAAGCAAGGAGCAGCGATTCGGTCACGTGTTTTACTACAAGCATCTGCTGGGGGTGCTTTGCATTCAGGATGTAGACCGCCGGGGTTTAGAGACTCGCGTTTTTACTCTCCTGCACCAGAGGGAAATATTAGATAGGAGAGCTCAGCCTGGGGAGTTCCAGTTTTCAATTGCCCTTACCTTGCTGCGTGGCCTTGAAGAAGTCCCCTGTCCTCTTTTTGCCTCATTTCCCTCATTTGTAAAATGAGAAGAACAGTACCTGGCAGTGTGAATTAAGTAATCAATCATTTCAAATGGCTGAGATAAAAGTGCTTTAGACTCAAAAATCATTTTATAGGATGTAAACTGCTATCTTCCAAATACTCCATATGTGCTGACTCTATTAAGCTAGAAAAACACCAGTGGTTCCACAGCAAATTATACTAAATGCTTTATAAATTCCAGAGGCAAATGCTGATAAAGGTTCTATAAACAGTGTTTACAATGACAGCCATGCACAGAGCTGCAAAGTAACATGATGTGGCAGGTTTTCAGAAATAGGACTATTACTGAAATAATCCTTAGTTCCTAAACCATGTAGAAAAAGAAATCGACCACAGCCATACTTCCAGAACTTCGGATCATCTTCCATTGACATTTGAATGGAAGATAACTACCAGGAACATTGCCAATAGATTTTCATTGTTCAGTGATAAAAATAGGCACCAGAGAGCCAAGGAAAGCACTGAAACCATAGACAATAAAAGCCCTTGGGTTTTACATTAAGTCTGGAGAATCAATGCATTTTACAGTGGTAGTCTCATTTCTTGCCACATTCCTGAGGAAGTTTAAAGAAACTTAAGGTTTGGAGATGGGCTGCTATTCCCGTCTGTCCTCTTGCCACTAAGTCTGGGGACAGCCTGCCTCAAGCATTATGTCACTGGAACTTGCAGGCAAGAATGATACTTGCGATGCTACTTGGGGGCAGATCCAGCCTGTGGAGAGAAACTATCTTCCCATGTGGGAGTGTGTAGCAACATAAGGCAATGGTTCTCAAAGTTGGCTACACACGGGAACCACCTGGGTAGTTTTTAAACATCCTGGTGTCCAGGGCCTTCTCTATACTAATTACATCAGAATACCTGGGGGTGGGTCCAGGCATTAGAACTTTCTAAAACTTTCCAGATAATTGCAAAATGCAGCTGCATATGAGAACGAGTACTATAATGCATTCTGAAAAATATTGCCTGCATGCAAGACACCTCTTTTCCACAGTGGCATTACTAATCTAGACCAAGAGTTGGCAGCCTTTATCTGTAAAGGGACAGACAGTAAATACTTTTGGCTTTTCAGGCCATCCGGTCTCTGTGGCAACTATTCAACTCTGTCTTTGCAGCATGAAAGCAGTCACAGACAATGTGTCAATGAAGGGACAAGGGACACAGTTTGGGCTTTGGGGAAACATATCAATATTTGGAAAGCTAACTGAACAGAATTCTGTTCTCATCCCAAGCAACTCTGATTTTTCCAAAAAAGACAATCAAAAGAGACAAAAAACTTATACCTTTCAAGTTGTCTGTCATTTCATCTAAAAATTCTTTCATGCTTTCCCCTATGTTTTTTTTTTATTTTTTCAATTTTTATGGATACATAAAGCTGTGCATTTATAATGACCGAATCTGGGTAATTAAAATATTTTTCGCCTGCAACATTTATCATTTCTCTGTGTTGGGAACGTTCCAAATCTTTTCTTTTAGCTATTTGCAAATATACAATAAATTGTTGTTAACTATAGACACCCTATTGCACTATCAAACACTGGAACTTATTCATTCTACCTTAACTGTATTTTTGTATCCACTAACTAACTCATCTTCATCTCTATCTCCTACCCTTCCCAGCCTCTGGTAACCATCATTCTACTCTCTACCTCCATGAGGTCAATTTTCTTAGCTTCCACATATGTTTTGTTTGTTTGCTTGTTTGTTTGTTTTGAGACAGAGTCTTGCTCTGTCACCCAGGCTGGAGTGTAGTAGCAGTATCATGGCTCATTGTAGCCTTGACTTCCTGAGTCAAGCAATCCTCCAATCTCAGCCTCCCAAGTAGCTGGGACTACAGGCATGCGTCACCACACTTGGCTAATTTTTCATTTTTTTGTATAGACAGTGTCTCACTGTGTTGCCTAGGCTGGTCTTGAGCTTCTGAATTCAAGCGATCCTCCCATCTTAGCCCCCCAAAGTGCTGGGATTATAAGTGTGAGCTGCCTCAGCTGATCAGCTCCCACATATGAATGAGAAAATGTATTATTTGTCTTTCTGTATCTAGCTTATTTCACTTAACATAATGTCCTACAATTCCATTTGCATTGCTGCAAATGACAAGATTTCATTCTTTTTATATGGCTGAAAAATACTCCATTGAGTATATAGATTACATTTACTTTATCCATTCATCCATTGATGGGCACTTAGGTTGATCCATATCTTGACTATTGTGAGTAGTGCTGCAATAAACATGGGAGTGCAGATATCTCCTTGATATACTGATTTCCTTTCCTTTAAATAAATACCCAGCAGTGGGATTGTTGGATCATATGGTAGTTCTATTTTTATCTTATTGAGGAAACTCCATCCTGTTTTCCACAGTGACTGTACATTCCCACCAACAGCATATTAGTGTTCCCCTTTCTCCACATTCTCTCTAGCATTTGTTATTTTCCGTCTTTTGATAATAGCCATTCTAACTGGGGTGAGATGATATCTCATTGTGTTTTTGATTTGCATTTCCTTGATAATAAGTGACACTGAGCATTTTTTCATATACTCGTAGGCCACTTGTATGTCTTCTTTTGAGAAATGTCTATTCAGATCTTTTATTCAGTTTTTAATCAGATTATTTGGAGTGTTTTTGCTATTTAATTGTTTGACTTCCTTGTATATTCTAGTTATTAATCCCCTGCTGGATGAATAATTTGCAAATATTTTCTCCCATTCTGTGGGCTGTCTCTTTACTTTGTTGATTGCTTCCTTTGCTGTGCAGAAGCTTTTTAGCTTGATGTAATCCCATTTGTCAATTTTTACCTTGGCTGCCTGCACTTTTGAGGCCTTATTCAAAAAATCTTTGCCCAGACCAATGTTTGGAGACATTTCCTGAATGTTTTCTTCTAGTAGTTTTATAGTTTTAGGTCTTAAATTTAAGTTTTTAATTCATTTTGATTTTTGCATATGGTGAGAGATAGAGGGTCTAGTTTCACTCTTCTGCATATGAATATCCAGTTTCCCCAGGACCATTTATTGAAGAGACTATCCTTTATTCTGTTTTTATCAGAGCAAAACAGAATAAAGAAAATCTGTTTCTTAATACTGACAAGACTGCATACATGTCTTTGCCATTTACTTGAAATCCAATTTATGCAGCCGTCAGAGACCTTAAAATTCAAATGGCTTCAGCATTCAGATCTTAAAATGGCAATAGGAAGTTCATTAATTCTGAACTAAACATTTTTCACTGGATATAAATTTTAACGATTTTACTAACACTAAAAATGCTAAATTGTACATGCCATTTTCAATAATGATCACCATAACTGTAAAAGATTTTTGCTTCTAAACTAGGAAGTGTGATCAGTGCATCCTAACTGCTATGTGCCTGGCTTTAAACCAACTTTTGTAATGTAAAAGACAAGAACACCACAGAACTCTGAGCTTTAAAAAAAAAAAAAACAACTATGTTTTTTTCTTTTTTTAATGGTACTCTTTGTAATGCTAAAAGCAAGCAAGTGGATTTACCTGGATACCCTTGTGATGTAATACATTTCAGAAGTGAATGCAAAATAATAAGAAAAGGGAAATGTGAAAAGTATCAACAAAACTGGTCATGTTTGATGCAAAATAAATAATATCAGCAAGTTTTCAGTTGAATTTAATAAAAGCTATGATGGTTATATCTTCATACACACATGGTTGAGAATATTTTTAATTTTACATTTCCTTTGAGAATTTAGATCATACAATTACCACCTAAGCTGCTGCTTTTTTAAAAATCTGGAAATGGACTGGGCGCGGCAGCTCACGCCTATAATCCCAGTACTTTGGGAGGCAAAGGTGGGTGGATCACCTGAGATCAGGAGTTCAAGACCAGTCTGGTCAACATGGTGAAACCTAGTCTCTACTAAAAAAACATGAAACTTAGCTGGGCATGGTGGCGTGCGCCTGTAATCCCAGCTACTTGGGAGGCTGAGGCAGGAGAATAGCTTGAACCCAGGAGGTAGAGGTTGCGGTGAGCTGAGATTGTGCCACTGAACTCCAACCTGGGCAACAGAGCGAGACTCTGTCTCAAAAAAAAAAAAAAATCTGGAAATGGACATACATTATAACAATTCACCCAGTTTATTAAATAATACCTAAGAGGTGTCATTTGAGGTCTATGCTTACATTCAATAATATCTTTGTCTCAGGTTAGCCTCTTGGCTAAAGAGAGGGGTTTCTCACCATCAGCATAACTGATATTTTAGGCCAGATAATTCTTTATTATGGGACTGTGCGGTGCAATGTAAGACATTTAGTAGCATGCCTGGCCTTTGCCCACTAGATGCGAGTTGCATAACCCCTACCCCCAGTTGAGAACCACAACCAAAAACGTCTGCAGACATTGCCAAATATTCCCTGAGGGACAGAAATCAACCCCAGTTGAGAACCACTCTTTTAGATTTAGGTCCTCCACAGGCACAAATCTTTGGCTGAATCTTGCATGAGTATTAAGCTCCCATGACAACATTTTGTTTGCTGCTGCATAATTCTCATTCTCATCTGTTCATTTTGCAGTCTGCTCTGTGCCTTGCTCTAGCCTCTGGTAATGAGGTCATTGATGTGTCTTGCCTACTTTATCCTTGAAAATCTGCAGATTTTTTTTCATCTACATTTCTATTTCTTATTCTCGGGCACCTACACACCCACTAACATCACCAGGGGGCTTTCCCAGGCTGCCTCTGCTCTTCGCTATGTCTCTTCCTGCAAACCCACCAAATTCAATATGTGAGATTATACGAGACTGACACAGGAATGTATCCTTTAATTCACATTTGGACACATACTGCAGTACAAGTAGTCAATGAATAATTATTACTATACTAATCTCAAGAGAACAAAATGGAAGATTAACGCAATACTATTTTTACAGAAAAAAAATTTGGAATTTTGAAACGGGGTTTCCAGATTTCTCTTTGAAAGGAAAATGAAATTCATTTTAATAGTCTTTAGCCAAATTTTCTGGCAAGCAAACTCAAAACTTAATCACACAAGACATTAAATAGTATATTAGTCACTCAGCACAAGTTAAATTTATAACTGTTAAATCTAGAAAGCCATAATCAGAGAAACTACTGAATTTCTAAAGTATAAGTAGTAACACCATCTAATAAATATGACATGCAAAATGGTAGCTATAGAAATTGCTGATCCATGGTGTTTACTCAAATGCCTGCACATTAAAGATAAAGCATTTTTTTTTCTTTCTTTAAGAATGCATTAATTGTGGCACATTTATGTTTCTTTAGGCAACCCAGCAGCTGTGGTTCCAAACATGAGCCTTTGAGAAATACATTTAAATGAATATTTATAAACTTTTCTCTAGCAATTATATTTAGCAACTGTAGCAGATGCCTCCACTTTCACAGTGTTAGCTGTGTCACTAATTAGAGTCCCTCTTTCATCATGCTGTCCTCTAGTCACTTGTCTCTTAAGTGGACTACTGACACATTCAGGAGGAAGAAAGAGACACACAGGTCTAACAGGTCTATTACCAAGTTAAAAAAAAGTCATAAAAACATACATAAACCATAAGCACTCAATGTTCATAACCTCCGATTTTCCCAAAGCAACTACAGGCTCATTTGAAATTGAGATTTTTATGTTCTGAGCATCTCAATGGGATATTATCTCAATTATCACTGAATAATTTTTATGCATCCTTTAAAGCCCAATTGCTCAGTATAGGGTCCATGACCACCAGACCACCTGCACAGAATCCTCAGTCTCACTCCTAAAACCGATTTTGTAAATAAGTTCCAGCTCTGGATCTCCAGGTGATTGTCGGGAACCCTAAAGTTTGCAAGCCACAGCTTTCAGACAATTTAGGCCCACTTCCTTCAGGAAGCCCACTTCATAACTCCAAACTGGCTTGAATGTCCATCTTTGTGTTTCCGAGTTACCCTGAGTTCTCTTATATCACTGCCCTTATTACCTGTAGTGAAACTGACTCAGTTGTTTCCTCTCTCTTCACTCTGAATTACTTTTAAAAAGTGTCTTAGATTTACACATTTCTCCATGCCTAATTGATAGAAGGTAATCAGCAATTAGTTGATTGAACAAACACTTTCAGTTTTCTGATAATGAGCACTATATAAGCTTTAATGTCTTATGTTTTGCCCTAAATTCCAGAAATATTCACCAAATTTGAAACCTGGAACAGTTTTAACATCACTTACCAATAAAAATGTTTATAGACAACTTTTATTCCTTGGTCACAATGTCCATTTTCTAGCTTAATAAATTTACATTACATTATACACATAACATTAAATTTTAGAGAAGTTACATTTTAACTCTTGAAGACTGGGAAATTTTAAAAAATTCATGGGGGGTAGGGCAGTCAGCTCCATTGAGAGGAAAAAAGAGAAATTAAAAATAGTGGAAAGCACAAGTCAGGTACTAGATTTATATAATAAAAATGAAACTATCCACTCCCCAAGAAATTTAAAGAAGCTGGTCATTAAGATGAATGAAATAGGGAAAAGAACTCACAAAGACTTACCCTTTCAAAGGGTTAGAGTTTTCCAACTTTCTGGATATTTACATTACAAAAAGAAAATGATCTCTAAAACTTTGATCTTGAGCTCCCTCTTAAAATTTCTTCTTCTCAATTCAAAGTTTTGGTAGCTTTATCCATTCACTCGTCCCTCCTATCTGTTGATTCAGAGCAAGTCCCAACCCCTTGAAAGCTGATTCTTCCACCAGTTTTCCAGATCTCATCTCCTTGAGAGCTAGCCTCATCAATTATCCACTTTTCCACTGTGACCATCAGCCTTTTCCTTTCCATTCCCCACTTTGCAAAACAGGTAGTAGGCTAGATCTGGCTTGCAGGCCATAGTTTGCCAACACCTACTGCAATCTCCCCAAGGTGCTATCCTATGGTTCCATTCCTAAATCTACAAACTCTACATTTTGTCACTACCCCTGACTCCAGAGTCCTGACTTGTACCTAGTAATCACTAATGACACAAAGATCACTAATGACCACCAAACTGCCTGTGCAGTCTTCATCTTCTCAAGTTTGAAACTTGACCCTCGGTGGCTCCCAGGATGAACTCTAGTGTCTTTCTGATTGTTAATTATTACTTCTCAGTCCCTTTTTTGTCCCTTTTTTCTCCACTTCCCTAATGAAATATAAGCACTTTCAGGACCTTGTTTTTCCTTTTTCTTTTGAGACATGGTCTACTGGGTGATCTCCCTCATTCTCCATCCATCACTCCCCCACAGTCTTCCCTGACATCCTCTGCCAAGGCACTGGGCTCCCTCCTTTTGTTCTCCCATTGCGGCGTGGGTGCATACTCAGTTATCACTGATGGTTTCTTGACCCCAATATTCTACTCTGTAGTGAGGGCAGGGATGGTGTCAATTTGCAGAGGAATCCCACCATAAGAAAACACTTGGTCTCTTAAAAGAAGTCATTTATAATTGTAAGTGGTCTGTAATTAAGCTGATAAAATCAAGGACCTCAGGATGCTGTCTTCCAAAAAGAAAAAAGGAATGCATAAACAAGGGCATTCAGTTTCCAGTAACAAGAAGTTTATTTGTGACAGTCTTCTGTGTGAAAACAACTGAACAAGTGGAAACAAATAAACAAATCATCACCTTAAATCTACAAAGAACAGGAAAGTGCAAAAACTAATGGAGCATAGTTGAAAAGGAAGCAAATAGGAATTATATAAATAAAAATATAAAAACTAATTTAAAAACCCAATGGACACGTTTAACAGAAAATCAAGCAGAACTGAAGAAAGAAAGACTTATTGAACTGGAAAATGAAGCAGAAGAAATTATCCAGAGTGTAGCACAGAGATATAACATGTTGGTAAATACAGAAGAGAGGGTAAAAGATATAGAGGCTCCAGTGAGAGTGTCTAACCTACATTTACTAAAGAGTATTGAAGAGAGGCAATACTTGAAGACATAAGATCTGATAATATTTTACTCTGATAAAATATATTATTATACAGCTTCAAGAAGTCAAAATATCAAAGAACAAAGAGTATAAATGAAAACACAAAAATTAGAAATGAAACAGAAACCTAGAAATGTATATATTTTTCAAGTGTCCAGAGTAAAAAAGATATTATCTTGAAAAGAATTATAATGAGACTTAAAACAGACTTCTCAGCAACAACAGAAGTTACAAGACAGTGGAATTATACCCTTAATGAGCTAAGAGAAAATAACTGCCAACCTAGAATAATATAATCAACAAAAATACCTTTTAAGAATAAAAAGCAAAATACATTTTTAAGGCAAATTAAAATAGAAATAGTTGACCACCAACAGAGGCACTTGAAATGAAATTCTAAAGCATATATATAAACCAGGTTAAAAAAAAAAGAAGAAAGAAGCCAGAAGAAATTCATAAGATGCGTGAAGAAAAGAAGTTCAAAGAAAATAGAAAATATATTTGGGTAACACCAAACCAACACTGACTGTATCAAGCAAAATTCATCTTATCTTGTGAGACAAATTAAAATACACAAAAACAATAACAGCATGTACAGTAATTTTATGGAGTTTAAATATTTTTCTTATCCCATGGGAGAAGGATGAAAATATTGATTAACTTTAGATTTTGATAACTAACAATTCATGTTTGTTTTTTTATGGTAACCACTAAAGGGAGAGAAACCTGCCAAGTCAGATAGCACTGGAAGTGGATGGCACTTGAGTGTCACACCCATACCCAGTCATCATTGGTAGTAGATGCACAAGATAGATGGAAGCATAAAAAGTCCCTGCCTTGGCAGGCCCAGCTTTCCTCTGTGCCCTGCCCCTTGCCACCCCCCCACAAAATAAGACAACAATCAAAAAATAGACAAAGAACATGGAATCACTGAAAGAAACACAAAGCACAAAATAAGATGGTAGATTTAAATCTATGCATGTGAATATCCATAATTACAAAATAGTAAAATAAAAGCTGAAGTTATAAGATAAAGTCAGATTAAAATTTTTAAAATTCCAACTTTATGCTGTTTGTATGAAACATATAAAATTCAAGGCAATAGAAAGTTCAAGCATAAATAAAGCATAAAGAAATCTAGAGAGGAACATCCACCTACCAGCAGAAATAGGGTAGAAAATTCAATCATTGATTTTCTTGCCTGCTGAGCAGATAAAGATTTCTGATAATATTAGGGTACTGCCCTAATTGAAAATAGTTACCCATTATGATCAGCTTCTTAAATTAAGTTAACCTGGCTGCATTGGATTGGTGATAACAAAGCTTCATAAAGCAATTGCTCCTTTTTTGCTCCATATGACTATATTCTCTATGAATCTGAATGCTATCTTATGCTGGATATACCTCAGGAAAAACTACTGATTTATGACAATGATATTTATTTACTGAAGGGAAGGTGAGAAACTGGGTTGCTGATGGTTTCTGAATTTTATTTTAATGGTTTCCTTTCATTTTCACTGAGAATAGGCTAGAAGGGCAGTGCTCAGAACACAAATGAGTAGAATCCAATCTGTGGGGACCTGTTAGCTTTGCTCCTGCACAAGCACAGATGTCCTCTGTGATCCAATCAGCAACTCTCACACCAAGGGGATCACAAAGACTGTGTCAACAGAGCAGAGCAAATCTGTAACACCAGGACACAATGCAATGATGCCCTGCCTGAATGCTGATCCAAGGTATCATATAAGAGGACACCATGCTTTGTGCACTGCAAGTGTACAACAGTAATTTGTTTCCAAAATAGACACTCTCAGATATCAGGCTATAGTATCTGCGTGTTCCATTCCTTAATTCATTGAACAAATATTTACTGTGCACCTATGACTAGGAGTTAGGTATACAATGGTTAGCCAAGAAGATGGCCTCTACCATCACTGTGTATGCAGCTTAGTAAATGACCAAATGATCAAATCAGCTTATTTTTATATACCAATTTCTCACTTCATAAACAACATGAATTACTATTAAGTACTGAAAACAAAGTTCAAAGATTTTTAAGTAATTTGGTGCCACTTACCTAAGAGGCAAGAAACAGTCCATAAGACTTTCAGGTCTTTATTCTTTTATTTTTTATTTTTTATTTTTTTATTATACTTTAAGCTCTAGGGTACATGTGCATAATGTGCAGGTTTCTTACATATGTATACTTGTGCCATGTTGGTGTGCTGCACCCATCAACTCATCAGCACCCATCAATTCATCATTTATATCAGGTATAACTCCCAATGCAATCCCTCCCCCTCCCCCCTCCCCATGATAGGCCCCAGTGTGTGATGTTCCCCTTCCTGAGTCCAAGTGATGCCACTGTTCAGTTCCCACCTATGAGTGAGAACATGCGGTGTTTGGTTTTCTGTTCTTGTGATAGTTTGCTAAGAATGATGGTTTCCAGCTGCATCCATGTCCCTACAAAGGACACAAACTCATCCTTTTTTATGGCTGCATAATATTCCATGGTGTATATGTGCCACATTTTCTTAATCCAGTCTGTCACTGATGGACATTTGGGTTGATTCCAAGTCTTTGCTATTGTGAATAGTGCCGCAATAAACATACGTGTGCATATGTCTTTATAGCAGCATGATTTATAATCCTTTGGGTATATACCCAGTAATGGGATGGCTGGGTCATATGGTACATCTAGTTCTAGATCCTTGAGGAATCGCCATACTGTTTTCCATAATGGTTGAACTAGTTTACAGTCCCACCAACAGTGTAAAAGTGTTCCTATTTCTCCACATCCTCTCCAACACCTGTTGTTTCCTGACTTTTTAATGATTGCCATTCTAACTGGTGTGAGATAGTATCTCATTGTGGTTTTGATTTGCATTTCTCTGATGGCCAGTGATGATGAGCATTTTTTCATGTGTCTGTTGGCTGTATGAATGTCTTCTTTTGAGAAATGTCTGTTCATATCCTTTGCCCACTTTTTGATGGGGTTCTTTGTTTTCTTCTTGTATATTTGTTTGAGTTCTTGGTAGATTCTGGATACTAGCCCTTTGTCAGATGAGTAGATTGCAAAAATGTTCTCCCATTCTGTAGGTTGCCTGTTCACTCTGATGGTAGTTTCTTTTGCTGTGCAGAAGCTCTTTAGTTTAATTAGATCCCATGTGTCAATTTTTGCTTTTGCTGCCGTTGCTTTTGGTGTTTTAGACATGAAGTCCTTGCCCATGCCTATGTCCTGAATGGTATTACCTAGGTCTTCTTCTAGGGTTTTTATGGTATTAGGTCTAACATTTAAGTCTCTAATCCATATTGAATTAATTTTCGTATAAGGAGTAAGGAAATCCAGTTTCAGCTTTCTACTTATGGCTAGCCAATTTTCCCAGCACCATTGATTAAATAGGGAATCCTTTCCCCATTTCTTGTTTTTGTCAGGTTTGTCAAAGATCAGATGGCTGTAGATGTGTGGTATTATTTCTGAGGACTCTGTTCTGTTCCATTGGTCTATATCTCTGTTTTGGTACCAGTACCATGCTGTTTTGGTTACTGTAGCCTTGTAGTAGTTTGAAGTCAGGTAGCGTGATGCCTCCAGCTTTGTTCTTATGACTTAGGATTGTCTTGGCAATGCGGGCTCTTTTTTGGTTCCATATGAACTTTAAAGCCTTTTTTTCCAATTCTGTGAAGAAACTCATTGGCAGCTTGATGGGGATGGCATTGAATCTATAAATAACCTTGGGCAGTATGGTCATTTTCACAATATTGATTCTTCCTATCCATGAGCATGGTATGTTCTTCCATTTGTTAGTGTCCTCTTTTATTTCACTGAGCAGTGGTTTGTAGTTCTCCTTGAAGAGGTCCTTGACATCCCTTAAGTTGGATTCCTAGGTATTTTATTCTCTTTGAAGCAATTGTGAATGGAAGTTCATTCCTGATTTGGCTCTCTGTCTGTTACTGGTGTATAAGAATGCTTGTGATTTTTGCACATTGATTTTGTATCCTGAGACTTTGCTGAAGTTGCTTATCAGCTTAAGGAGATTTTGGGCTGAGACAATGGGGTTTTCTAATATACAATCATGTCATCTGCAAACAGGGACAATTGACTTCTTCTTTTCCTAACTGGATACCCTTGATTTCTTTCTCTTGCCTGATTGCCCTAGCCAAAACTTCCAACACTATGTTGAATAGGAGTGGTGAGAGAGGGCATCCCTGTCTTGTGCCAGTTTTCAAAGGGAATTTTTCAGTTTTTGCCCATTCAGTGTGATATTGGCTGTGGGTTTGCCATATATAGCTCTTATTATTTTGAGGTACGTTCCATCAATACCGAATTTATTGAGCATTTTTAGCATGAAGGGCTGTTGAATTTTGTCAAAAGCCTTTTCTGCATCTATTGAGATAATCATGTGGTTCTTGTCTTTGGTTCTGTTTATATGCTGGATTACGTTTATTGATTTGCGTATGTTGAACCAGCCTTGCATCCCAGGGATGAAGCCCACTTGATCATGGTGGATAAGCTTTTCGATGTGCTGCTGAATCCGGTTTGCCAGTATTTTATTGAGGATTTTTGCATCGATGTTCATCAGGGATATTGGTCTAAAATGCTCTTTTTTTGTTGTTCTCTGCCAGGCTTTGGTATCAGGATGATGTTGGCCTCATAAAATGAGTTAGGGAGGATTCCCTCTTTTTCAATTGATTGGAATAGTTTCGAAGGAATGGTACCAGTCCTCCTGTACCTCTGGTAGAATTCAGCTGTGAATCCATGTGGTCCTGGACTTTTTTCGTGGGTAGGCTATTAATTATTGCCTCAATTTCAGAGCCTGCTATTGGTCTGTTCAGGGATTCAACTTCTTCCTGGTTTAGTCTTGGAAGAGTGTAAGTGTCCAGGAAATTATCCATTTCTTCTAGATTTTCTAGTTGATTTGCGTAGAGGTGTTTATAGTATTCTCTGATGGTAGTTTGTATTTCTCTGGGGTCGGTGGTGATATCCCCTTTATGATTTTTTATTGCATCTATTTGATTCTTCTCTCTTTTCTTCTTTATTAGTCTTGCTAGCCGTCTGTCAATTTTGTTGATGTTTTCAAAAAACCAACTCCTGGATTCATTGATTTTTTGGATGGTTTTTTGTGTCTCTATCTCCTTCAGTTCTGCTCTGGTCTTAGTTATTTCTTGCCTTCTGCTAGCTTTTGAATGTGTTTGCTCTTGCTTCTCCAGTTCTTTTAATTGTGATGTTAGAGTGTCAATTTTAGATCTTTCCTGCTTTCTCTTGTGGGCATTTAGTGCTATAAATTCCCTCTACACACTGCTTTAAATGTGTCCCAGAGATTCTGGTATGTTGTACCTTTGTTCTCATTGGTTTCAAAGAACATCTTTATTTCTGCTTCATTTCGTTATGTACCCAGTAGTCATTCAGGAGCAGGTTGTTCAGTTTCCATGTAGTTGAGCGGTTTTGATTGAGTTTCTTAGTCCTGAGTTCTAGCTTGATTGCACTGTGGTCTGAGAGACAGTTTGTTATAATTTCTGTTCTTTTACATTTGCTAAGGAGTGCTTTACTTCCAATTATGTGGTCAATTTTGGAGTAAGTGCAATGTGGTGCAGAGAAGAATGTATATTCTGTTGATTTGGGGTGGAGAGTTCTATAGATATCTATTAGGTCCGCTTGGTGCAGAGATGAGTTCAATTCCTGGATATCCTTGTTAACTTTCTGTCTCGTTGATCTGTCTAATATTGACAGTGGAGTGTTGAAGTCTCCCATTATTATTGTATGGGAGTCTAAGTCTCTTTGTAAGTCTCTAAGGACTTGCTTTATGAATCTGGGTGCTCCTGTATTGGGTGCATATACATTTAGGATAGTTAGCTCTTCCTGTTGAATTGATCCCTTTACCATTATGTAATGGCCTTCTTTGTCACTTTTCATCTTTGATGGTTAAAGTGTATTTTATCAGAGACTAGGATTGCAACCCCTGCTTTTTTTTGTTCTCCATTTGCTTGCTAGATCTTCCTCCATCCCTTTATTTTGAGCCTATGTATGTCTCTGCATATGAGATGGGTCTCCTGAATACAACAGACTGATGGGTCTTGACTCTTTATCCAGTTTGCCAGTCTGTGTCTTTTAATTGGAGCATTTAGTCCATTACATTTAAGGTTAATATGGTTATGTGTGAACTTGATCCTGTCATTATGATATAACTGGTTATTTTGCTCGTTAGTTGATGCAGTTTCTTCCTAGCCTCAATGGTCTTTACATTTTGGCATGTTTTTGCAATGGCTGGTACCGGTTGTTCCTTTCCATGTTTAGTGCTTCCTTCAGGGTCTCTTGTGAGGCAGGCCTGTGGTGACAAAATCTCTAAGCATTTGCTTATCTGTAAAGGATTTTATTTCTCCTTCACTTATGAAACTTAGTTTGGCTGGATATGAAATTCTGGGTTGAAAATTCTTTTCTTTAAGAACGTTGAATATTGGCCCCCACTCTCTTCTGGCTTGTCGAGTTTCTGCCGAGAAGTCTGCTGTTAGTCTGATGGCTTCCCTTTGTGGGTAACCCGACCTTTCTCTCTGGCTGCCCTTCAGATTTTTTCCTTCATTTCAACTTTGGTGAATCTGGCAATTATGTGTCTTGGAGTTGCTCTTCTGGAGGAGTATCTTTGTGGCGTTCTCTGTATTTCCTGAATTTGAATGTTGGCCTGCCCTACTAGGTTGGGGAAGTTCTCCTGGATGATATCCTGAAGAGTGTTTTCCAACTTGGTTCCATTTTCCCCTCACTTTCAGGCACCCCAATCAGACGTAGATTTGGTCTTTTTACATAATCCCATACTTCTTGCAGGCTTTGTTCATTTCTTTTTCTTCTTTTTTCTTTTGGTTTCTCTTCTCGCTTCATTTCATTCATTTGATCCTCAATCGCTGATACTCTTCTTCCAGTTGATCGAGTCGGTTACTGAAGCTTGTGGATTTGTGACGTATTTCTCGTGTCATGGTTTTCATGTCTGTCATTTCATTCATGACCTTCTCTGCATTAATTATTCTAGCTATCAATTCTTCCACTCTTTTTTCAAGATTTTTAGTTTCTTTGCGCTTGGTACGTAATTCTTCCTTTAGCTCTGAGAAGTTTGATGGACTGAAGCCTTCTTCTCTCGTTTCGTCAGAGTCATTCTCTGACCAGCTTTGATCCATTGCTGGCGATGAGCTGCGCTCCTTTGCAGAGGGAGATGCGCTCTTATTTCTTGAATTTCCAGCTTTTCTGCCCTGCTTCTTCCCCATCTTCGTGGTTTTATCTGCCTCTGGTCTTTGATGATGGTGATGTACTGATGGGGTTTTGGTATAGGTGTTCTTCCTGTTTGATAGTTTTCCTTCTAATAGTCAGGACCCTCAGCTGTAGGTCTGTTGGAGATTGCTTGAGGTCCACTCCAGACCCTGTTTGCCTGGGTATCAGCAGCAGAGGTTGCAGAAGATAGAATATTGCTGAACAGCGAGTGTACCTGTCTGATTCTTACTTTGGAAGCTTCCTCTCAGGGGTGTACTCCACCCTGTGAGGTGTGGGGTGTCAGACTGCCCCTAGTGGGGGATGTCTCCCAGTTAGGCTACTCAGGGGTCAGGGACCCACTTGAGCAGGCAGTCTGTCCGTTCTCAGATCTCAACCTCCGTGTTGGGAGATCCACTGCTCTCTTCAAAGCTGTCAGAGTTGTTCGCGTCTGCACAGGCCTCTGCTGCTTCCCCTTTTGTTGTTTAGCTGTGCCCTGTCCCCAGAGGTGGAGTCTACAGAGACAGGCGGGCTTCCTTGAGCTGCTGTGAGCTCCACCCAGTTCGAGCTTCCCAGCGGCTTTGTTTACCTACTTAAGCCTCAGCAATGGCAGGCACCCGTCCCCCAGCCTCGCTGCTGCCGTTTCGGTTAGATCGCAGACTGCTGTGCTAGCAATGAGGGAGGCTCCGTGGCCGTGGGACCCTCCCGGCCAGGTGTGGGTATAATCTCCTGGTGTGCCTGTTTGCTTAAAGCGCAGTATTGGGGTGGGAGTTACCCGATTTTCCAGGTGTTGTGTGTCTCAGTTCCCCTGGCTAGGAAAAGGGATTCCCTTCCCCCTTGCGCTTCCCAGGTGAGGCGATGCCTCGCCCTGCTTCAGCTCTCGCTGGTCGGGCTGCAGCAGCTGACCGGTACCAATTGTCCGGCACTCCCCAGTGAGATGACCCCAGTACCTCAGTTGAAAATGCAGATATCACCGGTCTTCTGTGTTGCTCGCACTGGGAGTTGGAGACTGGAGCTGTTCCTATTCGGCCATCTTGCTCCGCTGTCTTTATTCTTTTAAATCACTATCAGTGTTTAAATTTTAACCTCTGCACAGTGAAAATGACTTTCTAAGTGTCTCTCAGAGATAATTACATGTAGACAAATTCCACAAAGACAAACAGAACTTGGCTGTGAGAATGCAAGGACCTCTGGAGCAAGGGTTGCAAACTAGCCCCTGGGCAAAATTCCACAGTGACCTGTTTTGGTAAATAAAGGTGTATTGGAACCCAGCCATGTTCATTTGTTTATATATTGTCAATGGCATATGTCATGCAACAACAACAGAGTTGAGTAGCTGCAACAAGGATTATGTAGCCTGCAAACCTTGACATATTTACTCCGTAGTCCTTTCTAGAAAAAGTTTACTCTAGAAGAAATCCAGGGAGGGAATATCTCAGCCATAAGTAAAATGTTTCTCGCTTCTACACACAAATGTTGAAATGCCAGGGGAAGAAAAGCCCTTTCAACATTTGGCGCATGCCATGCTGGCTCCCTGGAGTTGGTTGGGCAGTTATTTGGTCAAGATTTTTATTAAAAAAAACATTTATGTTCACATAATTAAGCCATCCCCGTTTTTTTTTCCTTAGCAAATGCCAATATGGCTCCTGGGCCACCTTCCCTGCCTTGGTAAGCCAGGAACAGCGCACTGCTCTGAAGAGTGCACATCATTCCCAATTGTCTCTGGGACAGCCTGTTGCCTTTCTGTGAAAGCCTGGTCTCTGTCATCCACTTCCCTACAATGTCTGTTGTGGCAGGCTTCATCAGGAAGCTCCAAACTGCTTCCAGCACACCGGCTCCTTCAAGAGCTTATTATACCATTCAATTCAAATGCACAAGCCTGGAGCACAGCAGGGAAGAGAAGTCCAAAGTCCACTTCTCCAGAGCCCAGATATACACACAGAAATGAAAAGATAGGCAAGGGAAGTACATCCTCCTGATCTCTTGTGTGGTCGCAGTAACAGAATCCAAGTAACCTTTGAAAACTAGCTACCAAGCATCAAAATTCTTTGGTCCTAATGACCCTGAAAAGACAAAAACAAGCTTTCTAAAACTGCATACTGCAGGATCTTCAGGATATAGGATGGTTTCTATGTAAGCTCTGCAATGACCTTGGTGAGAATGTATTTATTTAACTGTCTCAGAGTGAAGAGTGGATCTGTATAGAATACAGGGCGGATGTTGATGAGATGCCAGAGGATTGTGAAATGGGAAGTAAAGCCAGTGAGTTCTTGTATTTCTGTAGCTGCGAAGAAAGGGAGCAGGAGCATGCTGGAATATGATAGGACCTCACAGCTGAGGTAATTCTGTCAAGGTTGTGATGTCCCTGAAAATCAAATGATCATTCCAAATATATGGTGCCCAACATACTGTGATCATCCCAGCCCTTTAGTTACTATAGCTACATGCAAACACATACCCACACATCTCTACACTTACCTGCACTTGTCATCTCAGAGCCCTCTCTTACTCCTCTCCCTCCACTGACTCCTCATCCAAACGTTTGCCAAGTTCTCATAACCCTCGGTCTGCCTCATGTGTGCTGTGACATTTGTCTCCTGCTTATGCTCATTGGTCCTTAGTGCAGGCCCCCTCCCTTCCACAAGATGATTGCAATAGCTTTCTTTGCTTTTATTATTTTTACTCCTTTTTTTATTGCAGGACAACAGACACGCAGCAAAGTGTATTGATCTGAAGTATGCAGTTTGATGAATTTTTACATATGGATACACTCATGTATACAGACCATTTCCAGCACCTCAGAAGGCCCCTTACGCTTTTTCTCAGTCAATACTCTCCCAAAGGCAACCACTACTATGATGACAAACACTATAGACTAGTTTTGCCTGTTTTTGAACTTCATATAAATTGAATTATTTGTGTCAGATTTCTTTTGCTCAACATTGGTCTCTGAGATTCATCCAAGTTGTTACATGGAGCAATGATGCATTCTTTTTCATTGTGCTATATTCATATGATGAAATGCTATGCAACAATGTATTTATTTATTTTACTGCTGATGAATGTTTAAGTTGTTTACAGTTTGGGGCTATAGTGGATAAAGCCTGCAGTGGCCTTTTGTTAGTCTCTGACTTCTAGTCTCTTCCTCATCATTGCTTCTTGCACAAGCCACCAAATTAATATCTCCACAGCAAAACTCCTGTTATGTGCCTCCACAGCATATACAGTTCCAATGGCTTCTTGCTGGCTTTCTGAGTAAAACTACTCTCCTTGTTCCAACATTCAAGTTTCCACTACTGAGTTTGAGTCATCATCCAGCCTTTATCACCCATCCCTGTCCTCCATGTTTGTGTTCATTCAGTCAAATTAGATCTCTCACCACCAGTCCAGCACACCCCACACTTGCTTTCCCATTTGGTGACCTTTGTTTTTGCCATGGCTTGGGCCCTGAATGAATCCTTCTGAATACATTCTCATTTAGGCCTATGGAAAACATTCACCACCTATGCTCATCTAAAAATGCCAGATCCTCCAGGAAGTCTTGAGAAAGCATCATATTTCCCATCTTTGAAGTCCATTGCATTGGAAGATTCTGCCACTATTTCCAGTGGCACAGTAGTGCTAATCCCATGGACTTCATAATAATTACCTGGAAAACTGAATGGAACAAAGGGTCAACTGCTGTTCTCATTCAAACTTCCAATGTTACTTGTGCCATGTTCTTAAGGACATGTCTTTTTTAGGTTACTGGAATTCCATTTGGAAAGTAAACACTCACTTTCCAAATTGCTTAATCACTTAAGCAGTGGGAGAATCTGGCAAATCACAAGGAAGTAAATTAGTTGGATGAAGTTCAGTTTTTGCTTAATTTTAATAAAACAGTGCTTTAAAAGACATTGAATTTTGTGAGTTTAATAAGAGAAAGAAAATAATTAATAGGAAAGGATCACTGGTTACATTTGGCCTGTGTTCCCATAATGAATATTCACTCTTTGTTCCTTTCCTAAATGCTCATCACTGCAAGGTCCTGTACTAGGAGCTGCATAGGGTGTAGGTATCAGAGACACGTAAACCTGGCCCTCAAAGATCTCACAGTCTATTGGAGAAAACTGAAAGAAAGACAAGAATTGAATAATTAGTGTAAATACTGCTTTGAGAAACATAAGGAAAACTTTTTGAGACAAAGGAATGCAATCAGTATAGTACTTCTGATTGTGGAAAGAATTTCTGTAAAAATAGCCTCTGTCAATTTAGAAACCACAGTGACACATTATTAGCTAACGCCTACTGAGTCAGTCTTTTGGGGGTATTTTTTTTTGAAGCACAGAATAAGTTTTAAAAATGAATGACCAAAATCTCCTGTGAAAGTATAAAGTAGAGATACAGCCAAGGTGGTGGTTAGGGTCTTAAGTTTGCATGTAGTCACTCTTGGATTCTCTTGAAATTATCCATGAGATACAGTTGTGAAAATTTTTTAGAGTAGCCAACCCTGTGCAGGAATTTATATACATTAATCTAAAAACAATTATGGAAGCTGGGCATGGTGGCTCATACCTATAATCCCATCACTTGGGAAGCCAAGGTGGGAAGATTGCTTGAGACCAAGAATTTGAGACCAGACTAGGCAACATAGTGAGACCCTGTCTCTGCAAAAAACAGACAAACAAAAAAAACTTAGCCAGCTGTGGTGGTACATGCCTGTAGTCCCAGCTACTTAGGAGGCTGAAGAAAGAGGATTGCTTCAGCCCAGTAGTTAGAGGCTGCAGAGAGCTCTGATTGTGCCACTGCACTCCAGCCTGGGTGACAAAGTGAGACTCCGTCTCAAAAAAAAAAAAAAAAAAAAAAAGATTATGGAAAGAATTCAATCATCAAGTCATTAAGTGCTTTGCTGCCTAGGACACTTCAGCACATTTACGAAGATTTCCACATCTGACTTTTGGCTGTCATCACCTTTGCCGTCTAGGGACAATTTTAGGGTTCCTTCTAATGCTTCCCTGGTCAGTATGTCTCTGGAGCCACTTGCCTGTCACCTGAGAATGTGCTTCTCTTCTCTCTGTCAGTGGTGGGGGAAGCTTGAGGGTCATTCATCTTTTCTTACCAGAGCTTTAGCAGCTTGTCGAAATGTTTCCAATTTGCCTTCCTCCCTGCCTGTGGGCACAGGCTAACTCTGTGGAAACCTGGGCAGCAGGATTCCTGGGACTATGTAAACCCGCACCTCTCCCCTGTCCTCTATCTCCCTGACCCTTCACTAAAGAGAATTGAATTTAGGTGAGTCAAATGTGCATCTGAGGCTACTTCTCTACATAAAGTCAAAGAAAAATCCTCATAAGAACTGTTTCCCTATTGAGGAGTTCTATTTAAGTCAGAATGCACAAGGAATTTTTTCTATCAATCATGCTTCCAAATTTCCAATCTTCCCTACCCCTAATCTTGCAGTGGGCTGCAACTAACTGGTAAAATGGCAGAGTAAGATCTGATCTGCAATGTTCATATTTTACAATAGCCACCCTATTAATGAGGTTCTCTATGGCATATTGTTCTACAACAGATTGTATCATGTCTTCATCATGAATGATTCATTTCATAAGACATGCATCAAGTCAAAATTCAAAATCAGGCATCAGGCATCTATATTTTATATGTGATTGTAAAATAAAAATCTTCCCAGGGAGGATTTTGCCTCAAATAAGTGATTGAGTGACGGGAAGGGCTACCTTAAATGGCTCCACTGGGCAGAAGCAGGCAAGGAGGCTGCTCTTTCTCTATCGATAAGGAACAGTGTCAGGAAATCTACACCTCCTTGTCCCTGGCTTATTTTCTTACTTATACTATCTTGGAACCAAAAGGAGGATGTGGGTTGTATATTACAGGCTTACTATAAAGCAGTGGTTCTCAACCATGAGTGATTTTGCTCCCAGGGGACATTAGGTAATGTCTGTAGACATCTTTGATTGTCACAACTATGGAATGGAGAGGATACTAGCATCTAGTGTGTAGAGGCCAGGGATGCTGCTAAACATCCTACAATGTACAGGACACACAGTCCCCAGCAAAAAAGAATTAGCAAGCCCCTAATGTCAATAGTGCTGATATTGAGATACCCTATTTTACTCTCATGTTGCCACTTTAATTGTATAAGGCTTTTCGGTAATAGAACACAAATTCCTTCTTATTTTCTCATTATTATAAATAGCCACTTGGGACTTAGTATATTAGAGATAATATTTAGTACTGACACCTTGGTAAGTTGGCATCATTACTTTTATTGTTTACAATAAAAATAAATATATAAATAATAAGTTACATATATAAATAAATAAGTCATGTCATATTCTGAGTAAAACCTCCTAGTTGGAGGTGAAGTGAGTATTCTCTCTAACGGCCTAGATGACAGTGATCAAGTTCAGTCTACCTTGAAGAGTTCTCAACTTGGACACGTCCATCTTATGTTGAAAATGATGCAGATTTAGCTTGTAACATTTTCCACTGCTTGTGTAAAATAAAGTTTTACTTTGACTTGAGTCTTTTCTCTTTCTAAATATCTGTTTTCCTCTATAGTTAGCACAGCATTTTGGCCTATCCAAGGATCGATCTTTATGGTTTCCTCTCATATTGCCACTATCAGCCTAACTTACCAATTTACAAATTTCTTCTTTTTTGTTTTCCCTTTTTAAACTCTTCTTCTTATTTTGGGTTATTTCTATTAACCCAAGTAATAAAGAGGAATAAAACACCAATTAAAGGCCTAAATGTGTTTCTAGTGATAATTTAATATACCCATGGGATACTAGTTAAATGAGATATCAGTTTAGTATATATAGATATACACTTTCATAGTCATCAAATATACTACAAACTTACAATTTATCAATTGCTCTGTATTCTGAATTTACTATTACAATAAGCACATTTATCTCCTAATTAAAAAGACTAATGAAAAAGAATAAACCAAACCTATCATTTTATTTCCAATTAAATCTCAATTAAGGTCACCATTATTATACTGATTAATTTTACACTCCATCTATGTTATCTGATGTGGCTAAAATCAAAATTTCATCTTTTTTTTATTTAAGTCTTGTGGGAAAAGATCTTACTTCAATTTTTAATATATAAAGTACATTCAGATTTCGTTCCCTTTAAAGATTCTTTCTGAATAAACATTTTACTGTTAGCATTGAGTAACAATGCTGAAATTCTTTACAAAGAGTTGACATGTTTGTGGTACCTTAGTCCTTGGCAGTGGGCTGATTCCAACAAATGCTGTTTGTGGAGAAAGTTGCATCTCTCCCACAGAGAGGTCCTGTAACCTCTCCCCTTCCCTAACATCCTCCAGTTTATTATATTTGGGCTATTTGAAGACCTTTAACCAAAATGCACATTCATTGCCAGTATCACTGTACATTCCATTGACCATCTTGCAACCATACCGAATGCTTGGTCTTTGCACATAAGTGTCCAATGGCTGTATGTGATAATATTAAATTGCAAGTTGTGATGGAAAATTTGAGTTTGTGCAACTTTATTGCATTATATATATTGCATTATTCCAGAAAGCCTACCTGGGAAATAAGAATCACTGGTAAATTTTTAAATATTCTTAATGATATGAGAGTTGGGGTCTTCTTAAACACTTTTTTCAAGCTAAGATTTTATAATGAGTAAGCTCTTTGAGTAATAACCACATTTATTAAGCTTATCAGAAGGTAGGCAACACATGACCCAAGTATAAGGAATAGACTTGCTATCTAAGAGCTGTCATGATAACCTCAGGGAAGTGTTAGTAGCATCTGGGCACAGAACTGTTCATCATGGCCTCATCCAAATGAGCTCAGGACTAGCCTTGCATATTTCACTTAGTATTTCATTACCTCTAATAAGATGCTAATAGTAATTCTTCTATGGTTGTGTGAGTATTGAGATATTGTATGCTATATGCTTAAGTAGTACTTGACACATAGTAAGCAGTCAATAAATACTAACTATAATAATAATAAAATAAATTACCTACATCTAATAATTATCTAACCCAATTGTTTAGCCTGAAAAAAAAATAAAGCAATGTTGGTGAGGAGTAGACTTCACAGGCAAAACAGTCAAGCGAAAATTCCCAATCTGCATATAAACTATCATGACAGAACAATATTGCCAAAAGATACGGATACATGTAAAGAAACCAGCCCAGGGCAGGGTGACCCCCCACAGACAACAGACTCCTATTATTCTGCCACAGGTAACCTGCTCCTGCCAGAAGCCAAAAACTGCAGCCTACTTTTCTGAAGTGGTAATCTTGGGACTGAGGCATGGGCTATCTTGGGTTGTTCCCTATTTCCTTCTTTCCAGCTGCTTCCATTTTGATTTCTTCCATAAGGGTAGGGAGCTTATCCATAAAGCAAGAAGTACTCTGCTGTGTGGAAAGGGTAAAAGCCTGGGGATACATACAGTGAGCTACATACAGTGAGTACTGGACAGGCTTCTCCTTATTTAAACTGCCATGATGAAGGTAACTCATTGTCTCCTTAAGCATCTACTACTTTAGGTTTTACTCCAAGGCTACAGAGTTGACATTGAGCCTCCATTATTCTCCAATATGGTATCTGGCACTTGGGATATTTCACAAGTTAGCTGAATTTGAACTTAAACAAATAGCCATTGAGTGTTTACTATATGGTCAGCATCATTTCTAGCCAGGGCACAAGTGTCCTTGAGAAGTAGGATGTACTTTTTTATTTAAGTAAGTATAAAACTACGCTGTATTTGTAAAAATCTGTGAAATGTCAAAGGAACATAGAAAATGCAATGACTACATTGATTTTTGGAGGACTGGTGAGAATTTCTGGAGGAAGTGATGTTCACAATGGGTCTTGCAAGACAGACCAACATGGGAGAGGAGGAAAAAGAGAACTGAAAGAAGAACCTGTGTGAGACACGGAGCAGAGCATCTGTATATTGTTTGGGGTTGGCCACTGCTGCAATCGGAGTGGACAGATTGGGAGAAGCTGCAGAAGTAGGGTAGAGCCAGATGATAAAGACTTTTACAAGCTCTGCTAAAGATACTAGACTTCATCCATACACCGATAACAGGCCAGTTCAGGTTTTTAAGTAAAGAAAGACACGATCTGATTTGCTTGTTGGACCAGGACAGTGCAAGGGTATGGGAGAGACTGGTGCTATGATGCCAGCTGTAACCAGCTGTAGTGAGTCAGGGAGGAGACAGTGATGCCTCTGTAATGGCGGTGGCACGTGGAGAAGTGAGGACAGACTTGAGATACCTTTAGAAGGCAGAACCCACAGGGCTCCCCAGCCCTTGACTGTGGAGAGTGAGAAAGAGAAAGCAGTTATAGACCATGGAGGTTTCCAGCTCAGGGCAACTGAGTGGAGGAAACACTCCTGCTCTTTGTTGAAACACAGAAGAAGGGGCAGGAGAGAAGGGAGTGCGCTGAGGTCAGCTGGAGATGTGTTAAGGTTGAGAGACTGCAGGATGGCAAGGTGGAAGGAGGTTACTGAACTGCTCTCACCTTTTCCTCATGGTCCTTGGATTTGATCATCTATTCCAAGTCAAAGCTTCTTCCAGAGTCTCCTGGATTAAGACCCTGTGGATCTAACATTGGGCCACTTTCACCACCTGGTTCTAATCACATCCCAAGGCAGTTTTCCTTCTCAGACCTTTTTAAGTCATCTCTTCTTGAGGTTTTCTTTTTTTCTTGCAGCTCTCTCGCATCTGTTAGTTCAGGAACTACTTTTCAGATTACCTCGCACCTCTCTCAAATCACTTGCATTGTTTTCTCACATTTGTTCATAATATGGAACACCACAGAGCAGTGCATGATTAGAAATCCTGAAAGAAATCTAACATGTCCTTTACTCCAGCGTGTCACTTTACAAGTGGAAAGTCTGAAGGCCAGAAAGAGTGGCATGAAGTCCACGTCACCTGACTTTTATTTTCAGACCCCATTCTCCTGCTTCCCCCTTTCATTCATTCCTCTTTCAAATTGCCTGTCCCCTTTCCATCCTACCTCCAGAGCTTACCGGCCCTCCCCTGGTTGTTCATGGGCCATATGAACTGCCCATCCAACAGCACTTGATCAGTAAGGACTGGGACACTGAAAACTCAGTCAGAGAATGCTCTTCCCACCTTCCATTGTCCTTCTCCTTGTCATTTACACTGAAGTCATTCCCACATTGAATCTTCATTAACCCCTCCGGGCCAGTGTCAGAGAATCCAAACTCTCTGTCCTCTAAGGTCTGACCCCACTTTGGCTTTTCAGATGCATCTACACTGAAGCTCCTTCCCTGATCCTCCTCTGAGCTGCTCTACCAACAGCAGGTCCCTGCGAGTCAGAATCACTGTGTCCCACTTCTGCCCTTTGTGTTTGTTTTCATGTGATTTCCTTAATTCGAATTTTGTAAGCTTTTATGTTTCACCTTTAAACATTTTGGCCATTGTTCCAGGTCTATCTTGATTATCCCCTCCTTTGAGAAACCTTTCCCATCTTCTGCTTTTGTTGGAGAGTTTTAGAATTGACTTGAGGAATCCACTAACCTTCTATCCTCTTCTTCTCCTGTGTTCCCATGGTATTTTATTCTCATTCTTCCAAGCATCTATTGCTAGCATGACTTACTTTTGTGTCCTACAAAACTAAAAGTTCCCATAGGGCAGGGACTATGTTTGGTTCATTAGTGCATTTCTCATAACCTATGGATACTTGATTGTTGAATGTTACTGAAATGACTAATCCTAATCATAAACTAGAGTACTAGGAAGTTCCACAACCCTGTTGAGATAGAGAAGTGTCTTGGGGTGCTTTACATTTTTTTTTTTTTTTTTGTCATTCATAGAGAAAAATAACTTCCAGAATTTATCAGAAACAAGGAACTCTGGGTTTGGGAATATTTTTATCTTGGCCCTTATTCCTTATGTCCTTTTTAAGATGAGAAAATCTTATGAAACTAGGGTATTTGAAAGGCCCATCAAATTTTATAGGTTAATAGCCATAAACATAAGAAATTTGACTTATTTATTCACAGGATAACTTTTCACTTTTTTTTCTTCTTCTTCTTCCTTCTTTCTTCTTCTTTCTTCTTCCTCTTCCTCCTCCTCCTCCTCCTCCTCTTCCTCTTCTTCACTTCAGAGAAAGTTAATCACTACTGCTTGCAAATAAAAACTAACCTAGATAAACTAGGTGATGCAATTTTGCCAAACTTATATTTAAAGTACAAATTGAAGACACTTTCTTAAACTGAATGCATGTGCTCTGGTGTCTCATGCTGTGAATGAAGACAAATATGTCATGAGTCCAATATAGTAAAAGCAAGACTTACTGAGTCTTCTGACATTTATTCCTAGATATTTATTTCCACTGTTGCTTGGGTGTTGTTCTGAGTTTTCTCATGGTCCTGGAAAGTCATGCTTATTTTTCTAGGCTAAAATTCTTGCAGCCATGCTCTATGGACAGATTTTCAGTCCTCTATCGCCCATCTGGCTTTGAGTTGATGGTTACCCAGATATGCTTAACTCTCTCTATATGTAAGTACTTCTAACTATACACAGAGAGAGGTGGAGGGGCCATTGGGGCATGTACCTGTTAGGTTGGATGTTCTTGTTTTTGTAACAGAATCTTACACTACCCACCCCCAGTTGATATTCAAATCAGATAAATTAATAAACATCTCAGAGTTTCTCCCCTTAGGTTTTGGCCAACAGCAATGATCTTGACCCCTCTACTGTCTAATATTTATCAAAAGCCCTGCAACGAGAATGGTTTTTGGAGGACTGCCTAGAAATCTACATATAAGACCTCCATTTCTCTAAACTCTTCCTGCACCCATGATAGACACTGCTACTCAATAACACAGTATTTCCTTCTGAGTCTGAACTTAGCTATGAAACTTCCCAACATAGTTATTAGAACAGCTACTATAAGTGAATCAGAGCTGATATGCCAGTTGAAACTTGCTTGCCATACTAGGAACAATGATCTAAATGGATTAAGGTAGAACATTGAGAGTTTGTGTATTCAGTTGAACAGAAGTCTTGATGATTCATAAAATTGGTTTAATGAATTGTGCTTTTTGACTGTGACAACAGTTTACATTGAGGGGATCTGTGTGTAGCTCCATACCACACTTATCAGCATCCTTAGCTCACAACATCATCTTTATGAACAATTTGGGATTTCTCTCAGGACTAAAAATCAAGAAAACCTGTGGTTCTTAAAAACAAACATAAACAACAGCCAACAGACACATGAAAAAATGCTCGTCATCACTGGCCATCAGAGAAATGCAAATCAAAACCACAATGAGATACCATCTCACACCAGTTAGAATGGCAATCATTAAAAAGTCAGGAAACAACAGGTGCCGGAGAAGATGTGCAGAAATAGGAACACTTTTACACTGTTGGTGGGATTGTAAACTAGTTCAACCATTATGGAAAACAGTATGGCGATTCCTCAAGGATCTAGAACCAGAAATACCATATGACCCAGCCATCCCATTACTGGGTATAACCCAAAGGATTATAAATCATGCTGCTATAAAGACACATGCACACGTATGTTTATTGCGGCACTATTCACAATAGCAAAGACTTGGAATCAACCCAAATGTCCATCAGTGACAGACTGGATTAAGAAAATGTGGCACATTACACCATGGAATACTATGCAGCCATAAAAAAGGATGAGTTTATGTCATTTGTAGGACATGGGTGCAGCTGGAAACCATCATTCTCAGCAAACTATCACAAGAACAGAAAACCAAACACCACATGTTTCACTCATAGGTGGGAATTGAACAATGAGATCACTTGGACATGGGAAGGGGAACATCACACACTGGGGCCTATTATGGGGAGGGGGGAGGGGGGAGGGGGAGGGATGGCATTGGGAGTTATAACTGATGCAAATGACGAGTTGATGGGTGCTGATGAGTTGATGGGTGCAGCACACCAACAGGGCACATGTATACATATGTAACAAACCTGCACATTGTGCACATGTACCCTAGAACTTAAAGTATAATAAAATAAATAAAAAAATAAACAACAGAAAACCTGGTTACTTTTAATCTTATCAACATGGGAAAATCTTACAGTCAAATCTCTGGGATGGCCAAATAGGAACAGCTCCAGTCTCCAACTCCCAGCGCGAGCGACACAGAAGACCGGTGATTTCTGCATTTTCAACTGAGGTACTGGGGTCATCTCGCTAGGGAGTGCCGGACAATCGGTGCTGGTCAGCTGCTGCAGCCTGACCAGCGTGAGCTGAAGCAGGGCGAGGCATCGCCTCACCTGGAAGCGCAAGGGGGAAGGGAATCCCTTTTCCTAGCCAGGGGAACTGAGACACACAAAACCTGGAAAATCGGGTAACTCCCACCCCAATACTGCGCTTTAAGGAAACAGGCACACCAGGAGAATATATCCCATACCTGGCCGGGAGGGTCCCACGCCCACGGAGCCTCCCTCACTGCTAACACAGCCGTCGTGGCGATCTATAGGCAAGGCAGCAGCGAGGCTGGGGGAGGGGCGCCCGCCATTGCTGAGGCTTAAGTAGGTAAACAAAGCCGCTGGGAAGCTCGAACTGGGTGGAGCTCACAGCAGCTCAAGGAAGCCTGCCTGTCTCTGTAGACTCACCTCTGCGGACAGCGCACAGCTGCAGTCCATTAGGGGAAAGAGCGGGGCGTTGCAGACGCGAATGACTCTGTCTGACAGCTTTGGGGAGAGCCGTGGATCTCCTAACGCAGAGGTTGAGATCTGAGAACGGACAGACTGCCTGCTCAGGTGGGTCCCTGACCCCTGAGTAGCCTAGCTGGGAGACATCCCCCACTAGGGGCAGTCTGACACCCCACACCTCACAGGGTGGAGTCACCCCTGAGAGGAAACTTCCAAAGAAGAATCAGACAGGTACACTCGCTGTTCAGCAATATTCTATCTTCGGCAACCTCTGCTGCTGACACCAGGAAAAAGGGTCTGGAGTGGACCTCAAGCAATCTCCAACAGACCAACAGACAGTCCTTCTGACTGTCAGACGGAGAACTATCAAACAGGAAGGACATCTATACCAAAAACCCATCAGTACGTCACCATCATCAAAGACCAGAGACAGATAAAACCACAAAGATGGGGAAGAAGCAGGGGGCAGAAAAGCTGGAAATTCAAAAAATAAGAGCACATCTCCCCCTGCAAAGGAGTGCAGCCATCGCCAGCAACGGATCAAAGCTGGTCAGAGAATGACTTTGACGAGATGAGAGAAGAAGGCTTCAGTCCATCAAACCTCTCAGAGCTAAAGGAGGAATTACGTACCCAGCGCAAAGAAACTAAAAATCTTGAAAAAAAAGTGGAAGAATTGACAGCTAGACTAATTAATGCAGAGAAGATCATAAACGAAATGACAGAGATGAAAACCATGACACGAGAAATACGTGACAAATGCACAAGCTTCAGTAACCGACTCGATCAACTGGAAGAAAGAGTATCAGCGATTGAGGATCAAATGAATGAAATGAAGCGAGAAGAGAAACCAAAAGAAAAAAAGAAGAAAAAGAAATGAACAAAGCCTGCAAAAGTATGGGATTATGTAAAAAGACCAAATCTACGTCTGATTGGGGTGCCTGAAAGTGAGGGGGAAAATGGAACCAAGTTGGAAAACACTCTTCAGGATATCATCCAGGAGAACTTCCCCAACCTAGTAGGGCAGGCCAACATTCAAATTCAGGAAATACAGAGAACGCCACAAAGATACTCCTCCAGAAGAGCAACTCCAAGACACATAATTGCCAGATTCACCAAAGTTGAAATGAAGGAAAAAATCTTAAGGGCAGCCAGAGAGAAAGGTCGGGTTACCCACAAAGGGAAGCCCATCAGACTAACAGCAGACCTCTCGGCAGAAACTCTACAAGCCAGAAGAGAGTGGGGGCCAATATCAACGTTCTTAAAGAAAAGAATTTAAACCCAGAATTCATATCCAGCCAAACTAAGCTTCATCAGTGAAGGAGAAATAAAATCCTTTACAGATAAGCAAATGCTTAGAGATTTTGTCACCACCAGGCCTGCCTTACAAGAGACCCTGAAGGAAGCCCTAAACATGGAAAGGAACAACCGGTACCAGCCATTGCAAAAACATGCCAAAATGTAAAGACATCGAGGCTAGGAAGAAATTGCATCAACTAACGAGCAAAATAACCAGTTAATATCATAATGACAGGATCAAGTTCACACATAACAATATTAACCTTAAATGTCAATGGACTAAATGCTCCAATTAAAAGACACAGACTGGCAAACTGGATAAAGAGTCAAGACCCATCAGTCTGCTGTATTCAGGAGACCCATCTCACGCAGAGACATACATAGGCTCAAAATAAAGGGATGGAGGAAGATCTACCAAGCAAATGGAGAACAAAAAAAAGCAGGGGTTGCAATCCTAGTCTCTGATAAAACAGACTTTAAACCATCAAAGATCAAAAGAGACAAAGAAGGCCATTACATAATGGTAAAGGGATCAATTCAACAGGAAGAGCTAACTCTCCTAATATCTATGCACCCAATACAGGAGCACCCAGATCACAAAGCAAGTCCTTAGAGACCTACAAAGAGACTTAGACTCCCATACAATAATAATGGGAGACTTCAACACTCCACTGTCAACATTAGACAGATCAACGAGACAGAAAGTTAACAAGGATATCCAGGAATTGAACTCATCTCTGCACCAAGCGGACCTAATAGACATCTATAGAACTCTCCACCCCAAATCAACAGAATATACATTCTTCTCAGCACCACATCGCACTTATTCCAAAATTGACCACATAATTGGAAGTAAAGCACTCCTCAGCAAATGTACAAGAACAGAAATTATAACAAACGGTCTCTCAGACCACAGTGCAATCAAACTAGAACTCAGGACTAAGAAACTCAATCAAAACCGCTCAACTACATGGAAACTGAACAACCTGCTCCTGAATGACTACTGGGTACATAACGAAATGAAGGCAGAAATAAAGATGTTCTTCGAAACCAATGAGAACAAAGGTACAACATACCAGAATCTCTGGGACACATTTAAAGCAGTGTGTAGAGGGAAATTTATAGCACTAAATGCCCACAAGAGAAAGCAGGAGAGATCTAAAATTGACACTCTAACATCACAATTAAAAGAACTAGAGAGGCAAGAGCAAACACATTCAAAAGCTAGCAGAAGGCAAGAAATAACTAAGATCAGAGCAGAACTGAAGGAGATAGAGACACAAAAAACCCTCCAAAAATCAACGAATCCAGGAGTTGGTTTTTTGAAAAGATCAACAAAATTGACAGACCGCTAGCAAGACTAATAAAGAAAAAAAGAGAGAGGAATCAAATAGACGCAATAAAAAATGATAAGGGGATATCACCACTGACCCCACTGAAATACAAACAACCATCAGAGAATACTATAAATGCCTCTAGCAAATCAACTAGAAAATCTAGAAGAAATGGATAATTTCCTGGACACTTACACTCTCCCAAGACTAAACCAGGAAGAAGTTGAATCCCTGAATAGACCAATAGCAGGCTCTGAAATTGAGGCAACAATCAATAGCCTACCCACAAAAAAAGTCCAGGACCAGATGGATTCACAGCTGAATTCTACCAGAGGTACAAGGAGGAGCTGGTACCATTCCTTCTGAAACTATTTCAATCAACAGAAGAAGAGGGAATCCTCCCTAACTCTTTTATGAGGCCAACATCATCCTGATACCAAAGCCTGGCAGAGACACAACAAAAAAAGAGAATTTTAGGCCAATATCCCTGATGAACATCGATGCAAAAATTCTCAATAAAATACTGGCAAACCGGATTCAGCAGCACATCAAAAAGCTTATCCACCATGATCAAGTGGGCTTCATCCCTGGGATGCAAGGCTGGTTCAACATTCGCAAATCAATAAACGTAATCCAGCATATAAACAGAACCAAAGACAAGAACCACATGATTATCTCAATAGATGCAGAAAAGGCTTTTGACAAAATTCAACAGCCCTTTATGCTAAAAACGCTCAATAAATTTGGTATTGATGGAACGTACCTCAAAATAATAAGAGCTATTTATGACAAACCCACAGCTAATATCATACTGAATGGGCAAAAAGTGGAAAAATTCCCTTTGAAAACTGGCACAAGATAGGGATGCCCTCTCTCACCACTCCTATTCAACAGAGTGTTGGAAGTTCTGGCTAGGGCAATCAGGCAAGAGAAAGAAATCAAGGGTATCCAGTTAGGAAAAGAAGAAGTCAAATTGTCCCTGTTTGCAGATGACATGATTGTATATTTAGAAAACCCCATTGTCTCAGCCCAAAATCTCCTAAGCTGATAAGCAACTTCAGCAAAGTCTCAGGATACAAAATTAATGTGCAAAAATCACAAGCATTCTTATACACCAGTAACAGACAAGCAGAGAGCCAAATCAGGAATGAACTTCCATTCACAATTGCTTCAAAGAGAATAAAATACCTAGGAATCCAGCTTACAAGGGATGTAAAGGACCTCTTCAAGGAGAACTACAAACCACTGCTCAGTGAAATCAAGAGGACACAAACAATGGAAGAACATACCATGCTCATGGATAGGAAGAATCAATATCGTGAAAATGGCCATACTGCCCAAGGTGATTTATAGATTCAATGCCATCCCCATCAAGCTACCAATGAGTTTCTTCACAGAATTGGAAAAAAAGGCTTTAAAGTTCATATGGAACCAAAAAAGAGCCCGCATTGCCAAGACAATCCTAAGTCAAAAGGACAAAGCTGGAGGCGCCACGCTACCTGACTTCAAACTATACTACAAGGCTACAGTAACCAAAACAGCATGGTACTGGTACCACAACAGAGATATAGACCAATGGAACAGAACAGAGTCCTCAGAAATAATACCACACATCTACAGCCATCTGATCTTTGACAAACCTGAGAGAAACAAGAAATGGGGAAAGGATTCCTATTTAATCATGGTGCTGGGAAAATTGGCTAGCCATAAGTAGAAAGCTGAAACTGGATCCTTTCCTTACCCCTTATACGAAAATTAATTCAAGATGGATCAGAGACTTAAATGTTAGACCTAATACCATAAAAACCCTAGAAGAAAATCTAGGTAGTACCATTCAGGACATAGGCATGGGCAAGGACTTCATGTCTAAAACACCAAAAGCAACGGCAGCAAAAGCAAAAATTGACACATGGGATCTAATTAAACTAAAGAGCTTTTGCACAGCCAAAGAAACTACCATCAGAGTGAACAGGCAACCTACAGAATGGGAGAAAATTTTTGCAACTACTCATCTGACAAAGGGCTAATATCCAGAATCTACAAAGAACTCAAACAAATATACAAGAAAAAAACAAACAACCCCATCAAAAAGTGGGGAAAGGATAGAACAGACATTTCTCAAAAGAAGACATCCATACAGCCAACAGACACATGAAAAAATGCTCATCATCACTCGCCATCAGAGAAATGCAAATCAAAACCACAATGAGATACTATCTCACACCAGTTAGAATGGCAATCATTAAGAAGTCAGGAAACACAGGTTGTGGAGAGGATGTGGAGAAATAGGAACACTTTTACACTGTTGGTGGGATTGTAAACTAGTTCAACCATTATGGAAAACAGTATGGCGATTCCTCAAGGATCTAGAACTAGATGTACCATATGACCCAGCCATCCCACTACTGGGTATATACCAAAGGATTATAAATTACTCTACTACAAAGACACATGCACACGTATGTTTATTGCAGCACTATTCACAATAGCAAAGACTTGGAATCAACCCAAATGTCCATCTGTGACAGACTGGATTAAGAAAATGTGGCACATATACACCATGGAATACTATGCAGCCATCAAAAAGGATGAGTTTGCGTCCTTTGTAGGGACATGGATGCAGCTGGAATCCATCATTCTTAGCAAACTATCACAAGAACAGAAAACCAAACACCGCATGTTCTCACTCATAGGTGGGAACTGAACAATGAGATCACTTGGACTCGGGAAGGGAAAACCACACACTGGGGCCTATCATGGAGAGGGGGGAGGAGGGAGGGATTGCATTGGGGAGTTATACATGATATAAACGTCATGCACATGTACCCTAGAACTTAAAGTATAATTAAAAAAAAAAAAAAACAAATCTCTGGCTACCTTTAACAGAGGCACTTTCTTCTGTTCTCAAAAGGAGAAAGTTCAGGATCCTATGACCTGCATACTTAATTATTAATATGACTATTAGCTGCATCATTCTCCTTTCATTAAGCTACCCTTTCCCCAGTTTCTTTGACTATTTCTTTTACCCAGTATTGCCTGTATTTTGATAGGCTGCCAGAAATCATTCATGGAGGGAGGTAAGATATGTGGCATGATCAAAAGTGAGGGATGTATCCCTGTCAAGAAATAGACTCCAGGGGGCTAATTCTTTTTCTTCCCAACAGTATTTAATCACTCCAGTCATTCTTTGTTTCTATTTACAATCATTCATCTCTACAATGCTTCGTTCTCTCTCGGTTCTCAGTTCTTTCCCATGATCCCTGTCACCACAATTCTGTTCTCTTCTACAAATCCCTGTCTCTCCCACAATTCTGCCTTCTCTCCTATAGTTCTCTCATCTCCCACAATTTCTTATCTTTCCCACAATTCCCTGTATTTTTTCACAATTCCCCGTCTCTCCCACAATACCATATCACTCCCCACAATTCTGTTCTTTCCCACAATTCCTGTCATACTCACAATTCTGTTTTTTTTTACCATAATCTGGTTTTCTCACAATTCTATCCTTTCCATAGTTCTGTTATGATGCAGCAAGAAGGCCCTAACTAGAGTCAGCCCTCAACCTTAGGCCTTCCCAACCTCCAGAACTATGAAAAATATATCTCTTCTTTATAAATTACATAGTCTGTGATATTCTATTACAGCAATAGAAAATGGACCAAGACAGTTTTGCCGTTTTTAAAAAGCCATATCAAACATTGTGCTTAGTGCTGCCGTAGTTTTACATTACAGTAGGAGCTTCTTAGCTCAGGTTAAACTGGTAGCATTTGTATAGCACTATCCATTATCACTTAGCTTAGTTCCTGATGTGTAAATGGACAGTCAATGAAGCAGTCAATAAGCAGACACTGAAGGGGTAAAGGATTCAATGCATTTCCCAGGAGTGAGCAGTGAGCTTCACAATCTGGGAGAAACACTCAGATAAGTGTGAGTACTTGTTGAAGCACACAGCCAACATGGGGAGAGACAGGAACTACCCCATGCCCACCTGTCCTGCCAAGGGGCAGCTGTTTCTTCCATGAGCATGGCCAGGTCCTGGTGGGATGCCCCAGAGGGCTGGAGTGTGCCCAGCTAAAGATGTCCCTTTCCCCATCCCAGGCTTCTTCCACCAGCATGAAGGTCACCAGGTGACTATACCTCATTAGGATTTTGTGCAGTTGAAGGGAGAACATCTACCCCAAGGACGTTGGGGGATCAGGGGCCAAAGGGAAGTTCCTTGGGAGAAGTTATGGCCAGGGTTAGTTGAATCTAAATAACTCAGGCAAGTCCAACCTGCTGTGAAGTAGAGATGAAGGCAAAGGGCTATGAATCTGAGGTTGCAGTTCCTGAAGCCAAGGCTCAGCAAGTTGGAAGTGACTCAGGTCTGTCTTGCTTATCTACCCCACCCCCACTCCCATCTCCAGTATACCAGGGACTGTAGACAAAATCACAGCCAACCCTGGGGCATGGGATCAATATCACAGTTGTGTTACATGGACATAGCTACCTTCACTCCTCAATTCCTTCTTCTGGCCTTTTTATGTCCTGCCCCACAGCTGTAAGAGAAGAACCTGAATAACAGAAACATTGCTGGTGGCTGTGATTCTTGTGGCATTCAGCATTAAATACTACTGCCCTTAGATTAGTGGAAATTTATTAATATTAATGACAATGTCCTTGCCTTCTGTGATTTTTTCTGGGAAATTCTGAGAAATCCAAGGAGATAATGCAGACGTAAACACCACTTATGAGCAATGTTTTGCTCTAAAGCAGTGGTTCACAATCAGGGATGGTCATGTTCCCCAGGGGACATTTGACAATGGCTGGAAATATTTCTGATTGTCACAACTGGAAGGGGGGCACACTACAGGCATCTAGTGGATAGAGATAAGGGATATCACTAACACCTACATTACCCCCCACCCCAACAAAAAAGAATTATCCAACCTGAAAAGTAAATAGGGCTTGCTCTAAAGGAAAGGGTTTTTAACTGCTACAATTAATTCAAACTATATTTGTTGAGTGTCTATTATGTACCAGATACACATCAGCCATTGTGTACTGCCAGCCCTCTCCACTAAATAACAAAGTTGTTGTCCATCCGGCTACTAAAGCAAGGTTCCCCACAATCCTCAAAAACTTGGAAATAAGGAACGTCAATATTTGATAACTAAACTTTAAAATATATAAATAATGAATTAGAATAGAAAAATGCAAACTCTCCTTAAAGAGGCAAAAGTCTCCTAGACTGAATAGAAACAGTTAAGCAATGTCAACACCTACAGAGCAAGTGGGTGTCTTTTAGAAGAGGAGTTAGTCATCCAGTGTGTGGATGCAAGTAAAATGGTAAACTAAGAAAAAACTAAAAGGAGGAAGGTAAAGAGAAGGAATAAAAAATACACAATATTTAAACAATAAATATGTATTAAATTCTAAGTACCTTACAGAGGTTATATCGTTTGGTCTTCACAAAAATTCTATGAAGTTGTTACTATTAGAATAAACAGCTATTTCTAGAAGGCAGACCACAGCAGAGTCCATGCATACACTTGCAAGAAGACATGGGCTCCCTCCAGACAAATCAAATATCCCTATTCTGATGGGTATATCCAGAACTATAAAAACCTGATGCAATTCAACAGTCAGCTGATATTACTAACACCCCTCATTCTGATTCTAGTCTCATCAAAGCAGCATTTTGATAATTTGGTTTCTCCTATAGATTCTCTGCAGGGATACAGTGAGCAGGTCAAGCTAACATGAACCTCCAGATGACTTGAGAGGTCTCATGATACCTTTATAAGCTGGAAGTATGATTATTATTTGGCTTATCCCATAGATTGCCTATAGAGAAAGAAGGTATTGATGTAAGAAAGTGAACATTCCAGTCTGTTTGAGGACTGTATTTCTCATGGTAGATTCATACATAGACATTTCAATAGAAACCTATGTAAATAATCTCTGTGTGTTTACATAAATAAATGAGATACACATTTTTTTAACTTGAATTATATGAATTTGAGAAATAAGATTCCGTCCCTGGGAGGCCAATTTATGCTCAGTCTAAGAATGAAATCTCATTCTCACAGCATTCCTTGAAGACCAGTTCCTTGATCAGGGCTATCACCCAGCCTTCTGTAATCATTTATTCATTAAAAAGATATTTGCCAGGACTACACTGGGCAGTGGGGATATAGCAATGACTAGGATGACATGATCCTTTCACTGGTGGAGGTACACTCTCTAGTGTGGGAGCTATCAGTCTTACCACTGACCCTTTGCAAGTTAGATCAAAGACATGTCCAGCAGGAGAATTCACCATCTAGTGAAATCTCTGTGACATACATCCATCATATGTGGGGTAACATCTTGATCAAATACAATCTCTTTAACTGCTACATACCAATCATAAGAAAAACCCATTATAAAACTCTCTCTCTCTCTGTGTGTGGTGTGTGTGTGTGTGTGTGTGTACAGTTATGGGTTTATAGCCAAGTTTTTCTCAAGTGTTTGATATTCACACAGTGTTTCAAACACCTTCTTTGAGGAGCAGATTTAATTACTTAGATCTCATAGTTTATTTTCTAAGTCTTTTTGGGCTCAATATCAATGTCCCTGTTTGGTGTGTATCTTTTGATGCCAGAAACTGTCATTAGCTTTTCAAAAGGGCATTTTATTTCATCATATGGAGCAATAGTCTTTACACATTCCTTATTCTAAGGAACACTGGAGTTATAGGGACACCCTCCAGGGACACCTGGCTAGCTGAGTGCCTCCCACAACCCCCAAACAACGCCTCCTTGCAGCAGAGCAGTTGGGTAATAGCTAGCTTTTTTGAATAATAGACACCGGGGCCTGAAGGGAAGAAGAAAGTGAGGGAGCAGATTTACAAAACACTGATGTAGAGCATAAGCTTATATGGTTCAAAAGACTATGTCTTATGCTGTGTTTTAGCACTTAATCACCACTTTAGATAAGTGAATGCCTAATAAATATTTCCTGATTTATTAGTCTGTTCTTTCCATAAGTAGAATGCATTGCTTTAAGGGCTACGCTATTATTCTTAGTCAAAGACAGCTTTAATGAAAATGTTTATTGACAAATACATAATAATCAACTTTACATATAGAACAAAAAACTAGGCTTGTAAAACAATTCCCATGTTTTGTAATTATGATACAACATAATGCAACTAAAAGACAATAAAGTAGAAATCTTTAATTTATACCACAATTAATACTAAAATGGTATATAAAATTTAAAAAGCATTGCTATATGAGTTCTGAAAGTGAAAATACTTAAAAAGCACAGGTTGATTTGCACTAAATTCAAGCAAAATTACCTAATATTAATTCCAGAGTCAACAGCCTTGGCTTTTTCAGTACAAGTCAATTTTAATGTATTAGTCTTTCTTTAATTAAAAAATGGTGGTAGAATAAGGGTGAGGCACTGAATTCATTGTTGATACTTTAGAAATAAGGCAACAATAATAATAGGTAACACTACCAAAAACAATAATAGATAATACTTATTTGCTATTTACTGTGTCTCAGGAAATGTTCTAAGCACTTAGTATACATTAAGGCCCACAACAACACTTTTCAGTTGGTACTATTATTGTATACTATATACGATACTATTTATAATCAGAATTGCCGCTACTTCCTAAAGTATCCAATCCAAAGCAAAGTCCTGCTTCCTTTCCCTCGAATCACTTAACACTATCTCAAATTCTGTAAGAAGTGTTTTCTAATAATCTTTTAACTGAGACTCCCCACGGTTCCCCAGGATGTGTGTTCTCTCTCACTGCAATGGGCAGTAAATCCAACTTGTTCAGCTTCAGGTGTGTTCCAAGTCACTGTCTGGAAAGCATTGAAAAACATATGTTTGCCAAGCACAGGCCTATGAATTTTTATTCCCTAGGCCACAGACAGCAGAGTTTTCAAGCAGAGAAGTGAAATTACAAGTGCTGTTTTTTTGTAGGAAAATAACTCTTACAGTAATGTGGTGACAAACTGAATTAGGAAGAAGCTGGCAGGATGAAGCCTGAGTAGGATACAACAACCCCCAGCAGAAGGGATGAGGGTAAGACTAAGACCACGAGTGCTATCAAAAGGAAAGGAGACCAGATTTGGGATACACACCCAAGGTAGAGCTAAGAAGTGATCAGAAACTGAGGGAGAGGGGGGAGGCTTTGCAATGTGATGCCTAGTGAGGAAACTGGGTGAACTTTGCTACCACTGACTGATTTCAGGAATAGGAGAAACAAGAAGAGGTTTGGGAGAAAAGATCATTCATAAAATTTGGCAACGATGAAGTTGATATTGCTGTAGGATATCCATGTAGAAAATGTCCTGTATTTGGAAGTATAGATAAGGAGATGGGGAGAGAATCCAGTGCCAATGATTTAAGAGTAATTAGCATATAAATGACATTTGAAGCCATGAGGACAGATAAGATCATCCTGGGATAGAATGTACTATGAGGCCTTAAAGGGAGCCAAAGACAATCCTCTGGGAACCACAACATTTGATGGAAATGGAACATCCAGCAAAGAATAAGAAGAGTCAAAGAAGTATAGGAGAATTAAGATAAAGTGAAGAACTAGAAACCAAAAGGAGAGAAAAGTTCAGGTAGTAAAGTGGTACTGACAAATGTTACTGTGCAGTTCAAGGAAGATGAAGATCAAAAACTGGCCTTTGGACTTGACAGGGAAGCCTCCTAGGGGAACCATTAAGGAGAGAGGCAGCAAAGGAAGTGGGCTAGAGGAAAAGCCTTTTATTTTTTTACCCAACCAGAGATTTGAGCATGCTAATTAACCATGCAGATGCAGCCAGGGAGCTAGGAAGATCGAAGATTTGGGAAGAGAAGTGATCATTAAAGTCACAAGATGAAGGGGAGGGAATCCAAGGCTTTGGGATGATTAGCATTGTAACAAAGAAACCCCATCTTCTTCCAAAACAAGCCATAACGATGTAAGCAGTCCATCTTAATGTATTTAAGGGAAATTTTTTTCCAATTACTTCCATGTTTCTGTAAAATATAAGGTCATCTATATGTGTGCACATCTATATGTATGCACACATCTATATGTATGTAGGGGGTGGTAGAAACCAGAATGGGGAGTGTCAAGAACAGATTACATTAATAAGGTGATATAAGATACACATACATGTTGCTACTTCTGTCGCTTAAATATGTTTTCAAATAATCTTTTATCAATAGAAATAATAGAAATATAAATATGGGTACTACACAACATTAAAGAAAATACATGTCTGCCTCTCATTATTGCATTTTCCAAAAGTACCAGATATGTGAAATGTTTTACTGCTCCTAAAAAGAAAACCCATCAATATGTGGAAGTGGCTTTCCTGTTCATTTGAAAAGCAATGGCAAAGTAACACACCATCATCACTGCATTAAGCACTTTATATAGTTAGCCATTTTTAAAACAGTTTTAAGCTTCAATCCCAAGTGACAGAGGAGAAAACTGAGGCTCAGTAAGTTTAATCAATGGTAAGGCTTGTGAAGTATCAAAGCCAGGAATTGAGCACATGGTTTTTTAATCTGACCTATTTATTTTACCTTGGGCACTATAAAGAAAATTAAGTCTTGAATCATTACCTGAATCGTTTTTGGAATGAGGCTCAGACTAAATCAGTCAGTAGTAAATTCTTCATCACCTCTGCTCCATACAGCATGAAGCTAGTATTTGATAGCACTGTCTTGCTAATGCTAACATAGAAATCCACTTGTTTTCCCTGGGGGAGGAAGTGCTGTTTGTTGACTATCACAGTCAACCTCCATGTCTCCATACTTCCCTGGCTACTATGAGGGAGCAGAGCCCTGAAATTGCAGGACAATGGCTATGCAAGATGGTTGGCTCTGGGGAAAGTTGCTTCTCTATTTCAAAATAGAATTTCCCAAAATTGTGTCCTAGCATTTACTCTGGCCTCCTCATTCTGCACTACCCAAGCTAATGACATTACTTCCTTACCAAGGTCTGGATGTGCAGATTGCTTTTAAACTCCTCTCAGGAAATACTGTATTTATCTGGATGCCATGGCTGGGTCTTGGCCTAAGGCTCCCACACCTGCAAGAAGGCACTGACCTTTCTCAATGTTAACTTGGGCCTTCTCATGTGCTCAGGGTTTTCTTCTCTTCTGTACCAATATTCAATCCCATGAACTGTAGCCTTGGAAACTATGGTGGGCCAGGTCAGAAACAGCCCCTTACCTCTTCAATTCCTCATCTGAAGAGACATAGACCCATCTCACTGCCTTGTACTCTGTACACCCTCAACATTCCGTAAGAATTTAAAAAGGCAAGACTGGCAAGCATCTAGTGTAGCACTTCTCAATAGAACTTTCAGCAATGAGGGTAACGTTCTATCTGCATTGTCCAATATGATGACCACTAGCTATCTGTGCATCTTGAACATTGAGATGCCCCTAGTGCAACAGAGCAACTGGATTTTTAAATCTCACTTCGTGTTGTTAATTTCATTTCAATAGCTATATATGGGCTGGTGTCTACTGAATTGGACAACACAGGTCTAGAGATTAGAATACAAGTAAACTTTAAAAGATTCAGTTCCAATGATAGATAGAAGAAATGCAAGGTGAATGAGAAAAAGTCGGAAACCACAGGGAAAATAACAACACTATCATATTTTAAACCTTTCCGGCAAGGCTGGCATTTAAAAACCAGACTGAAAGTAGAGGAAATGAGGTGAGGTGAAGGGAAGACAAATCTCCCCAAGCAATAGAAACTACATGACATGAGGCACAGAAGGGAAGAAAGATACAGAAAAAAAAGAAGAAGACACTGAAGTATAAACCACTGACTCACCCACTGAGCTAATTTACTCAGAAAACAAGAGAAATAAATGGTTAACAATGTAAAAATATTCATCATTTCCTAAGCTCCTCCTAGCAGTGTGCTCAATCAGCTCATCTCCTAACACACCTGTGAGGCACTATAGCGAGAGCTGTTCTCTTGACATTAAAGTCAGAAATCGTATGCTGTATTGGTTCATGTGCCCATGCCTTCCCCAAGATTCAGAGTTAGCCAAATTCTAATAAATTGGCTGAATGAAATTATTGAATAAATCATACAACAAATTATCAAAGCACTCTTTTTAAAAGGAGGGACAAATAGTGTCCATTACTCAATCCTGTTAGAAACTAACACTTTTCCAAGTCAAATGATAAAGTATAACATATTTTACCTAGGATTGTATCTCATTTATCACCAAGAGAAGACTGGTCTGCAAAAACTGGAGATGTTACATCTTGGCAGAGAAAAATTATAAAGAAAAAAGGCAGGGAAATTCTGTACACAATTGAAATGATAAGATGAATTTGGAAAATAGCATATATATAATCTTTTTCAGGAGGGTGAAGCTTTCTCATTTATTCCTTTGGGTGCCAGGGAAATTGAATTGCACTTCTCTATAACATCACAGTCATATAAGATAGACACGCCAAACTAAGGCATAGCACCAAAGCATTAGTGTTATAATTAAGGATGTTTGAGTGGGGATATTTGTAGAAAGGAAAAGGCAAAATATTATCTCCCTTAGTTTTTAGTAGCAACCCCATTTTAAGCCACTCCCACTTCTCTGGTTGAGAGTCATGAATAGTTATAGAATCATTTAACAGTAGGATTGCCTAGTCATAGCCTGGTTCCCTTTTTTCTCTGTTAACTGAATTTGGATTTTGTTCAGGATTTGAACGGCATTATACCCAAGGCGTATATCACAATTGGTCTAAAGCAGTCACAGTAATATCATCCCTTCTGCCATGAATATGTGACTTCATGGTAGCCAATCAGATGCCAGAAAAAGTCTTAAGAGAAGTGAAGGGAAGATTAACTCTCAGAAGAACTAAGTGAGGAGAAACGCACCGCTTCTGTCTGACTTTGGATGTTGCCAGAGGAGGGCATGTTTGTCAGTTGGGTGGCAGTCACCTTGTACCCCTGAGACAGAAATAAAACTGACTACTGAGAAACAGAGCCATGACATCGCTGAGCAGCACTGCTACCAACACCCAAATATCTCAATATGTGAGCCCTTTAACATTTAGCCACTGTTAATTGGGTATTGTACTTCATTAGTGTTCAAACTATCCTAAATAATGCAATATTTATCATTAGTGAGTAGTAAAATGTTACCTTTAAGTCTTCATTCAAATCCATGTCTTTAGAAGTTCTTGATCCTACCTTTCTGAGCCGATCTCCAACAAAACTTAGATAAATGATTCATCTCTCCTGGATGACTACAACTTGACACTTGGTCTCAACTCAACACTTTTTCTTGGTCTCAACTCAATAACTCAGCACTTAGTCTGCTGCTTACAAGCCTAGATTCCAAACCTAATTATAGTATTTTCTTTCTTAAAGCCCACTCCATCCCCACTAGTTCCCCACTGCTATCCAGGTAACAGCCAAACTCCTTTATATGCATACAAAGTCCTCTGTGGGCTGCCCCTAACGGCCTCCAACCATGCCTTCTGCTGCTGTCAATCTGCAAATTCTGACAAGGCTCCCAATTGCTCTATGATCACCATTGTCTCAAATTCTTGGCACCTTTTGGCAAGTCTTTTCTTTACCTGGGAGGCTGACCCTATCAGGGAGGGAGATCAACCTTTCCTTGGGCTTTGAGACTCACCAGGACCTGGTTAGCTATCTCTCTTAAGGGCTCCCATATCACACTGTTCTTCCTTGAACTTTAAAATTGCCTGTTTACTTGTCTTCTCCCAAACCGTCCACCTCCAACACAATCATCTCCCTAAGTAAACATGTGGTCTTGCCTTGTTCATCAGTGCATTCCTAGCATCTAGATAGTGCACAGAATATATCAGACATTCAGTGAATGAACAATGTTGAATGAAAAGATGGACCTTCTCTTGCATCCTGCCCCAGCTATGACTCAATAGAGATAGCACTTGGAACTGACCATTCTCCCAAGAGTCCTTGACTTAGGCCAAGTCAGGATGGATGCCTCCAGAGAGAGTGTTTGCTGTGCAGGCTCAAGATTCCTGAAGGTCAGGTATACTCAAGCTGTGTAATGTGCCAAAGAGCGTTATCACTTTCATTTCTGCATTTACTATAATGAAAAAAATCAATGGACCATTTTTTTTTTCATTCTTTGGAGGACACCAAAATGTCATACACTTGACTTTCTTAAATTCCCACATTCTTTAGCTTTTGATCAACTCATTTGAGGCAACGTCTACACAGTGACACAAGGATTTTCAAAAAGTCTATCATAAGTTATAATTCCCACTCAGTCTATGATCAGTTTTATCAAAGCTATAACAACATGAAATCCTTCATAAGGCACGAAAAAAGCAGAGGGGTTCTTGTGTATATCCCAACATTCTGCTAATCACAAATGGCAGTACATGGGGCTTACTCAAAAGCATAAGTGTGTTTCATGAATTTCATTATAGCATCACAGAAATCATAGAATTCAAAGCGATCTTATTCATATCATTTAATTCAGTGCCTCCTTTCTGAGGCAAACTGTACACTGGCCAAAAACATTCACATGATAAAGGGGGTTCTCCTCATATTACAGATGAGAAAATTGGGCTGCATTTACAATGAGTATTTTTATATATAACAGGATGACCATGATTAAGAAGAAAATGATAGTAAGATTTTCTCACAAAAAAACCAGGATTCTTCTAAAATGCAAATAATCACCTCAAAATACATCTGTCAAGGACAGTTGGATGTCTGAATGTACAGATGTTTGTTTGTGTGTGTGCATATGTGTATGTCTTTATTTTTACATTTTGCCAGTCTTCTTTTGTAAACATCTAAATGTATATAAAATGCATTCTGCTCATTTAAAGAAAAGAACCATCATGGAAGAAGTGGGGTTATTGTTCCCTGCGAAGGTCAGCTGAGTAGAAGCGGGATGCATCACAACGTGCTTGACTAACAGAGAAATTCCCTATGTGCTTATCTATTTACACCACTATTAAGTATAAAGGCCAAACCAGGAAATCAGTGTCAGACTTGTTTGTCCACAGAATTGTCCTAAATGCAAGTACATATGAGGGTTTGTGTGAGGATTATCATTTGATATATGCAACCGATGTACATTTAATCCTCAGATACAGCATTGGGGCTGCTGAATGCTGGACTCTTGTAAGAAGCATGTCAGAGGAAAATGCTTCAGAAAAGAGAAATAAAAAGCAAGCAAGTATTCAAATGCTTTCCCATAATCTTTCTTCAGAGTTTGATTAGAGGATTCCTTGCTTAAAAGATTTGGGTCAGCAACAGCCTAAAAAGCCTGCTTATATCCTCTAGACCTGACCTTCATGTCTGGGCTTAGCTTGCTCTATTCTCTCCAATGTGCCCACCCCTTCTCTCCTATCCCTGCTTACAAGAAACACCTAAGTTACATGAACACATGCACGTCAAATTACCTGCCTGAGTTTCCCCAGCATATCACGAATATTTCTATGTGTTTGCTCATCTCATTCTTTCTGACTCTTAATCACTTCCACAACATCTCATAACACAAAATGAAAAAAAAAAATCAAGTAACAGTCCCAGAATCTCCCCAGATTATTCTGATACCCAACTCTGCCCCACCATTAAGTTATACTGGTCAGAAATTTGTAGAGTTGATGTTGGTCTTTGTTAGCAAATATTAATTTAAAAAATCCTTTTTGGGAACAGGATGGAACCATGGGTGTTTGAAGGAGTATGGTGACATGATTTCTAACTTCATGAACGGCCCTGCTCAAAAAAGTATTGTACAATGAACAGGTCTCTTGTACAATGAATAGGTCTCCATCACCAAGGAAGGACTCACCAGTGGCACACCAAATGGTTCTCTCCCCTTCAATATTTCTATTAATGATTTGAGTGGGGATGGAGGTAGAAACCTGATCAAATTTCTAGAGGGTCCAAAGCTGGAAGAGTTGAATAAGACATTCATGAAAGGTCAAGCTTGAAATAATAATAGTGGGTGCCCTTACTGTTCACTTATTCTATGCCAAGTATGTTCCTCAATGCTTTACATAAATTAGCTCATGCAGTCCTCCCAATACTCCTATGATACAGATTGTCTTATTTTCCCCATTTCGCAGATGAGAAAACTGAGGCATAGAGAAATGTTAAATGCAGATTACGAGAGGCAGAGCTAGAATTAGAAAACAGGCTGTCTAGTGAGGTCCTTCCCTGAGCTGCATTTAAGGATTCTGGAAGCTAGGAAGGATAGGTGAAATTCAGCAAGACAAAATGTAACACTGACAGATGCATGCAACATCTTGCACTCAAATGCAGGACATTTTTACATGCTTTTGCGAGGCGGTTGGTGTGGAAATGGGAAGATAGGAGATGTGCTTTCACTACCAAGGTGACATTAATTGATAGGGTCATATCGCTGTAAATTTCAGCTCTGCCCTGGAAGCTTCACTATCTAAGGAACAGACTGCATGGCTATTTCAGCTTTCCTAACCCCTGCCTATGACACTTGGGAAGGCATGTTCTTGTCTGCAATCCAGGTCTTACACTTCTACAAACACATCCCTCCCCTGCTCTAGTCAAGTGACAGAATGAATCCCTTTTGTCACAAGGAACAACTCAACCAGTCACTACTCAGGGAAGTTGGGAAGCTTGAGAGGGCAGAAGTTGGGGGAGGAGGCACAGGAAGGTGGGACGGTATGTCAATCTTTCCATCATCTAGAGTACATTGCAGAAGGAATGCTTTTACAAAACAAACATTCCAAATTACAGGAGCCAGTAAACAGAGGAGGGGAGTTTATTAGTTTCTACTTGAGGCCCATATTATACTTTCCCAAAGTTTCCAGAAATAATACCAACATACTGTTCAATGATAATAGCTGTTCACCAAAACAAACAAACAACTTTAAAGAGGGGTGATCTGAAACAAAAATAAATGAGAGAAGTGCTAAATAAAACTATATTCCACATATTAATGTACTGAAATACGTATCAGAACCTTTATAAGGTCCATGTGTAGTTTTTACTACACTAGTTGGCCATGGAATTTTTTTTCTCTTAATACCTATTATCATAGTTCATGGAGCCCTATGGAGGGTAGCTCAGAATACAATTTGGAAAAATCTATGCTCCTGTAATGAACTTCAAGAGATACTTTCTGATATATCTATGCAATAAAGATTACTAATAATTTGTCTTCATTCAAATGGAGATTTTTCAGAGTTTCTTAAATTTATGTTAAGAAAATATCAAGAACAAAAGTGTAAAAACACACAAATGCTCTATGTGAGCTTTTGGGCCTGGCTAGGGTGCTATTCATCATTTCTTTACACCAGTCTGATAAATTAGTGAGATAACAAATACTAGCAAAGGAAAAAAAAGGAAGATGGTTCACATAGTTACGGAGAAATCCAATGTGTCTTATATTTTAATTAGTCACTTAGGCAATTCAAACTCTGAAAACACAGCTAAAACAAAATGTTTGTTAGAGAAAATGATAGACTAAAACATCATTAATTAAGGGTGCTCCAATTTAGCATGTGTCACCATTTGACCTTGTCTAAGCTAAAATTTATCTCTGCACTATGAAGAGTATACTCATCAGTTTATTGGCACAAATAAGATTTCTGAAGACATAATTTGCTTACTAGAACAACTTGATCTCAAGAACTTGAAAAACACTCACTTAAAAATAACAATGTAACTAATTGCAAATAATTCTTATATTTCCATTAAAGCATGTATGCCTACTTTGTTCTTCACTTGGCCTTCACCCTAAACATTTGGTCCTCACAGCACCAGATGGAACTCTGCAAGGGCAGCTTTGACACTACCAAAAACACGATCTGGAAGCCCAAGGATTCTTCTCCAAGAGGTCTGTAACTTAAGATTTTTCTTCTGGGAAATCACAAAGCCAATGATCTGAAACAAACTTTTAATACAGTCTAGATCAGCGCTGTCCAATGGAAATTTCTGCAGTAATAGCTACTGAGCACTTGAAATGTGGCTAGTATGGGTGAGGAAATGGGTTTTCAATTGCATTCCATTTAAATTAAATTAGATGTAAATGCAATAGCTACCTATACCTGATAGTTACGATTTGAACAGTGCAGGTATAGACATTGACCTTTCTGGAAATTTCTGGACCTCCTCATTGCAGACTTATCTTGACATGGGACATCCATTTGCCCTGAGGCAATTAAGCATAAAGTTTGTGTGGCTGACTGGCCAAGGGCAAGCTGATGGAAACCTTGCAAGAAAACTCTAACATGGGTACACCTGTGCCCCCAGAGATGAGTCTAATTTCCTTTGGGTTTGCAGATAGCAACTTGGTGCTATTTTCCTATCAGTACATGGTGTTCTCTTGAACTTCTCCAGGCCTTGCCCTAGAGTAGTTTAAATGCCCATAAGCATTCAAATAAAACTAGATTTGTTTGAAGTTGGTTTTTACTTCAGCCCTTGGTTCCAGCTGCCATGTGCCACAGGATGCCTTCTGTAGGCCCAAGGCACTTTTGTCTTTGTGTGTCCTTCATCCATAAAAGAATTAAAATTATATTCTACAATTACTTGGTATAAAGATGAGAAACATATTAATATATATACTAAAACTTTCACCAAAAGTTCCATTTTTTCTTCTGTATTTAAAAGAATTAAAAGTATTTTGGGCCTTCAGCCCTGTGCCTGATGGAGAAGCTGGGGCTGGCTCCCTGCCCTGACCCACCCACCCACCTGGGCCCAGGCCTGCAGTTTACTAAGATCCGTAACTGCCTGCGGGCCCTTTAGCAGGCAGCATGGAGGATCCATGGGTCAAGGAAAAGATGAGGGGCTTCACAATGACAGAAAAATTCAGTAAAGATATACTTAGCTTGGATAATACATTTTAAATTTGTTTACCCATCCTGGCTAACACAGTAAAACCCCATCTCTACTAAAAATACAAAAAAATTAGCCGGGCGTAGTGGCAGGTGCCTGTAGTCCCAGCTACTTGGGAGGCTGAGGCAGGAGAATGGCATGAATCCGGGAGGCGGAGCTTGCAGTGAGCCGAGATCGTGCCACTGCACCACTCCAGCCTGGGCTGCAGAGCGAGACTCCGTCTCAAAAAAAAAAAAAAATTGGTTTACAAGACTCAAAATCACTATGAAAGGATAGTGTAGAGTAGATCCTTCAGACCTCTTAATTTATGATTAAATGTATATCAATAGTCTATTAATACCTGCTTCCTAGGTAACAAGATGCATATTAATCAAACTTCAGAATTTGCTTGCAGATACATACAAGACAGGTTATAGAGATCATGGGCTTTGGGATCTCATTAACTTAGATTCAAATCTTAGTTCTGCCACTAACAAACTCTGTGACCCTAGGAATGTTACTGATCATCTCTGAATCCCAATTTTCAAAGAAATAACTAAAATACATTAATATCTACCTTACCCAATAGGAATGATAATTAAATAAGATGTCTACAGAGCACAGTGTCTTTCACAGAGTAAATCCCATACTAATATTAAAACTAACAACAACAAAGTTTGCTAGACTGGAAAAGATTTTTCTTTTTTTAAGGCCAAGGCACAGTGGCTCACACCTGGAATCTCAGCACTTTGGGAGGCCAAGGTAGGCAGATCACTTGCGACCAGAAGTTTGAGACCAGTCTGAGTAACATGGCAAAACTCTGCATTTACTAAAAATGCAAAAATTAGCCAGGCATGGTGGCGCACACCTGTAAACCCAGCTACTCAGGAGGCTGAGGCACAAGAATCGCTTGAATCTGGGAGGTGGAGGTTGCAGTGAACAGAGATCATACCAGTATACTCCAGCCTGGGTAACAGAGTGAGTCTGTCTCAACAAAGAAAAAAGAAAGACTTTTTAAAAAAATGAAGACTTAACTGGCTTGGAATTATTCACTTAAAAAATATAACTTATGGTGATTATGGTAGATTCTCTATTCTTTCGTATAGTTCCTTGGTTTCGGGAGTGAAATCCCAAAAGAAAGAAGGTTGTATTTCACCCTAATTGTATGTGGAGCTTTCTGTAGAGAATGGAAAGCCAGCCTCCTATCACCCAAACTTCCCTGCCACCAGGAATGGGTGATGAACACTCACGACTGAAAGTAAGGATGAGCTTGGTGCTGGTTTTATTGTTTTGCTTTGTTTTGTTTACTTTTCCCACAGTAATGCTTGGGGTTTTGTTTTTGTTTCCATTTTTATATGTAATAGAAGAGAGAAGGTTAGGAAAATAGAAGATATTGGTACAATCTGAGAGAGAAGATACCCAGGGAGCAGTATCAGGACCTTGTATGACTGTGGGAAGGAGCCAGCATAAAGGAAGCAGATGGATTCACCAACAGAGATACAGTGGGCCAACAAGAATGAGAGGACAATAGCACTGACAGTGACTATGGTGATGGTGGTATCAGCAGCCCTATAAGTGTGGTACTGGCACCTCCATCTTGCAGGTAGCTAGGCTGAAACAGAGATATGTGTAGCTTGTCTGAAGTCATGGAGTAGTAAGTGGGAAAGGGAAGAACTGGGCAAGGGAAGACCCCCATTGAGGGTGTCAAAATCCATAGATCTGAGGATGAGCAGAATTTTTCCTCTCAGGGGCCAATGGTACTCCTTCCCCTAAGACAGTGGGGACTTCATGGGCTGTGGGCAGAGATCCCATCCTCATGCCTATCATAGTTTCAATAAAGTAAGTTGAGTTTTTCTGTGGATTAACTCTGTTCATTAATAGTAGGCCATGAGTGTTTACCAGGAAGAGGAGGCCTGGGCTGCCCAGGAACATCAGATGGGTTTTTTCAGGTTCTAGAGGGGGTTCCAGGCCAAGGAACCTGAACCCCAAATCTCCCCATTTCCTGAACACTCCCACTAATAAAGAACCTGGGTCTCCACCCAGGAGCCACCTCTGATTCAACATTTACATTAGAGATGTGTTCCCTAGGATGGCCTTGCTCTTTGATCATAAACTTGGTACTATTATTATTATTATTATTATTATTTTAAAGCAGCCTTACTAAATATGACCAGTTAAGGCTATTTTCGACGACTAGGTTGTGTGGTAGTGTGTCTGAGATTGGAGAATGGTTGTGTGTGTGGGGTGTGTGTGTGTGCATGTATACACGTGTGTGCACGTGCGCTAAATAATAACCAGTGTGCCCAATGTACTGCATATTTTCCATTTGTAAAGCCATTTAATTTTGCCAGCAACCTTATGAAGTAAGTCATATTATTAGTCTTATTTTGTAAAGAGAGGAACTGAGGCACAGAGAGGTCCTGGATCATCTGCTGGTAGGAGTCAGAGTTGGAGTCTAGCCCAGGCCATCTGGTTCTTTCCAGAGTCAGTGCTCATGGCCACTGTGCTCCTCTCCAGACTCTGCAAGACTTCCCAGAGTAGCATGACACTTCTGTACCTGGGAACCTTTTGGAGCAATGGGTAATGAGGATGTGTGGCTCGCCAGCATATTGAGACTGGAACAATGAAATCCCCTGGCATGGTGGACCAGGCCTGGGCTGACCCAGGACCTCACATGAAAGAAAAGAGACATATAGAACACAGTCTGAATTTCAGGAGGGATTCCAGGCAAAGTGTCCCCTGTCTCAGTCCCAAGAGAACCTGCCTTAATTGACTTGAAAGGAACCTGTTAGCCATGGCTAACAAGAGCCCAATACTAGCTGGTCTCTAAGAAACAGAGACCAAGGTCACCTTCTTTGAAAGCCTAAAAATCACTGTACTACCTGAAAGCAGACAGGCTTCTATCCATAAAAGAGGGCAGCATGAGCAGGCGAGAGCATCTAGTTCAGTGGCAAGGTCACAAATGTTGTGATGGCACAAGCCAGAGGTGGCAGAGATGGCAGCAGAGTGGAGGCTGCATGAATGATGATAGAGAAGAGAGTTGGGTCCACCAAGAAGAACACTAGGCCCATCCCCAGGTACTGTTGGGAATAGAAGGAATTTAGAGAGAAAAGCCTGTGGAATCTGAATGTTACACTGGGTGCACTACAGCCCAAGACTACATCATTACGGTTACAAGGGTCATAAACACAACTGGCTTCTAAGCAATGTTGAAAGGGCAAAGATCTTAGGATGGGTTCCCCAAAAGCAGGCCCTAAGGCAAAGATTTGAGTGAAAGCAGTTTATTTAAGAGATCAAACAGGGAGCTTTGATAGGCAGAGTGGAAGAATGAGACAGGAGAAGGAAGGTAATAGAAGAAAGGTTTATAAAGAAGTGACTGCTTAGCAACATATATACAGGGCAGTTGGAATCTATGCTCCCAGATTGCAAAATAAAATTAAAAAAAAAAGTATATGACTGCTGTAGGCAACTTGAACTTAGTCCAGCTGGGGACCTCTGGGAGGCTATAGAACATTCCACAGAGTTGTTCCACCTGAGGGGTGAGGGAGCTGGGTATGTACTCTCCAACTCCCTGGGTCATTAGCTGAAGGCTGCTACCAGGGACACCAACTCCGCACCACTTCTGGCCAGCCCTGTAAGAAAGCAGAATTGAAGAAGCTGTGTTCGCTGAGAGTCTCAGGTCCTTGCAATGAAGGGTCCTCAAAAGTATCTACTACAACAAGTCATCTGAGTAATATAAAACCCAAGACATCTTAAAGTCCTCCCCTATCTTGCCTTCCCTCTCACTTGCTGGCTAGACCCACTGAGGATTTTTTTTAGGTATTAGAATTCGATTTGGAAAAGATGTCTGTAACTTTGTTTGGGGGGCTGAATGAGAAAAAAGCTTTCAGACTGAATGGGCTTAATAAAGGAGTGCACAGAATGAGTGATAGCTGGAATCTGCTTTGCCCAATATCAAAACAAATGGAGAAGCCAGTTGGGAAAAGAATATATTCAGAGAACAGGTGGCTGGGAGCATCTGTGACAAAAAGCAGCAGCTGAAATGGGTAGAAATCAAACAGGGGCTAGGGAAAAAATCACTCCCCAGCACTTCCTGTCAAGGAACAGGCTTGGTACTTCTTCTGACTTTTTTTTTTTTGTTGATATTAAACACTGACTTTTACATGGAAAAAATTTATTGAGAAAAGGTATGAACTTCTGGAAGAATGGAGATTTCTGAGACTAGTGAGCCAAGGAACAGAATGGCCGTGTACTTGAAATCTATGCAGAGCCCTCACTCAGATGTCTAACTAGAGAATGAAAAATGAGGATCTGTTTCACACAGAGGTCTGAATTTGGGAATAGCTATTTAGTTTTTCTTACAATTCCTAATACCTGCTAGATGGGACATAGGTGAAAGCAACTAAAATATGAAATGTCATACTAGATATTCAGAAATCACCCCCTTTTAAACCTTAGTCAAAAGTTTTATACCTGTGCTGTCCAATACGATAGCCACCTCCTGCACATGGCTATTGAGCTCTTGTAATGAGACCAGTCTGAATAGAGATGTGCCATAATTACAAAATAATGAAGACTCAGTAAAACAAAAAGTAAAATATCTTAATGATACCTCTATTGATATTGTGCAGCATGACAGAATATGCTACCCAAAATATATCACTTTGGCATAAATACTATTTTGAGGTAAAGGCACTTAAAACAGTAGGTCCTAGAAGGGTACTCTGGTGACCCCTTTTTCTTCCTAAAAGGACATAAAACCCCCTTATGAGAGATGTCTTCCCTGTATCAGGAGGAAAGTAACAGTCTTATCACCAGAGACTGGAAGTGAAGGCTGAGACAAATCTGTACAAGCAAACCTTGTTAAACTAACCCTTATCTTCCTAATTACTTTTCCACCATGGGCTGCCTAGCCAAGCCTATTTGTCTTGTCACATTTTTATAACTTACTATTCTTTGTGCATTCAACTCCAACTGCTTCTTTGGGTCTTCATTTCCTATGAGGGCTCCCATATCAAGTAAAACCTGTATTAAATAATATGCATTTTTTTTTCTTGCTAATCTGTCTTTTGTTACAAAGGCCCCAGCTGAGAACTTTTAAGGGTAAAATGAAAAGTATTTTTCTTACCCTATAATTACATGTTGAATGATAATGCTTTGTATCTACTGAGTTAAATAAAATATGTTATTAAAATTAATTTACATTTTTGAAACTTTTTAATGTAGCTATGTAAACCAAAATTAAAATTCTAAGGTCCCCCCACAACCATCTGAATGGACACCTCCTCTCAGCCAAGGGCATTCCAAACTTAACCTGAAAAACTACTTCAGGCCATGATGGGAATGGGAAACTGAACATGCCTCATCATGCCCTCCTCCCTTTTGGAATTACTGATAGAGCAGACTTTTAAGTTTGATAAGAAACTTTCTAATCTATTTTCTCTGAAGCAGGATACCTGGAGGCTCCATCTGCATGATCAAACCTTGGTCTCTACAACCCCTTATTGTAACCCAGACATTCCTTTCTATTGATAATAACTATTTCAGCCAACTGCCATCGGAAAATCTTTAAATCTGCATCTGACCTGGAAGCCCCCACTTCCAATTGTCCTGCCTTTCCAGACTAATCAATGCACATCTTACATGTATTGATTGATGTCTTATGTTTCCCCAAAATGTATAAAACCAAGTTATGGCCTGACTACCTTGGGCACATGTTCTCAGGATCTTCTGAGGACTGTGTCATCGTCCTTTGGTCACTCATATTTGGCTCAGAATAAATCTCTTCAAATATTTTACTGAGTTTGACTCTTTTCATTGACAGCTACAAGAAAAGTTTGTTTAAAGTATGTCTCACACATTTCTATTGGACAGTTCTGCTTTATACAAAAAAGGACTTGAAAAATTATGTTTGTAGTCAAATAAATATCCAATATTTTAGTTAACCATCAAATAGTCTTTATCTTGCCCTTTTCCACCTCCTTGTTATAGGAAGGAACAAGGTTTTTGTGAACTAAGTTACAGGACAAGACAAGGATCCTGAACTTTGATTGTTTTGGTGGCAAGAAAGGAAAACTGCCTATCTAGAGACCTAAGTTGACTCCCTAACCTGCACTGTGGTCTTGACAAGATGCTGCGTCTTCTGGGCCAAAGCTTATTCAACTGTAAAGTGACAGGTTAAGCGGATCTGATCTCCAGATCACCCTGACATTGTCCATTGATCTTCCTCAAAGGTCCAGTCGCTCCCAACTCAAAATTCTTCATGCCCACTCAACAAAAGGGCAAAATCCACCTTGCCTGCCAACTCTCCATGGAAGATCCTCCCTTCTCACTTTCACCCTCTGTCCTGCACCTGACACACAGAGCTGTCCTGATGCCCATCCCCCTTTCACAGTTTGCATCAAGTCCTCTGCTTGAAATTCCATCTAACTGCATCCACACACCTTCGAATGTCACCCATCAATGAAAGTCACATGGAAATGTTATCTTTCCCATGAAAGCTCCTATTTCTCAGCTGGCAGTCTCACTGCCCCCTAAAAAGGAAATGCATTCTGGATTAAGTTTTCTTGTGTTGCTATAAATAAATACCTGAGACTCGGTAATTTTTCTTTTAAAAAAAGGTTTAATTGGTTCATGGTTCTATAGGCTGTACAAACATGGCACTAGCATCTGCTCAGTTTCTGGGGAGGCCTTCAGGGAGCTTTTACTCATGGCAGAAGGCAAAGCAGAAGCAGGTGGAAAAGAGAGGGGAGGGGCCTGCCACACACTTCTAAATGACTAGATTTCACGAGAACTCACTTACTATCTCAAAGACAGCACCAAGCCATGAGGGATCCACCCCCATGATCCAAACACCTTCCACCAGGCCCCACCTCCAGTATTAGGGATTACAATTCAACATGAAATTTGGGTAGGGACAAATAGCTAAACAATATCACATTCTATCTGGGGCTATAGTTATTTCTGTACATGTTTTATCTCTCGAACATGCTCCTAAAAATCCCAACCCATCTTTACTTCCCAAATGGAATGAGTACATTGCTCCATACTGAAAGCAGAAGGATCACAGACTGGGCCCCTTTCCCTCCTTGCTCCCTCCTAACATCTCTTTAGAAACAAATCCTAGTGCAGAAAAATATGAAACAAAAGCTGCATTCATGGATTTTTGGCTGCTTATAGAAACTATGAAAGTCAACATGTTGTTTCTTTGCTTTATTGTTCCATAAGCACTATCTCTTTTTCACAGAAGTTAAGAATGAACATGCATTTGTTCAGAGTAAAATGGCCTATTTGTATTCCACAGTGAATTGACTGTGATACTAATGACGTTTCAGTGTAAGGACCCTAATTGCAAGGCTACTTCAGAAACTCTGGGTGGAGTTCTGGCAATCTGTAGCCATGATTTTGTATTCTTCCCTAAGAGGGTTTCTTGCAATGCAAAAGTTTCTAGCTTTATAAAACCTGGATTTGTGCCTGATTTTATTTCTCTTTTAATTTTTAATTAGAAAGAGTAGATACCTAAGTCGATTTTTTCAATCTTTATGAGGCCAACATCATCCTGATACCAAAGCCTGGCAGAGACACAACAAAAAGAGAGAATTTTAGACCAATATCCCTGATGAACATCGATGCAAAAATCCTCCATAAAATACTGGCAAACCGGATTCAGCAGCACATCAAAAAGCTTATCCACCATGATCAAGTGGGCTTCATCCCTGGGATGCAAGGCTGGTTCAACATTCGCAAATCAATAAACGTAATCCAGCATATAACAGAACCAAAGACAAGAACCACATGATTATCTCAATAGATGCAGAAAAGGCTTTTGACAAAATTCAACAGCCCTTTATGCTAAAAACGCTCAATAAATTGGTATTGATGGAACGTACCTCAAAATAATAAGAGCTATTATGACAAACCCACAGCTAATATCATACTGAATGGGCAAAAACTGGAAAAATTCCCTTTGAAAACTGGCACAAGACAGGGATGCCCTCTCTCACCACTCCTATTCAACATAGTGTTGGAAGTTCTGGCTAGGGCAATCAGGCAAGAGAAAGAAATCAAGGGTATCCAGTTAGGAAAAGAAGAAGTCAAATTGTCCCTGTTTGCAGATGACATGATTGTATATTTAGAAAACCCCATTGTCTCAGCCCAAAATCTCCTTAAGCTGATAAGCAACTTCAGCAAAGTCTCAGGATACAAAATAATGTGCAAAAATCACAAGCATTCTTATACACCAGTAACAGACAAGCAGAGAGCCAAATCAGGAATGAACTTCCATTCACAATTGCTTCAAAGACAATCAAATACCTAGGAATCCAGCTTACAAGGGATGTAAAGGACCTCTTCAAGGAGAATATACAACCACTGCTCAGTGAAATCAAAGAGGACACAAACAAATGGAAGAACATACCATGCTCATGGATAGGAAGAATCAATATCGTGAAAATGGCCATACTGCCCAAGGTGATTTATAGATTCAATGCCATCCCCATCAAGCTACCAATGACTTTCTTCACAGAATTGGAAAAAACGGCTTTAAAGTTCATATGGAACCAAAAAAGAGCCGCATTGCCAAGACAATCCTAAGTCAAAAGGACAAAGCTGGAGGCGTCACGCTACCTGACTTCAAACTATACTACAAGGCTACAGTAACCAAAACAGCATGGTACTGGTACCACAACAGAGATATAGACCAATGGAACAGAACAGAGTCCTCAGAATAATACCACACATCTACAGCCATCTGATCTTTGACAAACCTGAGAGAAACAAGAATGGGGAAAGGATTCCTATTTAATAATGGTGCTGGGAAAATTGGCTAGCCATAAGTAGAAAGCTGAAACTGGATCCTTTCCTTACCCCTTATACGAAGATTAATTCAAGATGGATTAGAGACTTAAATGTTAGACCTAATACCATAAAAACCCTAGAAGAAAATCTAGGTAGTACCATTCAGGACATAGGCATGGGCAAGGACTTCATGTCTAAAACACCAAAAGCAACGGCAGCAAAAGCAAAATTGACACATGGGATCTAATTAAACTAAAGAGCTTTTGCACAGCTAAAGAAACTACCATCAGAGTGAACAGGCAACCTACAGAATGGGAAAAATTTTTGCAACCTACTCATCTGACAAAGGGCTAATATCCAGAATCTACCAAGAACTCAAACAAATATACAAGAAAAAAACAACCCCATCAAAAGTGGGGAAAGGATATGAACAGACATTTCTCAAAAGAAGACATCCATACAGCCAACAGACACATGAAAAAATGCTCATCATCACTGGCCATCAGAGAAATGCAAATCAAAACCACAATGAGATACCATCTCACACCAGTTAGAATGGCAATCATTAAGAAGTCAGGAAACAACAGGTGTTGGAGAGGATGTGGAGAAATAGGAACACTTTTACACTGTTGGTGGGATTGTAAACTAGTTCAACCATTATGGAAAACAGTATGGCGATTCCTCAAGGATCTAGAACTAGATGTTACCATATGACCCAGCCATCCCACTACTGGGTATATACCCAAAGGATTATAAATTACTCTACTACAAAGATACATGCACACGTATGTTTATTGCGGCACTATTCACAATAGCAAAGACTTGGAATCAACCCAAATGTCCATCTGTGACAGACTGGATTAAGAAAATGTGGCACATATACACCATGGAATACTATGCAGCCATCAAAAAGGATGAGTTTGCGTCCTTTGTAGGGACATGGATGCAGCTGGAAACCATCATTCTTAGCAAACTATCACAAGAAGAGAAAACCAAACACCGCATGTTCTCACTCATAGGTGGAACTGAACAATGAGATCACTTGGACTCGGGAAGGGGAACATCACACACTGGGGCCTATCATGGGGAGGGGGGAGGAGGGAGGGATTGCATTGGGGAGTTATACATGATATAAACGTCATGCACATGTACCCTAGAACTTAAAGTATAATAAAAAAAAAAAAAAAAAGATTCTCATGGGAGCGTGAACACTATTGTGAACTGCACATGCAAGGGGTCTAGGTTGCATGCTCCTTATGAGAATCTAATGCCTGATGATCTGTCACTGTCTCTCACCACCCCTACATGGGACCATCTAGTTGCAGGAAAAGCAGCTCAGGACTCTCACTGATTCTATATTATGGTAAGTTGTGTATTATTTCATTATATATTACAATGTAATAATAATAGAAATAAAGCACACAAAAACGTAATGCACTCAAATCATCCCGAAAAAAAAAAAAAAAAAAAATCCTAGAGGCCATTTAGGGGTCCCCCGAACTCATGGAAATGTGTTGACTCCACATTTTACATTCTTCGTAGGTGCCGTCTTCTGCACATGAAAGACCCATGAAATGTACTGAATGAACGAATCTATGAATGACTACATGAATGAAATTTTATGATATCATAGTATTCCATACTAACACAACTGGTACTTTTACAAAAATCACGTAACAGCATGGTAATAATGCCACCCCTGTGGAGGAAAACAAAGTGAAAGTGACACACAGTTAAAAAAAAATTCAGTCAAAAAGGCAAAATAAATCACATGCAGTTTTGATACCCAGAGACGAAAACTCAGTACAATGAGAAAAATCTTTCCAAAGTAACTCTGTGCATGAAGCATAAAACAGCCACATACAGATTTTCATGCTCTCAGCAGGGGATAGGTACTTAAAGGCAAAACATGAAAAATATCCTTAATAACTGGCAGTTATATTCTAGTGTGCTTCTACTAAAGTATCACCCCCACTAATGAGATTGACACTGCAAGGAACCAGAAGCTTCTATAAACTAAGAGGGCACTATCATCTTAGCATATCATATGATTATATACTGCATTCATGTAAAATACTATTTATGCCATTTTCATTCTTTTATTCCTGAAACAATCTGTATTTGGAAAATAATCTGTGTCACTTTTACGCTGCAAAATTTCTGGTGTCTTTGAATGTGTCTGATTTGAAAGCCAAATTACCACAAGTGCTTAAAATGTCATACTGTATTTGGCAGAAAATATAACACACAAGCAAATTGACTAAAATGGACAGCAGCCTTCTTATTTAACATTTTAGACATTTACTTGTTAACACTTTCAAAATTCCATGTTTATGGGCACTTTCCTAATGCTTTTTAAGGAGTTCATCTTGTAAAACAAAAACAACCCAAAAAGTACTTACTATCCTATAAAGTCCTCTTTGTCTAGAATAACAAAACTAAAATTGGTAAGGGTAGGAGTTGGAGTTCCTTTAGCACTGGCAACTAAAGTGATAGTTCAGTTTTCTTTTCTTCTTTTCTTTTCTTTCTTTTACCAAGTCTTGCTCTGTCACCCAGGCTAGAGTACAGTGGTGCAACGTTGGCTCACTGTAGCCTCTGCCTCCTGGGTTCAAGCAATTCTTGTGCCTCAGTCTCTCAAGTAGCTGTGATTATAGGCATGCACCACCATGCCTGGCTAATTTAATTATTGTATCTTTTTTAGTAGAGACAGGGTTTCACAATGTTGACCAGGCTGGTCTCGAACTCCTTACCTCAAGTGATCTGCCCACCTCACCCTCCAAAGTGTTAGGATTACAGGTGTGAGCCACCACACACAGCCTTTTCTTTCATTAAGCTTTTGTTTCATACAAGAATTATATACATTTTTTAATAACTTGGGTATGGTATTTATTTTCCACCTTGACTTATTTCCCTACAAACTAGCTAATGATTACTAGTTAAGAATTGTTACAGATTTCAATAGGCCAATGTTCATACTTCATACTTTTGAGATCACTTTATAAGTAAAGAAAAGTTGAATTAGTAAAAGGTCATAGAAACTGCCTCTTCTACAATTCATCCTAGGCCCAACCACCATAGTCATTTCATCAGATGCTGCTCAGGTATCAACAACCTCTACTCTTTCATCATTTAAACGATTCCAATCTTCACTCTCAGCCTCCCATCCTCTCCCTGGTCACCCTCCACTTTATTGACTTGACTCCAGGTTCTGCAGCAGCTAGCCTCCACTGTCAATGACTTCAGGATTCCCATACAAATGCGAATAGCAACACTTTATCCTCAATACTTCTCCCAGAATTAAATACATTCCTATGTAGAAGGCCATGTGGTTGCAAGTTCAATGTCAATGATTAATAGAGACTATTCCCAAATGCCCAATCATTGAATAATGATGTGGAGGACATTTATAGAGTGCTAATTATGTGCCAGGCTATGTTCAAAGGACTTTACATGCACTACATCATTCAATCCCCATAAAACTCTACTATTATTTTCCCTATTTTATAGATGAGAAAGTTTAGGAAACTTATTCAAAGTCCACATCTACATAGCAGAGCCAGGATTTGAATCTGGGCAAGCTGACTCCATAATCCCTGTTGTTAAAGACCATACAGTGCTGACTCTGATAAGGAAATGTCTGCATCAGTGCCACTCAAAATGTGGTCCTTGAACCAATAACATCAATATCAGTGGGAGATTGGGAGAAATGCACAATCTGTGACTCAACTGCAGACCTAATGCATGAGAATCTGTATTTTAAATGGATTCTCAGGGGAGTCTGATGCTCACAAAGTGTGGGATGCAACTGTCTAAGGACTCATTAATGACAAAAGGCATAATACTGACTTTTTGATCACCAGGCAAAATAGCTCTCACTGTACTCTAAATAAAAGCTTTACTTTTATCTTGTAATGAGAAGCCAAAGTCACAAGTTTCAGTTATAAAATTAAAGAAAATCTGCTCTGCTTTAGTTTAGCTCACATGGCACAAATGAACAGCAAAGAGAAGAGCTTAAAGGCAACTTTTTGGCACACCACGTGAGAATGGAAACCTCTCAAATGGTACAGCACACAATCTTCGTGGACAGTAGGTGCCGATCCCACACCTACGCAGAAAATGTGAGACATCTGCAATTTCACTATGTCAAAGTTAGAAACAGTCAAGCTAATCTCTGGTATCAGAAGCCATGATATTGTTACCCTTAGTAGAGGTAGGGCCCATTTAAGGATTGGAAAGGGCACCATTTTGGGGTGGGGAAGATGTCTCTGTGTGTTAGTTATATTCTGCTCCTGATCTGGGTGTTGGTTATGTGAGTATGTTTAATCTGTGAACATCCACTAGCTGTAGACTTGTGACATTATTCTGCATACATGTTACAGGTGATAAAGGTTTACATAAAAGAAATTACAATTTCTGGAACAATTTCTCACTGATTAACAGATATGCAAGAGAATATTAGTAGTTTACATAGCTGAGTGGTGGGAATTACCTAGTGTATATGGGAATGTTACTACATGTTCCAACCAAAACGTAGAGTATGCTGTCCTATGGGAGGACTATTTACACAGATACTACTATTTGAAGCAGGAAAAGCATCCTAGTTGTTTTGTTAAAACATTTTATTTTAGACATACAAGAAATTGCAAAAATAATACAGAAAGTTCCCATGTACTCTACACTCAGCTTCTCTGAAAAACTCAGTCTTCCATAACCATAGTATAGTGTCAAAACCAGGAAACTGACACTGCTGCAATACTATTTACTGAACTATAGACTCTACTGAGATCTCACCAGTAAGAATATTCTATCTTAGCTCCAATTTCATACCTTGTGGCCTTCTTCATAGATTTGAGAAAGAAACGATGGGTAAGTGAATACAATAGAAATGTGTTGACTAGTTTTTAACTGTTACACATTATTTTTTCTATATGCATTACATATAAGTATATATGTGGATATATACACATATGCATATGTAGTTACACATATATGTATATATCTATCTCAAAATATATATATACATATATATTTATATTTCTGAAATTGAAGAGTAAAATAATCATTATGTAAACTTCTATTCTTGACACAGTCACATAACTTGATCATGATATTTAGTCCTATCAGTTACTTAATTGCAATATCAAGACTGCTCTGTATTTTCTCCCCTCTCGCAATTCCCTAAGGGAAATTAACAAACTGATTTCAGTTTTCAAGAGATATGAATCAACTAGATGGCCAGACAGTTCTAAGAGAATAGAAAATGATCTGACACATAGCTCAATTACACAGTTCATCCAAGATAAATTAAAGAAAACATTTTTAAAAGCATTTTTTTCCCAAAAAGACAATGGCATTGGCATGCTAATATTCCTTATTAGATTAGCATTATAGAGAATTGATCAGGAAAAGAAAAACAACTAATAAAATTAAAGCCAAAAAAGAAATTCTACATGTGACCCACAGCCAGTAGATGACATTACATACAGTGAGCACATGAATATTTTTGCAACTGGAAATTCTTTCTGAAGGATCCAGGAATCAGTAATTTCAGAGAGAATTTTCTACCAGTGCATTAGAATTTTGGAAATTAAGTATCACCAGATTCAAGTATATGATTTTTAGGGCCACTTTCTCATTATTCTCCATATTTCTCACTCCCCTCACCTATGCCAAACTCTAAGTTAAACAAAGTTCAAATACCTATTTCTTCCTGAATGAATTCCCTCATGCCAATGGTGCAAAGTTGGAGAATCTGAGACTCCACCTCTGTCTCTAATGCAGAGTTTCTCAGTTTTAGCAGCATTAGGTATTGACATTTGGAGCCAGATAACTCCTGGCTGAGTGTGTGTGGAGTGGAGGAGGATGCCCTGGGCACCGTGGGATGTGTTATCAGCCTCCCTCATCTCCACCCACTAGATGCCAGTAGTGTTCCTCCCACTTCAGTTGTGACACCCAAAATTGTCTCTAGACATTGCAAAATGTCCACTGGGGACAAGGATGCAAAATCACCACCACTATAATAGCATTACTTAGACATAGTTCCAAACAAAAATTCATCCTTTTAACAATAAACCATGGCCAGAAATAGTATCTATCAATGATGTGAGTGGACCCTAAATATGTCATAAGTTTAAAATTCCAGTTTCAAAAACTGATTCCCAGACTTGCCAGTGGATCAATGTATAGAACAGAGCTATCATTGGAAACCTTCTAAAAGAGCTTCCAGGAAGATTATTACTATTTTTTTTTTATTAATGAAGAATCTGAGGTCCTCTGAGGAGGTAAGTATTGTTCCAAGATCACCCAGTGAGCCAAGCGGTGTGGTTTCTAGTGCAATGCTCCACCTATTATGTTGGGTTGCCTCCTGGGCTTCTCCCCAAACTCTTATTCACATAATTCAATATGTCAGCATTTTATTGATAGACTGTTGATTACCTAGTGATGCGATATAAAGCTACAACCTCAGCCTTTTCACACTGGTAAACAACAGAAGAATAAAAAATATGGAAATGGCAACAGAACCAAAAAGAAGAGTCAAATTTTACCTCTCACTCTCCATTTTCTAGAAATAAATGTATCGAAATGAGACAATCCAACCAGATATTTCAAATATTTGCAGTTGAGGACATTTAGAATCTTTTCATAATGTTATTTAATTCATTTTCAATGATCATTTTATGACTTGTGGAAAGCATGTGATTGAAATACAGGATATGGCCAAACTTCCAGTGTTGGGAAACAACTGCATATATTTTATTTTTAAAAGAAATATAGGAATCTTTAAGACTATTTTCACTAAGAGGGTAAAGCTTGAAGTGACATTTATATCAAAACTCTCTTAGCATTACAGTTAGAGCCTCCAAAATTAGAAACATAACTCCTTGCAGAAGGCTGTGCACCCTATGGAACTAATGATGTCCTGCTCTTGTCAATGAGATGGAATACTTTTATTTGGAAAAGAATCTCAGAGAGGCCATTATAGGCTACGCCTAGCACTGTGTAAGAGATGGTAGAATACAAAAGATGACCCCTCCAAAGTAATTTCTCAACCATTAGCCCAGTTGATCCTCAAAATCATCCTAAGGGGTTAATACCCTCATTTCGGTAGGATGACCCTGAACCATTCATGAGTACAGAGTTGACACTGGAACCAACGCTTGCTGCCATGAAGTCCATTGTACTTTGCTCTATATCTCAGCTGCCTCTCAAGTAAAGTACAAGGCTCCTATTCATTGGATGTTTACAATATTTGCACTCCCTATATTTTTCTGCCTCTGATTATGGAGCAGACTGCTACCACTCATGAGTATCTATGTTCTCCTCCTCTTGCTGGGCAAACAGGAAGGTAGGCTGTGCTTTTTAGCCTTCCTTATAGTTGGCCATGGGTGTGTGATAAACTCTTGCCAATACAATGTGAGAAGTGAGTATGCTGCTTCCAAGCTGATCAATTAAAAATCTCCCACTTGAGGTCCTCACTCTTTTCCCCAAACTTCTAGCTAAAGGGAGATCACTCTACAGATGTAGAGGCAGGTGGATCTATCAGATGAAATGAGCTTGCATCCCTGAATGACTGTGCAGAGTTAAACCACCCTATCCAAATTGCATAAGTAAGGGATGTGAGTGAAAATTAAACTTTTATTGTATTAAACCACTGAGTTTTGGGGTATAATTACCTTAACAACCACCACTGCTTTTGTCAAAAATGACTAAGACAGCAACACATTTAAGGAAGGGAAAGACTAGCAGTTTGTCAGGGAACTTCTGGGGACTCAGCCTATAGAAGGGAGTTACAGATATTCCTCATAGATTCCTAAGGAGAGCCTTCAGCTTGTGTGAGGAAACCCAGTAGGCTGGTCTGCATTAACCTTCCACCTCTGCTCAGTGTTCACTTTTCAGACTTTACTTCTATCCCTGCCTACAGCAAAATGCCTAGCAATAGCTGCTTAAAGGAAATGAACACCAGATTCTTCCAAAAAAAAACTATGGTAGACCCCAAAATATTCAAGCGAACCATTCCTCCAAAGTATTTTCTATGTAGAAGAATATGTATAAACCAACAAAACTAAGAACAGCTTAACATCATTCTGCCAACAGTCAGTAACCCAAAAGTGAACTAGTAATTTGTTACCAAATTTATCAAGACTAATACTAACAACCATGCTTCAAGATTTCATTTTCAAGGATCCCATCTGTCTTAGAAAAAAGAAAGTGCTATTTGGAGCACTGTATTTTTTTATATTAAAAAAGGGGGGGAATTGGCTGTCAATCAAGTTTAATCAAACAACCATTATTTAGCATTCTAGAAGAAATTTGGGAAAATGACAAGGTGCTTTTGAAGTCATGCTTAAAAATATATTTTTCCCTCTAAATACATATACCTGCAATGTGGAGAAAAAGGGCATTTCTTTCTCCCTCTTGATTATAAGATGGTCCTTGACTTACAATGGTTTGACTTACGATTTTCTAACTTGATGATGATGCAAGAGTGATATACGTTCAGCAGAAACCTTGCATTTTGAATTCTGATATTTTCCCAGGCTAACAATATGTAATATGATTAGCACTCACATTCTGGGCAGTGGTAGCAAGCCACAGCTGCCAGTCAGTCACATGAGCACATGGGTAAACAATTATTACTGTAAAATATGCTGTGTTGCCAGCATTTTTGGATATGACTTTGCCCAACTGTAGGCTAATGGAAGTGTTCTGAGCATATTTAAGGTAAGCCAGGTTAAGCTATAATGTTCAGCAAGTTAGGTGTATTAAATAGATTTTCTACTTATGATATTTTCAACTTCAGATAGGTTTATTGGGATGTAATCCCATCGTAATTTGAGGAGCATCCCATCTGTAACCACATCTAATTCAGTCTCCCAAATCCACTATAGGCTACTCTGAATATACAATCATAAGAGGTACATCTCTCATATTATTTCCAGGGGAAGGAATGCAAACACAAAAGCATGCATGTATCATACCTCCTCTGTTTCAAAGTTTTTAATACATAAATTAAATATAAGGAAGGGCAGTGATCAACTTGTATGGTAGATTCCAATAATGGTCCAAGTAAGGTAACTTCGCTGTGCTGTCCCACTGTGAAGGTAGGACTCAACCCACCCCTTGATTCTGGACTTGGTTCAGTTACTGCTTTCACCAATAGAAGGAGGCAGAAATGCTACTATGTCACTTTCAAGCTCAGACTTCAAGGGGCCTTGTGTATTTTCATTTGCTCTCTTGCATTTCTGCCATCTGAAGAGGAAGGGCACGTCTACACTGACCCACTGGTCCCAGCAGAAGGATAAGAATCATAAGGAAAAGAGCTAGCTTACAGGGAATTCAGAAAAGTAAACCCAACAGATGGTAGCCCAGATCAGTGACCCTTACAGACTCATGGGAAATGTTTACTATTGTATGCCATTGAGATTGGGGTGGTTTAACTATACAACCAATGCTAACTGATACGACTAGTCAGTCACATATTTTGCCATCTATAATAATAATGTTTTCTCCTACTATGGCCTGTTCATTTTTTGTTTGTTTGTTTTAAATGAATTCTCTATTTCAGAATTCAGTTATCCTCCTGGATAGACTATTAACGTCTTAATTCATGTGCACTTTTGGAGGGGTTCTTAACTGAGATCTAATCACCTAAGTTTAAAACTGTATTGTAATCATAAAGGGTCACTGTATTATTGGAACATCTATCCACATGACATATTTGTTTATATTACTGATATGAGTCAGAGAAAAAAAAAGAAAAATAATGTGGCAGAAACTAATGAAATAAAGGGAATTCAGAAAAGTAAAGCTGAGAAAATTTCCCCAAGGGGTAGTGTCTACAAATCAAAATGCCCTTTAAACACATATATGGCTGATAACAACCCTAGAAAAGGCTCACTGTCATCATCTAGCACACAGCTCGAGTGTAGGTGACAGTCAGCACTTTCCCCACAAAAATCCCTCTAAGGAATCAGAACACATATGACACAGAAGACTCTTACTACACTTACTGGGCTTCTTTTTCAGTTTTAGAAGTCGATTTACCATAAGATCTTCACTGTTGAATGAACCAGCAAACCACAGTATCAAAATCTGTTCTATACCAGGGCTTCTCAGATTTATCTGCACATTAAAATCACCTCAAGAGATTTTTAAAATCCTGGTGCTCAGGTCACACTGCAGACCAGTTACATCAGAATCTTTCAGGGTGGGACCTAGGTATTTTTAGAGGTTCCCAGATGACTCCAAGGTGCAGCCAAGATTGAGAATTACTTTGTCTTTGATTGCAGGCTGAAACCAAAACACAGGTAACTCTTGTTTTTACATTAAGGCAAAGTGAAGACAACTTTTTCTTCTACTGCTATATATTAGCAATGGTAATGTACAGCATTAGGCCTTAATTTTCCTCTGCTGAAAACTGGCCTACTTTACACTACAGCTCTTAACCCTGAACTTGCTTAGGAGATGGAAGGAGAAGAACATCCAATTTCACTAGCATTTTTCTAAGTATATTTCACTAGGCTTAATACCACCCAACCCCATATATTCCATCTTGAAAGGCAAAAAACAATTCAGAATATCTAAAATAACTTTGTCATTTGAAAATCAGTAAAGGAGCTCTTTTAAGCAACCAAACAGTAGCTTTAGGTATTCTTCAAGAACATACTATGGCATAATCAAACAACTCCCGGTACTCAAAAGTTTGTTATGTTAAACTAATAGACAAACTCATTAAAGTCTGTGGGAAACAAACATACGGTAGCCTACACTTACATCTCACTTAATTCCAATCAACACCTGTTATGAAAAAATTGAATTATTATCATAGAGTATTTTTAGACATATCAAAATAGGGCAAAATTATAATAAAATGTTTGCAGAAAGCAGCTGTAATGTGAAATACTGACCTCACAATGAACTGAAAAAAGTGAAGAGGTTCTTGAGCCCCTAAGACAAAATCAAACTGTCTCCTGCCTCTGAACCCCAAACTTCTAAATCCAACTACCTATGGAACTTTGCCACTTGCATATCTAATAGGTATCTCCCAGTCAATTCCTGTTCTCCTTCCTCAACTCTGATTTCCTGAGACTGAGAAGAAATTGTTTTTCTACTGCTCTACGTTAGCAATGGTAATGCACATCATTAGGTCTTAGTTTTCCTCTACCGAAAACTGGCTTACTTTACTGCAAAGTTGTTCTTCTCAGTCTTAGGAAATGGCAATATTTTCCTATCAGTGACTCAGAACAAAGGCTCAAGAGTCGCCACTGCCTCTTCTCATTCTTTCACTCTACTATGGCTTGAATGTGTCCCCCTCAAAAGCACGTGTTGGGAACTTAATCCCCAATGCAACAGTGTTGAGCAATGGGGCCTAATGGGAGGTATTAATGCTCCACCCTCGTAAATGGATTAATGTTTATTATAAAAAGGCTTGCGGCTGTGGGTTCTCTCTCTTTCTCTCTTATACAATCTCACAAGGAAGAGACGACTATCTCCTTTTTAGAGATACACAAATGGGCCCAGCCAGACTAACTTACTTCCTCAAGACCCTAAGTGACATAGCTGCAATTTGAAGCCCACTGGTTTCTATCAGTACCATCAACGATAATATTGAGAATGATAATTATGATGATAAAGGTAACATGAGTGCTTACTATGGTCCAAATACTGTTCTGCATGTTATTCATATATAACTCTTTTGAGCTTCAAAACAACCTTGTGAGTTAGATTTGACTTTCATTCCTATTTACAGATGATTAAATAATCTCAGAGAAATTAAGTGTCTCACTAAGGCCACATGGATCACAAAGGGAACCTCATGTGCTAAACCAGGGATTGGCAAACTTTATCTGTACAGGGCCAGATACATGGTGGTTCATGCCATAATCCCAGCACATTGGGAGGCTGAGGCAAGAGGATCACTTTAGGCCAGGAGTTCAAGATCAACCTGGGCAACATGGTGAGACTCTGTCTCTAAAAACATAGAAGTAAAAAAAATAAAATAATTTTTTAAAATAAAAAAAATATGTTTTATGCTATGCAGGCCAAACAGCCTGTTGCAGCTACTCAACTCTGCCATTGTAGCCCAAGAGCAGTCACAGACATTATACAAATGAATAGCTATGGTTGTGTTCCAATAAAATTTTACTTTCATAAACAGGCAGGGGACCAGATTTGGTCAGTGGGCTAGAGTGTCCTAGCTTCTGCCCCAAACTGCTACATTAAAATGCTTCTGGAAACAATTCAGAAGTGGAAATAATGTCATTCATATGAGTAACAACTGATTATTTTTGTTGATTTTTTTTTGCCACATTTTATTAAGTAAACTAGGTTTAAAAAGTTATTTTACATTTCAAGCAATACAAAGCAAATAATAAAAATCTAATTTTTAATTTATGATAGGATTTTTTTTTTTTTTTTGAGACGGAGTCTCGCTCTGTTGCCCAGGCTGGAGTGCAGTGGTGCGATCTCGGCTCACTGCAAGCTCCACCTCCCGGGTTCACACTATTCTCCTGCTTCAGCCTCCCAAGTAGCTGGGACTACAGGCGCCCGCCACCACTCTCAGCTAATTATTTTGTATTTTTAGTAGAGACGGGGTTTCACTGTGTTAGCCAGGATGGTCTCGATCTCCTGACCTCATGATCCACCCACCTCAGCCTCCCAAAGTGCTGGGATTACAGGCATAAGCCACCGCACCCGGCCTATGATAGGAATATTTTTTACATAGGTATATTGACATTTGTGCTTTTGAACATGTGAAATGAAAACTTAGAAAAACTAATGGGAAATGTCTAGGTATATAGGTGACTCAGTGGCAGCATATTGATAATTGTTGAAGTTGGATGATGTATAGGGTAGTTTTACTATTCAATTTACTTTCAGTTATTATATTTTAATTTTTATAACAAAGTTTAAAACATGAATGCCTCACTTATTGTTGAATAAATGCACATTATGCCATAAGTTCTTTGGTGGGCTCTAATTTCTGTTTTTCTTCTGAACTCTTGCTGGACTAAGTTGTTCAGTCTTGTATCACCAAAATAATGTTTGGCAGTCCTTTATCTTTCAGTAGTCTCCTCTTATGTGTCAAGGCCTAGTGGTATGTATTTGGGTAGGTTAGATACACTGAGAGCATTTTAAGAGGATAAATGTAAATCACCAGCTTTTGAAGTTAGAGGTTCCAGGAAGCATCAAAACATTGTTGCTTCTTTTTTTCTGAAGTCAATATAGCCCAGAGAATCAGGTAAAATGTAGGGCTTTGTATATTTACATTCTATTTTTATCAGCTTTAATGATTCTGAAATACAATTTTCATAGATTTTTATAAACTAGGATATCTATTTTCCTTTTGGGATTTAAAGGTGTTGAGCTATCATCTATGATTATATCCAGACTCAAAATCTCTATCCAGGTGATAATATCCCCTGCAAGAAGCTTAGTTTCTTTTAGCAAATGTTTACTTAGCATCTACTATGCTTCAGAAACTGCTATGTTAGGTCGGTACTGGGACAAGCTTCTCTGCCCTCAGGGAACCCACTCTTAGGAGAAGACACAGAAATAAGGATTTCTGCATTCATTATAAGTGTAAAGATAAAGAAAACCATGGGTGTGAGTACAGCCCAGGGGAGGGCTGTTTGGGCATCTTAAGAAGAGATGCTTAGGTCACCTTAAAAAATAAGAGGAGTTAGCTACATGCAGAAAAAAGAGAAGTTCATCTAGGGAGAGGCATCATATTAAGCAAATGCATGGAGGATTGAAACAGCATGCTGCATTGGGAGAACTAAATTTGTTATTACTAGAACATAAATTACACTACAGAGTGGAAAAGAAGATGAGGCTGAAGAAGAGGCATGAAGAGAAAGGTTATTCATGCCCTTATATGCCATGCTGAAGAGCTTGGATCAGTACATAACAGGAAGTCACTGATAAGTGAACAGGGAACTGCACACAGCTAGCATTTCAGATAGAAAGTTCTGGGATCAGTGTAGATAATTGATGTGAAGGATGCAAAATTAATAAATGAGGCCATCAAAAGAAATTGGCATAAAATCCAGTGAGGAATAATGAGACAGAACTAGGCAATTTATGGTTAGAAGCTGGGGGAGCTGGTTCAAAGTTATACCTAGAAGGTAACATTGCTAAAGAGTCAGAAGAATTGATAGTTATTACTAGTTTTCTGGTTTGGGTGACATGACTAGGTAGTGTCACTTACCGTGAGAATAAAAAAGGAAGAACGTAGGATAAATTTGAGACATATCTTTTAGGGGAAGTTAAGTTTTAGGTATCTGCAGGCTATATGCAATAGGTATTTGGACATATTCTGAAGTTCAGGTAAGAGATTAGGTATGGAGACTTAAATTTTGGAGTCATCAACATATAGGTGCAGGTAAAACCACAAAAGGATGAGGTCACTAAGGGAATGCATGTTGACTAAGAAGGAAGAAAAGGCCAAGGTGACAACCAGGGAATACCTAAGTCCAAGATTTGCCTACGAGAAGAACCTACAAGAGTGACAAAAAAGCAATAATCAAAGATATGAAAACCTAAGAAAGTTATGTGGGGGAAATAAAATGAACTGAGCTGCCAGGAAAGTGTCAACTGAGAAATGAAATAACACTCCTTACTTTGCAGGGTGTTGTGAAGGTTTAAAATAATAGGCATCAAGTACCTTGTCTAGTGCCTCTATTTTGTCAACAACATCAAGAATTGTATAGCCCACAGGGTCAAATTCAACAGAAGATGACTAAAAATGCTCATAGTATGTGGTCATGTGGAGGGATGGAAGAAACTGCTGGATGATCTCTAAGACCCATATTCTTCTCTTCTTCCTAGACATAGGGATGGACTATATTTCCCTGGTTTCTTTGCTGTTCTGCCCATAGGTCTGAGTTCCGACCAATGGAGGGTGAGCAGGAGTAATGTATCCCCTTTTAGGCTTAACCATGTATTTGTTTCCTAGAACTGTGTAACAAAGTACCCACTAACGGATAACCCAAAACAACAGAAATTTATTGTCTCACAGTCCTGGAGGTGAGAAGTCCAAAACCTAAATATCAGCAGGACCATGTTCTTTGAAGGCTCCTGGGGAAGATCTCTCCTTACATCTTCCTAGCTTCTAGTGCTTGCTGGTAATCCTTGGCATTCCTTGGCTTGCAGCTGCATCACTCCATCCTCTACCTTCATTGCCACATGATGTTTTCCCTGTGTGTGTGTTTCTCTTTGTCCAAATTTCCTCTTCTCATAAAGACATCAGTCATATTGGGTTTAGGGCCCACCCTAAAAACCATATAAACTTCCTACACATGATCTTCCCTGTTCTTTTCCACTTCTGGATGGCTAGGATGGACACATCCCCCCTTGGGAGCCAGGTAAGGTAGAACTCCAAGATGGAAAGAGTTGGGTCCCTATGTCATTTACTGAAGAAGAACCTCCTGACCAGGATCAAACACTTCTATTTGATGAGTAAAAATACACTTGTATTTGGTTAAGCCATTGAACTTGAAGGTTGTATCTCTTTCAACATTTACTTTTAAAGAACATGGAAGATCTAACGGAGGTAGAGAGTAAAATGGTGATTATCAGAGGATAGGAAAGAGGGAGAAATGAAGAGAGGTTGGTTAATAGGTATAAAAATACACTTAGATAGAAGGAATGAGTTCTATTATTTGATAGTACAGTAGGTAGACTAGAGTTAATAATTTATTGTATAGTTAAAAATAGCTAGAAGAGAAGAATTGGAATGTTTCCTGCAAAAAGAAAAGATACATGTTTGAGGTGATGGATATCCCAATTACCCTGATTTGATCATTACACATTGTATACATGTGTCAAAATATCACATGTATCCCCAAAATATGTACAACTATTACATATCAATAAAAAGTAACACTAATAAAAGAAATCAGAAAAAAATACCAGAGATCTCTGGTGACATTTACACTAGCATTTCCCATTTGAGTAAAGTCCAAATAGTGGCGTTGTCTTAGTTCACTTTGATCTGCTCTAACAGAATACCTGAGACTGGGTAACTTACAAAGAATAGAGATTAATTGCTTACAGTTCTGGAGGTTGGGAAATCTAAGATTGAGGGGGCCATATTTGGTGAGGGACTTCTTGCTGTGTCATAACATGGTGAAGGCATCACATGGTAAGAGAAAGTGAGCACGCAAGACAGGGAAGTGCGAATGCCGAACTCATATTTTTATCAAGGACCCATTCCTGCAATAACTAACCCACTTCCACAATAATGGCAGTAATCCATTCATGAAGGCAGAGCCCTCATGACCTAATCACCTCTTAAAGGTCCTACCTCTCAACACTGTTGCACTAGGAGTTAAATTTCCAAATCAAGAGCATTGGGTGACACATTCAAACCATAGCAGGTAGATTGAGAATAGAGTGAAAGTTTAAAATGATAAAGCAAATTTGGAATATATACATATTTGATTAAAAGTATTTGACCTTTAAGGGTCAAAGATAGGGAGGATTTTTTTTGCGGGGAGGAGTGGAAGGTAGAACAAGGAATAAAAGATGAAGGGAGGAGTACCTTCAGGATGAGAGGGAATCTAGACAAGTATTAAAGGCTGAGGGCAGTTGATCAGGAAGGAGAAGGTAAAACTGCAAAAGAGGATTAAGAGTAGGCACAACACCCTGAAGAAGGTGAAAGGCAATGGGATCAGGAATACAGATGGAAGGGTAACTTCAAAAAAAGAAGCGACACTTCATCCTCTGAAACTGGAGAAAAGCATGTATAGATGTTTTCTAAGTAGAAAGCTTTCTTATGTACTACTTAAAATAGCTCTTCAGGGTACCTAAAACAAGCGTTGGGATTTTCATTTTTTCAGGTGAGGAAAAGACTCAGAGCACAAATATTTTCCAAACCCCATATAATTAATAAAGTCAAGACTGAAACCCAGGTTTATTTAACCAAAAAATAATCCCATGTTCTTTCCAATATGCCCAGCAGATTACAGGAGTTTCTTGCCTAATCTTGTTTACCACAATACTCTCATGATTCAATGGGCAAAATCAGAAGAGAAAAAAAGTCAAAACAAGTGAAAGATTTATTCTGGCTTCTGTGAAACTGGAAATGACAAGATAATCAAATAACACTGTCCTCAAGCATCAATATATGGAAAATGAGTCGAGAATCAAAGTACACCTGTATGTTTGTGTGTGTGTATGCTAGAAGGCAGAGCAACGAGTAAAGCACATATTACAATTTGTAAGGTGGTAGAAAAGGGGAAAAAAACCCTGCAGAAACCATAAGTGTGATGAAACCTAAATTAATGTTTTTAATCAAGAGACTGTCCTCACCCAGGCACACTGGACTTTCGGCTTTGCAAGGAAAGATCATAAAGCCAAATATTGGTGAAACATAATGACTTGTTGGCATGAAATATTTATAGCACAAAGAAAATGAAAATGTTGGCAAGAGACACTATACCAGTAAAGCCAAATAAGAAACATTAAATCTGAAGTGTCATTTCAACTAGTATGATAATTAAAATTTAAATGAGAAACTGGATGGTATTTCTAATGTTTGGCAGTGAACATCTTTTCTGGAAAATATTTTTACAGAGTAACCACACCTTGGTCATTAAATAAATTAGAACACTGAGATAGTAAGTTGATTTTTATCAACAGTAATAGAACAAACCTTTAAGGGATTAGGAAGAATTGTGGAATAATGTACAACGCCTAAGTACATTGGTATGCTATGAATAAGTTATAAGTGTGTAGAGATATTTATCCAGAGATATTTAACTAAAGACTCTTAGCCAGATATTTAATCAGAGGGGTGACCTGGAACAGTTGGGTCCTCTGGATTTTTACCTTCTTCCACAAATAACCTCACCCATTTACTGGATTTTGCATTTGTCATGACTTGAAAAGGCTGGGAAGCACTGAGGTACACACAAACAGAGATGCTGCAACTGTAAATCAAGAACACTTTATGAATAGGCCTGCCTATTACTGTTTCCCAGTCATAGTCTTTTCAGATCATCCCAACTTCAAGGTTAATTAAGAACGCCCTGCAATGAGGCTCCAAGGCTTACAGTCACTCACTCACACTTGACCAAGTTCAACAGGTGATTAAGCCTCCCTAGAGGATGGTTAACATAAGTCTTGGTTATTGGCTCATAGATCTAACTAGTTTTTAAGAAGTCCTGGCTAGATTCTTGGGGCATAGGCTCTAGCTGCATCTGCCTGGTGACATATAGTCCTAGTCTATCATTTTTTATTCTACCGTCTTCTCCTGTTTGTGAGGAAGGTCATTGAATAGGGCAAGGGCATCTCTGGATGAAACATGAAAGCATCTGAAATTTGTGCTGCCAACACCCCAATGAAGCTTGTCAGGATCACACTATGGGTTTGGGTTAGAAATCCATAGAGGTCAACCACCTCAGAAATCTCACACTTTTTGCATGCCTACATTCTACCCTATGCGGGCCTCCCAATAGGTGATGGTCAAGCACATATATGTGTAACTGGCCACTTGCCCTTGCTGTTGACATCCAACCTCTAGATCTAGCCTGTGCACCTGATAATGTTAGGTTGCTGATATGGCATGCAGAAGATTGCGCTTGGCTTTCAACTTCAAGAATAAAGTTCTAAAACACAGAGAATGATCAGACCATTACTACTGTCCATGGTCAGTTCATGTGTTTGCCCTGTTTCTAGCCCTCTGTATCTATCTTCACAAAATGAAGAAACTAGAAACTGTACAACACCCATTTATAGTATGGCCACTTTGATGAATTCCAAAGTAAGAGAGAGGTTTCCTTCATCTATAAACCTATTGCCTTGATGAACAGACATTGGATTACGTGGCCAAATTATTCCTTTAATTACACTGGAGAATGATACTTCATTTTGAATGCCCAAAATATTTAAATTTGTTTTTGAAACATATAAAGTACTTAAAAACAAACAGAAGTAGAATAATGTTGTATTTGTTGAATATTTGAATCATTTTAAGGAAGGCCTGATAACAGAATAGAATTCATATTCAGAAACACAATGCTTTGTAAAATATTTTTCTACTCTAACAAAACAGCAATAAAGCGGTTGAAAATTCACTACCTTTAAACTGCCAACATTTCTTCCCTGAAATGCTGAGTATGGAAATGCCCTTCTACCTTTCTCCTATCACCCTCCACCCTGTATGCTCCAGGATTCTCTTGGGAAGTGTGGTTTGGGACCAAAAAAGCTTAATTTTTCCCCTCTTGCAAGTTGAGCAGAAAACACTGACCATTCCCCTTTCTCTCTCTACCTTGTATGTGGAGCACTATCACTCATTCCAGCTACTCCCTCTTTTATGATCTGCATTCTGATAACTCAAAATTGTTCCCCAAACTGGATCTCTTTTCTGAGCTTAAGACCCAATGTTGGATGGAGTAAAAGTTCCTTGAGAGTAAAATCGTTGCTACTTCCACCATATTTTATTTACATGGGAAAATTAAGTGCTTTCTGCTCCATTGCAGGAAGGAAGAGGCTGACATGTCACTGCCTCTGAAAGTTCTGGGTTGCAGAAGGGCAAATTCTGGATCTCAGTGCAGGGCAGGATCTTAATGAAACTGGGGAAGGTAAGAGTGAGCATGAAGTGAAGTGGGGACTATGAAAATGTCAAATTATGTGCTATATGGAGTGAGGGGTACAGACTTTCTCAGAAGATCCTCCATGAGGGATCCAAAAAGAAACAGTAAGAAAAGGATCTTGAAGAAGAAGATGGCTCATCAATATGTTGGAAAGGCGGAAAAGCAAGGATGTTGGAAAACTACTGCTATAATGTTAACCCCGCCAATCCCCCAGAACTTCAGATTGGCTAAATAAAGGCTTTGTGTAAATAACTGTTGGTGATATTATCAATAAAATGAGGTTCTTTTCTAAACCTGTGACAATGTAGAAGAACAGACAGACAGCACATGAGGACAAGGAGACAGTCTATTGAACAAATTCAATGAAAGCAGAAATTTTGACTGAGATGAGCAGAAAACTGTTAATACATACCTGCCTTTCTACCACCAGCCCGTCCATCAAGAATCCCTAGAGACTAGGAGGGCTGTAGGCTCTCTTCATGTTGATTAGGGTTGATCAGGTTTCAAAATAATTTCTTTGAATCCCAAAGCAAGCTGCTTCAGCTGCCTATCAGGTTATACCGATATATTCAATTGTCCACTTGACATCTTCACCTGGATCTCTCACATACATTTTGTAATCACCAGCCTCAGGACTAAACTAATAGTCTTATTCCCAGTCTGTCTGTTGCTTATCTTGCTAAAAGGAAGCAATATCCACTCAGGTGCTCTTCCTGCATCCTGGCTAGCCTTAACTCCTCACATGTCATTAATCATCAAATCCTATAAATTCTAACACTTAATTATTTCTCTACATATTCAAGCTCCCTCCCTCCAATGTCAAAATCACTGCAGTAGCCTACAAAATGGCTATCTACAGCCACTTTTGCTCTTGTCCAATCTATTTTGTTTTTCAAGAAATACAACAACACATTTTCTATTAAAAAATTATATTCTGACTCTGGGCTCTATACCACTGAACTGATGGGGAATCTGGACTTATTTCTTCCTGGTGATCCTTCCCTTCTAGAGAGAGGAAAAAGAAGAAAAACCTAACAAGCATTATTTATATCTCAAGTTCTCCTGATAATATTCCCTTGTTCATGGAGTACACTCTTTACTGCTCCTCTTAGTAGAAAATCTCTTGCAGTTAATTAGAGAATATTTATTTCAACCCATTCTTTGAAATTATTTTTCTGGGTATACAATTATTGGTGTGGAGTTCCTCCCTCATTCACTCCTTCCTGCCACCTGTACCTCCCTTCTCTCTCTCTCCTCCAGCACTCTGAAGATATTATTACACTACACACACATTATCTAACTATTTTAACTAAAAATACACTTGGTATAATTATATCCATTTGAAAAAATGCAATCTTCATTTTTATATGAGAACTCGCATCGATAAATAATACCCATTACTTTAAGTAGAGGGTAATGACATTATCTGTGGTATATTTGACTTTAAGACAGATAGAGCTTCTTAACTAGATTCACAAAACCACAAGAGTATAAAACTCATGACACGTTAAAAATATCCTATTAAGGACCTAGATTATGTTTAAATGATAAGTACCACAAATTATTATGAAAATTAAAATGAAATATTCATAATGCTGGGGGAGAGTCAGATATCTGAAACTTTCTGTAACATCTTTGATAAGTGGAAAACACCTCCAGTGATGGACAACTCACTCGCTGTTTCCATCTGAGCTGGAAGAGGTGCATCCTCTGATTTGCTTCTTAACTTTCCTCCTCCAATCTTGGTTCTACCTTTAAGAAGGACTGGCAATAAGTCTATGCCTTCATCTAGAGCACAATCTGCCCAGTATTCAAAAAACATTTCTACACTTCTGCATGTCTTGCTTGTATTTGCTCCTTGCCTCAAACAAAATATTAAAGACTCCTCACCTATATGACATTATTTTGTGTCTTTTCCATTGCATCTGTTCTGTCCTCTGGATGTTCTGATACATAGCTGAAATCTCTAAGACCTGGTGGTCCCAAGCCCTCCAGGTAACTCAAATATAATTTGAATTCCTTTATATATTAATCAAAGTCCTATTTCTACGCGTATTTCATACCCTTGATCTTGCTGTCTAAAATAGTGAAATACAGTCACTTTCATTCTGTTACAAATTAAAGACTTGACTCACACATGCCCTCCAACAACAGTCAAACCAGTTAGACTTCCTGCACTTTGATATATTGAAGACACCTGAGTTTTTTTCTTCCCAGTACATATGGTTTTCCATATGTCTGATCTTAATTTATTTGGAAGTAATTAACACATACATGAATGTTATCATATGTAGATTTATGCACATGACCTTCATGTTTTTCATTGTGATATTTTCAGATTCACAGATTCAAGAGCTTGTGAGAACATCATCGTCTAAAATCTCTTTCATTTCCTCTAGATAAGGTAGAAGAATCAATACTAGCAATTGGAATCATTTGAAATGAAGGAAAAATTGCACTTCATGAACTATTATTGTTTGTAGCATTCAAAGAATGGTTGAGGACATACTCTGTGTTCTTCATGTTACACCTTTCTTTAGTAATATATTATTAATATTTCTGATCTTTAGAAATCTCAGGTCTATTTTTATACTTGGAGTTCAATGTGCTCACTGGTTCAGGCAAATATAATCCCCAAATGTCAGATTGCTAGATGCTGAGAAGCTGTGCATACCCTAGATAATGCAATACCCTGCTATTCCAGAGCCTGGGGTCCTCATCACAGACCACAACAAGCCATATGACTTAATACAAAGTCGTTTAACCTTTCTGAGCCTATTTTCTTCACTATCAAATGGGGACACCTATAGCTGCTCCATCTCACAAGGACTTTTTGAGTTGTGCTACGGAGAATTATCTAAACATAAGGCTCCTTTAAAACTTAAGAGAAAGATTTTCTATAAAGCTAACATTTATTGAAGATTTACTATGTGCCATGAACAGCTCTTTTTGTGCAATATGTCTTTTAAGGTTCACAAACAATCTTACGAGTTTGGTTCCATTTTTCCTCTACTTCGCAAGGAAAATGAAGCTCAGAGTGGTTGGCCACTTTGCCTAATGTTCCACAGCTACCAAAGGAGGAGGTGAGAGTGGAACTGAGGTTTCTCTGAGTCTAGACCTTCTGCTTTTAACCAGTAGGCAACACAGCCACATGCAACTTGCTGTGTTGGTGTTTGTTCCAGCACTAGACAGTCATGAGCCAAAATCTATGTGTTGTGTGTACAGGCTGGGGGCATAGCCTGCCAACTACTTCCAGCTTTCTATTCGTTAAACAAAGTGGATTCAAAGTAGGTTCTAGCAGTCAAGGGGAAGCACCAAGAAAAGGACAGAAAAGCAAAATAAAATCGAATGGAGAGAGAAGGTAAAGGAACAGTAAAAAGCATATGAAGGGATCCAGGCCAGACCCTGACATTGTCCGCCCTACCTGGAAAGCACAGACCTTTTGCCTGGCTTCCCTGTGGAAGACACCTGCTCCTTGCTCTTTGATCAATTGGGTCTCCTCGGTCTTCAAGGCAACTGGCTGAGACTTTAACTCAGAAAAGCACATTTCTGAACATCAGGCAAGTTTACCACATTTTTACATTCCATTTGTAATGTCTGGAATCATTTTTCCTTTCCTGGTGGATAAGTGCTCATAGTAAAGTTAGTTTTAAATAGGGGAACAATAAAACTCAGCTGGGTGGTTTGGTGCCCTGGTCACAAGATGATGGAAAGATAGGCCCTGAGTCTGGCTGGAATCTTTACAAGCAAAGGCCTCTCCCAGCAACAGTCAACTGCAGCAAGGGAACAAAGGGTTGGAGGTCAAGGGGCTCTTGGCCAAGGGAGATCTAAGTGGGGATATTTGACCTGAAGCATCTACTAGAGACAGCATGCACTTCTGGGTTCCTGATCTGCAATTCCACAATTGCTGTATAAGGGGCACTGCTCGCATCCAATCTCGGTCTGTACTTTAGTGAAATCTTTTTTTTATTTCCCTAAAGTAGCCAATTTGACTTCGATAAAGAAATTGTCCACTTAAGAAATTTCTATATTATTCTTCATTCTATAAAATTATGTAATATGCACCAATCTCCCCAAAGGTATATTCCTTTTATAATGTGCATCAGCAGTGAATTTTGCCAAAGAAATATCTAGTCAAGTCTGAAAATTATGGTTTTATAGTAGAGTATTTGCATATGGTATTCTCAAGAAAAGTAACTTAAGAATTCATAAGATGTTATAACCTACTGAACAGAAGTGTAGATACGTTTGATGATTGCATCTGCCTATTTTGCCATGAAAAGAATCATTGTCAAATTAAAAAGTGTAAAAAGCAACTCTCAAACTGCATTTAGATATGGCAGAGGACATCATTAAATGCCCAGTTATAACTTGCTCCACAAACAAATAGTTTCCAGTTGAAACTGCAGTGTGTTTCTGGAAATTAAGTCACTAAGTAAACCTCCATTGCAGACTAATACCACAAAGAACCTTCAGCACACCAAAAAATCCCCTTCATGCCTTTTGTGCCTAACATAATTCAAGATTTTAAGCAGGACACACACACACACACACACACACACACAGAGAGAGAGAGAGAGAGAGAGAGAGAGAGAGAGAGAGAGAATATCATAATTAATAATTAAACCCAATATAAAATAAACTTAAATATGTATACTCTGTCCAATAAAAATTATCTTCTAAAGTAAGTCCTACAGAGCACGCAGATTCTGTGAGGAGCTTTGAATATTGCTACCCACTACACACATGCTGCAAAATACAACTAGACTAGGTTGGGATTTTTTTGGTCCTAGAAATAATATATCAGCTATAACCAATATTCAATAGCTCATTAATATTTTTCCTTTCTGATAATTTAGAATCATTTTTGAAGGAATGATTTTGATGGCTTAAGTCTCTGAAAACTGCCCAAATGGTCTTCTTTCTCTCTCAGTATACTTCTGGTTATTAAGCACACGCTTTCAAAGGCATTCTGCTTTTCTTAGAGGTCCTCTATTCAGAGGTTAAATAGTTAACAAATGTGTTAGGGATGATAATGATGGTGTTTCTAGACCCCAGAAAGCATGATTAAGTAGGAAGCAAACCTCTCTCCTCTTTATCCTTCATCTCAGGTATCTCCATCCAGCTGCCCCAGAGCAACAATTCCCAGCCATGACCCCAGGAAACAGAAGCTCATCTGGCTTGCGTTCCTTTAATGTTAGCTAGTTTTGTCCACACTCTTCCCAGTCTGTCTATGCTGCCCTATTAAATATGGTTGGTGACATTAACACCACCTTTTCTCTATGGAATCTGCTCGGACCTGTGGCTTTCACAAAACCAAAGGTCAGGCATCCATCCTTCCCTCTCCCTCCACAATTTAATATCACAAGCGACCTATAGCACACTGAAAAATGCCTTGTGTGCCTATTATATTCAAAACTTTGAATAGAAGAATACATTCAAATACACACAGCATCATATGATACAACATAAAACAGCGTATGCAGTCATCAAAATCAAATACATAATAATACCAGAAAATGTCCATAATCTTGTATGCTTAAAAATCCTGACTACTGGCCGGGTGCGGTGGCTCAAGCCTGTAATCCCAGCACTTTGGGAGGCCGAGACGGGCGGATCACGAGGTCAGGAGATCGAGACCATCCTGGCTAACACGGTGAAACCCCGTCTCTACTAAAAATACAAAAACTAGCCGGGCGAGGTGGCGGGTGCCTGTAGTCCCAGCTACTCGGGAGGCTGAGGCAGGAGAATGGCGTAAACCCGGGAGGCGGAGCGTGCAGTGAGCTGAGATCCAGCCACTGCACTCTAGCCCAGGCAACAGAGCAAGACTCCGTCTCAAAAAAAAAAAAAAAAAAAAAAAAAAAAAAAAATCCTGACTACTATAGTTCCATTGTATTTGTTTTCTTTGTTTGTTTGTTTGTTTGTTTTTTGAGACGGAGTCTCGCTCTATCACCCAGGCTGGAGTGCAGTGGCATGATCTCGGTTCACTGCAATCTCCACCTCCCGGGTTCAAGTGATTCTCCTGCCTCCATTTCCGGAGTAGCTGGGATTACAGGCATGTACCACCACACCCAGCTAATTTTTGTATTTTTAGCAGAGACGGGGTTTCGCCATGTTAGTCAGCTGGTCTGGAACTCCTGACCTCAGGTGATCCACCTGCCTTGGCCTCCCAAAGTGCTGGGATTACAGTCGTAAGCCACTGCACCCAGCCTTGTTTTCTTAACCTATGTATATGACTAGGAATAAAAGGCTAAAAGAACAGACATCAAAATGTCATCAGGGGTTATGACTGAGCATTTGAATTATGGATAATTTGCTTTATTCTTTGTGGGTTTTACATTGTTTCCAAATTTGTTACAGTATAATTATAAAAAGAGCAAGTAAAAAAAAAAACTCTTACTTATTAAACATAGAATATACATGATCCTTAACAATGTCTCCTAGTATTTGGAAGTTTGCTAACATGTAACAGAATCCCTTAACATTTCCCCAAGAAACTAAGAAATCAATTACCATGTTAGTTGCTTGGACTCTACAAGGACTATCAGAATTATCTCTTGTTTGCTAAGGCAAGAGCATATCTTGCCTTAAATATCAATAGTACTGATGTTGAGAATCCTTGCTCTAGAAAGAAACACTTTCTTCGAAGTGGCCGAAGAAAGAGTGAGACAAGAGAATGAATGTGTTGTCATCTCCTATAAGTCGAGTGTGAAGAACAGTCTTGTTTTTGCTTTTGTTCGCAATAAGTGAGACTTGAGAGTGGAAAGGGATGCCTATATAGAAAATTACTGTCAGCAGCTGGAATTATTATACTTTGTGTAAAAGCTCCCATAAACTGTGGTAACTCTCAATAGACACATTTCAGTTACTTGGAATTTCACCTCTGGAACACTCTTCTTGTGAGTTACAAGGAACAATACATGGTATAAAAGAAGATAGCAATCCATAACAGGTAGGAGATAAAGAAAGAGGAATATGAGTGATTGCTTGGGACAATTAGAACACATAGAAGGACTCTCTTGACATTTCAAAATACCTTGGTCACCAGGTTAGGATTCAAGTGACCTGAATGGTAGTCCTGCTTTTTGTACCAAACTGCCTGACCTTGTTCAAATTATTGAATCTCCCTGAGTCTCAATATCCACTTTTATAACCTTACCTATCTGATAAAATTGCCATAAGTCTCAAAAAACACCAAGTGACTATTAGTAAACCTATAGACAGTCTCTTATTTTTTACTGATTAGACATCAATTTTGTTTAACAGATTTCTTTTAAAATGCACATATTGCCAGGTATAGTGGCTCATGCCTGCAATCCCAGCACTTTTGGAGGCCAAGGTGGGTGGTTCACTTGAGCCCAGGAGTTCAAGACCAGCCTGAGTAACATAATGAGACCCCATTTCTAATTTAAAAAATAAAAAAAATAAAATGCACATAATGCTGGTCTGAGTTCATCCCCTGAGACATACATGCACAAGTGTGAACCACTTTAAACAAGTAATATATCATATCCTTCCTTGGTGAGGGCCATGACTTAGTGGAGAGAGCAATGATTTTGGAGCTTGGGCACTCCTGAGGATGGAACTTGGGGATGGGTTACTGGTGTGATTAGTTCAGAACTCTGGACAATAATGTGGAGCACCCAGCAACTGGCAGAAGGGAGCAGAGGTTCTCAACGAGGAGTGATTTTGCTCCTCTCTTCCAGGGGACACTTGACAAGATCTGGAGATATTTTTGATAATCACAACTAGGGGAGGGGATGCTATGGATATCCAGTGGGTAGAAACCAGGGATGCTGCTGGACACCCTACAATGCATAGGATAGCCCTGCACAACAAAAAATTATTCAGCCCAAAATGTCAATAGTACTGATGTTGAGAATCCTTGCTCTAGAAATAAGGAAGTGGCAAAAGAAAGAGCGAGACAAGAAAATCCAAGACAAATCTCACCTACTCTGTGAATCCCCTTAAGAGTCCAACTGGCACCAATTGCTGGTTTATTAGACCAAAATATCTTATCCTAGGCTTATTAGTTGGCAACATTTCTGGGTTTAAATCACAAACTTAGGTGACCAGAAATCTGGTTTCTGAATTTTTCATCACCTTCTTTTCAAATTATAAGAACCTTATCTTGGCAGGTGTAATGATATTCTATGACCATCACGTTAATGGAAAGTGAGTCCTTAATTTTAAGGTGTCCAGGAAAGATTATACTAAAATGTGCTAAAAAATGCTAAACTGGTTCAGGAATCTCATGCAATATGTATCTCCTTTTGTCTGTACTATTTCTCATCAGTAGAAAAAAACAGAACAGAAATTGCCATAAGAATTATGCAAAGAAAAAAATACATATTTTTCCTATGACTCTAAGTGATTCAACAGCATTATTAGATAACGTGAAAATATATCCTTAAAAATAATCTCAGTCTTATTCCAGTTTCAAGGAATGAACACCAAAAAGCTCAAGAAAATTAATGGGCTCATCCTGGAATTCACAGTGGTTTCATAGCAGGCCACTGTACCATGGACTATTGATGAAGCAATGATGCTAAGGGCTGAATAATCCTGTAAGTATTTTTCTACCACTCTAGCATTTTTGTCTGCTAAGAGCACACAAAGGTCACCTTTACATATCAGAATATGGTGGAAAATCGAAACTCTTCATTTCAGTGAAGTGAATGAAGAGTCAGCTCTTAGAAATGGAAGGACAGATCTCATTTTGATGCAATGTGAGCCAAAACTTCTTTGATTTTTAACACAGCAGCAATCCAACTGAGAAGCAGTCTTTTTCAGAAATCCCATGGGGTTTGGGGTTCAGTAATTCCAAGGAAACGAATCACAAGAAGCAGTGGTTAGCTGTCAAAACATCCGTTTGCAAAACCCTAAAGGGGAAGAATACCACTGGCATCCCTCGTTGAAGCAGAAGGTACTGGAACTCTGAGTCAATCCATCCATGGTGATTATATTTGGACATTGCCTTAGTCCATTTTGTGTTGCTGTAACAGAATACCACAGACTGGGTAACTTATATTGAAAAGGAATTTATTTTTTACAGTTTTAGAGGCTAGGAAGTCCAAAGTCGAGGGGCCCATATGTGGCAATGGGCTTCCTGCTGCATCACTCCATGGTGGAAGACAGAGGGCAGAAGGGCAAGGGAGCACAAGAGAGAGTGAAAGAGAAGAATAGGCTGAACTCATCCTTCTTATCAGGAGCCCACTCCTAAGATAACCCACTCCCATGATAACTAGCCCACACCCATTACAACAGCATTAATCCATTCATGAAGGCAGAGCACTCATAGCCTAATCATCTCTTGATGGTCTTATCTCTTAATACCATCACAGTAGCAATCGAATTTCAATATGAGCTTTGGAGGTGGCATTCAAACCAGAGCAGACATCCTCTATGAGATGAAGCCAAGAACTCCTTGAAAAAAAAAAAAAAAAAATGAGGACATAAGAGAGGAGAAGAGATCGAAAAAAAGAGACTAAGTGGGTGATGTCAATTATCATTACTGCTCTGGCAGAAAATATTTAGTATCTGACAAAGGAGTTGCTGGCACTTCTCAACACTTAGGTTCTCTTTGTCTTGCTAAGAAGCTTATGAGCCTCAGAGCTGGCCGCAAATATAGATCCTTTGTGAGGAAAAAATCCCAACCCACTGTTTTCCCCTTTTTCTTATCACTTCTGGGCAAGAGTGCTTTAAAAGGAAAGCCCAGATTAAGGGCGATCAGTCAGGCAACTACCTCTCTCTGCATACAGAGTGCCTTTGTGTAAATGAGTCACCCCTCTTCCTGCAGGTCCACCCTCAACATATGCAGGTTTGGGAAAGAACGCAAATAGAGGGCCACACACTATACATCCAATTATGTAAAAGTTCCAAATCAAGCTACTAATCTGTTAAATCAAATATGTGTTCTACCCTCCTAATCTGATAAATGTTCTTTCATAAGGACTTGCAAGGTAGTTTCAAATTTAAAAACATTAAGCCCCTCATAGTGCCACCATGGTGTGGCAGAAGGAGATGGCCTCAGGACCCTGCCTATGCCACCCCCCTCCTCTTCCCAACTCACACTCAGGGCCACTCCAGAGCTCCATGTGGATGTGCAGTCCAGGCATCTCAGCTCTGTCCACCTTGCCTCTGCAAACAGACCCACTGGAACATTCTTCAGTGTGGCCTATCCTTAGGAGCCCTGGAAGCAGAATTTCAGGATCCCAGGTTTACAGCACATGGACTAGAACAGGAGTTGGTAAACTTTTCCTCCAAAGAGCTAATTTTTTAGTAAATATTTTAGACTTTACAGGATATACTATGTCTGGGTTTCAACCACCACTCATACCTCACTCCCTCCCTGGCCTGGCAACAAAATGCATAGCAATACAAAAGGGGCTCTGAGTGAAATCCCTCCAATAAATCAGAACTAGGGCACCAGCCAACTTAGCAGTCCACAGTGAACCTCTTCCTTAACTGGAAAAAATAACATTTCTTCTACTGCCTCAAGAGAAGGGAGATCCCAGTGGAGAAAAGAAAAACCATCTCCCCATCCACTAAGTGTTTAGAGTGACCAAGTCTGAAGGGGCATATGTTTGTCTCTTCCAGTCCTGAGGGGAGGTGGAAATAACTTCATCCCAACTAGAGGGGACTAAACAAGAGAAATTTAGCTGAGCCAAAGGCAGAATCCTCTGGGCTGGGCTGGACTCCAACTGATAGCCAGCCCACCCAATCTCATGCAGTTTCTGGGCATACTTTCCTCTTTGGAAGAAGAAATGCAGCTTCATTAAAAAAAAAAAATGCCAGGTGCAGTGGCTCACACTTATAATCCCAGCACTTTGGGAGGGCAAATTAACAGGATCATTTGAGCCCAGGAGTTCAAGACCAGACTGGGCAATATAGCAAGATACCATCTCTACAAAAAATTAAAAAATTAGCTGGGCATCATGGTGTATGCCTATAGTCCCAGCTACTCTGGAAGCTGAGATGGAAGAATCACTTGAGCCCTGGAGGTCAAGGCTGCAGTGAGCCATGATCGCACTACTGTACTCTAGTCCAGCCTGGGTGACAGAACTAGGCTTTGCTTCCAAAAAAAAGAAAAAAAAAAAAAAGCCCTTTAGATGGACAACTGTTTCTGCTCCAGTGTGAGGAATGTGGGTCTAGGATGTTGCACAGTGCCTGGAATAAATGCTTATCATGCTTCTCCTTCCCACATGTCATAGACAAAAACTTCCATCAAAAAAATAAACCAGGTTTGTTTCCTCCACCTAGAACCTTTAGTATGCTATATAATGACAAGAACATCTTCAGCTTTGTGAATAAAAGCAATCTTATAGAGATGCCCCGATACTTTACTCTCACCTTCCAAATATCTGCTATAACAACATATAAGACATTTGTACACTCAATTCACTAACTAAACTGAAAACCTGCCATGATTAATTTGCACATGTATGCCAGAGAAAATGTTCAATGTGCTCAGCAGGCTAGAAGAGAGGATGTGGATTACGCTGCAGTTATTGGATTGGAACACATCCTGTGCTTGAGTTGCTTAAATATCTTGTGCATAAGCATGATAGTCTTTTCCATATTATCAATTGAAAATGCCTTTTAAGAAGATGGAAAATTCCATGAACAAAGCAGGAAAGATAGGAAAGCTATAAAATCTCATGTTAAAACACGAGGTGGGAATGAAGAAGCATATAGAAACAGGTGAACAGGCCAGGTCCAGTGGCTCACACCTGTAATCCCAACACTCTGAGAGACCAAGGCTGGAGGATTACTAGAGCCCTGAAGTTTGAAATCATCCTGGGTAACATAGAGAGATCCCATTTCTACCAAAGATTTTTTTTAATTAGCTGGGGTCAGGTGTGGTGGCTCATGCCTATAATTCTAACACTTTGGGAGGCCAAGGAAGGAGGACTGCTTGAGCCCAAGAGTCTGAAACCAACCTGGGAAACATAGCAAGACCCTGTGCCTACAAAAAATTTTTAAAAATTAGCTGGGCATGGTGGCATGGGCCTGTATTCCTAGCTATTCAGGAGGCTGAGGAAGGAGGACGGCTTGAGCCCAGGAGATCAAGGCGATAGTGAGCTATGACTGTGGTACTGCATTACAGCCTGGGTGACAGAGCAACATTCTGTCTCAAAAAAGAAAAGGAGAAACAGGTGAACACAAGGAAGAGATAACTGAGTCATTTCCATGTCTCCATATACTTTACATACAGGTCAATCCAATGTTTATTGGCAGTAGTGTGTTTGTTGCAGTAGAGGAGGAAGAGGTAATTTGCACTTAACATTGCACAGTAGCATTATATACTGCACCCAAGCTCACAAATGCATTTGTTAAATGTTAAATAGTTTGGCAATTTTTGTTCTACATGGTTTGTGTTATGCAGAAATCCATTATAGAATGTTATAGATTAGTTTATTGATATTTGGGGAAAACTGTTGAGAGTTTGAGATGGGTTGGAAGTACATTACTATTCTTCCTTTTTAAAATAAAGTAATAGACTTCTTGCATGTAAACTCACCATTCAACACATTTTTTTCTTTTTTTTTTTTTTAGAACAGGTCAGTTTGGAAAGGATGCTGTGAATGAGACTACAAATTTGTGAACAGAGATGACCATTAATTTTATTAGAAATGAGATGATCATCTAATAGAAATGCATAATCATTTGCAGAACAGTGGATTGGCTGAAAATAATTCTTAAAAAAAAATATATATATATATATATTCACATTTAACCTCAGTCACAATTCCAAAGTCAGGCAACAACCTTAAAGTATATGGATGACCTACTGGACAGTTTAGAGGAAAGGAAGTAATGTGTGAGGATGCCATGGAGTGCCAGAAAAGTCCTGGAAATGTCTTACTTTTCTTCTTCTTCTTTCTTCTTCTTCCTCTTCTTATTTTTTTTAGAGACAGGGTCTCACCTGTTGCCCAGGCTGGAGTGCAGTGGTGCGATCATAGCTCACTGCAGCCTTGACCTTCTGGGCTCAAGAGATCCTTCCATTTCAGCCTCCTGAGTAGCTGGGACCACAGGCACATGCCACCATGCCAGGCAAAATTTTTTTACATTTTATAGAGATAGTTTCTCACTATGTTGCCCAGGCTGGTCTCAAACTCCTGAGCTCAACTGATCCTCCTACCTCAGCCTCCCAAAGTGCTGGGATTACAGGCATGAACCAGTGTGCCAGGACTTATTTTCCTTTCTCTATATCTGCTAGCCCCTGATAAGCAATTCTAAGTCAACCCCAAGATGTCTGACACTCACCAGAGTAGCCGCCCCAGTCAGGGGTCAGGCTGCTTTGATGGCAGTAGAGAGATAATAACTCTACATGAAAGTTGGAAGTGTACTTTCACCACGAAATCTCAAATATTGGGGTTTGGCAGTAGCATTTTGATATATGTAAGTGAAAAAGCTGGAAATTACAAAGAATTTACACTTTGCCACTTCTCCACCTTCCATTTTCCATGCAATTGTGACTTTTCCAAAGTCCTCGAAGAACTCTCATACACCCAAAGTTGATGGCATGAAAGTGACCCACTTGGACAAGGTCTGAGTCAGTCCTGTCCTGATTTTAAGCCAAAACACATACATCTTTGGAATGTAATGAGTCAAACATCAGTTTTATACACTGCTTTTGGTGGGCTGATAAATGTTTGTAATTTCTATTGTTGCCAGCTTTTTAAAAGTTATTACTGATGTTGAGAAATTCCCAGGAACCCAACAAAAATCAAGGATCCTATTGGTTTTTATTATGAAGGGCCTCCCTTTAGTAAGATAAAAATCTCTTATTGCCATATTCCTGTTACTTATCTCTTTCTTCTGTCTTGAAGGAAAAATCTGGCTGATTACAACCTTTGAATTTATAGGAGCGTCTACTCTCACATGAAATTTATACTCCAATGAAACATTACCCTTTGGGAAGGTGCCCATTTGACAATAACTCACAAACACTGGCAGGTGCAATCAGACCAAAAAGGACAACAGGATCCAGAAAAATAAAACATTGCCTTGATCAATATTTCTAACACCTATTGCATGACTAGTTCAGTAAATACACAAATGAGCCTGGCAAACCCAACTCAATTATTGGATACCCCTGCTGTTTTAATCACATTGCTTATCTTGATCTATAAAAAGCCCCCTAAAAACCAGAAAGCAAACCAGTTGTCTTTCATTTTGTGACTATGCACATTGAGGAAATAAAGTGTGATGAGCTGAAACAATGACAGCTTGGGGAGAGGGAATAAAAGAGCTCATGCATTTACTGAACTTAAAATAAGACGAAGTCATAGTTGAAGGCAGGACTCAAAGGTGAGTCCACACAATAAATTCCTCCTATAAAATGTCTGACATTGACTCTTGTTCACTATATCTGTGGTCTCTCATCTGCATCACTTTACTAGACTGCATTTACCGGCCTCCCTTATAGGCACTGGGGATACATGCTTGAGTTCCAGCCAACTGTGTAGGCAGAGCCACATATTATTAGGTTGCCCTTAAAACCTCCTGAGAGTTCCACGAAGTTCAAGCCTCTAGAATAGGGGTTGCCAAACTTTTTCTGGAAAGGGCGAGATAGAAAAAATTTAGACTTTGTAGGTCCTATTGTCTCTGTCACAACCACTCAACTCTACCACTGTAGCACAAATGCAGCCATAGACAATAAGTACACAAATGAGCATGACTGTATTCCAGTACAACTTTCAATGGTAAACTCAGCAATTTGAACTGCATATAATTTTCATGGTCAAAAATGTTTGTTGGTTATTGTAAACATTATAAAAGTCAAAACCACATGTTATGTATGAACTGAAGGTTTATCTCTCCACCCACATTGAATCCTAATCCCAAATGTGATGGTGTTAGGAGGTGAGGCCTTTGAAAGGCGATGAGGTCATGAGAGTTCAGCTTTCAGGAATGGGATTTGTTTCCTTATGAAAGAGACTTCGGAGAGCTCCATCACCCTCATTTCTTCCTGTGAGGACACAGCGAGAAGATACCTGTCTATGAGCCAGGAATTCAGCTCTCACCAGAATCCAACCATGCTGGCACCCTGATTTCAGACTTCTAGTCTCCAAAACTGTGAGAAATAACTGTTGTTTATAAGCCACTCAATCTGTGGGATTCTGTTATAGCACCTGGAACTAACTAAAACACCATACTTAACCCACAGGCCATACTTAACTGCTACCTAGACTGAAAGATCCTGAGTTGCCACATGACTGTGTGGAGAAGAAACTCTTCCCCCCTCCCTTCACTGGATAATGACATGAGTAAGAAATAATTTTTACTGTGTTAAGTCTCAACATTTGTTACGTAAGTTGAATACTCTTACTAATACAAAAGCAATTGCATAATCTTGACTATCATGAAAAGAACAGACACCATACAAACTGCTTCAGAAATGAAGTTTCCTTGGAGAAACACTAATGCTCTCATCTGAGTTTTTGTGACAAGCTTCAGCATCCAGATTTCCCTGAAGTTAAAGATTTATTTACAGTTTTTAAGCAAGCAGAGTTTCTTTATTCTTCCCTTGTTTTCCCCCAACCCTTTTAAACATTTGCCAAGGATAATCTGATGGGATAACTCCCTAAATGTTTCTGAGACTAATCTTGCCAATGACCAATTTCTAAATGATGGATACCTGAGAACAGAAGTGGTACTTGTCTTAAAGAAAGAAGGTACAATTTCACTCTGGGAAATGGCTTTGATTCTGACTTAATGTGATGAATTGATAGCATAAACAAATAATTCATATATGATGACATGTACAAATAAGTCATTTTCCATCTGCAGATGGAACCACAAAAGAGACTATTTCATGTAATTGAGCAAATACTGTTTCTAAAGCATGATTATTCCACTATCTAAAGAACGCTTCAAACAGACACTGTAATTAAGCCCTTCAACATTCCTGATTTTATAGATTTTATAACTGCATTGCTAATTTTAAAGGGAGTATTTAAGGAAAGTAGAACTGTGTAAAAAGGATTAACTAATACAAATATTTATAGTGAATTTGAAGTTTATTAGACTATATTATCTGAGAGAAGGCACAGTTTTTACAAGAGTAATTTTTAAAAATTTTAATGACTTTGTATTATATAGAATTATCAATTTGTAAACATTTTATATTGTAGATATAAAGAGATATGAAACTAACTTTAGGATGTTCAAGTACAAATATGCAAATGATTAAATAATGAGTATACATTTTAATTATACATTATGACAGATAATACTGACACAACGTTTAAAGAAAAGTTTTATCAACACCATAGAAGATTATAGATCACATTTTTAAAGATCTACTCTTATACTGCCGGTGATAGCAAAATTTTTTTAAAGGGCCAGACAGGGCTGGGCATGGTGGCTCATGTCTGTAATCCCAGTGCTTTGGGAGGCCAAAGGGTGGGGGGGCGGCAGATCAACTGAGGTCAGGAGTTCGAGACCAGCCTGACCAACATAGAAAACCCTATCTCTACTAAAAATACAAAATTAGCCATGTGTGGTGGTGCATGCCTGTAATCCCAGCTACTCTGGAGGCTGAGGCAGGAGAATCGCTTGAACCCAAGAAGCAGAGGTTGAGGTGAGCTGAGATGGCACCACTGCCCTCCAGCCTGGGCAACTAGAGCGAAACTGCATCTCAGAAATAGATAAATAAATAAGTAAATAAATAAAAATAAAGGGTCAGAGAGTAAACATTTTTGGCTTTGGAGGGCAAGCAGTCTCCGTTGCAACCACTCAACCCTGTTGTGGTAGCATAAAAGCAGCCATAGGCAATGCATACATGAGTGCCTATGGCTGTGAACCAATCAAATTTTATTTACAAAAACAGGTCACTGCTCTGACTCAAATTTGTCAATTCCTGTTGAACTGCTTCTGAATGGCAACATAAAAGAGTTTACTTAAAACATAGTTGCTTCACTTCTTAAACCATTTTAAAAATGTATTTAGGAAAACAATTCCAAGGATTATACTTATAGAAAACACATAATGATACATTTTAGTTTTCAGATCAGCTTCTGGAAATGTTGTGTCAGCTCCTTACCCCTCCTCAAAAATGGATTTTCAAAAAGATAAAAAACATAAAGCTTCTTGAAAATGAACTAGCTCTGGGTGGATAAAAATCTTTGGATCAAATCTCAAAGAGAAAGGAGTAGTAGAAAATATTTTAATCACAAATTTTCCAGAAATCCTCAGGATTAATATCTAAACATAGCCTCTCTTTCTGAATGCATAGTCAAGTATGAAAGTCACGTAATACAAGAGTAAATAGAATATGTTGGCACCAAGAATTGAAATGAGTTTAATTGGAAATATTTTAATAAATCTTCCTCCCTGTGACTATGGAAGATATTTGTTCAAAATGCTAAGAACACTACTAAAACAGACCAAGTCTGATTGCCAACATGAAACATGGCAGGAAATGATCCTTCTCTGGCAGACATTTCATTCATGTTCAGGATGAATGGAGCATGTCTGAACATGTTAACTCATCTATTTCTGATGCAGCTACAAAACAAATACGAAAAAAAAATTTCTATGCTTAGATGTATACAATATGAAAAGAATGCAAAAATATATTTCTTAAGTGTAAAGTCATATTTTCAATTTTTTTATTCAATTAAATCCAGTCTATTATCAACGATGCATAAAAATGTCCTAATATATATTAATGTTAGAAAATAAATATAGAGTCTTTTTCTTCTATTGTATAGATCAGGGCTTTTCAACTTCAGCAGTATTGACATTTGGACAGGCTAATACTTTGCTGTAGGGACTGTCCTGTGCATTGTAGGATGTTTAGCTGCATCCTTATCCTTTACCCTTTAGACGTCACTAGCAACCCCCTTGTCAGTTGTGTCAATCCAAAAGTATCTCCAGAACTGGTCAAATTTCTCCTGGGAGCAAAATCACCCCAGATTAAATAAAATGGCTGATGTAGAGTAATTAACGTTCTAATATCCAAAAGAAATTAACATCCATCAACACTGCAATATGCTAGGAACTGCAGGCTTACAGGACCCAGTATTTCCTAAGTCATGAACAAGACGAGAAATTGGCCTTCAGCTTTCTAATTTATACCTATCTTGTTTTATCAGGTATTTTTTTTTCTAATCAGATTCTTGGTACAGATTGAATTTAGAGGTTATTATTGTCATATGAATCTCCCACAATATTTGACAACATAATCATTAAAATTATATAAATTTTCTTTATTTTCTTTATTTTTCCTTTATATAAATTATCTTTCCATTTCATTAAACATTTATGAAACCCTATATGTCAATTTACTGTGAAAGTAGTAATAATTCAAAGATAAATAGGACTGAATCCCTTTTAAAGAGCTTTTAATTTGATCCCGATCTCTCCCAATTAGAATGTCAATTCCATGAGCGCATGAGAACTGATATATAGCAGGTGCTCAATAAAACTGTTGAGCAAACTTGGCCTTTTATAATGCTTGAGAGTTTTCAAAGTTTTTCCACATACCATGTCTCAGATAACACTGTATGGGTTGATAATGCTGATGTTACAGATAAGGAAATGGAAATTCAGAGTGGCCAAGTGACTTATTTAAGATTAAATAGTTTGTAAATGTTAAGTTGTTTTAAACACAAGATGTCTCAGTCCTAGTTAAGCTCTCTTTCTATTATACACAACATCAATAATTCGAAAACCACAGAGAGAATCTGATGGCACTGGTTTAGTGTCTGTGTACTTCTTGAAAAGCACCTGAATGCTTGGCACAGGAACAGGTGGAGGGAGGTAGGCCAGAGGGGCAGGTGGTTGGGAAGTGGCTGACATTTTTAAACTCTTGCCATGTGCCAAGAGCTACATGTACATCACTGAACTTCACAGCATCCCTATGATGTTGGCACTATTATCCTCATTTACAGGCGAAAATACTGAGGCTCAGAGAGGAAAGTAACTTGTCCAAGTGAATTAGCAGCAGTGATAAGATTGGCATTTGGGTGTCTTTCTGACAAAAAGCCATGTTCTTTCTAAGACTCTAATTGGACTTTCAAAGATGTGCATTGAGCAATGGCTCTGGATAAATGTACAATACTGCATAAAAAGTCTAATACTGAATAGTGGATATAAAATGCTGTACTGAAATCTAAGTACTGTCCTTTAATTTTCAGTTATTTTTATAATTACCAATGGTTAACCTTCTAAAGCAGCTTAATAGTAATGATTACACTATCAGCTATGCATGTAAACAAACTAATTTTTTCATGTTCTTCTGCTGTTGGAAAAGCATGAATTTTCATGCCTAAAAAAAGTATCTTAAAACTCAAGTTAGGCCGGGCGCGGTGGCTCAAGCCTGTAATCCCAGCACTTTGGGAGGCCGAGACGGGCGATCACGAGGTCAGGAGATCGAGACCATCCTGGCTAACACGGTGAAACCCCGTCTCTACTAAAAATACAAAAAACTAGCCGAGCGAGGCTGAGGCAGGAGAATGGCGTAAACCCGGAGGCGAGCTTGCAGTGAGCCAAGATCACATCACTGCACTCCAGCCCGGGCAACAGAGCGAGACTCCGCCTCAAAAAAAAAAAAAAAAAAAAAAAAAAAAAAAACAAACAAACAAAAAAAACCTCAAGTTGTATTATACAAATGAATAAAATTACACCAAATTTCAGTAACTGCCCGCTTATGCAGCTTGGAAGACCTGTCTCCTCACAAGAAAGGCATGAACTACTATTAGCTACAATTAAATTTAGGTTTGTAAAAGGAGAGCCTATTTCATCCTCTCTCTTCTCCTTGCTTTGCCCTAATTTGTCCTTGAGATCAGTACATATTATTTCATCCTCAAAGCTGTTACCAGCCACATCTACCGAAGAAGGGACGTGCAGCTCTCAATGGCTGCCATTTGATGAGCTCACTCAATTCCACCTGCTGACACTGCACCCTCTTTCCAGCTCCCAGGGCAGGCCAGGATAGCATATGCTGATACGATGGCAACACGAATACATTAAAATAATCCATTGAAAGCCCATCCTGTGTGTTAATAAGCCTGGTGCTTAGCACAGAGTTAGCACACAAAATAAACACTGAGTAAATGAATGAATGAATCCTAAGCAAACAAATAAACAAATGCTCAAAATGAGATACCACAAGGGCAGATCATTCTGCTGCTGACAGTAAAAGAAAAAAAAAATGAATCCCCAAAAGTTTTAAAGCTAAATTTAGAGGCTGTTTTCACTCCTGGTCTCTATCTTCTCCCCTGCAGTGTCCAATGCTTCATAAGTTGTTAGCATGTTTTCTTCTTTTCCAATTTTGCAATTCGTAACATTGCTGCCCCATTGCTTTCCCTGATTTTCTAACACCCAGTCCCGCTGCTCCTAAAAGTGTTATATAGAATATAATTGCATTTTAAATGAAAGTGAATTTATTTTAATTTGTTTTAGACATTTCTTAACACCCCTGGAGGTGGTTGGCATCATTCCTGGAGGCTGCAAACCAAAGTTGTCACAAAGTGCAGTAGGAGAAACCCAAGAGTGCTGCTCAGTATAATCATCTTTATGTGGTATCTGTGCACCTCTCTGCTCAAGCCATGGCAAACGACCTGCTGCATCACTGGTCTTGGCTCATTTCTCACCTCCAGGGTTGACTTTGGCTCACTTTAAATTAATCTGTACTTTGAAGGTTCTAATAAAAGATTTATGTTGTAAAGTGCCAACACAACAATCTATCCTTAGCACAGTGCTCACACTCCCTTCTTTATCACTCTCACAACACACACACACACACATACACACACACACTCTCTCTCTCTGCCATAACATTAGACCATTAACATTACATTAAAATATAACATTGAAAGAACGTCCTCTGTAGAGCTTGACTGGTTGTGTGCATGCACACACACACACACACACACACACACACACACACACACACACCTCCCCTCGCACTCTGCCCTAAAGTGAAAAGGAAGCCCTCTGCCTAGCTTGGCTGGCCACACAGTTTACCAGTCCATTATTGTTCATGCTGTTTCTCTTGCCAAACCCCGTGGGCCACTTGCAAGCTGAAGAAGGAAAGCACTTCATGTGCAGCAGCCAGAGAGGAAATAAATTAGAAATAAATAAGTAAGTAAGTAAATAAATAAATAAATAAATAATTATCTGGCAGATGATGCAGAAGGAAATGGCAGAAGATATCCCCTTAGAGGAAGCTATTTAATTCACCAAATATTTGAACAGCTCCCATATACAAAGACTATTGTGAGATCCCTGGGAACACAAAAGGAAGAAAGCCAAGTCCTGCCTTCACCAAGCTTCCCTGCCTTGTTTACATGGCCGTTGTTGTCTGCCTCCATTTCCAAATCTCCCTCTGATCCCCAGCTCACTCCATCCAACTCTCCAGCCACTTACTGTCTTCCACCGAAGCTTCAGTGAAACCACACAGCTTATAGCGACTTCCCACCCACCGCACACACTTGGGCCTGCAATGACCACTCAGCAACTTTACTATGCACTCTAGTCATAGAGTAGGACTTCTACTTAAATATTTAAATTTCAGATAAACAATGAATAATTTTCAATATAAGTATGTCCCCAGTATTGCATGGGACATACTTTTACTAAAAGCAAAATATTCATTGTTTAACTGAAGTTCAAATTTAACTTGGCATTCTATGTTTTATTTGATAAATCTGACCTTACAAATATATCATTTTGACATTCTTTGGAGTAAGGTACCTCATACTTGAATTTAAAATACACCCCGGGAAGGTCACATCTTCATGTCACTTGTTTAAAACGATCTTCACCCAGCATTAATGGCTTTGGAAAATTGGATTTGTGAGCAGGGAACAAGAGCATAGAGTGGGAGGGTTTAGAATTGGAGATTAAAGCATTTATGTCTTTAGTATTGGGTAAGACAACAAAGAATTTAGGACTATAAACTGTATTTTAAAAGTAAAAATGGGCCACCAAAAGTTGTGCAACATTGGTTTTTGGATTACTTCTTCCTGAAGGAATCCTGTACTTACTTCTCCTCACTCAGTGTTTGAATGGCCTGTGCACTTGCCTATAACTCCTACTATACTGTTAGCTCCCTGAAGGCAAGGAATCTCTTATTTATCCTTGTGTCTCAGAGCCCAGCTCATCGCTGATTATATGGTGTGTAAGTATAAATACTTGCTACCTCTGGTCATTTAATAAATTGGTGTGTCCAGATTTAATTGAAAGGCTGCACATACAGCACAATTTAGTTCTCAGATTATTGCAAAATTGATCCCTCCCTACTCCACCCCACCCAATACTGGTTTTGCCAATCTAATCTCTCTAGGTGAGACTGGTATGTTCTACTGAGGACTCATATGGTTTGTCTGTGTCCCCACCCAAATCTCATCTTGAATTATCGTTCCCATAATTTTCACGTGTTGTGGGAGGGACCCGGTGGAGGTAATATATTAATATATATATATGTATATATTAATATATATATATATGGAGAAGGAGAGAGCAAAGATGAACCCGAGGAAAAGAGTGATGGAAAAGACAGAACCATTCAATTAAGGATAAGGGGAATAAGGAAATATGCAGGAGTATGGAATTGGGGGAGACTCACATGGAGCTCAGTCAAAGGGTAACATGGTAAGGATTTTAAATGTGCAGGAGGGAAGAGATGCAAGGGTAAGAAGGGTAAGAAGTGAACATGTCAAGAGCATGCATTATATACCAGGAACTGTACTGGGCCCTTCATAGTTGGCATTTCATTTAACACATCTAACATCCTATGACATAAGTATATTCCTCTCTGCAAAAGAAGAAACTATGGCTCACAATAAATTCCCATAGTGGATCCAGAACTGAAACACAAATGTTCCTGATCTCCCTGACTTGAATGCATAATGAAACAGAAAGAGCTGACATGATTCGGGAAAAAAAAGCAAACAACCTTTGCCCATATCACAATTTTAGCCACTGTGAAATTTATGTCAAAATCAGTATGAATATGTGAAAATTCCTACCAGAATACCTCCAACCAACTCCAACAACTTGGTCTTATCACACTTCTTGTTTTTCTAAAGAGATAACTACAAAAGGAGAAGCTTTCACGTATAAATTTTGATATATGATTTGTGAAAACAAGAGATAAAAAACTAATTTATCTTCCACTTAACATAATGAGAAACACCAATAAATCTTCCTATCAACCGACACAGCTTCTAAAGCAGGAAACCAAGGTTGTTATCCAATTCTTAACCACATTCTTAATATTTTACCTGGTAACAATGACAAAGTAATAAAGACTCCACATGGACCCAAGAAAAAGACATTCTTATCCAATGGTCACCTACCTTGTGTCCTGAATGCTCAGCAAATTCACAAATGGCTGTTTTGTAAGCAAGTTTTAATATTCCATAAACATGTTGAAAATTGGAAATTTATTCTCAATAAGGGCTGTTCAAGAACTAAGAAATGCCAAGTGAGTGTGCCTTTCACCAGAATCGTATCTACTCAATAAGATAACTGTGGCTTATTAAAATATTGCATTGACTACCAGTGTCAATATCAGAAATTCTAAAGCACGTCTGGTGGACTAGACCCTTTACTAGTGATGAATACAATGCAGTGCCAGGGTTAAAAAATGCTGAGTTTCTAATTGACCTTGAATACAAGCAAGAAGTAAAGCAATGGGTATCACTGAAAAGCTCTTAAAGAGTCTGAAATTTTCCTTTATTATTTATTAGCACTTGAATTGTGGCAGTCATATATAAAATTTCCATAAAACATTTTCCACAATGTGCTCTCTAAAACATTAGTGTTTTTTAGGTTTTTATGAATGTTATACAAAAATAGGATTCTATATTCAGGTGCGTTAAGAAAGACAAGTTTAAACCAAGTTCAAGAGCATCCTAAAGGGAAGGAAACCATAAGAGTATTTAATAGGCTATTGTGAAGTATAAATCCCTAAAGGGACGGTGTAATAAGCAGCATTTTCCAAATGTATTTGGCCAAAGGTTTCCTCTTTGGTAGAGTATCTGAAGTACATCCTGGGGTTACCCAAAACACACTTGGGAGCACTGTAATGGGTAACTGATAAGTACAGATCACTGACAAAATCTGAATCAGAAACACAAAATTTATAGACATAAATGAATCGATTTTGTTGGGGTTGGGTCTCACCACTTCATTTATTTTTTCTTACCAAATTTCCATTTATACACGCATACACATACACACCCCTACACTTCACAGAAATAGTCTTTTAAATCAGGAGTAGTAAAAGTCATTCTCTCTCTCTCTCTCTCTCTCTCTCTCTCTCTCTCTCTCTCTTTTCGAGACAGGGTCTCACTCTGTCATTCAGGCTGGAGTGCAATAGTGCAATCATAGCTCACTATAGCCTTGACCCTCTGGGCTCAAGCAATCCTTCCACCTCAGCCTCTGGAGTAGCTGGGACCACAGGCACATGCCATCACACTTGGCTAATATTTTTACTTTTTGTAGAGATAGGGTCTCACTATGTTGCCCAGGCTGGCCTCCAATTCCTAGGCTTGAGCAATCCTTCTGCCTTGGCCTTCCAAAGTGCTGGAATTACTGGAGTGAGCCACCACACCTGGCCACAAAAGCCATTCTCAACCTAACCTGTATTCTGTTGGATCTCAATTCCTCCAATTATTAGAGGCCCACAGTTTTTTATAGAGCAGTTACTGGTTACTTCTAGGAGCCTTCAGTAGTGTCTCCCAAAGCTCTCAACTAGTTACTGTTAGCCTCTTCACAGTATCTGTCATTTATCCCTCTCAGGTCTGCACATATGCATGGAAGCACTTCTTCAGTGCCCCCAGCGGCCATGCAAGAGCTGTTTCCACTAAGTTCTGGTGATACACCACCAGGCATCCTGATGTTGCCACCAGTGTCATAACCTCCAGAATCACCACCAGACCCATTCCGTCAACATCCTTGTAATGCCACATATGCTCTGGAGTCTTCAGTGTGCCATAGCCACTTGCTTTCCCTTTTGTGTTATATTTTGTCACATCAAAAATAAAATAAAAAAAAATTTAAAATATCAAAGCAATGTTTATTTGCATACTTTTGTATCTTCTAATGTAAACATAGTTTTCAAATGTTATGTTGGGAGGTAATTCTCCATGGGCCTCTTGTATTTCAACACATCCTCTGAGCAGAGGCCCTCACTGACTTTTTTCTGGACTAATTTTTTAAAAATATTGATACACGAAATAAAATTCTAAAATATAGTGCCTCCTTCCCAAGCAGAGGGCTGGTTTGCTTACAGCCTGGGAAGACAGAGATAATGCCTCCCTTTGGAGCCAAGGGTAGATGTGATTATTGCCCATTATAGAAGTCTTGAGTTCTTTAAGCTCAGAGTTCCTTTCCTGTAGTGAGAACCACTGCGTGTCTGGCATCTATCTGGGCCTCTTCATGTTGCCCTGTGGAAACGGGGGCTCAAGAAATTGACACAAATTCTGATACTCTGGATGCTGTTTTGCTATGGATAATAAACTGTCCTTTGTCTCTAACACAGGTATGGTGTCTTCTGCCAATATCCATGAAACTGTGGCAAGCTACCTTGTTAGCTTACAAGTAAAGGGAAAAAAACCCTCGGACCCGTCACAGATCTTGATTTTTATATTTAGGGACTGGCAATCTGGAATTAAGAACTAAATGCAGATTATGAAGTTAAGCTAGAAAAAAATTCAAGTGATAGTCACCACTTTTCTCTTAAGTGCTCCTCCTCAGCATGACTGGGATTTTGATACTGTGCCAAGTTTGTCTTTAGAACAATTCTCCCCCCATTCTATCCTCCTAGAAGTCCTAAGCTTTCTATGATTTAAAACAAAACATTAGCTGGGCATGGTGGCAGTCGACTGTGGTCCCAGATACTTGGGAGGCTGAGGTAGGAGGATTGCTTGAGCCCAGGAGGTCAAGGCTGCAGTGAGCCATGTTTGTGCCACTGCACTCCAGCCTAGACGACAGAATGAGACCATATCTTCAAAAAATAAAATAAACAAAACAAAATACAACAAAAACAGAAACAAATAAAACACTATCACAACAATGATAAATGGCTAAAACTTCCTGGGTTCTTGTGCCAAGCACTGTTTTCATTTTATGTGCATGCCAGTCCCAGGAGATAGCTACTATCATCTGACCCCAGGCACGCTGATGTCATATACCTCCACTCCACATGTTCTGAACTCCAGCAGTGTACAACACTTGGGCTCAAGCATATTTAATTCTTTATTTGTTATTCCTTTCACTTATTATTTATATTATCCCTCATTATTAACACCCGTAAAAGGGAACACATGTGTGAAATTCTATAAATTGCTAGAAAACTCATTTCAAGGGAAAATGAGATACTTCCTTGGCCAATTGCCTTCAGATCACACTACTCCAGAAAATTCTACCCATTGCAATGTTACTAGCTCTGTATAAAAGACGTAGAGCTGTAACCACAAAATCCAATTCCTGGCTAGCTCCATCTAACCTGTGTATATTTTTCTTTGTTCCATTTTCGGTTAAGCTAGGGAAATAAAAGAGGAGGAGGGCAGGAAACACTTTCTATTCATGTCTGAATTACATTAGATTTTAAGGCACACAGAACCCTTGGAGAAAGTTGTTATTGATTAAGTATTAGCTTCACTCAGTTATGTAAACCCCCATCCAGATGGCCATCTATCTTTCTTTAGGTTTGGTTAAACAACTTTGGACCAATTTGTGATAAATGGTGAAACAGTTCTGCCCTCATCTTATTTGCTATAATCTCTACTTCTATTTCCTCTTCCCTTGGGGACATTAGTGTTCACCTACACACACAACCTTGCTGTTAATAAAAAAGATTTATGTGCAAGTAACATTTTATTCCTTCCATCAAATGTTTACTCAAGGAGGTTTTATTGTATAAAGTACCATCCTTACTTGACACACAAGTGGATTTATGTTTTTAAACTAATTTCCTGTCATTCCATACTTCCAATCTTAGTCTATCATAGGGATTTTATATTGTGGAGGAATTTTGATTTAGCATATTGTTTATTTCATATATAGGATCTTTAAGAAATAAGAAATGTTAGACTATTACTGGTAGAGGCTTAGAATCCGGTGCACCCGCTTCTCAATACATAGAGAAAAATGGTTTATTCAAAGACTATCTTTGGTACAACAGGCCTGTAGAAATTGGAAATGGATATTTCCTAACTGACACAAGTTTGGAAAACTAAGCGGTGACACATATTAAAAATGCATTTTAAAAAGTTAATCCTTTATCCCAGTAATATTATTCATATATATTCATTATAGGAAAATAATTCAAAGAAAAATAAATACTGTACCAACAGGAGCACACTGAAAGATTAGGTTTGAGAGCACAAAATCAGAGCTTATCTTCATGTCTCACAAAAGACACAGAATGTGCCATTCTGCTTACTGAGAGAGACTTGTGGGTAAAGACAAGAAAGGAAAATAGTGCTGTTAGGATGGTAGACAAACAGCATCTAATTCTCATCTCAAGTTTCTAGCACTGGAAAATTGTTTTAGCAGCAAAACTTATCATAAAAAGAAAATGCTTTATCTGAAACTCCTCCTCTAAATTCTTCATAATGTGAATTCCCCCTTTCTAAATTCTGTTCATTAAAATATCCAAGTAATCCAGCCTGGGCAACTTGGCAAAATCCCATCTCCACAAAAAATACAAAAATTAGCTGGGCGTGGTGGCATGCAACTATAGTCCCAGCTATTCGGGAGGCTCAGATGGGAGGATTACCTGAGCCTGGGGAGGTTGAGGCTGCAGTGAGCCATTATCACGTCACTGCCCTCCAGCCTGGGCAACAGAGTGAGACCTTGTCTCAAAAAATAAAATAAAATAAAATAAAATAAAATATCCAAGTTAAATCCTACTCTTACTACACATCTTTGCTCTTAAAGTCTTTCGAATCTATATCAATTTGTTACATCATTGGTTCTCAACTAGGGGCAATTTTGTCCCCTAGGTGACACCTGGAAATATCTAGAGGCATCTTTGGTTGTCATGACAGGAGCTGTGCTACTGGCATCTACTAGATAGAGGCCAGGGATAGTGCTAAATATTCTACAACACGCAGGGTAGCCCTTACAACCAAGAATGTTCAAAATGTCAATAGTGCTGAGGCTGATAAACTCGACACTAAACCATACAATTATGTAATGCTTTAAAGTATTCTGCAAAACAAATAAATAGAAATCAGCAAAAGATTTCAAAAGACACTTAACCAAAGAAGATACCTGAATGTTAAGTAAGCACATGAAAAGATGCTCATCATTGTTAGTCATCGGGAAATGCAAATTAAACCACAATGAAATGCCATTTAATACCCACTAGAATGGCTATAATCAAGACAGATAATAACAAGTGTTCTCAAGAATATGGAGAAACTAGAACTCTCATACACGCCAGTGATTATGTAAAATGTTATAGCCACTGTGGAAAACAGTTTGCCAGTTCCTTTTTTTCCTTTCAACTTTTATTCTAGGTTCAGGTGGTACATGTATAGGTTTGTTACATGGGTAAATTGCGTGTTGCAGGGATTTGGTGTATAAATTATTTCATCAGGTATATAGTGAGTATAGTATGTGATAGTTTTTCAATCCTCTCTCTCTTCCCACCCTTTACCCTCAAGGAGGCCCCGGTGTCTACTGTTCCCTTATTGTGTCCATGGGTACTCAATGTCTAGCTCCTGCTCATAAGCAAGAACATGAGATATTTGGTTTTCTGTTCCTGCATTAATTTGCTTAGAATAACAGCCTCCAGCTGCATCCATGTTGCTGCAAATGACATGATTTCATTCATTTATATGGCTGCGTGGTATTCCATGGTTCATATGTACCATGTTTTCTTTATCCAGTCTGTTTATGGCATCCAGATTGATTCCATGTCTTTGCTATTGTGAATAATGCTGCAATGAATATATGTGTACATGTGTCTTTATGGTAGAACAATTTATATTCCTTTGGTTATATACCCACTGATGGAATTGCTGGGTTGAATGGTATTTCTGTCAGTTTCTTAAAACATTAAACATATAATTCCTATATGATTCAGCAATTCCATTTCTAGTTATTTACCCAAGAGATATAAAAATGTATGCCCAAAGATTTCTATGCACATGTACATAATAACTTTATTCATAATATTCATAATCCTTGGAAACAATCCAAATGTCCAATATCTGGTGAATGGATAAACAAAACATGGTACATCTCTACAACAGAATACCACTAAGCAATAAAAAGGAATAAACTACTGAGAGTTGAAACAACATAACTGAACATCAATAACAATACACTAAGAAGCCAAACAGAAAGGACTACATTTATCTTATTCCACTTATAAGAAATTTCTAGACAAAACAAAATTATAAAGACAGAAAGCAGATCAATAGTTGGTTGGACCTGGGTGTGCAAGTGGATACTGACTACAAGCAAGCACATTAGAACTTTTTGACATGATTAAACTTATTCTAAAACTAGATGGTCGTGACAATTGTACAGCCATACAAATTGACTAAAATTCATCAAACTCTGCACTTAAAGTGGTAAACTTTATGGCATGGAACAATATATCTCAAAAAAGATGTCAAAATATTTTGGAGAGCTATAATTCAATTACTATATTGTTATTTAACTGTTCATGGGATGCCTGGTTTTCTTCCCACTAGCATATAAATAGCCTGAATTGTATTTGCTTGTTTTTCTGTCCATGCAGTTCCTTGTACACAATAAACAAATACTTTTATTATTTAACTTCTAATATAAAAGGCAATGTATGCTGATCATGAAGGACTGGAAAAGGAAAATGGAAAAAAGAAAGCAGTTATTCAAAATTTATGAATCTTAAGAACATGATTTAAAATATTTTAGTATATTTCTTTTCTTTTCTTTTTTATTTTTTGTAGAGATGGAGTCTTGTTATGTTGTCAAGACTGGTCTCAAACTCCGAAGCTCAAGCAATCATCCCTCTTTTGCCTCCCAAAGTATTGGGATTAAAGGCATGTGTCACCACACCTGGGCTTAATATATTTATTTTCATTGTTTTATATTCATAGCATACTTTTTCATACTGTTGTGGTTATGCCATATAAATAGGTCCATATCTCTATTTTCACTTATGAGCTAATCTTTACATTATAAAATCTTCATAAACATCTTAATGACACTTTATATTCCATCCTGTGGATGTGTCCCAATTCCCTTAACCATTTCCTGGTGTAGCTATTATATCATTTCTACCTTTTTACATAATTAAGCACAGGCACCTCCACCTAGCATTCAGGGTCCACTAAATTGAAGCTACATCTAAGTTAACCCCCTAATGTGCTCCTATTTCATATTTCCTCTTCATGAAGGCCAGTTTATCTACTTTTCTCCAAATTGGGTGTTCTCTTTCCTAACAAGAAGCTTTTGCACATGTCCCTTCCCTACCTGTGCTTGGAACATCCTTATCTGTGACTCCAATCTGACAGTCTACCCATCGTTCAGGATTCCAGCAAGTCCAACTTCCTCTAACCATCCTTCCTCTGTTTCAGCTCACAGTAATCACCTCTTCCAAATTCCATTAACACTTTATTCATATGGATATCTAGTTACATCTGACAAGGTTCTGTGCATTGTATTTTCCTTTGTCTACATCTTGAGAACAACTAAATGGTAAGCCCGTGGTAGACAAGAACCATATATTTCAGTTTTTCTATATTTTTGTATTTCCTTCTATATTTGCTAAGCAGTATAGCATTAGTTAATGCTAGGTAACAAGGGTGGGGGTGGTAGTGGTTGTTGTTTAATCACTGAATTGAGTAAAGATGATGGTAACAGCCTTAAAGTCAGAAGCATATGTAAATATATAGTCTTGCTTCCAACGGAGTATCAACAGAGAAGTGTTTAATGAGTAAACTTAAGTGTTTTGCAAAAATTAGAAAGACAAGTACCAATCTCAAACGTCAAAGGGCCATAGTTAAGACAGTAAACTGGAGAAATTAGTCTTGTGATTTGAAGGAAGGTACATCTAGGGCATACGTGGACTTTTTCAGGAACCCAGAACCTATGGGAATTAATGCTTATTCCCATGAAACTGATATGCTGCTCAGGGCATATTTGAGAAATGAATTGTCCCTAGAGGTTCACATTGCCTTCCATCTTGCTCTAAATTATCTGCCATCTACAAGTCCATAAAATAATATTCCAGTAATCGACAATATAAATACATAGCTTTTTGGGAATAAATTTCTACAGAAAAAGATTAAGTTAGAAAGTATGCAAATTTTTATTTAATCTGCCATGCCATAGAAAAGCATAGAAAGTATCATTATTTGGACCATGAGATCATATTCTAGGTTATAATTTAGTAACTGTAACAAAGAAAATATTATATGTTAACCACAGCATTTCATTTCCTAGGAACATAGAAAAACTACATTTCTCAGTACCCCTTGTGGTTACATCGAGGTTCTTATGTCTGTGTTCTGACCAATGGAATGTGGTAGGAAGAAATATAAGCCACTTCTCAACCTAAACTTAAATCAATCCTGCTTTGTAGTTATACTTACTGGGGATGGATATGGGTAAATACTGGGAAGGGACACAAAAGGTGTTTTTATATGATCTGTTTCTTGATCTGGGTGCTGATTACAAGAGTGTGCCCAGTTGTAAAAATTCATTAAGTTGTACACTCATGGTTGTACATATATCTGTATTTGTTATTTCAGTAAGTTTATCAAGCATGACTTTATAGCTCTCTTTCCTTTCCATAGCCACTTTGGGCACCACATGCTTCTAATGACAGAAGTATGATATAGGAACAGTCCCTGTAGAATGCCAAAAATGGGGTTGCTTTGTTTTCCTGTTTTTTTGTTTTGTTTTGTTTTGAGACAGAGTTTCACTCTTGTTGCCCAGGCTGGAGTGCAATGGCGCGATCTTGGCTCACCACAACCTCCGCCTCCCAGTTTCAAACAATTCTCCTGCCTCAGCCTCTCGAGTAGCTGGGATTATAGGCATGCGCCACCATGCCCAGCTACTTTTGAATTTGGTAGAGACAGGGTTTCACCATGTTGGTCAGGCTGGTCTCAAACTCCCAACCAAAGGTGATCCACCCACCTTGGCCTCCCAAAGTGCTGGGATTACAGGTGTAAGACACAGCACCCAGCACAGGGTTGCTTTGTTACTGTAGCATAGCCTAACCTAACTTGCCTTATATATTAAAATAATCTACTTTGTAGTATTTCGCCTCAATAGAGGGCATGGTACCAAGGAATATCTTATAATGTCTGTACTACTAGCCTTCCTGATACAACTATGAGGCTTTATGACTGTATTTTTCTAAGTGTGGTACATAAAACATTGTATGGAAGCACCTGGGATGTTTGATTAAAATGCAGATATTCCACATCAGAATTTCTAGAAAGGATAACTGGGAAGCTGACTTTTAAAACATTATTAATAGTTTCCCAGACAATTCTTATGCACACTAAAATTTGAGCACTATTAGTAGAATGTGATGACAAAAGTCAAAATACCTCACAAATACTAAACTCCTACTCTTATTGCATTAAATATACAAACGTTTACCCTTTTCTCTCAGTAGACTAAGGCATTAGATTTATAATTCCTTTTAATATAATCTTTATATAATTAATTTTTTATATTTAATATAATTAAATAATTTATATAATATATATTAAATATAATTACATAATATAATTAAATATAATTTTAAATTCTTTTTAATATAATATTTCTTTGTCTTTTTTTGGGGGGACAGGGTCTTAGTCTGTCACCAAACTAAGAGTGAACATGGCTCACTCTAGCCTTGGCCTCCCAGGCTTAAGTGATCCTCCCACCTCAGCCTCCTGAGTAACTGGGAATACAGGTGCATACCACTGTGCCCAGCTAATTTTTATATATTTTGTAGAGATAAGATTTCATCATGTTGCTCAGGCTGGTCTTGAATTCCTGAGATCAAGTGAGCCTCCCATTTTGGCTTCCCAAAGTGTTTGGATTACAGGCCTGAGCCATGGTGCCCAGCCCAAATCATTTTTAAAAGCTCTTGATTGAGACACAGGAGACTTAGATTCTAATTATAGCTCTACTGTAATTCAATGTATGACCCAAGTTAAGTCTTCCAAATTATGGTAGCTTCAGTTTCCTCATCTGCAAAATTTGAAGAGTTGGCCTAGAACCTATGGTTTCAAAACATTTTACTAAAAACCCATCATAAACCAAATATTATATGGAAGGCAGTCATAGAAAACAAAAGCATAGCCGTTATATTTGGAAGTAGGGAGGGATCATACACTGAACTATTTCATAGGCCTCCAACTGCAATGGCCCCTGAGGGTGCCCCGTAGAACTTTCAGAACCTGGAGTAGAGTTGAAAACTCTGGTCTAGTTGATCTCTTAGGTTCCTTATACTTTCTTTAAATTTTGACAGTCATGACTATCACCCTTGAAAGCCTTTAATTAAAGTCAACTCTACTATTTTGCTATTTTTAGAGTGAATCTATTTCCTCTCATCCCATTTAGGGGAGAGAGTGGGTTATGCTGGAAGTAGAGAAAAAATAAATTCAATAGAGATCTATAAATCTTGATTATGGATGATATAAACTACAATAACTAAATTCTCAGGCAACTTTGTATTCCTTAATCAGACAAATTTCTACCTTTCTTTGAGTAACATTCACCCCTACTTTGCACAGTAGGTCGTAAGTAATGATTGCTCACTCCTACCACCCCCAAGCCCATGCTGAGACTCCTATTGTCACAGCCTGCAGATCTCAGCAATCCCTAATATTTTGTTATTATAGCCAAGGAGATTCACTACTGTAACCATTTTTTAAAGTCATTGGAAATCTTTTCATAAATTTCTTTTAAATCAATTATCAGTATACATTAATAGGATATTAATCTTGATTTTTCTTCCAAAGAGTTCATCTCATAGATTCATAAATTCTTGTCTTGATCTATTTTTTTATTAATTCTTTTGAAATATTAAAAAGATAAGGATGTTAATGAACACTAATGACCAAAATTCTTTTTTAGAAAGTTTATTTCTCAAGTCCAATCATACAGGTACCTAAATTAAGAGGTAGCTTGGTTTCTCCTGACACCTTTATATTGACTAGCTACATAATTCAGTGTAAAGTTGAATATATCCCTACTAAAATTCACCATGTGATTCACTGTATTATCTGACATTTAAATGGAAAAAAATCTAAAAATTAGTTTAAATGGCAACATACACTTTAGGTCAGTGAACTTTTCTGTAAAATTCCAGATAGTCAATGTTTCCCTTGCAGACCATGTGATCTCTCTTACAACTACTCAGCCTTATGGTAGTGCTAAAGTAATCATGCACAACATGTAAATGAATGGGCTTGACTGCATTCCAATAAAGCTTTATTCACAAAAACAGATGAAGGGCTGGATTTAGCCAGCAGGGCATGGCTTACTGACCTCTGACCTGGGTGGAAAATTTTACAAAAGTGGGAAAGACATAAGCAAAATATTATTTTCTGAGATGAACTGTAATGAAAATCCAGTTTGCCAATTAAGAGTATCAAGCTTATCAAGTACCTATGTGGTAAATCATCAAAAATGTGTTCCTGCTTTTTTACTGTTCTTTAGAGAAATGAATGCATTTAAATTTCTAAGGAAGGATTCTTTTTCTTTTACCCACTATTATTGGCAAGCTTGGATTGAAGACAAATCATGTTTATTATGATCTACTCCCCTTCTTTTCAATCTTCTCTTTCCTTTGATAAATCCTAACACTACCCTGAAGCAGCTTATTTCCCTAAGACAACAAAAATTACACCAGGTGAAGAGGAGAGTCCAAAACCAAGAAAGACGGTGGCAGAACCAGGGGATAACATAAAGGCATCAACCCCACTGCTTGCAATTCTCAAATAATGTCTACTGACTTTTTTAGTTGTGTGAGAAATATTATAAAAAATCTAGCTTTAAGACAAGTACCCTGGTTCCCTCCTTTCACAAACACTTTTCACATTAACCCAGGTGCCACCTGTATCCCCTTCACATAGAATTTCTGCAGACTGCAGAAAGTGGTAATTAAGATTTTTAAACCTAGGGCAGAGCAGAAACCTTGCTTAGACACAGGGAGGAAAGAAAGCCACTTGCAGATTTTAAGGTTTGACTCTGGCTCAGAAGAACAAACAAGCAAACAAACACATTTACAATAAGACACACAAAAGGAACAGAGCTTGAGGCTGGGAGTAATCCTCAGGGCTTAGATTGAAAGTTTGAAGTTTTCTACTAACAGAATATGAAGATAAGCAACAGTTTCAGAGATGAGGTGGAACATGGCAGAAAATTTTTTTAGTCCAGGACAGTGAGTTCCTGGTTACGGTCTGGGGAGATAGGAAGATGTCTAGAGTTAAAGACAGGTGGGTGGATATGGATGGTGGGTTTTATATTCCAAAGATAGTTCCACCAATAGATATTCCGTTCCACATACTCTTCTTATAATGTGACATTGACACCCTTCCATTGATAGGTATGGCCTGTGTTCCTTCAGCTTGAACCTGGGAAGATCTTTGTGATTGCCTTGATCAAGAGAATACAGAAGTAGTTGGTGCCTGATTTCTGGGGCTAGTCAAACGAGATGCAACAGCTTCTGCTTCACTCTCTTTCTTGGGACATGTACACTGGGAACCCAGACCCTATGTTAGAAGTCTGGATGCTGCTAGGCTGAAAAGAGCATGTGGGGAGTCCACCCAGAGCTAGGGAGTGAAGCGATGCCTGAAGAGCCCCGGCTGCTCCAGTCCTGAGCTGGCTGAGTCTTCTCAGTCCAGGTACCAGATGTCATGGAGAAGAAATGCTATGTCCACTTGGAATTCCTGACCCATAATTCCCTGAGCATGATAAATGGTTGTTTGTACTACTAAGATTTGGAGTAATTGATTACACAGCTATAGTAACTGGAATGGTTGGACACAGAAACTGTATTCTAGGCAAGGAGTTGGCAAACTTCTTCTTTAAAGGGCTAGATAATAAATATCTGAGGCTTTGCAAGCCATATGGTCTTGGTCACAACTACTCAACTCTGTTGTTTTACCAAGAAAGTAGCCACAGATGATATGAAAATGAATGACTGTGTTCCAATAAAACTATTACAGGAACAGGTGGGAGTAGGGGGAGGATAGGTTTGGCCCACAGGATGTAGTTTGGTGGCCCCTATTCTAGGCAAAGGAAGAACCATGATGTTAGGCCTTGAGGCAGAAATGTGGCTGCTCATTTTAGAAATGATAGAAACCACTCAAGAGGCAAAATAAGGTATCTAGAGAGAAGTATGGCTTGCTACTTAAGCATATGATCTGTAGATATGTACTAGGTAAGTCACTTGGCCTGTCTGTCCCCCAGTTTCCTCACCCCTCTTAAAATGAAGTATAATAATATTATCTACTTCTTAGGTCACTATGAGGATTAAATAACATATATAAGGCTTAGAACATGGCTGGCACATAGTAATCACTATTAAAATGATTGCTGCTTTTTTATTGTGTTTAACTAGAGGAGTAACAACAGAAAGAGAAGACAGTTATGATGGAAGAAGAGAGTCTGCAACCAGCTGGACACAAGGGGCAGGAGGTAAAGAAGAAGTCTGCATGTGTTTGGGGAGAACATTAGCACTGTTACCTGGAAAGAGGCTACTGCAGACAACCAGGATGGAAAGATGGCAAGATCAGAGTGAGAGAGAGGAGGAGAGGCTGCCTTTGAGACTTAATTGAACAACTTTCTTGGAGGTTTCTTCCTGATAATAAAGGTTATAAATAAATGCCTCTCACAAAAACCTTGGATCATAAAGTAAAGGAAACATAGCTACTTTGAGAAAAATCTCACACAGACTCACTACCCAGAAAATGACCAATTTTGTGGATTAATAAAAGGTTGAATGTCAACACAATTTTATATTGTTCAACTCAACAGGGTGCTACATTGTTTCCCTTCTGATATAATATACACATATATATACATGCATACATACACGCATATATATCAGAAGAGAAAATATTTACCTATAAAATATTGATTTATGTATAGTTATCAATTGTTTCATATTTTATTATATTTATATAATTACTATATAAAAAGAAGGCTGAAAATATAAAATGTAACAAAATTATATAAGTCACAGATTTATATATTTATCCATTTTTAAATCAAAACATGACCTATTAAGCATTTTCTCATATAATTGTTTTTATAAGGACTTTTTGAGGATAATTAATAGTCTGTCACCTCTTTATTATAGGAGATGTTTGTTGCTGTATACAGCCCAATGGCATCCATATAAACATGCAGCTATCGATTCATGGAAACAACAAGAGTTTAAGAGAGATATCTACCATGACACAATATTAAAAGGTGGAGAAATAATTCTGTCATTTGTGTTATAGAGTTCTATTTTTTTCAAAAATTTCTCTTTGCCTTGAGGTCTCTTTTCACTCTTTACATGGGTTTCTTACAAACAAACAATAAATTTGATATTGTGCTTTTAGCAATGACTCCCTGGTAAGTGTTAAGATGATCTACAACAGGGTATAAATCATACCGGTTTTTAAAAATGTATAAATGGAGTTTCTATGACAAAAGAAGTACCAACTCTCCATAGTCTGGAAACTTGGGTTCTGGTAAAGCTAAGTGAGAAAATTTTAAGAGGAGAATATTATGCTTATTCAATGGCAAGAGAATATCTTATGTCATTACGCTTGCAATTTGTAAGCAAGTTTAGTTGGTATTTATAAAGGCCATGAACTACTTCAACAACACCAGTCACCAAGAAAAAAAAACTCAGAGAAGAAGCTTCAATGATTCATGTTGCTAAAGAACTTTGATTTTTAATTAACTTCTAACTTGATGACAAACTGATAATTATTAAGTTCTTATAACATGACATCATTGGAAAATTTAAATGTGCTATAATATTCCCTTAAATTTCAATATTCCTAAATAAAATAGATGCAGATACTTAAGAAATACTTCAAACTCCACTTTCAACTACATTTAGAAAAGATGTGACCCAAAGTTAAGTCAAATAAATGTGCCAAGAGAAATGCAGTCTTCAATGTACACCTAATAGTAAGACAGAGTTTTAAGAATAGATGAAACACTTAAACATTTCCAGCTTCACAAATAATCAAGAAGTCACCTCACCAGAATTTGGTTAAACCATATATTTTTATCCTTTCTCATTTACATAGATCAAAGTAAAGAAAACGTCCAAAGACTGCATGTAAAAGACAGTATATGAAAGCTTCTCTAAATACGTAAAATCCACACTCTTAACATTGAGATGCAAGATATTTTTCAAGAAATTCAGTAGGTTACTTCTCATCCAGAAAGAACCTCACCTGAAAAACATACATCAGGCAAAAATGGTTAAATGTCCATCAGTCATTAGGGACCTACAAACAAAAATTGAGCCACTCAAGTAAAGCGCTCTCAGGATATCAATGCTGCTTTTGGGGAAAGTATGTCTCAGCTTCTTCATAACAAAATATTTCCCATAAATTTTAGATGTTTTCCACCCATACTTCAACTCTGATGTGCAAAGAGACCAATTTAATCTGGCAGAATACATTTATATTGTATAATTTAAATTTTAAGGCCAGTAAGAAATGTCACCTAAAGTTATGGCTTTATTCTAGTTTTCAAAAGCATTAACGACAAGCTAATTTGCTTTTATTAATCTCTACTATGTGTCAAGCACTTCATCTTTAAGGGGACCTTATCATGAAACAGAGATTTGGGGGTATATTCCATTCTGGAAGAAGACTGGCAAACAAAAGCCAGAGCTCTAGAACCCGAGAAGTCAGAGCATGTTATCAAAACAGGCTCAGAAACACAGGGGCAAAGAAGAAATGTAGCTATAGCAATGCATGGCTGTCCCAGGACCAGATGGGAACTGGGTCTCAGAAAGAAGTTAATGAGGGAGACTTGATCCAGAGCCTTAGGAGTGGAGTCTCAGAGTTCTTTATGCTTTGGGGGTACAATTCACATAAAAGAAATCAAGGGTCCTTTGTTCTTACCCACAAACAGTCCACACTTCTCAGGAGAAACCAACCAAAGAACTGACACGCAAAACAAGGCACCAAAAACAATGTCATTGGGCTTTCTATCAAATTATGAAGAGAATTTTAAAATTCAATGGAATAGCATTAGAACTTCTTTAGGCCTGGGTGAAAGGTGTAGGATTTCATCACAAAAATAAAGAGAAGCTGAAAGCAATTATCAAAGCATTGACAGCCATATGGTGGGCATGAATTTTTGACTCATTAACTTGAGTTCCCCTGAGGTTTGAAATCTGTCCGCTAAGAAACTAGATTAGTTATACAGATTTGGCTGCAGGTTACAGGAATTCGAACAAGTTAGAAATGTATTCTTGTCTCACCTAGAAGTCTAGGCTGGTTGTCAACACTGCTCAGTTCTCAGAGAGGCATGAAGTCCTGCAGTGCCCTGGAGCCCAGTCTCCTTATAGCTTGTTGCTCTGCCATCCCCATGGTGCTGTTCCTAACTACAAAGCCAAAATGCTGCACCATTAGGTCTGCATTGCATTCGGAGGCAAAGAGGACAGAAATTAGTCATATGGCCACCTACCTACAAGAGAGTCTGGGAAATGTGCCCAGCTAAAATTAAAAAAAAAAATTCAAATGATTTTAAAATTCTAGAACAGGGGTCAAAAAATTACAATTGACGGGCCAAAATCAGCCCACTGATCCTTTTTGTATGGCTAGAGGGTCACATTTTTTTTTTTTTTTTTACATTTTTAATTTTTTTTTTAAAAGGACAAATATGCAACAGAGAGTATATGTGACTCGCAAAGCCTAAAATATTTACTGTTTGGCCTTTTACAGTAAAAGTCTGCCAGTGCCTATTATACAGGAAGGGAAGGATGGCTTTGGGGGGGAACTGGAAGTTTCTGCCACAGTAATAAACATCGTAACACCCAGAATGTTTAGAATTAAGCCTACAATTGAAATAACATCAACTTACAGAATTAGTACTTTTGAGTTAATTTTATGAACAATATATGTTATGCAAGTGATTTAAGAAACTATATATTAGTTTTGCCATTTTAAGCTGAAAGGAATAAGAAAATTGCATTTTTAAATATAACTGGAACATTTTTAAAAGCTTATTTGCTTTGTAAGTTTATTGTATTTATAAGAGTACTTTTAAATGCTTGGAAAGCTTTGATTGTTTGCATATTGAGTTGCCCTATCAGGTCACTGGAAGCACTTCAAAGGAAAATATACTATATTAAATGCATAATTGTGGTATAAAATATTTAAAGGTGTTTAACTACCTTTGAAAATGGGTATGATTATTTAAGTAGAATTTGTTTGACTTGAATTAATTAAATATTAGTCAAAGAAAACATGAAGGTAATTGTACTTATTTTACTAGACTTAAAAATAGAATAATAAGATTTCCATACTGAACTTCAAAACACATGAAAAACTAGGATTTTTGCAAAGATAACTCTACTAAACTAAACATGCAGATAGAAGCCAACTTATTCTAAAGAATGCTTTCCATCTGCAGAGGTTTCCCTCAGACATCAAACAGCTGACTGGCTAGTAAACAGATCTATAAGCCAAGAGGAGTAAAAGGGAGGGGAGAATTTGGCAACTAAATCCGGGGAATCAGGAGATACATCCAAGTCTGGAGAAGATGCAAGCTGCTTTGCCCAACCTTACATACCACCATTTCTTGCCAGAGCTCCGCATGGAGTTGCTTATCAAGGAAAATTCAGGTATTGAGAGGTTCAAGCAACCACCACTATCCAAGTCTTGATGGATTCAATCCCATTAGTGAGAAGTGCAAAAATGCCAGTCAGTCCAACTCTGTCATATTACATGGAGTTGTTGTCTCCTGAGTTTTTACTAAGAACGTAAAATAAATGCCAGAGCAATGAACAATCACCCACTGTATTCAAACAGTGTTTCATTTTAACAAAAGTACCTTTCAGAGAGACATTCTATTTAATTTTGTCACTTTGAAATTAGATCTGCAGGATTTTTAAAAAATGCCTAGTTTTGACATTTTAAAACCTTCATATTTCTGAAAGTTTAACATTTCGGTGTTTGATATTTTAAAATATAACTTACCATTCAATGTTGCCTCTTTAAATTTGGCGAATGTTAAGGCTGTCACTTTGTCTCATACATCTAAATTCAAACTGCAGGTTGTCTGGTTTTCTTTTCCCCTTTTTTAGCGTGTGTTGTCGGTGGGGAAGGCAGGTCAGTTTCCAGTATTAACACATGATGACTGCCTGTGGAGTCTCTGGAACATCAGACTCACTCACTGGGAGCACCGCCAAGCTACTTTCAAATGTAAGTTAAGAAGCTACTCCCCCTTTGTCTTTTGTACAAGATGATGACACCCTTGTTCATCCGTTCTGTCTGGCCAGCCCCTCTAAGTCCACACCTCATCCTCCTCATCAGGGGAGATGCTGCTGAAAGCAGGTTCCCAGGAAAAGGAAGGCAGAACCACACCACCATCTGAGGGAAGATGTGTGACTCAGGCGGCTTCTAATTGGTTCATATTGGCTTGTGCTGGGCCACATGGGCCTGTGCTTATTCAAGCTGGCTTCTGCTGGCTCTAACTAGTTTGTCAGACCTGTGTTCTTTCCCACTCTAATTCAACTAATTTTTCCCTTTGTACTGACTACTAGGAAGATTGGTTCCAATTCTGAACTGTGTATCACGCAGAAGTAGCTTGAGACACATGTTTGATGTATTAACACTTGGCTTCAGATCACCTTTCTTTTTGGTCTGCAATTCTTGTTGACTTACTTTTATTACTTACTTTACATATTGTCTTATTGTTTTGTGCATGGATTTAGGAACAATTTTCAATCTTTTTCTTGAATGAAGTAGGGTATACACAAAGTCACAGGGCAAATACTTATTCACAAATGTACTACCACAGAAAGAAAACCAAGCAACTGTCACTTCATTGGAGCCTATGAAAAATGGCAATGGCTTTCATATTTTACAATAGAAATATCTGATACTGAGAAGGCTCACTTCATTTCTTGTAAGTGAAATGATTCTAAGAAATGACCAAATGAATATCGCTTTAAACTGGGTCCTCTTGTCAATTATTAAAAGTTGGGATCAATGAGAAAATGGAACAGATACACTATTGCCGTAACGAAAAGGGCTATTAGCAAAGATTCTCATCCTTGGAATTAAGAACACAATTGATAACTATGTGAAAGTTAGGAACCTTCTTTCCAGAAAAGTACTAATGTGTACTGATAGATAAATGCATCCCAATACTTTAAAGAGACACACAGGACCCAACCACTCCCATGAACCAAGCCCATCTGCTGCACTGAAGCCCTTCACATACTACTGCAGGGCTTTTAAACGATAATCTGTAGATTTCAGCGAGGAGGTGTCCAACACTTTGCAGTGAAAAAGAGAAGTCTATGTAATGTATATATAAATAGATGTGGCTTTAAATATCTACAGTGCTTGCTCATAGAGGATTCCAGTTTCTCTTGATATTGTGGTTACCTAAATTAATTTTTGATTCTGTAAAGTCATTTCTTTTTTGAAGTAAAGATAGTACATATACTGGTTTTTGGTTCTGTTCTTTCAAATATGCAACATAAAATTGACAAACAAATTAGTGTTAATCTCAAAAACATACTTTAAATATATTACTATTCTATAAAATATAAAAATGTAGGAATATCTGCTTTTAGTTTTATGAGAACCAAATTAAAACCACTTGTACTATATTGTAGCTATTTAACAAATATTTTATGATTAACAATACTTAATTTACATATCGATTCAAGACAGGACTAATTTATAAGAGGACTGAAAAAAATGATACTTTAGCAATTTAAGAAGACAAAATTCCATTACAGGTTAATTATGTTGGTAATGTGATCGTTAATCTCACAAACAGTTTTTATGTTCAATAATTAAAATAAACAAATTAATCACCTTATTGAAAGCTAGCTTACTTCAGTTAGCTGATTCTAAATAGGGAAAACCACTCTACCAGAATAATTTATAATTGTTGTTGTAGTTTCTTCCAATTGATTTATAATTTGGCCAAATATGCCTCAAATTGAATTATTCCATAATTTTACTCTTTACACTTTAGATATAGATAGTAAATGTAATGCATGATTGTATTTAATTGGAGGGTAGAATAGCTTAACTGAAATAATTTGTTCAAATATATTCAAAAATTACTAAGGTTCATTACTACTTTAATTTACTGTAAACATTTTATTATAGTAAAGTATTATATGCCTATTTTTATATGATTTAAAGGAGGAAGTCCAAGTTTATGGATTTAAATAAATTTACCTTTTAACAGTAATTAACAATCAGTTATGCAAAAACAATTCTAATCGGCATAAAGGCATCGGAAAGGACACAAAAGTGAATAGGGTACCAAAGATATAATCTTTATTTTTCTGTTGTAGGATTTCTATTTGGGATTTTTTTTCAGAATGCAGTGGTTTCTTCTCTCTCTCCTTATTCCCCATATTTTCACCCACTATATTCATTTTTTTCCTGGAAACTTTCAAACACATTATAGTAGTCTTTATCTGCTAATACCAAAATCTGGATGACATGTGGTCTTCAGCTATTGACTTTTTTTTTTTCCTTTTTTTTGGAGACAAGGTCTTGATTTTCTTCTTGATCATAGGTTATATTTGCCTGCCTGTTGCATGTCTAGCAATTTATGATTATATGCTGGACATTATTGATAATATGTCGTATAGAATCTGAATTCTGCTCTGTTCCTCTAAAGAGTGTTTAATTTTGTCATGTCAGACCATTATATTACAAGTGGGTCACCTTAATTTTGTGGAGGCTTGTTTTTCAGGTTTTCTTACAGTGGGTCAATTTTAGTTTTGCCATTATTTCAAGGATATAGTTATCATTCCTGGGACATGGTCCCTGCTTCTAATGCATAGCTACTTTGGGCTCCAGAGAAAATCTTGAATTGTTTGCCAAATCTTTATAACTTGGTAGGATTTGAACTCCAATCTCTGTCTTCCTAGAACCAGGAAGCTGGTATCACCTCTGCTCAGATTGTTAACTTTCCAACTACTGCTTCCTTTTGTGTTCCTTGAAATCATACCTGTACATGCATAGTTTAGGAGTCAACTAGGGATTTTTATGTAGATTTTAGGATTCTCCATTTCCAGGATTTCCCCTCTCGATTTCCAGGAGTTTTTGGTAGCCCTGAACTCTAACCTCTGACTTCTTCACTTAATAAGAATGCCACCTTCTGCTTGAGCTCTATCTTAGTGTGCCACAACAAACTGGGAAGCACTCTCAGCAGAAAAACCAGTTAAGTTTGGATCTTGCCTAATGCGCTCTTCTTTCAAGAACCATATCCCCTGTAGTTCTGGCTTGCTTTTACTACTTTCCAAGTAGCTTTCAAACAACTATTTTTACAGTTTATAATTTTTAATTTAGTTATTATCAGCAAAATAGTCCAATAGTTAGCACAATGGAAGCTATGCTGCCAATATTGGAATGAGAACCTTAGAGATTTGTTTTTGACTGTTTCTTTTTAAAAAATTAAAAGAGTTCTCCCTTTTTCTATTTCACAGCTTTAGTTAAAATATTGAGAAATTTCTATCTAAAGAAAAGAGCTTTGGGGCTTAACAGGTTTTAAAATAGAATATTAATAAAAAATTGTGAGGCATTTTTTTCTTGCCAAAAACAGAAAGTCTGAATTGTTTTCTGCATATGACATTATAGGTTTTGGCAATCCTACGAGGTATAGCTCTCTCCCTGTCATGTAGACACAGCATCAAGAAAAAGGAAACTCTGGTATGCTGTAATTTTCCTAATGAGAAATGACATGTGATAGTAAAGGAAGATGTAGAAAGGTTTAAAAAACAACAAAAAAATGCAAAACAATTGAAAAGGGATCATTATAAGAGTCTGTTTCATATGGAAGGAAACAACAGTCTTTCCTTCTTTGATAGCATATAAAACATTACTGTATAACAAAGCAAGATTATGATATTTATAACAATATTTTTATCAGTCAAAAGTTCTAGTTGTGAGCAAAACAAACAGAATGTGAATAATACAAGCTCAAAAGGGATTAAATAAGGATAGTTGGTTGTTCATAAACATCATAAGAATCAGGGTTGTAGTCAATGCACCCAGAGTCAACATTTAAAATCACATCACATATCAGGATAGTAAGGACATCACAGGTGCTACCACTGAGGACAGACACTGAAACTTGTACCACAGATACCACCAGTGCTGAACTTGAACTGCCTCTGTTAGAACTGCTGCATCTGAGACCTCTAAGACTAGGCATGGTGACTGCTACCAATGTGGCTCATCATCAAAATGGATTCTGGGTAGCCCCTGCTTCTCCATACCATGAGCTACTAATTCAAGGACAGGTGTTAGTATGTCTGATTGCCCATATGCCCCATTGCTAGCTGCAAGGAAGTTTGGAAAGGTGGGTCTGTGTCATCTTCAGATTCTACAGTAGGGTTGCCTCTGCCTCATGACTTGGGAGAGTCTCCAAATGTAAGAAGGTTATTTTGAAGTTAGAAGCCCCCTCCTTCCCCAAAAAGAATAAATACAGGTCTCTTACAATATCTTTGAATCATCAAAGAGATAAGACAAAAACAACATTTATTAAGTACCTACCCAATACTAGGCCCTTTGCTTAGTGTTTTTAACCACATTATTGAATTTAATTCAATTTAGTTTAATCACCATAATAATCTTGAAGGCAGATGTGATTTCTTTCTATTTGCAAGGTTAGATTCTGAGACTCAGAAAGATCACACAGTGATAAAGAACAGATTTATCACCAGGTTTATCTTGGTTCAAAGTCATGTGTTCTTGAAGAAGGCAGAAAAACACACTTATTAGAAATCTATGTACCAAATGTTTCCCATTGTATCTTTCACAGGCTGCTATCACAGAGCCTATAGCCCTTTCTGGGACTTCCTTATTTATATGTCGAAATTCCCTTCTCAACTCCAGAGCCCCTTGCAGGTTCAAGACAGAGTCTTCTTCTTTGAATCTATAATTAGCCCACATGGTGCCTGCACACACCAAAGAGGTTTAATCCTTATTTGCTGAATACGTTACACAAATCTTGAAAATTCATTCCTGCAACGAAAGGGGTAATGCTGAGGTAGACAGAACTGTCCTGTAAAGTTGCATAATTTAACAGCTTCCCTGTAGGAAGTTATAAAGGAAACAATACAATGCACCATTTTAATATAGAGGGAGACATGATTCCCTTAAAGAAATAAACACCCCAATAAATAAGTCATCTCAAAAGAGCTTTTGGCATTCTAAGTAAGCTGTGCAATAACACTCCAAGAGTATACAGAAAGAATTAAACTATTTTTCTTACTTCATACAATCTATGGTGTTTTCAAGCTACTCATTTGTCCTCAATTCCAATCCCCTTGCCAAAAGTCCTGGCTTAGCAATTTCTTCAGATAAAAATAAGAATCCTCTTACCTTGAAGGGAAATGGTACTATATAAATTTACTGTATATAAAGAAAATCTTAACTCATATTTCAAAATTTATTAGTATATATTTTTATACAATGTTGAGTCCTTAAGAGACAGTCGATTTAGGTTAGAGAAAGCATTTCATAACAGGGTAGTTAATAGCTGGAACAGGTTGTGAAATTTCTGTCTGTGGAAATCATTGAAAATTGGATAAATCCTCATCTATCTTGGATGATTTAGTCTGCCTAGGTGCACTGGGAACAGGCTTCATGGGCTTCAAAAGTCCCTTCCAGCTTGGGTTATCATCCCCTTCATCATTAAAAAGCCTTTTTTTTAGCATTTGATTGGCTCTGATTTTGTGTCCAGGTTGGTTGAAGAGCACTACTGGGACCTTGCTTTTTGCCCTCTAAAATTTACAGCCTGTGGGAACCCAGAGAGGTGACTCCTTTGGCATGAAGCAATTGCACAAAGGAAGACAATCATTAGCCTAATTCGTGAATGGGGCAATTTACAACAGGTGTAAATTCAAGATAAGCATTCCGGGAATGGAGGGATGGCAAGTGCTTATAAACGATCAGGGGAGGGATCTGGGGAGAATATCAGATTCCTTATGCCATCAGCTTTTCTCCAGTGAATCTAGGCAGGTGATGTAGAGGAAGATGAGAATCTTTAAAATGTCAAGATACAGAGCAATTTGGCAAGGGGCAGGGGTGAAGAAGACAGTGATGAAAGGAAGAGAAGGGAAAAGGCTTTCTAGGCAGGAGATGAGACTCTGGAAAAGGAGCTACAGAGAAGAAGCTGACAGACAGGTTGCTCTCAGGATGTGGGAAGGAGGCTTGGAAAATCAAAGGGATCTCAGAATGGAACAAACCCAAAGAGTTGTTAAAAGGGAGGGCATGCAGTGCCTGTACCTTGGTTCTGAATTGGGAAGCCAGGGGAGAGTTCTGGCCTCACTTTTCGGCAGGGTACCTCAGAGGACCGCGAAGAAGTTAAGGCAGCGGCATCAAAGGGCGGAAACAGTATCCAAGGGTACCTGAGGGCAGGCAGACCCACCACAGCCTAGAATCAAGACAGAAATTCTATCTACCTCACCTTTTCACTCCAATCACATATAGCAAAAGAGTAGAATTTCTTAACTGTGGCACTATTGACATTTTGGGCTGGGTAATTCTTTGTTGTGGGGGCTGCCCTGTGCATTGCACGATGTAGAGAAGCATCCCTGACCTCAACACACACTAAGCCAGTAGTACTCCCCCAACCTCAGTTGTGACAACCAAGTATGTCTCCAGACATTACAAAATGTCCCCTGAGAGCACAATGTGGGAATCCAAATTGCTCCATTGAAAACCACTAGTGACAGAGAATTGAGAAGAATATGCCTCATTTAACCAGAATGAAATCTCTCATTTATGTTTTTGTATAAAAACAAAAGATCAACAAAACCAAGTATCTTTGCACATACAAAGCAAAGGCCAAATAGATTAAAATCCTGAAGAGTAGATTTCGGTCTAAAATGTCTTTGTATCTCTGAGGACCCCCTCAGGAAACAATGTTGTCAGTGAGTCCCTGTTCCAACCAACTGTCAATTAGATGGATTCACTTCTTTAAATTAAATCTTTGTTCTTGTGAAAGTACAAATTGTCCTGGGGGGAAAAACACATTTAAAGATATTGTTGGTCCATAATACCTTGGTGTAAATAAATAGATTAACAGAATCCTTCTGAGAAGCAAGTGCTTTTGTTTTTGTTTTGAGGGAAAGGAAGTTGAGTAAGCAGGATAGCATCTCTTATATTCAGCTCTGTCCTTGCCCTTCAAAACTCTCCCCAGTATCACTAGGGTTGAAAGTCTGGAAACATTCCTAGCTCCCTTTAGTAGTAGGGTTTGTATTCATATTCTGCCAAGGACCGTCATTGACAGAAACCTGGTAGGGGAAGAGAAAGAGAAGACATTATTCACTGGCAGCAGCTGGAGTCGGATGTGTGGGCATTAACATATATGTGGTTTTTTGTTGGTGTCTTCCAAGCATCTTCCTGAGAATGACCCCATAAAGTGTTCTAGGTTGCTAAGATATTAAGTAGTCGTTTCTTGCCTTCACTGAACTTTCTGAGTTCTTGATACCAAAAAATGTATCCTTGACTTTGGCTGTCAAATTTCCCAAACAGTGGTTCCAGGCGACGGACTTTGCATCCCAGAACCATGGCCCAATTTGTCCGTAACCTTGTGGAGAAGACCCTGGCTCTGGTGAACGCTGCTGTGACTTACTCGAAGCCTCCATTGGCCACATTTTGGTACTACGCCAAGGTTGAGCTGGTTCCTCCCACCCCTGCTGAGATCCCTAGAGCTATCCAGAGCCTGAAAAAAATAGTCAATAGTGCTCAGACTGGTAGCTTCAAACAGCTCACAGTTAAGGAAGCTGTGCTCAATGGTTTGGTGGCCACTGAGGTGTTGATGTGGTTTTATGTCGGAGAGATCATAGGCAAGCGTGGCATCATTGGCTATGATGTTTGAAGACCAATCTTTAACATCTGGTTATATTTGATTTATTATTTGAGTGTTGTTGGACCATGTGTGATCAGACTGCTATCTGAATAAAATAAGATTTGTCAAAAAAAAAAAAAATTCCCAAACAGTGTGTAAGCAGGTAATTCCCTATATTCTATCCTTTCCTGTTCAATTTATCTAGAGTGTTTTCTTCTTACTTCACTCAATCTTGACTAGCACATGAATAAAGCTATAAGATAAGGGCACAGGATACCGGGAGAATGAGAAACACTAAGGAAGAAAGGGGAACATCAAGTGGGAGACATGGCATTAGTTTCCCATGGATTCCATAACAAATTACCCCAAACTAAGTGACTTAAAATGACAGAAATTTATTCTCTCACAGTCTGGAAGCCAGAAGTCTGAAACCAAGGTGTCAGCAGGGCCATGCTTCCTCTGAACGTTCTAGAGAAGAATCCTAGATCAATAATCCTTCCTTGCCTCTTCCTATTAATAGCTTCTGGTGGTTGCCAGAAATCCTTGGCATTCCTTTTCTTGGAGTTGCATCACTTGTATCTCAGTCTCTGTTGTTACATGGCATCCTTCTCTCTGTGTTTCTGTGCCTGTGTCTTCACTTAGCCTTCTTATTAGAACATCAGACATTGATTTAGGGTCTATCTTAATCTAGTATGACCTCATCTTAACTTGATTACATCCACAAAACCCTATTTCCTAGTAAGGTTACATTCACAGGTACTAGGTGAACATGGAGTTTGGGATGACACAAATTAATTTAGTATAGGCATCAAAAACAAAATTTGCCTCCTAATTCCTTTCTCCCATGGCCAGTCTTCCCCTAAAGATCAGTGCCCTGGGCATAGTGGGAAGGATACCCAGCATTGTTGGAGATGAATATTCTTAGAACTAAACCTTCAAATAAAATGTGGATATGAGCACCCCAAATGTTTTTTATAGGTGATGTTATTCCTTCTGAGGGCAGAATGCTTACATAACCACTCACACCAGTACTCCATAAAAGTGACACATAGTTTCCTACAAATAAACATAGTTCAGTTCATTCATTCAACAAGAATATTTTGACATCAATATGCACAACAGCTCTGAGCTAAAGAAGAGCAAGAGACTGTTGTTTAATTATTGATGCTATCTTAATCATTTTGATACAACAAGCTATAAATATAAGCCTCTAGGATTATCCAAAATAGTCCATGTACATTGTCAGTAAGATTCATAGCTATATTGCATGTGTGCACCAACTGCTCTGTAAGTCTCTCATCAGTCAGGATGAAGATTACAAGAAAAATCTGGCATCCAAAAGGAACTGCAGTTTGGCAAGATGTGAGGAAATGAGGATTATATCAGAAATACAATGCCATGAGAAGTTAAAAAAAAAGAAGAAGAAGAAGAAAAAACACCCAGAGGAGAGAAAGACAACAAATCTCTAGGCAATAACTGATACCTAGGCAAACAATTCTGGAATAATACAAGCCATCAGTATGTTTATTATCTCTTTACAACTATAAAATTGAAGAAAGAAACAGCTGTGTTTAATTTTCAAATCAGTTCTATAAATAAGAACATTAACTAGAGGAGGGTAGCATGAACTCTGAAACATCTATTCATTAGTAACTGTCATCACACAGTTATGGGAAGCATCTTCCCTTCTGACAGACCATGCACAGACACTGTCCTTCTCCCTTCTCCCACCCAGGAACTGCTCATTAGTAAACAGGCTTTTTCCAGACTCATCTTAAGAAGGTACAGAAAATATTAGCAACTTTCTGGCACTTCATTTATTGAGTGTTAAAGCCAAAAGCACCTCTGACGTGCTAATGCACTTCAGTTTCATCGTATCTCTTATAAGTGGGAATAATTTAGGCCTGAACACCAAGCAATCAATTGGAGGACCCACCAGAAATAGCAGGTTAGCACAGCTGATGTTGACCGCCCACATTCTCTGGCCCCTATTCTCATCCTATTAGTCACAATACCCTATAGGCAGCAGATACGTAGCAATTTCCTTTATTGTTGTCGTTGTTGAAGGATTTACTAAAAACATGAGAAGGTGATTTGTAAATGTTTTTCAATATAGAAGTTTATTCTTCCCCCGATTATAAAAATTATATGTTCTTTTAGAAATGCTGTGAAAGTACAGAAAAATAGAAAAGATAGAAATAATAACACAAAATCTTACCATCTGTAGAAAACAACTTGTCATTTTTTTCTGCTCATTCCACACTTTTAAACATATATGAAGGGAAAATATGTGATTTAAGAGAAAACTATGCATTGTTTAGGCTCTCCACTTGAGAACCTATCTTTCCAAGTGATCTGATTCTGACTGTAGGGGGAATCTGTGCCTTGCATTGCTTTTGAACTATGTTGCAACTCTGTAAGTTTTAAATAACTGACAACAATGCAAAATAATACTTGTCTACGGACAAGCAAATAAATTCTATAAGGTGGAGGTACAATTGAGTCCCTTTCCCACTGTGGAAGAAGCCGTTTTTGCAATCATTTGTAAATTCATTTAAATATTCCTGATCCCTAAATGTGTTTGTTCATTCTTTAGATTCTCCTTTGAACTGTTTTAACATCTTACCAGTTCCCTCATTAATAATGAGTTAAATAAAAATCTTTAACATGTGTTCATTTTATATCTGTATGAATCATGAGTCTACCTTGTTTGATAATTTTTAAAACATTAATTTTATTTGCAATAACAGAGTTTCACCACAATTCTTTGTAGCATGCTTTATTCTTTTAAAAATACATCAAGGCAAGGCGTGGTGGCTCACACCTGTAATCCTAACACTTTGGGAGACTAAGGTGGGAGGATGGCTTGAACCCAGGGTTGGAGACCAGCCTGGGCAATATAGTGAGACACCCACCTCTACAAAAATATTAAAAATTTAAAAATTAAAAAAATAAAGATACATGACATAGCTCTTTTCCATGATGATCAATACAAATTTGTAATGACTGCAAAGTATTCCAACTGTATGAATGATCTATACCTGAAACCACCTTTGCAAAAATTATAACTGAGACAATTATTACAGTGAAAGAGGTCTGACCTAACTGACTCCATCTTGCTTCCAATCTCCAAACTGTTCTTGTTCATTGCTGGGCATAGGCTGAACCAACTTTGGGAGGAAATAAGTTTGTAGTTTAACTTTGAAACAAAGATGATAATAGCCCTTTCCCAAAACAAACTCCCTTTCTGCCTGAGGACTAGACTGTCTTTGCAGGACTCACAAATTAGCCGTAAGATTAGAAATTATGGTTTAGGAATCATGGAGCTGGAGATTACAAGATTACTCAACCTCCCCAAATTGCTCCCGGTGACAACATCACTATTGTGAAACCTAAGATCACTGCTTGAGATATTTTGCAGATCCGGTACTAGACAGATCAACTGGCACCACCCAGATCGATAAGCTGGCTCATTTGGTCTTGTGGCCTCCACCCAGGAACTGACTCAGTGCAAGAGGACAGCTTCAGCAACTTATGATTTCATCTCTGACTGGACCAATCAGCACTCCCCACTTTCCAACCTTCTACCCACCAAATTAACCTTAAAATCCCCAGTCCCTGAGTTTTCAGGGAGACTGATTTGAGTAATAATAAAACTCTGGCCCTTGCACAGCTGGCTCTGAATAAATTAAACTCTTTCTCTATTGCAATTCCCTTGTCTTGATAAATTGGCTCTGCTAGGCAGCAGACATGGAGAAGCCATTGGGTGGTTACATATGGATGGATATTTAGTTGGTTTCTAATATCTTGCAGTTATGAACAATGCCACAAAGAACATTCTTGAACAAAATTGCATACCTGTCCAATTAACTATTTGGACAGATTTCCAGAACTGCTTGGTCAAAATACCTGCACAGGCTGTACACAGGTACATTCCTATGAACACTGTATGAGAGGGCCCATTTCTAGTAAGGTAGTGAATTTAACTGCCTATAGGGCTAGGCAAGTAAATGAGATGTTTTATTCAGGCCTTTTGTAAGATCGTAGGGTGACGAAGGGCTTCAGAATGAAAAGGAGCAGAGGCTCAATGTTCACTGCTTGCTTCCAGGCCGTCAACATCAAAAACATTCAAAGAAGGAAAAATACACACACACACACACACACACACACACACACACGTTTTCCTTTCTAACATTTAAATTGTCTACTTTTATTGAATAAGAAATGTTAGTGAGAAACTTGGCTTGGAATAAGCTAGTTCAACCAAAAGGCACACATATTCTATGAGGTCCCTTGCTTCTCAGATATTTGATGGAAAAAATCATCCAGCAAGCTGTATTTTCTGACAATAAGGATTGACAGGGAGGGAGGCACAGCATTAAGTTAAAATAAAAAACAAACAACAAACAAAAACTTGCGTCTGTATTAGTATGTTTGATCAATACAAAGTATCTAGAGACAATCTAAAAATTCATTTAGATACAGGAACCAACTTTTTAAAATGTTGTATCCTACATTTATAAAACCTCGTGTTCATTCAACAGAGTTCAAACGGTTAGTCTGGTAAACTTGTCCTTTCTACTTTTTTTTCTAGCAAAATATTTCTACACATTTATTTCAAAACAATCTATTCTTTCACTATAAATGAGTAATTTTAATCTTCATTAAAGTGGTCAGTTGTCTGACCACAGTGACACAAAACCTGGAAAAGTCTGCAGAGTCTGATGGAAATGACATTTGAATGCCTTAAGAGAGTCAAAGAAATGCAAAACCAATCAAACTGTGAAGGAAGTGAACTACCTCAATGGGGGACAAAGTCATCTATGAGTAGATGGAAGAATGAAGTAAAATGGCACTTGAATCTAAGGCATCACTACTCACTCATGTGTGGTTGCTGCCCCAGCAACACAGGTATTACCTGGGAGCTGGGTATAATCATTAATGTGCACACAAATGTGCACAAGACTCACCCGGGAGTCTTGTTAAAATTATGGTTTGGATCTGGTAAGTCTGGGTGGGGTTGTGAGAACTCACAACCAAATCCAAACCTTTATTTTAACAAGACACCAAGGCGAGACTTGTGCTCATTCGTGTGCACACTAAAGATTAAGAAGCACTGGTCAAGCAATCATCAGGATATTAACAGCAACTGGTGTTTCTCATCAGGGTCACAAGTATGAATAAAGACCAGACTTACGTCTCTCTGCCTGAATTAAAAACAGTGAATCAGGATGGAAACCCGAACTTTACTGGGTGAGAATGATTTTCTTATTGGATGTGTTTTCATCCCAGAAAGGTTTGGAATTAAGTATAGAAATGATGGAGTAAATCAATCCCATAGTATTAATATCTAATTCAAAATGTGTGCTGAGTAATTGATTTACATTTGGGTTTATATGTTAAAAGACAGTTTATAAATGGGACTGAGACATTTAAGAGAACAAAACATATCTATATGTTTAAAACAGCTTTATAAAAGTTATTCAATACTTGGAAGGGGTTGTCAGACAATTGAAGGAGTTAAAAGAAATACAGAAATACCATTTAAATGTTGAAGGGCATTTAATTATGTTTTCAAAAGTCCTCATAAAAGTGACTATAAATTTTGCTAGATCTACAAATTGTTAAAAAAATAAGGAAGAAATATGATTTTGAATGTGTAACTTGAATACATTGGATATCAAGTTTGTTCACAAAACTGCCCTTAAATAATATTTTCTGTGTACAAAAGTCATCTTCAGCACACACACAAGAAAGTCACCTTTACAGCCAGATATTACAAGGTCTTTGAGAGAAACTAGAAGTGCCATCATCCAAGTTCAAACTTATCAGGGCCTTATTTCATCTTCCAGTCACGGCATGTGCCCACCTCTCTTCTCCCCCTTTTCCCAACTTTCCAGATTCTAGTAAGATATCAATCAGTGGAAACCCAGCAGAAGACCAGGAGCAGGCATATTTCTGGAGGCTTCCAAATATCTAAGTGCTAATGCTATGACAATAGCAGTAATCTCTTACACTGTATTAATATTTTACAGGTGGTAAATGGGTCGCTGTCTCATAGGGTCTGTATAGCCCCATTTCACAGTTAAGGAAGCAAGATTTAAAGTGTGTCATGGCTTGGCTCACGCTGGGGTCACTCCTGGAATTCCAAAGTCCACACATGCTCATTTTGCTGTTTCCCAAGGCCTGTCTCAGCAAAGTTGTAGAGATGTGTTCCCTAGATTCCGAGAAAACCTCCTCAATACTAATTTTAACTTAAAAAAATACATAAATACATATATCTATATTTGAAAAGAGATGATACATATGATATGGACATGCTAATTTTTGTTAAACTGTACTATGTGATAAAACTAGAATATTCCATTTTCTGATGGGGCTTAATAATAGTATTTCCTACACATATGTAAATAGTTCACTGAAAATTAAAGAGGCTCCTAACATTCATAATTATTCAATTTAATTGTGTGTTTCTTATATATCCACATTCTAGGTAATCAAATTTAAAAAGTGAAAGAAACACACAGTCAAATGTCTGCTGATTTTCTGTTCGAGGCTCTGTTTCATAAACATTTTATCCTCTAGCCTTACCTGGCTACATGTATTTCCATGCTTCCTATTAGAAGTCTATATAAATATATGCATATTTGAAATATATATTTCAACTTTATATACACACATGTGTGTATATGTATATACACTTTCTTTTTACAACAACAATGCCCTCTACTTTAGGTATGTTCAACAGTATCAATCACCACTTAACTGGCTCTTTTAAGATGTATACTGAGGTTAACTAGATAGGAAGTCTCTATTAAACCTCATTCAGGCTCCCACAAATAGTTCCAGACATCAACTGGCCCAGATGTGGTGGGTAAACAGTCATATTCTCTCATTTCATTTTACATCCATAATGTGATTACTGTGATATTTTGACCTAAACATAAGCTCTTTCTCATGATACTCACTGGCTCCATCCTAAGCCCAAAGGAGAATGCAATGGCAATACGGACTGAAGCAAGTCTGGGCTCTGCCAATGACCAATAAGGATACAGGGTGGTTATGTCAGCACTGCCAAACCACCTCAGCCATTGCTATCCTTGGAGATGTTTATGATTGTTTCCTCACAACTGGCTTGGAAGTTGGAAATTATACAAGATAGTATTTAGCAGCTAGCTCAGACAGTCTAGAAATGCGGTCATTTCAAGATTATTGTGGACAGGATGCCAAAATTCTTGTTCAGATGATGGGAATTGTACCATCTACAAATTATACCCACAGATAAATTACAATCTAACAAATATACAACTTCTAATTTACACACAAGACTAAAATCCATATCCCATTGACACATCCACTCAGTCATTCCACAAACATTCATTGGGTTTCCCTTTAGGTCCACCTGTCATTCCAGGTGCCAGAAAAACATGTATGAACAGCCTATGACTTCTGCCCTCATGGAGCCAGAAGCAAATATACATTTATAGATTATGATGTGAAAGATACTGAGTAGTACTAAAAAAGTCTACATCTCTGCAGGACAGTGTTAACCTAGCAGGACTGAGCTATTATCTTCAGAAGGATCAGCTTGAAGGGTTGGTCCTTGGCTGGCTCCTGGGAAGTCAGCTTCTGAAAAGTTGCCTACACAATCGGTTATTTTTCCCACCTGGGACACTAAACACCTGCTTTCCTTCCGGGAGTCTGGAATTTCAGTAATTGTGGCTGGTCACTGTAACTTCGTGACCAGACAACAGTAACAACTCTGGGCTCTGAGTCTAACTAAGATGAGCTTCCTCAGGCAGAAAAACTGTACACATGTTGCTTCCTTTTCCCTGTTGTGGGCAAGAGTGCTTATGTGGCCTCATCCAGGGACAAACATGGCAAGCCTGTGCATGGATTCCTCCAGACTTGGCCTGTGTCTTTTTCCCTTATTGATACAACTGTGTATCCTTGCTGTGTAGCTGTAACAAATAAATAGAACTGTATGCACCATTATATGCTGAGTCCCATGGGTCTTTCTAAAAAATCACCAAACATGTGGGTGGTCTTTGTGATCCCCAAACAGTCCCATTGTCTCAATAGTCTGCCATTTGGATTGGTACTTAAACATTAGTGATGTTCCAGTGAGTGAATTTGACAGTTGGGGGTTGGGGGGAGGTACAGTTAAACATTTCAAAGTCAGTGAAATAAACTATCAAGTTCATTTTAATTTCGAAGTATCTGTTTGTACAGTCGGTATTTTAAAAACCAGAAATTATATACAGTATTTAACATGTAACACACACATGCACACACACTCGTGTCATGTCTTTGAATTTTAAAGTTTGAGCTAAACATCAAATGACATAAAAAGAAAGGACAGAATTAAGCCAAGGGCAACATGGCTTCTATTAACCTTTCAGCCTCAATCCTTCACTCAAGTTATTTGGCAAATTAAATGATCTTAGATTAAAGTGGAAAGCCAGCACTGAGAAGTTCCATTTCATGTGGTCATTGTTTTCAATAATTAAATGCAGGGCTTGCTATCAGCTAGGAATAGAGAAGTGTGAAAAGAAACAGTATTCCCCCCTGAAAAAGATCTATCCAGCCTTTTCAGGATGCCTTCGTTGTTGTTAGCATTTTTTGCTTTACAGATTCTAAAAACCTGTGCCTTCAAGATTGAATCAGAAAAATGCTACAACAATTTGTATTACATTTTCTTAAATGCTAACCTAAATCATACACAAAACACCCAAATTTTCTATAACAGTAGTTCAGTAAACAATAATAGCTCTCAAACTTCCTCCTTTATCCCCAATGCCTGTAACACACTTCATAATGGGGCAGCACCCCAAATGTTTTTAAGTGCCACTGTGATTAACATGAACGATTTTATACGTCACCTCTGATACCTTTTTTTAAAAAAAATAACTAGAACAAAACAGTGATGTGTATATGGGTACAAAAGCAAATTTTCACCCATATCCTAGAGACAATTAGGCCATATTTAAACCCCCTAATAAGGAATCCACACTTCAGGTGCAGCCAAGGAAGTACTTCAAATGTGTTATCTAAATCTGCACCAGAGGGTTGTTAATTAGCATAAGGGTATCAGAAATTATTTTTCATTGATGAAAAGAGTAGTGTTCCAGAAATGTCATAGCTAGAAAGACTACACAGGCCATCCTGAACTTGCATAAGAAAAATATAAGAACTGGGCAAAACCAGCAGCCAATACCCAAGAGTAATACTCTAAATTCTAGCATTCCATTTGGTGTTGTGCATAACCCCCTCACCCCTACCCATTTAACAGAGGACTCAATGCCTGATCTAAATAGATGCCTGAGACCATGTCTGTTTCAAAGAGAACGCTTCAGGCAGGTACTGTACAAGTAATTCATGACCTCAAAAGACTAAGTAGTAGATCTAGTTTTTTAATCTCTTGCCTTGCTTGCTTTCTCACTTTCTCTCGCTTTCTCTCCCTCCCTCCCTTCCTTCTTTATTGTAATTCACAGACCTCAGAAGACATTCATACAGCCAACAGACACATGAAAAAATGTTCATCGTCACTTGCCATCAGAGAAATGCAAATCAAAACCACAATGAGATACCATCTCACACCAGTTAGAATGGCAATCGTTAAAAAGCCAGGAAACAACAGGTGCTGGAGAGGATGTGGAGAAATAGGAACACTTTTACACTGTTGGTGGGATTGTAAACTAGTTCAACCATTATGGAAAGCAGTATGGCAATTCCTCAAGGATCTAGAACTAGATGTACCATATGACCCAGCCATCCCACTACTGGGTATATACCCAAAGGATTATAAATCATGCTGTTATAAAGACACATGCACACGTATGTTTATTGCGGCACTATTCACAATAGCGAAGACTTGGAATCAACCAAATGTCCATCCGTGACAGACTGGATTAAGAAAATGTGGCACATATACACCATGGAATATTATGCAGCCATAAAAAAGGATGAGTTTGTGTCCTTTGTAGGGACATGGATGCAGCTGGAAACCATCATTCTTAGCAAACTATCACAAGAACAGAAAACCAAACACTGCATGTTCTCACTCATAGGTGGGAACTGAACAATGAGATCACTTGGACTCGGGAAGGGGAACATCACACATCGGGGCCTATCATGGGGAGGGGGGAGGGGGGAGGGATTGCATTGGGAGTTATACCTGGTACAAATGACGAATTTATGGGTGCTGACGAGTCGATGGGTGCAGCACACCAACATGGCACAAGTCTACATATGTAACAAACCTGCACGTTATGCACATGTACCCTAGAACTTAAACTATAATAATAACAATAATAAAAGACTAAGCAGTAGATCTGTTCTTTCATCTGTTTCTTTTTCTCTTTCTTTCTTTTTTTGGTCAGCTCACTAATTATTTATACAAACTTTGATCCCAGGCTTGCTTTCATTATAACACTTGCCAACTTATAGAGAAGAAGATATGGATCTCACCCACCTTTACTTGTCAGATATTTGCCAAAGAAGCATTCAATCTCGAAAGTATCCAATTACCATATATTCCTTTGTGACCACTCTTCTATTCTCCTGTCACTTCACACTGACCTGGGGCCCTATGTTCTCTAAAAGGCATAAATGTCTGTTTAAATAATTGAATATTTAGCACCTAGATGCTTTGACATTAAATGAATATTTTATAATATTTTGGAGGAATAAGATGTAATTACCAACAATTTAAGATGCCCATCAAGCTGTGTACAAAAAAAACAAACATTCCAAAGTCAACAGATTTATTTTAGCAGCTAATGATGTGTTGCATATATGCCTGGAATATAGCACAATTTAGAAAGCCATCTAGAAAACTGAGATGGACAAATAGGTGTACAAACAGAAGAACTGATTTGGAATCAGGCAGAAAAACTTCCCATTTTTCTGATTTGACCTTGCCTTCCACCCCTGCCTGCTCTTTGCTCTCATTTTATACAATCTTTGCCAATGCCTTAAAAGGAAGTTGCACAGTCTATTTTTTTCATCTAGAACACTTACTATATTTTTTTCCAAACAAAATTTTTAAAGCAATCTATCCATTAAAACAGCAGCAACGACAACAGTTGGATAAGTACGTGATATTTTCTGGTTGTATAACACCTTCCACTAATTCTTCCTGTTGTCTATACGGACTTTCTCCTACAGCAGGGATTCTCAAAGTGTGGTCCCTGGATCAGCAGCATCAGCGTCATGTGAAAACTTATTACAAACACAAATCTCAGGCACCATCCTGGACCTAAGAAATCAGAGGCTCTGGGGTGGGGCCCAGTAATTTGATTATAACAAGCCTTCCAAGTGATTCTGATGGACACTACCATTTAGGAATCACTGTTCTTCATATTTGGCACAGACTTAGTTAAATTTGGAAACACTGACTACAGATGTACCCAAGCTGTCATCTGTAAAGGTAGGGAAGCAGATGGCAAGGAGGTTAATCCTTCTGTCATGCTTGACTGGCAAGGTGAAAGAGAAGTGAGCATGCAAAGCTCACAAAACCTTCCCACCACCCCATCAGAGCTCACTCCAATGTCAATGCAGCTGCCATCTTAACACATGCTTTCACGTTATTAGCTGCCGTTCTATAGCTTTCTCCAGGCAAAGTGTCAAAATACCTCTTTGTAACTAAAGAATGCCACATCTCCTAAATACCACTATAGGAATAGCATAGGTGAGTTAATTAAATCATCAAGGATGGCCGTGCCATATAGTATCCAGTGGCTTAGAGGCTTGTCACAGCAGTGCCGCTACAGGGCTCTGAGTCCCAGTTTGAGGAATATGCCCAGAAATGTTGATTATATTTGGAAATGTGACACAGTTGCTTCAATGAGCAGAGAAGAGACACAACTCATTCAAATGGAAACCAAACCCAAAGCAAGCTAGTGCTTGAGGGGAAAGATCTCTAGTAAGGAAAGAGTTAATACATACTCATTAATTTTTTTTTAGTTTAATTTTTTAATGGACTTTGTTTTTTTTAGAGAAGTTTTAGCTTCACAGCAAAATTAGGCAGAAAGTATAGAGATTTCTCATATATTCCGTGCTACAATGTATCCACAGACTCCCCAACTATCAAAATCCCATACCACAGTGGCACATTTGTTACAATCAATATACCTACAGTGACACATCATTATCACCCAAAGGGTCACTTGGTGTTGTACACCCTATGGGTTTGGACAAATGTAGGATAACAAGTATCCACCACTGTAGCATAATACAGAGTAGTTTCACTGCCCTAAAAACCCTCTGGGTTCCACCTAGTCATCTCTCCCTCTCTCCCTCTCCACAATCCCTGACAACTACTGATCCTTTTACTCTCCCAATAATTTTGCCTTTTCCAGAATGGCATATAGTTGAAATCACACAGTATTATAGCCTTCTCAGATTGGCTTATTTCATTTAGTAATACATTGTGAGATTCTTCCATGTCTATTCACGGCTTGACAGCTCATTTCCTTTTAGCTCTGAATAATATTCCACAGTCTGGATATTACAGAATTTATTCATTCACCTAATGAAGAAAAACTTGGTTGCTTCCAAGTTTTGGCAATTATAAATAATGTTACTATAAACATTCGTGTGCGGGCTTTTGTTTGGACATATGTTTTCAACTCTTTTGGGTAAATACCAAGGTGTGCAATTGCTGGATCATGTGGTAAGATAATGTTTAGCTTTGTAAGAAAATGCCAAACTGTCTTCTAAAGTGGCTGTATCATCCTGCATTCCCACAAGCAGTGAATTAAACATCCTTATCCTCCACACTTCATCAATACTTGGTGTTGTCAGTGTTCTGGATCTTGGCCATTCTAATAGACGTATAGTAGTATCTCACTGTTTTAATTTGCATTTTCCTGATGACATAGGCTAAGAGCATCTTTCCATAAGCTTATTTGCTATCTCTCTTCTTTGATGAGGTATCTGTTAAGGTATTTGGCTCATTTTAAAATTTGGGTTGTTTTCTTGTTGAATTCTAAGAGTTCTTTGTATGTTTTAGATAACAGTTCTTTACCAAATATGTCAATTGCAAATATTTCTTTTAGTCTGTGGCTTGTCTTCTCATTCTCTGAACAGTGTCTTTTGCAGAAGAGAAGTTTTTAATTTAATGAAATCAGTTTATCAATGTTTTCCTTCATGGATTGTGCCTTTGGTGTTGAATCTAAAAAGTCTTCACTATACCCAAGGTCATGTAGGTATTCTCCAAAGTTATTTTCTAAGAGTTTTATAACTTTTTTGCATTTTACTTCTAGGTCTGTGATCCATTTTGAGTTATTTTTGTGACAGGCATCAAGTTTGTGTGTAGATTCTTTTTTTTTTTTTTTAATGTGGATGTCCAGTTAGTTGTTCAATCAACATTTGTTGAAAAGACTATTTTTTTTTTGTAATGTAAAATGGGAAATTTCTTTTTTTTTTTTAATATTTTTTATTATACTTTAAGTTCTAGGGTACATGTGCATAACGTGCAGGTTTGTTACATATGTATACTTATGCCATGTTGGTGTGCTGCATCCATCAACGCGTTAGCACCCATCAAGTCATCATTTATATCATGTATAACTCCCCAATGCAATCCCTCCCTCCTCCCCCCTCCCCATGACCCCCTCCCCATGATAGGCCCCAGTGTGTGATGTTCCCCTTCCCGAGTCCAAGTGATCTCATTGTTCAGTTCCCACCTATGAGTGAGAACATGCGGTGTTTGGTTTTCTGTTCTTGTGATAGTTTGCTAAGAATGATGGTTTCCAGCTGCATCCATGTCCCTACAAAGGACACAAACTCATCCTTTTTTATGGCTGCATAGTATTCCATACAAACCACTGCTCAGTGAAATAAAAGAGGACACAAACAAATGGAAGAACATACCATGCTCATGGATAGGAAGAATCAATATCGTGAAAATGGCCATACTGCCTAAGGTTATTTATAGATTCAATGCCATCCCCATCAAGCTACCAATGACTTTCTTCACAGAATTGGAAAAGACTATTTTTGTTCCACTGTATTGTCTTTGCTCCTTTGTCAAAGATCAGATGACTAATAATATTAATGTGAGTCTACTTCTGGACTCTATTTTGATCCACAACACCACAATGTCTTGATTACTGTAGTTTTATAGTAAGTCTTAAAGTTGGGTAGTGTCAGTCATCTGACTTTGTTCTTTACAGTAAGTCTTGAAGTTAAGTAGTGTCAGTCCTCTGGCTTTGTTCTTTGTGTGGGTCTTCTGCCTCTCCATATAAACGTTAGAATCAAAATGTCAATATCCACAAAATAACTTCCTGGGATTTTGACTGAGATTGTATTGAATCCATAGATCAAACCTGGAGGAACTGATATCTTGACAATATTAAATCTTCCTATCCAAGAACATGGGATATCTCTTCATTTATTCAATTCTTTGATTTCTTTCATCAGAGTTCTGTAGTTTCCTCATACAGATCTTGTACAAATTTTACTAGATTTATATATAAGTGTTTTTCTTTGGTGCTGATGTAAATGGTGTTGTGCTTTTCATCTCAAATGCCACTTATTTGTTGCTGGTATATAGGAAAGCAATTAACTTTTGTATATTAACTTTGTAACCATGCAATAGTCATTTATTAATTCCAGGAATTTTTTTGTTGATTATTTCAGATTTTCTATATAGATGATTATGTCATCTGTGAATAAAAGACAATTTTATTTCTTCCTTCTCAATCTGTATACCTTTTCTTTTTCTTATTGCCATATCTAGGACTTTCCTGTACAATGTTAAAAAGCAGTGGTGAGAGGACACATCCTTGCATCACTCCTGATCCTAGTAAGAAAGTTTTGAGCTTTTCTCCATTAAGTATGTTAGCTGTACATTTTTTACACACATTCTTTACTGAGTTGAGGACGTTTCCCTCTACTTCTAATTGGATTTTGCCAATGCTTTTCATGTATCTATTGATACGATCATGTGACTTTTCCTCTGTATCCTTTTAATGTAATGGATTTCATTAATTAATTTTCAAATGTTGAACCAGTCTTGCATATCTTGGATAAATCCTACTTGGTTGTAGTGTAAAATTCTTTTAATACATTTTTTGATCCAATTTGCTAATATTTCATTGAGGATTTTTGCATCTATGTTCACAACAGATAATGGTCTGTAGTTTTTTTCTAATGTCTGTGTGCTTTTGGTACTAGAGTACTGCTGGCCTCATAAGATGAGTTAAGTATTCCTTTTGCCTCTATCTTACGGAAGAGGTTGTAGAGGATTGGTATAATTTCTTCCTTAAATGTTTGGTAGAATTCACCAGTGAACCTATCTGGACCTGGTGCTTTATGTTTGGGGAGGTTATTAATTACTGATTCAATGTGTATAATAGACATAGGTATATTCAGTTTGTCTATTTTTTCTTGTGTGAGTTGTGGCAGATTGTGTTTCAAGGAATTGTTCCATTTCATCTAGGTTTCCAAATTTGTGAGCAAATAATTGTGCATAATGTTCCTTTAATATCCTTTTAATCTTTATGGGAGCTGTAGGAAGGTCACCTCTTTCATTTCTGATACTAGTAATTCATGTCTTCTCTCTTTTGTTCTTAGTCTAGCTAGAGACTTATCAATTTTATTGATCCTTTCAAAGAACAAGCTTCTAGGCTTTTAAAAGACATTTTTTTTTTTTTTTATACTTTAAGTTCTAGGGTACATGTGCATAACGTGCAGGTTTGTTACATATGTATACTTGTGCCATGTTGGTGTGCTGCACCCATCAACTCGTCAGCACCCATCAATCATTATTTATATCATGTATAACTCCCAATGCAATCCCTCCCCCCTCCCCTCTCCCCATGATAGGCCCCGATGTGTGATGTTCCCCTTCCCGAGTCCAAGTGATCTCATTGTTCAATTCCCACCTATGAGTGAGAACATGCGGTGTTTGGTTTTCTGTTCTTGCAAAAGTTTGCTAAGAATGATGGTTTCCAGCTGCATCCATGTCCCTACAAAGGACGCAAACTCATCCTTTTTGATGGCTGCATAGTATTCCATGGTGTATATGTGCCACATTTTCTTAATCCAGTCTGTCACAGATGGACATTTGGGTTGATTCCAAGTCTTTGCTATTGTGAATAGTGCCGCAATAAACACACGTGTGCATGTGTCTTTGTAGTAGAATAATTTATAATCCTTTGGGTATATACCCAGTAGTGGGATGGCTGGGTCATACGGTACATCTAGTTCTAGATCCTTGAGGAATTGCTATACTGCTTTCCATAATGGTTGAACTAGTTTACAATCCCACCAACAGTGTAAAAGTGTTCCTATTTCTCCACATCCTCTCCAGCACCTGTTGTTTCCTGACTTTTTAATGATTGCCATTCTAACTGGTGTGAGATGGTATCTCATTGTGGTTTTGATTTGCATTTCTCTGATGGTGAGTGTGATGATGAGCATTTTTTCATGTGTCTGTTGGCTGTATGGATGTCTTCTTTTGAGAAATGTCTGTTCATATCCTTTGCCCACTTTTTGATGGGGTTGTTTGTTTGTTTCTTGTATATTTGTTTGAGTCCTTTGTAGATTCTGGATACTAGCCCTTTGTCAGATGAGTAGATTGCAAAAATGTTCTCCCATTCTGTAGGTTGCCTGTTCACTCTGATGGTAGTTTCTTTTGCTGTGCAGAAGCTCTTTAGTTTAATGAGATCCCATTTGTCAATTTTGGCTTTTGCTGCCATTGCTTTTGGTGTTTTAGACATGAAGTCCTTGCCCATGCCTATGTCCTGAATGGTACTACCTAGATTTTCTTCTAGGTTTTTATGGTATTAGGTCTAACATTTAAGTCTCTAATCCATCTCGAATTAATCTTCGTATAAGGAGTAAGGAAAGGATCCAGTTTCAGCTTTCTACTTATGGCTAGCCAATTTTCCCAGCACCATTGATTAAATAGGGAATCCTTTCCCCATTTCTTGTTTCTCTCAGGTTTGTCAAAGATCAGATGGCTGTAGATGTGTGGTATTATTTCTGAGGACTCTGTTCTGTCCCATTGGTCTATATCTCTGTTTTGGTACCAGTACCATGCTGTTTTGGTTACTGTAGCCTTGTAGTATAGTTTGAAGTCAGGTAGCGTGATGCCTCCAGCTTTGTCCTTTTGACTTAGGATTGTCTTGGCAATGCAGGCTCTTTTTTGGTTCCATATGAACTTTAAAGCAGTTTTTTCCAATTCTGTGAAGAAACTCATTGGTAGCTTGATGGGGATGGCATTGAATCTATAAATAACCTTGGGCAGTATGGCCATTTTCATGATATTGATTCTTCCTATCCATGAGCATGGTATGTTCTTCCATTTGTTTGTGTCCTCTTTTATTTCACTGAGCAGTGGTTTGTAGTTCTTCTTGAAGAGGTCCTTGACATCCCTTGTAAGTTGGATTCCTAGGTATTTTATTCTCTTTGAAGCAATTGTGAATGGAAGTTCATTCATGATTTGGCTCTCTGTTTGTCTGTTACTGGTGTATAAGAATGTTTGTGATTTTTGCACATTGATTTTGTATCCTGAGACTTTGCTGAAGTTGCTTATCAGCTTAAGGAGATTTTGGGCTGAGACAATGGGGTTTTCTAAATATACAATCATGTCATCTGCAAACAGGGACAATTTGACTTCTTCTTTTCCTAACTGAATACCCTTGATTTCTTTCTCTTGCCTGATTGCCCTAGCCAGAACTTCCAACACTATGTTGAATAGGTGTGGTGAGAGAGGGCATCCCTGTCTTGTGCCAGTTTTCAAAGGGAATTTTTCCAGTTTTTCCCATTCAGTATGATATTAGCTGTGGGTTTCTCATAATAGCTGTTATTGTTCAAAAGAGACAAAGAAGGCCATTACATAATGGTAAAGGGATCAATTCAACAGGAAGAGCTAACTATCCTAAATATATATGCACCCAATACAGGAGCACCCAGATTCATCAAGCAAGTCCTTAGAGACTTACAAAGAGACTTAGACTCCCATACAATAATAATGGGAGACTTCAACACTCCACTGTCAACATTAGACAGATCAACGAGACAGAAAGTTAACAAGGATATCCAGGAATTGAACTCATCTCTGCACCAAGCAGACCTAATAGACATCTATAGAACTCTCCACCCCAAATCAACAGAATATACATTCTCAGCACCACATCACACTTATTCCAAGATTGACCACATAATTGGAAGTAAAGCACTCCTCAGCAAATGTCAAGAACAGAAATTATAACAAACTGTCTCTCAGACCACAGTGCAATCAAACTAGAACTCAGGACTAAGAAACTCAATCAAAACTGCTCAACTACATGGAAACTGAACAACCTGCTCCTGAATGACTACTGGGTACATAACGAAATGAAAGCAGAAATAAAGATGTTCTTTGAAACCAATGAGAACAAAGATACAACATACCAGAATCTCTGGGACACATTTAAAGCAGTGTGTAGAGGGAAATTTATAGCACTAAATGCCCACAAGAGAAAGCAGGAAAGATCTAAAATTGACACTCTAACATCACAATTAAAAGAACTAGAGAGGTAAGAGCAAACACATTCAAAAGCTAGCAGAAGGTAAGAAATAACTAAGATCAGAGAAGAACTGAAGGAGATAGAGACACAAAAAACCCTCCAAAAAATCAATGAATCCAGGAGTTGGTTTTTTGAAAAGATCAACAAAATTGACAGACCGCTAGCAAGACTAATAAAGAAGAAAAGAGAGAGGAATCAAATAGATGCAATAAAAAATGATAAAGGGGATATCACCACCGACCCCACAGAAATACAAACTACCATCAGAGAATACTATAACACCTCTACGCAAATCAACTAGAAAATCTAGAAGAAATGGATAATTTCCTGGACACTTACACTCTCCCAAGACTAAACCAGGAAGAAGTTGAATCCCTGAATAGACCAATAGCAGGCTCTGAAATTGAGGCAATAATTAATAGCCTACCACCAAAAAAAGTCCAGGACCAGATGGATTCACAGCTGAATTCTACCAGAGGTACAAGGAGGAGCTGGTACCATTCCTTCTGAAACTATTCCATCAATAGAAAAAGAGGGAATCCTCCCTAACTCTTTTTATGAGGCCAACATCATCCTGATACCAAAGCCTGGCAGAGACACAACAAAAAAAGAGAATTTTAGACCAATATCCCTGATGAACATCGATGCAAAAATTCTCAATAAAATACTGGCAAACCAGATTCAGCAGCACATCAAAAAGCTTATCCACCATGATCAAGTGGGCTTCATCCCTGGATGCAAGGCTGGTTCAACATTCACAAATCAATAAACGTAATCCAGCATATAAACAGAACCAAAGACAAGAACCATATGATTATCTCAATAGATGCAGAAAAGGCTTTTGACAAAATTCAACAGCCCTTCATGCTAAAAACGCTCAATAAATTCGGTGTTGATGGAACGTACCTCAAAAAGAAATTTCTTTATTGATTTCCTGTTTTCAATTTCACTGGTATCTGCTCTAATAGGAATTATTTCTTTTCTTTTGTTTAATCATTTCATTTCAGCTAAAGAAAAACAAAGGTGAAAATGCTGGACTCTTTATATAAGAGTGTGTGTAAGAAAATTATTTTCTTGAATGCTATAATTTGATGTACCACCTACCAATGTTACTTGTTCATGATACTTTTGCTATTGTTTGTTAGGGTTATGTCTACACACCAGGAGACAGACATCTGGTAAAACATAAGCTGGACAAAAAGGGATGGCAGTGTTTTCATTTGGTGAGTGTCTAGCAAGGATTTTGCTGAAACAACTGTGGTTTATATGCTCATTTATATTTTAAATCTAGGTTTCACGTCAAAATTCTTGCCATTCTGTGCTCAGTTAGAATGCTAGCTCAATGCCATATTCCTTGTAAATATCTTTGAACATAGACCAGAATCCCTGAAATCCTTATAGGATACTGACAAGATGTTCTTTAGAGCCAAACATATACAATAACAACAATAGCAATGACATATACAGTGCTGTGTGCCAAGTACATCTCTAAACACTTCTGCTGATTCTTTTAATCCGCTTTAAACAATACTATGCATTAGGTGCTATTACTGTCTTCATTTTACAGATGAAAAAGTTACAGTGCAAGAGGCAAAATACACCATCCAAGGTGTAGAGATACACAATAACTGACATGTACTGTGTGATAATGCTAGGTGCTACATATACACTCATTTAATCTCTGTGGAGAAGTAGAAGACATGCTGCTTTTAGAAACAAAGAAACAAGACTCAGATTTATTAACTTGCCAAAACCCATGGTGCTGATAGGTTGTGGGACTGGGATTCCAGTCTAGGTCAGCTGACTCCAGTGCCACTGTGCCATAGTGCTATGTGACCATGGCTTGGATGATACTGACTGAATACAGGAAGGTAACCTGGACCATTTCTCACAACTGATTGGCACTCCTTGATATGCCAGAATGCTGGTTTGGGGTGTTTGCACTAGGGGATATCAATAATCATTGTATGTTTGAAAGCATTTGACTGTCTGCAGTCTCAAGGTGCTTGGGTCCTTATGATATAGAACAGTGTCACTCTTTGGCTATGACCCACAAAAAGGAATAAATTTTAAATTTGTACCTAGTGTATACACACGAACATATGTGTATCTATACAAACACACACAGAAACATCCCAGTATACATACATGTATATTTATGTAGGTACATAGACATATATAAATAGAAATGGGAGTTTCGCCAAATACTTTCTTATACAAAACAACACTTACACAATATTCCTACTATGTGTAATAGATTCTGACATATTCTAATATTTTTCTATTCTATTTCATTGTAAAATACTGGTTGCAAACCACTTAAGTTGACTTCATAACTCACTAACAAACCAGGACCCACATTTTGAAAAAACAGCTGAATATTTTCAAGGATATTTTAGTTCTAAAAATAAATTCATTCTTAAAATTGGATAGCCATTCAACAAACACTGCTGACCAGTGCTATCAAGTCACTGTGGCAACAAAGTAAATTTGATACAGTTCCAATGGAAAGAAACTCACACTCATGTAGAAAAGATAGTCTTGGAGACAACTAAAATATAATGCATTATGGTTGATAATGTAAAGCAGCATTTATGAAAGGCTATTGGAAAATACATGGGAGTAGGTGAGAGCTGGAGAAGGCACCATCAAAAACAGGTAACACTGGAATCCCACTGAGAAGTACTCATAGGAATAGGGGTGGATGAGCAAGTGCATTCAAGGAATAAGGACCTGGGTATATTTCTTGTTTATTATTGCATGGTTAGTATCTTCTAAAATAGTCTCTCAAAAATCATATTTATTTGCATTACTGCCACCTTTTCCACTCTAATGTATTTTCTTTCAATGATCAGAGGAGAAAAAATTATGCCACATTTTCTCTACAGGTAAGATAAATTCAGATTTTCCAGATGTCCTCAAAATATGCCTCAGTGTAACTCCCTGTAATCCCTACTGTGCATGACTTTTGGTGAGATATAAGAGAAAGGTTCTAGGAATACACAAAGATGAGACACATTTGCAGATATACTTTTCTTCCAAAAGTCGGAGAAAGAAATGTGCAATGGTGCAAGTGGAGAGAAAGGGGAACCCACAGAAAGATAGTCATCACATAGTCCTATTTCCTTTCCAGGATTCACAACCCAGTTCTCACCATATGAATGGGAGCATTATTAGTTATTTTCCTTTTAATGAAATATTTCCTTTTAATGAAATATTCTGTATTAATCGTCATGCCACATGCCAAAGACACATTTGAACCTTGGCATTATTTAATATTTTCTTGTCAGGAAGTCACTGTTGCCAATCTTCAATAGGCAAGGTGTCGAAATATATTGATGTTGTCATCATAAAAAATTATTTAAATCCTCTCTTTGGAATACTATTGTATTATTACATGACATATGATAAGTAAAATAGAAACAACACCAATGAGTATTTTGGGAGAGTCCATTAAAACAATTAAATAATTATGCTTAAAAAGCAATTAAATAATTATGTATTTAATAATTATTATTTAAACATTACTTATTTAAACATTACTTAAAACAAAAGATTTCAGCAATTCCCATATACTACAAAGGTAAGACAGTAGAAAGAAAGAATTAACCTTCACTGTTTCTTTGTTTGATAAGTATGCTGCACTTCATGACAGGTGAGCATTCTAGTTTATTAGCAGGGAGGCATCTGACACATGAGTTTTATGGTCACAGTGTTGTGTATACCCAGTGAGTTTTTTCTAAGTTATTTTGCATAAAATAGAGTTGAAATGCCTTGGAGTGGAGGCAATTCAAGGAACTGCATGCAAACAATAAAAGACATGAAAACAAATTACCCATCTTTAAAATTATTTATGATGTGTAACTGTACCTATGGATTTCCTTTTATAATCACTTAATTGTCTTTCATATGTAAGTAATTGGCAGCCAAAAACATCATCTCCAAGACTGCAGATCATCTGTCATTCACTTTAATCAGACTGGACTTGACAGCAGTGATTTCTTATAATAGAGGGAATTTTATAACCCCAAGTAATGGAATTCACAAACTACCAAAATGTAATGATTTCTGGTGAATATGCAATAAAGTTGCAATGATATTTGATGAATGGAGCCCCTCGGAATAAACTGGATTCCTTAAACCATCACAACTATTAGCACTCCAGTTTTTCCTTTGTTACTTATGTGAGGCCAAAACTGCTTACATTTGCAATGACATTTTAAAAATGACTCCATGAAAAGTTTGTCCCTTTGAGGTGTTTCCCATTCCAGCAATTGTGGGAGTAAGGCAATGGAAAGAGAAAGATAGGAGTGGGGGAAAATGGGGTGTAGAGGGACCCTTGGAAGAGTTAGCCCTGACATTAAGTCTAATAGTGGAAGAGAAGGCTCTAGGTCTCATTTGGCGCCAGTAATTCTTAATGATATTCACTTGGGAGGTGTTATCTTTGTACCCATGCTATAACACCCTCCCCAGGATTCTGATTCTGTGGGTGTGGGGTGGGGCATCTATACTCTATATATCTCCCCAAGTGAGTTATTTGTTCACCCGTGGTCAATAACCACTTCCATGGTGAACATGCACACTATTTATTTTAAGACTTGAATGAATGCTTTTAAAGTAGGAGCTGAGTAGTTGTGTTTTTCCTCATGTATATTTGGCCATGAACTAGTCTCATATAATGGAGACTTTATTAGTTTATTAGCCAAATAAACTTTATTTTTTTCTTTTTATTTTTTGTGGTACACAGTAGGTATCTATACTTATGGTGTACATGAGATGTTTTGATACAGGCATACGGTGCATAATAATCACATCATAGAAAATAGGGTAACCCACCCTTTAAGCTTTTATCCTTTGTGTTACAAACAGTCCAATTATACTCTTTTAGTTATTTTTAAATGTACAATTAAATTATTATTTACTATAGCCATCCTGTCATGCTATAAAATACTAGGTCTTATTCATTCCTTCTAACTATTTTTTTGTACCTATTAACCATCCCTACGTCCCCCCAACACCACCCCCCACTACTCTTCCCAGCCTCTGCAGCCTCTGGTAACCATCCTTCTACTCTCTATCTCCACGAGTTCAATGTTTTGATTTTTAGATCCCACAAATAAATGAGAACATGCAGTGTTTGTGTTTCTGTGTCTAGTTTATTTCACGTAGCATAGTGACCTCCAGTTCCAACCATGTTTTTGCAAATGACAGGATCGCATTCTTTTTATGGCTGTATAGTGCTCCATTGTGTATATGTACCACATTTTCTTTTTAATGAACTTAGTTTTTACATGAGCACTTACTGGAGTAAATGTGTAATACTGGTGCACTCTTCGGCTCATGTAGAAAAGAATGCATTGGCAGAATCTCATTGTCATTTTTTATCGTTCTTAGTAATAGCTTAGATTGGAATTTGTCTTAAGGCTCAGCATGTAGTGGGGATATTTATCCCTTTCAGCATGTGTGTGACTGACCAACAGAGACTGAACTTTGAAATCAAACTCAATGGTTGTCTACCATGTATTGTAGGTATGTCCAGGAATTCTCAGGTGGCTCAATGCCATCTCTGTAATATCTAGGCAGCCAAATATTTCTCAAAAGGTTTCCTCCATGCATGCATTTGTTTGGTGTTCAGGATTTTTTAATTTCTATTCCCTAAAGCAGTAGTAAATTTTAAATCAGTGTATTTCTGTTAGTAATGATAGGAAATTAACTTGGGACTTTAAAAAATCAGTGTTGCAGACTACTGGTGAATATAATCATAATATGTTTTTTTCTTTCATCCATTTCCTTTATCTACCCATATAATATGCTCTACTTTCAATATGCAGTCCCAGTAAAGAATAATTAAAAATCACTGGAAAATTGTGCCCTTCTGATTTTTAGGGAATTTAAAGAGAACACGTCTTTGATTTGTCCCAGGAGACCTGCCATTTCAGGGAAAACACTGCAAGACTTAACAAGCAAAAGACAGGCACCTCAGTTCAACTTTAATTTCTAAGTTGGTTCAGGGAAGTCAATTTAGGAAGCTCCAAGAGTATGTTCAATGCTTCTATTTATATATTCTAAAGAACACGAGACTGGTGTGTATGTCTTAAAAAGCCATGAATTGTGAGTGCCTATTAGTGGGAAGACATGTTAAAGCTGTTTCCATAGAAGATAGCAAGGGAGATCAAGCCATTACACTCTCTATATAAAAAATCTTCAAAACTAACCAAAGCAAACCACAAATCTGTAAGCTGACAAAATCCACATGTTTGTGGGGTAGGGAAATTCTTTGGTGTAATCATTAGACCAGACTTCAATCTCTGGGTGAAAGATCAGAAAATAAAGATTCTTCCTTCCTTGAAATAGTTATTTTTCCAAAAGCTTCAAAACTTCTTTATTCTAGTGAGGACCGTTATTTGATATAGGAAAAAGGAGGCAAAAAGACTACCATCTTGCATGTTCAATGAATGTAAATGTATGCTTTGTGGATTTGTGGAGGATGAGCCGTGCTTGTGAAGGACAGATCTGGGGTGGAAGTCAATCAATATAAACGTATGCCAGTGGCTGCTTAGCCAAGCATATTATGCATTGATAACTTGTTTATGTTAAGAGGAAGTCAAGACATGCCCATCCCATTTTCTATTCTAGTGTCTTGGTTGAATGACCCAGAAAAAGTACCCTGTGAATCTCGGCAGGTGTGGTGGACCTAGGAAAGCAAGCACTTTCTATTGTTTCAGTTGTGCTGACATATATATATATAGACAGATAGCAACAATGACATTTTATAGATGAAAAAAAGGAAATCTCAGAGAGGCAAACTAGCCCAAGGAAACATAGGTCAGGAGCGGCAGGATGAGACTTCAAATCCCAAAAGTCTGGCTTCAGAGACCTTGTGTTTAACTCCTGCCTTGGTATAGCAGACTTCAGGACAAGGTTCTCCATGAGCTGCATGAACCATGGCAGACACTGATTGTAATCAATTGTCCCCACCTCTCCTGATAAACTATCCAGAATAAAATTGTTAGTTAATTCAGTTCCATGAAAGTGTCAGATTTGTCGGTAAAAACAAGGTTATATCTCACTGGATTCGAATTAAAATCTTGGCTGAACTGATTTGTGTGGGTGACAAGCCCATTACAAATTCTACATGGTCCTTGGGCTACGTAGTTCTCTTCACCTTTCCAGGCATTTGACCCATAATCTGAAAAAAACGTCAACTTTTGAGCAGAGCTTATTAAACAACGTGCTAGTTCCAAAACAGGGCCAACTAAGACAGAAAGTGATGACTAACATATATATTATATTAACAAGCTCTGCTCAAAAGCTGACATTTTTTTCAGATTATGGGTCAAATATATATATGTGTGTGTATATATATGTGTGTGTATGTGTGTGTGTGTGTGTGTGTGTGTGTGTGTGTGTGTGTATACATATATTTTCCCCCTCCTAAGAAACTGAACAAAGTTTTGGATAGAAGGTGGGTCTGAGAAATGTAACTAGGTTCCAGGCAACATTCCTCAGGGCATTAAAATAATTTCCAGGTAGGGCAGTAAATGTTATATCTGAGAATCTTGACAGATCATTTTAAATGTGCTCAAGTTAAGAATATAAATATGACAGTAAATAAACACGACACCGCAAAAATATTGCTGGCACACCTGAAAAAACAGAGTTAAAAAATTTAGCAAACTCTTTAGGGTGAAAAGAACCCTTATTGATTGCCAAGATCTCTGAATGAAGACTTTTTCTTACCTTTAGTCACTTCTTTATTACTGTTCAATTGTTGTTTGCTAAAAAGAGTAGACATTGGACTACCCTGCATCCATTTCTCTTCTTCAGGTAACTGTACTCTGTTTTATTTTGGAACTACCTCCTCATCTCTTGACCTCTTGGTCCTTATGGTTTGAGTAGAGCTGACTACTTTCAGCTCCAGGGTGAACACATCACCCAGACCTGGTCAAAGGGAATGCCACCATGTAATTGGGTTCAGAGGTGAGAAAAGTCTATCAGAAATGATCTGGTATCATTTGCTGGTGTCACCAGGGGAGAGGAACATCCTTTTGCAGATTTAAAAATAAAAGCCTTAAAGCTGCTAATGGGGGAGAAAAAAAAAGGCTGCCTGAAAATGAAACCAACCTAGAGAAAAAGGAGGCTGAGAGGCAGAGATAAAGACCATGACCTGAAGACAGAGCTGGCTTCATCAGAATGCAGCCTCTGAAGTTTCATGGGGCCCTGTACTTGGAAGGACCCACAATTGATTAATACTGTGCTGCTACTGTCTGGAAACTCTTGATAATTTTTGAACAAGGGACCTCACATTTTCATTTTGCACTAGAGCCCACAAGTCATGTAGCCAGTCCTGCCTAAAGACTTTTGTAAGACGTCTGGATCCAGCCATGCCTAAAATTAGACCTATCCTGGAACCTTTCAGTAGTGGGACCCAACAGATTCCCTTTTTTGTTTAAGCTAGTTTGGATTGAGATTTCTCTACATGCAACCAGTTCTAATCTCAAAGTATAACAACCACCTAGATGACTATGCTTGCAAACTCTCACCCAGTTCTAGAACAAATTCTTCAACCAGCTTATAGATGATTATCCATCATTTTGCTAAAAACCTTCAGTTGCAGAAAACTTACTACTTTAAAAGGGAGACTATTTTGAAACAACTGTATTTTTGAAAATTCTCCTTTTATAAACTTGTACCTCTTAGTTCTATTCTAATACCTAGAATTATTCAGATAAATTATACCTCCTGCCACATGACAGGTCTTCAAATACTTGAAGACAGCTATATTAACATCCTTCAACAGTTCTCCACTGTTAAGTTAGACCCCAGTTCTTTCCATTCTCCTTTTATTCAGTTTCCAAATCTTTGAACATGCATGCAGGATCCAGCTTGTCAATATCCAGATTGAATGCAAACTCCCACTGTGAACTACAATGAAATTCTTCCTTCTCTGACTTTGGAAGGAATATGTCTATTAAAGCAGATTAAAATGATATTACCCTAAGTCAACTGGCTCAACCCTGAGGCAGCTGGCTCAACCCAACCAGCCAACAAAAGACTCCCAGGACAGCATCAGGTCCCAGTCAAGTTTCCTCAATTTAAACTTAAATAACTGACTCTTTAAACCAGGGATTACCATATTATAGCCAATGAACCAAATCCAGACCACCATCTTTTATTCTGGTAAATAAAGTTTTATTGGAACATACACACACCCATTTTTATTCCATACTGTCTATGGCTGCTTTCATGCTACAATGTCAGGGTGCAAAGTCAAAAATATTTGTTATGTGGATCTTCCAGAAAAGTTTATCAACCCCTGATTTAAACCAACAATATAAGCATTACATTTATCTTGTTAGATTTAACGTTGTTAGTCAGGCTCTTTAATCCAGCTTGGTACAATCTTCTTTAATTTTATCAATATGTAACCTACATCTAATTCACAAATGATCTCTTAAACGTAATCATATTCCTTATCCCCAGTCTCTTACTAAAATTTGTTTAAATTGATCCATGATGTATTGCGATATTTGGATCACAGAGGAATTACCCCTCACTCTTAATTCAATCCTCAGCATGAGGATCTAAAACTAGCATTACCTGTTTTATTCTTAATTAGACAAGAACGTCCAAACAGTTGTCCCTGATATAACTTTTTATGTTAACAGAAATGTTCCACATCTGCACTAAGATGATAACTACTGGCATGTGTAGCTATTGAGCACTAGATCAACTGAGGAACTGCATTTTTAATTTTATTTAAGCCACTACAGTTTAAATTAAATATAATTATGTACATGTGGCTAGTGGCTACTGTATTGGACAGTACAGTATTAGAGGATTCAGACCACTAACCAATAGTAAAGTCTCCATTCTCTCTAAGCAATATTTTCTTGTTCAAGACTCTTTCAAGGCTCTGCTATAACTGTCTCAAGAGAATTCTTTTCTCTTTTTCTCCCATATCCAATACCAACAGATAACTGTAGGCTGAAGTCCATATTATCCATGACAGTTAATGGCAAATGAGGGCTTTGAACCCAGTTCATATTTGAAAGAATTCTGGGAAACAAATATACCTTAAAAGTAAAAAGGCTAGGTTAGCAAGACAGCATGCAAACTAGAACACACCAGAGGCTATGTGGGAATTCATTAAGTTTTAATTTTATTACAAAATCCTTATTAAACATAATAAAGGCCGGGCGCGGTGGCTCAAGCCTGTAATCCCAGCACTTTGGGAGGCCGAGACGGGCGGATCACGAGGTCAGGAGTTCGAGACCATCCTGGTGAACACGGTGAAACCCCGTCTCTACTAAAAAATACAAAAACTAGCCGGGCGAGGTGGCGGCGCCTGTAGTCCCAGCTACTCGGGAGGCTGAGGCAGGAGAATGGCGTAAACCCAGGAGGCGGAGCTTGCAGTGAGCTGAGATCGGCCACTGCACTCCAGCCTGGGTGACAGAGCAAGACTCCGTCTCAAAAAAAATAAATAAATAAATAAATAAATAAACATAATAAAATCCCTCCATGGGGCACTAAACTTTGTGGTTAAGACTAGGGGTGAAAGCTGATTTGTTAACCTAGTTTATTTGACTTCACTTCAAAACTTAAGATTGCATTCTGCACTCCTTGGTGTCAAGCCTCAGTTTGACATGAAACTCAGTTCTCCCACCCAACATTTTGGGGCATATATTTCTTGCATACTTAATTGTCATTTTCATATGTAGAACATATGGAAAACCCCCCATTTTTCATATCCTGATATGTAGCCAAGATTTATAAGCCTTTAATCTAGACATTGATAACTTCCAAATCTCTATCATTCAAATTACTCTCCTGTGACTCAGATGCATCTACGCAACTATGATAGATTATAAAATATGGCTGTGGATTCTTCCCATTCTGTGTATGAAGACCCTTTACAAGGTGATTTTGTTTCTCCTCCCATTAAGAGGGTAGGTCCATTTCCCCACCCCTGAGACCTGGGCTGGTTGTCTGAGTTGCTTGGTCAATAGAATGTGGCTGGGATGACATTATATACGTTCCAAAGCTAGGTCTTAAGAGACTAAGCCACTTCTGTCTCCACTACTTTGGTATGCTGTCCAGAGACCACCAATGTAAGGAAGGAAGTAAATCTATCATCCTGGAGGATCAGAGATGATATGGAAAAGAGCCAATAGTCAGAGCCATTGACAAACAAGTCTATGAGACTTCCTTGGACCTTCCAACCATGCCATGCCCTAGATGAATGCAGACAGATGAGTGAGCTCAAGCAAAACCAGCATTAAAATAGTCTAGAAAACCCACTGAATCATGAGAAATAATAAGTTGCTATTATTCTAAGCCATTAAGTTTTAGGGTGGTTTGATGTACAACAGTAGACAATGGAAAATCCACCTGTCTCCAGGTTATCTCCACTGGCACATCTCAGAAGCATGTCAAACTTTACTCCACAATTAAATGCATCCACATCCCCTTCAGGATTCCACAGGCTTTCCTTGATCCCCACCCCCATCCCCAGCCTGCATGAGTTGCCCTTTCAAATGCTTCTCCAACCAACACACAATATTACAAACTCTTATGCCTCTCCTAGCTCTCAAGACATACACCATATTTGTGTTTTATACCCTGCATCCACAACTCCTAGAACAGTACTTGGCACACAGCAGGGGCTTAATAACAGTTTGTTAAATGCTGAATGAATGAATCATTCATCTAGAGCCTTAAGCTATTGAGAAACACAAAAACACAAAAGTAATTAGGGAGAGAAAAAAGCAGAACAAGAGCCACCCAATCAGCAACTCAAGAATTTACTCAAAGCCTAGTGTATCTTATTTTAGACACATTTATGACAAACTTTGTGATCATATCATGCAGACTAGAGTAGCAATGACCTGAATGCTGGACAAGAACACCTAAATCAATTAATTTTTTAAAAAATCACTCAGGCAGGTGTCTTAGTTTATATAGGCTGCTATAACAAAAACTTTAAACTGGGTAATGTATAAACAACAGAAATGTATTGCTCACGGTTATTAAGGCTGAGAAGTCCAAGAATCAAGGTGCCAGCTAATATGATGTCTGGTGAGGGCTTGCTCTCTGCTTCAAAGATGGTGCCTTCTTGCTGTATCCTCACATGGTGGAAGGGGCAAACAAGCTCCCTTAGGCCTCTTTTATAAAAGTATTAATTCCATTCATGAGACCAGAGCCCTCATGACCTAATCACCTCCCAAAGGCCCCACCTCTTAATACTATCTCCTTGGAGGTTAGGTTTCAACAAATGAATTTGTGAAGGACACAAACACTGAGACCACAGCAGTAGGCAAGCCAAGAGGCAACAAAAGTGACAGCGCAGAAACAGAAAGATGAATGAAATTAACTACAAAGAACAGATAGGAGGGACAGAAAAAGTATAGATCCCCTAATTATTATTTTTTAAATTTTTTTATTATACTTTAAGTACTGGGGTACATGTGCACAATGTGCAGGTTGTTACATATGTATTCATGTGCCATGTTGGTGTGCTGCACCCGTTAACTCGTCATTTACATTAGGTATATCTCCTAATGTTATCCCTCCCCACTCTCCCCCACCCCATGACAGGCCCCGGTGTGTGATGTTCCCCTTCCTGTGTCCAAGTGTTCTCATTGTTCAGTTCCCACCTATGTCGCAAGGACAAAAAGATCCCTGAATTATTTGGTGTCTCTTCTCACTCAAAGTGCTCACCTAAGCCACTCTAAGCATCTCAACAGCCAGTAGAATATAAGTGCTACAAGGGCCAGGATTCTTATCTCTTTTATTCACTGCTATACCTCCAGTGACTGGTCCATCATCAGCACTCAATAAGTTCAGTAAACATTTGTTGATTGGATGAACAACTTTGAAGCCTGTCACCATAGGCAGCACAGATGAGACTGATGCCTAAGTTGAGAAAGAACTAGACTACCAGGAAAAGGTTAAATACGTTAATTACACCAACAACACAGGGCAGGAGATAACATTTTTGAAAGACTTCTACTAAAATTGCTTTTCAAAGTTTGTACATATATAAGCAGTAACCTTCATTCATCTGAAAAATTTTTGAATATGAACTGAATATGAAAACCACAGATAAGTGATTTAGAAATGTCTTTTTTTCCTTGCATCTTGAAAACTAGAATTATCTCTTACATTTTTCTATATTTTCCACTCTGCCTAGCATACCATACCTGTAAACAATAAAACTGCAATGAATATTTTTAAGCTTTTTAATGGAAATTTTCAAACATACATAAAAATAGAATAACTGAATGAATCTCCATGTGGCTACCACCCTGCTTCAGTGATCATCTACTCTTGATCAACCTTGTTCCATAAAAAGCACATCCACTTTCTTTCATCCCACACAAAATGAGTATTTTAGAATGAATAATTGGTTTTAAGTTCCACATAATCACTATCACCCATAATCCAGTGGGTGACATTTCCAGATATATTTGTATTTAATGAACACTAATTAATACCATCTTTTCATTAAGTGATAATTTCAGGTAAGTATATGAAAAATAACCCACTCATAATGGCTTTTTATTTTTATTCCAAAGAAAACGAAATGTCGCACTAGAATAAATTATTCATTTTTATTTTAATCAATTTTATATTGTTGTTCTTACTAAGCCATTTTTCTCCCCGAGGATCTGAGAAATTATATTTTGCAGACATGACTATGGCAGGCCAGGCAAAAGAAACTCATCTAATGGTGAACCTTTTCCCCTAATACTAGACTTTTCAAAGTGCCACATTTCTTTATATTATCTTTGCCTTTGGCCAAACTATACATCCCAATTGTAGTTTGTTCTCATGTTCAGAATACAAAATACTGTTGTTTTGCTCAAGTGTAGATAACACATTAATTAAACGTTTAGAATATTTGAAACCAATTTTAAAACATGCACAACATTAATCATTGTCCTAAAATAAACTTGTACAGTGAGAGAAAATTATTGCAAACATATTTTATGATCTAAAAATTTGACTTAATTACTGAATGTATACTAGATTTGATTTTAATTATGCAGATTTTAACATCACATTTAGTCTTATATTTACACAAACATTTTTTTGAAAATAAAATTTGGGGAAATATAGCCACCATAAAATTCTTATGTGGCTTTTTTTTTTCTTGATTGGAAGGTCAGTGACTTCCCTACAGAACATGTTCTGTGACTGCCAGAGTACAGAGAGGATTAAATAAAAGGAAGATGAAGTATTTTGCCTATGGCTGAGTGAGAGAAATTATATTTATTAATACTAACAAATTTATTTCACCTTTGCTCCACATTGGAATCACCTAAGGGATTTCTTTTAAAAATCCTGATGCCCAGTTTGCAACCTGGACCAATTAATCTGGATCTCTGGGGATGGAACTAATATGTGCTGAAGCTAGCTTGGCTCCTACCAGTTTACAAGAGCTGATAGTCCACATGTCTTCCCAACTCTGTTCAGTGACATCAATGTTAGTAGCTTGAAATTGGTGATGGATTATTTACATAACAGGAATGGACGAATACTGTAAGTCAGGGCTCTTTATTTTCTAGGCAGTCAACTATTAACCATTACCAGCACATGACCAGGTGGGATAAAGGCATCTGTATTTTTAAATACTCCTCAGATGGTTTCAATATGAAGCTCACTTTGAGAACCAGTGGTCTAGACACAGTGGTTCTTAAACTTGAGGGCTCATCAGAATTACCTGAAGGACTTGTTAAAACACATATTGAGGCTGGGCGCAGTGGCTCATGCCTGTAATCTTAGCACTTCGGGAGGCCGAGGCGGGTGGATCACCCAAGGTCAAGAGTTTGAGACCAGCCTGGTCAACGTGGCAAAACCATATCTTTACTAAAAATACAAAAATTAGCCAGGCGTGATGGCAGGCACCTATAATCCCAGCTACTCGGGAGGCTAAGGCAGCAGAATCGCTTGAACCTGGGAGGCGGAGGTTGCAGTGAGCCGAGATCACACCACTTCACTCCAGCCTGGGCAAAAGAGCGAAACTCCATCCCAACAACAACAACAAAAATACATATTGAATTTCTGATTCAGTGCATCTGGGGTGGAGCTCAAGAACTTGTATCTCTAACAGGTGATGCAGGTGAAAGAGGTCCAGGGACTAGATTTTGAGAAACGCCAATTAAGGATGTTTAATGAATGTCAACTAACAAATGGACCACTTAGAACTAGAAATTGAGAGAAGGCAACATAAGTCCAGAGAGATCACTGTTCACAATACTAGAAATTTAGCTTCCAAGACCTAAATACTAGACATTTTTATTTATTGATGTCTCTCATCTCCTGCCCATTCTTTATTCCTTGCCCTCCATTCTCTGGGTGTATTTGTTATTCACTTCTACCACCATCTTGTTTCTTCATCAGAAAACTTTAAACAAATCCTACCAGAGCTATAACACATACCACCATCTTTTATTGAGTCCATGTTATATAATCTGTTAAAGATACTATGTTAGAAATGAAAGTTCAAAGCAGACAAAGTCCAGTCTAGAAGTTCAAATCCTGGTTGGGAAGACATGCAACTATCAAAATTAAGGCAAGGTCGTGTAACTGCCATCATAAAGGTACATGCAGCTTGCTTTAAGAACTCAAAATAAAACAGGGATCAGTGACTCTGCCCAAAAGTATTATCAGTTTACTTACATTTTAAAAGACAAGAGGCAGGTTAAGTGAACCAGAGGAAGGAAGGAGCTAAACCATTTCAGGCAAAGAGAATAGCTTGTTTAAGGGTAGGAAGGCATGAAACAAGATATTGATATCAATGGGTCTCAAATTCTGGTGGACATCAGAATCACTTGTAAAAGTATAAAGTTTCAGGCCCTATCTGGGGTCTCTGTGTTTATTATTGGCTTTCCAGTTGATTCTGATATATATCAAAGTTCGAGAATCACTGACTCACAGATTCTTGACCAGATGTGGTTTGCTAGAGTAGCACAAAGGGTCCCAGAATGGAAGGAGGGGACGGAGTAGAGAGGAAGCCAGGGCCAGACCGCAAGGAATGATTTGAAAATATGTTTAAAAACAATAGACAAACAAAATAAACAATTAAGGAATGGTTTATGTCTTCTCCTGGCCATCTAGGCCTCCACTGCCCCTGAGGAGTGTTAAGAAGCAGCAGCTTTGGTTTTCTAGAGGAGGGGTCAGCAAACTGTAGTCTATGAGCCAAATCTGGCCTACCACCTGTTTTTATACCATTCACAAGCTAAGGATGATTTTTACACTTTTAATTGGTTGAAGAAAGAAAAAGAGTAATATTTCATGACACATGAAAGTTATTCAAATTTCAGTGTCTGTAAAAAAAGGTTTACTGGAACACAGCCCCATACTCATTCATTTACAAATTGTGGCTGCTTTCATACTACATGGGCAGAGTTGAATAGCTGTGAAAGAGACCATATGGCCCAAAAAGCTGAAAATGTGTACTATGTGGCCCTTGGCAGAAGATGTTGGCTGACCCCCATTCTAAAGCCTAAGCCTATGAAGGTCTAAAGCTGGAGAAGTCTCTAAAGGTTGAGGGAGAAGGGAGGGATGCAGCCCCAGGAAGAGTGACAGTCATCAGCCTGGGACAGTAAGCTGGTGGGCTTCATGTACAGTGGAGCTCTGGATGCCTGCTCTCAGCCTCAGAGGTAGCAGCTATCTTCTGGGGCCATCCTAGTGACAGCTTAGAGAAGGGCTACCAAGATCTGTGGACTTGTGTGCTGCAGAGGACATCGAGAGGCCAAGCTTATCAGGAAGAAGAGCAAGCCATCAGCAAGGCCACCTACCTTCCAAAGCCACCTTGGGCCATGAGTATCTCAGCAGCAGTCATGACAAAATCAAGACCAGAGGCCCCACTTTAATGTTCCTGCCCTATTTAATCCCCAGAATTCCTAAATGATCCTAAATATAGGAGCAGGAGCCCCCTCTCCTGCATATTCGACCTGTCAGATAGGTGGTAGCAAAGCCAGGTTGAATGTGGTTTAATAAGAGAGAGAAATGTGACATTTTCTTATACACCTGCGTTTCTCAACACTCTGTTCATACTTCAGATGACCTTGTCTGCAGTTGACTCTCCTTGAATCTGAACATTAAAGCTATTTTTCTTTTTGGCCTCACTGACATACAGCCACAGGGAAAAGCTGGTGATCCCTGGAGCAAGATGTACAAGCACACCTGTGGGCTCCACCTCAGTGCCACACTCCACTGAGGCTGGTTACAAGGAGGCTGTGATGCCATGCCCCAAATATATCTGCTGGAGAACAGCCTGGATTTAATTTACTACTACAATCTGGGTGCAAGATCTGTTAATATCTTCCAATTACCTGCCTCATACAACCATAGCTATTTTAAGCAGAAGTCACTTAAAGCTTCCTCATCATAGAAAACCTTCCCATTTCCAGAGACTTCTCTGGTCAAAGAAATAAGACATAGAGACCTTGAGCTTGGGCTCCGCCTGAAGCATTAATTTTATATCTTTGAAACCAAGAGCTGCAGCAATTTAGGGTTCTTCTGGGTAGAAACTGAATACACATTTTGGACAGAGAATTACTTATTTGGCAAAAGCTGCTTGAATGGACTATTTAGTTATGCAAATGTAAAGCGGAGACTATAATTAGTAAAGGGGATGTTTGAAATGCTAAAACTGCTATACTGGCGAATGAGAAAGTAGTTATAGGCAGAATCGCATCCTGCAGATAACATTTGCTTTAAAGAAAGGTTTCTTTTCTATGATGGATTTGTCTGTCCTTGTTTACAGCTTAGATCTAGCTTCTAGAGAGGAGGCCATTTGTATTCCTGGCTCATGGCCCCTTTCAAAAACAGCCATAGTGGGTCTCTCTCACCTTCAAATCTCTGACTTTTCTCCTTTCTACTCCTGCTGTTTTGCTCTCTTTCTTCTTTGTTTTCAAAGTGTGGTCCTTGGAACAGCAGCAGCAGCATTTCATGAGAACCTCTTAAAAATGCAAATTCTCAGGACCCAACCCAGACCTGTTGAATCAGAAACCCTAGGATTGGGCCAGCAGTCATTGTTTTAACAAGTCCTCCAAGGTGATTCTGATATGAACACAGGAAAAGGTCTTGTTTAAGCAGTTTACAACAAGAGAGCAAGAGATAAGGTACTTAGGTAAGGACTTGAGATCTGAACTTCATTTCATGCTGCAGAAAAGACTTCAACAAAGAAACTGGAGCCTGCTAGGTCAGCATCAACCAGGGGTGTCCAAGGGAGAGAATACAGTCATGAGTTCTTAGTTTCTTTTACTGGTTGAGCCAGTAAAGCCCCTTCCTTATCCTTTTTTTTTTTTCTTATCACTAGAGACAGAAACTTAAAAACCATGGCATCAGGCTGCTAAAATCCTAAAACAAAACAAAACAGAACAACAAAAACAGCAAAATAAGGCAGGGTGGACAAGCTTGATAGACTCTTCTAAGACATAACTAACCCTAAAGCATCAACAATGTACCACTATCAGGCATTGGTGACCTGATATGGTAGCTCTCTGTGCCAGCAGAAATTCAAGGGAAGAGAGCTTCACTAAAGGGCATAACCAGTGTAAGTCTGTGTTAAGGGCTGATGGGAGGAGGGTAACTGGCATCAGGATTTGTGGTATGACCAGGAGCCAAGCAGAGAGGGATCTCTGGGGCCCAGCCTCTTAATCTCTGAGAATGGCTGTACCTGATAGCCAGATTGTGTTTAGCTATTGTCAGTCTCTTTTTTCATCCCCAAGTCTCTGGTAACCGTTGATATGACTTTCCTTGTTTCTATAAGTTAATGAATCCAAGAAATCTCTGGGTTTCCTTTAAGTCATGGTGACCAGATATGAAGTCCCATGCTCATAGGCTTGCATCAAAGAACCACTCAACCAGGTTTTGGCTTCTGGGTCAACAACAGGTTTTGCTTTGTTTGATTTTGACTGAAAAATTGACTCTGCAACCACTACAACTCTGGCTTTTATCTCCAGTAGCTTGCCAAGTTGTAAGGTAGCTCTCCAACTTGAACAAGTTAGAAGCACATACCCCAAGCTCTACTCTAAAGTGCAACTGATTGATTTCTCTGTTGTTTTTTGCTGCATCAAACAGCCTCAGCTCTTTTAAAAAGGCCTCCAGGATCTCAGAAAAGCAAAGGATGAGAAAATCAAAAGTTTTATGCCTCATTTTGAAAGCTGCTTACATAACCATATCTGTCATACAGCAAAAAATAAAAATAAATAGAACTTGCATGCCAAACAGGGATGCACAAACAGTAGAAGGCCCTATCATCAAGCCCTGATCCTTGCCTGATGCATTTCAAAGCTGGCTGTTCTTGCTAGGCTCCTCCACTTGCTTGAGTCCTTTGCCTTTTCACTGTGTAGGGTCCCATCCAGAAAGAGAGTACTGGAAATTAGCAGCCTCTCGTCAACTGTATTTAAGGTTACAGAATCTTGTGACCCTAAACTGCCAGGGAAATAAAAAGTGGTTTCAGAGTACCCTGAGACAGGAAAGAACATCTTCACTTAACAGACCCTCAGATGCTTTCTAACAACCATTCCCTGCAGGAAACTTCTCTGAAGTGCAGTGCGCTATCATCTAGGAATCCGAGAATAAGTGGAAACACCTGCTCATTAGGCATACCTCTTTTGAATCACACCAGTGAATGGAAAGCCACTCAAAGAATGATCTCACCATATTAACCCAACAAGGGGTTTCTAGATGTTCACAGACCATTTATGTTATGTACAGGAAAGAGGAGAGAGATGAGTTAAGCTCCAGAGTTCACATTAGATCCCGTGGCTACTGGAGTGGGAGCTTTACTCAGGCCCCAGGGCCAAGCTGCTGGAGCCGCGGGAGTGGAGCTCCTCTGTCGCCACCAAGCAGCACTGCAATCAGTCTGAATTACTGGGGCTCCCAGAAGAATGGAGCAGTTTAAAATCTAGAGACTTATGAATAATGTTTCCATGAAGTTTTATTTTGAGCCATGGTAAAAAGTAATCTATTCAGCTTGATAAAGTAAAGCAAAGAGAAAACATAAAATTTCAAGTATAGAAGTAAGACCTGCCGGAACATAACATGTGACAGGAGTCTTTCTTTCTTCTCTCCCTTCAGTTAACCAGAATCCAAACTATTCCTCATCTGCAGGGCAACAAACAAGCTACAGTATTTCATGGATGCTAACATGCACATATCTATTGCATTTTAAAGATTCCAGGTTCATCTTATAATAAATGACAATTTCAAATGTCTACGTGGAGGTAGCACAATTGGTTGGTTATTTCTCAGGTTATGATTGACAACCATAATTCCTCCCCGTTTCAAGCAACCAACTATTTCAAGACCATTTGAAGAAATAATAGGAGACCTTGTTGTCACTGAAAAAAAAAAAAACTCTGTGGAAAATTTCTGGAAAGATAAGAAAGTGTCTAAATCAAAGCATGAAGAATGGGCTTCAGTAGCTTGGAAGAGAATCTTGGAGGCTTGAAAATAATGGAATACTCATTCAAGCAATGCTGTATCTATACTTTTCATGGCACAGAGGAAAATATTTTGTGGAAAATTATGGTTCTGATTTCAGATTTAAATCTGAAATGGTTTATCACTTAGATCACAGGTTGACAAATTGGCCTACAGGACAAATTTGGCCCACTGCCTGTTTTTTATAAGTAAGCTTTTATTAGAACACAACTCCCATCCATTTGTGTTTGCATCCACTGAAAAGTGATTCATATGGGTCAAGTTCTAATGTCATGTGTTTTAAAATCTTACAAACAGCTTAACTAACTTGTTTGCTTATATGACACTCTTTTTGTATGCACAAAAGTATTATATGATTAAATGTATGCCTTAGTCAAAAGTTAGCTCAAGAAGTATAAAAGTCTATGAGTTTGGTAAACTTTTTCTATAATGAGCCATATGGTACATATTAATAGTTTAGAACTAATAGACCATACAATCTATTTTACAACTATTCAGCTTCACTATTGTGGTAGGAAAGCAGCCATGGAAATACACAAATGGATGGATGTGGCTGTGTTCCAATAAAACTTTATTTATAAAAACAAGCAGTGGGCCAGATTTGACCTGTGGGCCAATTTGTCAACCTATGATCTAAGTGATAAAAACATATGTCTTAATTTATTAGCAATATACACAAAAAGGTGTATTGCATTTAGATGTCTCGCAACTGATGGTCTCTTCAAATCAATGCAATTTGGTAGATATCCCAATGACACTGATTATTGGTCAGCCCAGAAAACTAAACCAACATCTTTCTTGCTAGGCTCCCCTTTAGTTTTCCTCCAGTTCAGAAAACTAAACAAACACCTTATTTCCCACTACCCCTTTCCTTTCTATTTAGGGGGATCATATATATATATATATACAGTTTCCTGTTTCTTCTAGATTCCACTAATCACTGTTTACTTAAATCTATCTTGAACAACCTTCTTCTCTTCTCACATATACATATGTCTAGCCTATTTATTATTTATTAGGAGAGAATAATAAATGGCATTAGAACACCACATTTACATATGAGTCAAAATACAAGCCTCATCATGAATTCTAAATTTAATAGTTGTATTAGGGATGTGCTATGTTGAAGAAGATGAAAGAAACTCTGTGAAGTGAAATAAGACCTAATAAAGAGTCAGTGTCTTGCCAGGTGCAGTGGCTCACGTCTGTAATCCCAGCACTTTGGGAGGCCAAGGCAGGTGGATCACGAGGTCAGGAGATGGAGACCATCCTGGCTAACAAGGTGAAACCCCATCTCTACTAAAAATACAAAAAGTTAGCCAGGCATGGTGGCAGGCGCCTGTAGTCCCAGCTACTCAGGAGACTGAGGCAGAAGAATGGTGTGAACTCAGGAGGCGGAGCTTGCAGTGAGCCGAGATCATGCCACCGCACTCCAGCCTAGGTGACAGAGTGAGACTCTGTTTCCAAAAAAAAAAAATAAAATAAAATAAAAAAGAGTCAGTGTCTTTAAGACCCTCTAAAAATCTCAAAAGCATACAAAAATAATTTTCATAAACTTGAACTAACTTATTATCTAATAAAATCTGTTTCCCCTGCTTCAAACAGGAGCATCTAAAAACATTCCCAAATTATATTTTCTTGCTGTTTTGTGTTTGATTGCATCACAACAAAGTCTGTGCCATTCATTTAAGTTGCATGCAGATGGCATTCTGATCACACTGCAAATTGGGGAGGTTTTATTTTTTTACCCCCCAATCTGGCTTTGAATCTCTACTGGCAGGATAAGCCATCTGACATAACAAAACAACTCCAAAGTATTAGTGACTTAACTCAGTTGGAGTTTATTTTTCATTATCCCAGTCCAGTGAAATTATGGGCAAAGGAAGGAGAGTGTGTTTTGTTCTGCACAGTTGTTCCGAGTCCTAGACACCTTTCATCTATGGGCTCTGCCTCCTCTAAACCTTTAGACCAGGTTTTTCAATATTGGCAGTGCTGACTTTTTGAGTCAGATCATTTTTTGTCATGTGGGGGCTGCCCTGCACATTGTAAAGTGCATAACAGCATCCCTGACCTCTAGCCACTAGATACCAGTAGCTACCCTCCTCCCAGTTGTGACAGCCAAAGATGATGTCACTAGACATTTTCAAATGGTCCCTGGGGGCACAATTGTCCTTACCCCAACCCCTACTCCTTCATTGAGAACAACTGACTTACTCAAAAACAGTGTTATCACACATCCCAGATGATGTGATCTGTTTATTCCTAGAAGACAAATAATTTGTTTACTTTAAAGGTTTTCTTAATATATATGAAATAAAGTTATCTTTGTTCATGTCGAACACGTGACACATGATCCCAAGAGCTGTTGGAAACAAAATGCTGTAGCTCGAAAGTCCATTAAATCACCTTCCCATAAAATACAAGTGCCCTGTCCCTGTGCCTTAGATTATTTCCCAAGCATTTCAGAACTATTCCATTGGCCATAGGCACAACTTCCACGCTTGAATTGCATAAGAAGTCATTAAAAGCCTGAGGAAAATGGATTCCCTTGAGAGGTTTTCCAGATCTAAGTGGCTACCACTTGATACTCATTTTCCCGAATTAAAATCCCACCATCCTACCAATTTCTCTTAAAGGGAAACAATAGTGTATGCACAAAACTGCTTCTGCAAGTGAGACCAAATCCCATGAGATGGTAAAAAATGGTTCTTATCAGCCAAAGGTTGGGACCCCTGATAATTACTTCTATGATCTTAATTCCCTTGAAACATGACTACCTCTCATTCTTGCTGATGTGAAGCCGCTAAAAAGTAATCAAATGTAGGCCTGTGCCTTTTGTATGTTTTGATCAACATTTAGTGGTTGCTTAGGAAAGAGTAGTATAGTTAATATTGATTGTATTTTTCCAACAATCAGCACATGCTGAGGCCCATGAAGTCATTTGTTGGATAGTACTATCCTTAATGGCAAAAGGAATAGCACGTTGGCAAGTGTAAACACTGCCTGGCATTGAATGAAAACCCTAATGGCTACAGTTCACCTAGGTGAGGGGACTTAGAACGAAGACTGCTATCAAAACCAAACTTCAAAACCTCAAGGTCTCAAGAGTCATGCTACTTTTTTTTTTTTTATAAAGGGTCACTGGAATAAAAAAAATTCAATGTGAAAAATTATGACTATCAAGAATTAAAAAAAAGTGGGCTTAAGCAAAAAATAAAAACAAACAAAGAAACAAACAAAACCCTAAAAACAGGCCCAAGGAATAGGAAACATGAGGAGAAACACAGCTCCAGAAAAGGAGATGAAATAATTGGAATAGTTTATCTTGCTCAACCTCCTGGAAAAATCTCACCAACAAATATCATTAGACCCTGGATATCTCTGTTGCAGGCTACCCACGTACTGGGGAGGTTTCAAGTCCCTAATTGGAACCTAATGGCTCCATTTATCATTTGGAAACCATCTTCTGGCAACCATCTATTTCATTTTCACCTGTACATAAAAATTGTGCCCTCTTTTCCCTCCTTCCTCCTTTCTTTTTATGATGTGACATAAGGAGGACTCAAGAGATGTTACAAGTGAGATATTTACAAGATGAAGGAAAATTCTTACTTAATACAGTCAATCTGGTCATTTTAGTAGTGAAGAAATTCACAAAGGTGAAGACTATAACAGCTGGATGAGTTATATGGCCCATAAGATTTGAAATTAGAGGGAAAAGAAAGATGTGAAATTTCACCATTTTATAACATAAGCAGAGTGTATGTTGGGTCATAGCAGAATCTCCCTGACCTGAAAATGCCATGTTCACCACAGGAAAGGGGACATGCCACCTTCCAGGGGTAGAAACAGAAGAGTCTTCCCAGATTTTCTTCCTTGAGTTGCCTGGGACTAAACCCCAGATGCTGCCGTCAGGGTGTCTGTGGTGGACAGTAAATCTGAAAGCATATGTTATCACCACTGTGACTCACCGCTACATAAACTAACACTCCCTGGCACTTGTGGTCCTCAGTTTCAAGGGCACTAATTGTAAATGTCACTGAAAATGATAAACAGGAAGCGAATCACCAATAAAAACATGCATCTGCTTATAGAACAATCTGGATCCAATTTACTGTTGCATTCTGAGTGGGGAATCTGGTCTCCCAACTAATACACCTTATGCAACCACAGCTGTTCCAAGAAGAAGGTGCTGCAGTATATTAAAGCCTCTATTCTTATAAGGCTCTTTACTTTATTCTTAGAAACCATCACCGACTTTCTTAAGCTTACTATTTTGTGGTCCAAAGTGGAATACACACCCCATCTCAATTAATTGAGTGGTACATTGTTACCAACTGGAAAACACTGTTAAATATGAGAAACCTGTTCCCACTCTAGAGTTAATTATACATGCAACTGAAAATTATTAATCAGACCCTCCAACAATTATTCCAGAAGGAAAATAACTAGTTTTACCTGCAATTTAATATTAACTTCCACATGTAGACTTTTTTACATTCTCTGACATCTCATGACAGCCATTGTTTTTTCTTTTCTTTTTTATTTCTTAGTAGATCACATTCATTTAACGCAGAAACAAAATGTACAAAGGCAGTATGGGTCAAAATGAAGGAAAGGGATAAGTAATAGGATGGTAATGTAGAAAAACAGGGCTACTTGGGACTTTTGAAATGCCTATTGATTATTTCCTTTGGTAGTAGTGATAAAAATCTGTTTCAAGAGAGGAAAGAAACCACCTTCATTAATACTAACATTACTGGAAATGAGACTATTTGAATGTAATTCTATAGCTCTAGAAACATATAAAACACATAACAAATTCTTCTTGTCATAAGAGAAATGGCATTATTATTTTAAAATGCAGATCCCAGTGATCATAGGAGGCAGATAATGACAGCATATCCTAGTGGCATTAATTTCTACAGTATAGAAAGCGGTTACAAGTAGGGACTTCGGAGCAATGGTCAAGTCCTAACTCTGCTTCTTCCTTGGATAAGTTAGTTATTCATCTTTTCTGACCCTCAGTGTCCTCTACCTCTATAAAACAGGAATAACAATAGAACCTATCTCACTGGGTTGTTATGATGATTACATACCTGAGTTATTGTTTATAAAATGCTCATCAACTTCTTGGGACAGGCTGGGTGCAGTGGCTCATTCCTGTAATCCCAGCACGTTTGGAGACCAAGGCAGGCAGATCACTGAAGGCCAGGCATTGGAGACTAGCGTGGCCAACATGGTGAAACCCCATCTCTACTAAAAATACAAAAGTTAGCCCAGTGTGGTGGTGCACACCTGCGGTCCCAGGTACTTGGGAGGCTGAGGCAGGAGAATGGCTTGAGCCTGGGAGGTGGAGGTTGCAGTGAGCCAAGATCGTGCAACTGCACTCCAGCCTTGGTAACAGAGGAAGACATTGTCTCAAAAAAAAAAAAAAAAAAAGTTCTTGGGACACAATAAGCCCTCAGTACAGTTGAGGTACTCTTGGTAGTGGAAACAGCAGCAGCAGCAGTAATAACAGTAGCAGCAGCAGCAGCAGCAGTAGGAGGTAGTGGCTTGGGGTAATATTATAGGTTCTGGAAGTGGCAAAGTAATAACTAATATAAATAGTATGAAGTAGTGGTAGTAACAATAAAATTGTAGAATTAAGTAACAATATTAATGCTAATATTAATATTAGTAACCATATTAGTAATACCCTTATTATACTAACATTTCTAATATCATTGGTGATTACTAATACAAAGAGCATTGCTATTACCAGTACTCATAATAACACTAATATTCTAAGCCCTGAACATCATTGCACAGTCAATCCAAATAATGAAATATAAAACTGATCTATTTTGTACCAGAAATTATGACTTATTTTGACACAGGGATATTCTAAAGAATGTGATACCCTTCTGCCTTCCTCTGAAAGATAATTATATCTTGAGGCAGTATTAGAAAAACAGAGCAATCTTCCTGTATATTAAAGGAATAAAAACCACAGAGGAACCACTGAATTAAGGGTTAGTTATGAGTTGTGTTGATTACCAATGAAGAGAAAACGTTACACGGAAAATACAAAGGAACTCCCCTGAAACAGAACAAAATCAACACATTACTCCAGCAACAGCAGATTCCAAACTACAGTCAGTTCTTAATTACCTAGACGTAGATTACCTGGTTTGAGAATAATGGTGGTCAAAACCATGGTGCTAACCATATCCACATATAAGCAGGTATGTACTAATCAGAACTTTATTACAACAAATAGATGCCATAGTGTGTCTACCTGTAACCATTTGCACTATCCAGGTATGGGTAGTTCTGCTATAACACTTGTTTTATAAATGTGAATTTATTTCAATTGAATTAATACATTAGGGAACAATTTGAATACAATGCAAAGTTTGTGTTTGCTTATAAACAATTTCATCTGGGAGAAGCACTATGAACTCAGAAAACTATACTCACCAGAACACAACTGCATAGGAACACATGCACACAGACACATACAGGCACATACACACACACACCCTTCAACATCTACAGATACCTCAGTTCACAGCATGTGTTAGGAGCCACGCCTATTCCCATCTGGTGTTACAACTTCCCCTCAGAGGTTTAGATAACCCTCTTTCCAGCCCTTCCCAGTCACAAGCTGCAACTCTTTCCACACCCACCTCCACAAGCAAACCTCAGGGCTTTTCAAGGGAAAGTGCCATAGGTATTGTAGTACTTAACATCTTTCTTAACCATTCAATTTGTGAAGAAGTGTGCTGTCACTTTTATTAGCTTCTTATCTTTTAAACATGTGTCACTGACAAAGTTTTTGAGTAATTTAAGTGTTGTGTCTCTCACCCATTGTCCCTGTAAGCCTGGTGTTTTTCATTGCATGATTTTGCATAATGCCATAATTTTAAGAATGCATATGTCACATTCTATCAGAACTCACTATATCTATCTTCCAAATCTTCTCCAACATGAAAGAGATATATTCTACTGCCAGACTTCTATAAAAGAATATAGAACATGGAGACATATTGCAGAAGCCTAGAGCAACTGTGAGAGTAAAACAGCAATAGTCCTTAAGATCCAGACTTTACCCACTCCCAGGGGAGCTCACAACACTGAGAAGGTACAAGTTCTCAAAGGAGCATTAAAATAAACCTCTTGGAACTCCAAGGAGATCTCTGTGGCAGAGACTGGTCAGCTAGTCACCAGACCAGTTTCTCTTATTCACGGCACCCATAATTACAATTCCTAGCCTCTTGTGGTCAGATCTAGCCTCAGAACAGGTTCTCACTAAGGGATGTGAGCCTTCTCATCCACTCCACACTCCCTTTCAAACTCAGCCTGCTGTATGCATGTCTTTGAAGCTGCATGCTGAAGATGATGGATACACAAGACAGAATGAATTTAGGTCCCTGTGTCACTCCTTGGAGGAAACCTTACAAGAGCAGGGCATAAGGGATTTTGGTATTGCAGACATTTGACATTTTGGAGTGGTTTTGGTACAGCAGCTTTACCTTAACTTGTTAAATGAAATGGGCTGACCAATAGCCTACCTGAGCACTTTCATCCTGCTCCAGCTTAAATATTATAGGTCTAGCACAAAAACCTTTTCAGACTGTTCAAGAAGGCATGTACTTCGTATGCAACAGTTTCTCTGCCAAATGTAGGGGTTAAATAACAGTGAATTTACAAAAATAAGTGAGGGGAGAGAAGAATAGGAGTGACTATCAAAGACAGTTACAGAGCCAACAATTCTACTCCTAGGAATATGCTCAGTAGAAACACATATGATCACCAAAAGACAGGCATGAGAATGATCAGAGCAACTCTGCTTAACATAAACAGTAGAATGGATAAATAGATTGGGGATCTTCATACAATAGAATACTGTACAGCAATGAGAATAAATGAAATACAACTACACACAAAGATGTGTCTAATAAACATGACTTAAGTGAAAAAAGACACATCTATATGATTCCATTGATATTATGTTCAAAGACAGAGGATAGAAATCAGGAAGATAGTGATTAACTTCAGGAAGAGCTCCAAGAAAGACCACTGGAGTTCAAGTTGTACTCTAGTTCTTGAACTTGGTAGTTGTGTCACAGTATATTCAGTTTGTGGAAACTCATTGAGTCTACATCTATGATTTTTTACATGAATATTATGCATCACAAAACAGTCTTAAAAAATAACAAGTGTTACTGACGTAAGGACAGAAGTTTGGACAAGGTACTTTAGAGACTCAAAGATCCAATGCGTCTACAGTGTCAACTGTACTCATTTAGGCAAGTGAGAGACACAGATTCTTTTCTGGTAGGATGTTTACAACTACTGGGAACCTCTACCTACATCCTCATCTTGCAGCCCAATCTGATAACCTCTAATTCAAACAATAAATTGTTTATTTACAATTGGAATACACTCTCAAGTCTTAGGAGTCACATCTCTGCAGACACTAAAAAGAATACAGGCAGAATTTGGGAGGAAATGGAATTTTTGGCTAATGATAACATCAGTTTTTGTCAACAAATCTCTCCCTGTCTACCTTTCCCTTTTTCCCCTCCTTTCTCCTGATTTTTATTTCCCCATTCTCTTTCTACACACACATGAGCATGTGTATACACACAAACACACATATACATACACAGTAAGTTTATCTTCTATAAGTTTGTAATACACTCACACCTCTTGACTCACTAAAGTAAGCAATGGCTATGTCATTCAAAAAGCTTAGCCCACTCCAGATGCAAGAGAAGATTCTTTGCCAATCAAATCCTACCATGGAATCAATATATGGCAATCGCCAGGGCTAACCATTTGTGTACTGGTTAATGTATATGACTTAGAGCCCTTTCAGGACAGAGACCATCTTAGAATAAATTAAGAAAAATAAAACAACTTGTACAAGTAAACCCACCAAGGTATACCGGCTTCTGACAGAGCTGGATCCAGAGCCGCAAATGCTCCTTTCACCCAGCCTCTCAGTAGATGCTAGCTCTCGGGCAGAGGTCCCTGGAACTGACACCTATGGTTACAGGGAGCTCTGGACTTACATTCCTAAAGGCTTGTCACCATAGAGGAACAAAGCCTTTCTTTGTCAACTCAAGTTCATAAAACTCTGGGGTCAAGCTCTCACTGGCTCAGCCTGGGTCCTGAAGTTTGATGATCAGTAGCCACGGGGGTATATGAGGTATGGTGACCTAGAGAACGAGAACACCCCAAAAGGAAAAATGTGATGTTCCAGGAAGAGGGAAGAGTTCCCAGAAGGGGAACAAATCACACATCCACAATCCTTGTGTTTTTCAAACATGGGCAGCAAATTACTGGGGGAAGTGGGTCATGAAGCCACTTCAATAGGCTATAATAAGCAGAATATAAAAAAGGATAAAATGAAACAATCAGGTTTTATCAAACTCAATATTATTTTGCAGAACTTCTGTTTTAATTGTGCATGTGTATGCATGCACATACACACATGGTATATATGTGGACTAGGTAACAATGGAAGACAAATTTCTTACTGTGGGTTTTGGTCAAATAACTCCGAGTACTACAATCATCAAACATCTGATTCATTTAACATGTGAGCATCTATACCTGCCCATTTGTGGGAATATTCAGTATATATTTCATACCTCTTCTCATGCCTTCATTTATTGTGGTATGGCTGTAGATATGGTAAAAACTGTAGCTGAGACATTTTTATTATGAACTATTATACCTTATTCAATCAGTGAGAAAATGCTTAGGAAGAAGAAATGCAAGATTGTAAATTTATTTTCAACATAATAGCCAAACAACAAAGTTGTCTAAGAATTTAATTGGTTTCCTCATAAACTCTAAGAAAATTATTTTCAATTACTTAATTGTGTATTATCTTTATAAACTTACTTTCAATCATATGATTAGTACATGCTTGTTGAAGATAATTTGTTCATTACAGAAAAGCATGAAAAGACCTTTTCTGTTATTGTGAACTCAAATTCTGTAGTCCATGGAACACAGGGAAGTACATTTCCCACTTGTGTATAACTCCAGCATTTTGAGCTGTTCCCCATTAGGGCAACCACTGTCGCCAGCCGATGAGTCAGTTCATAATTATTAGGTATCCATGTAACCACCCCTTTTTAGATATCAATTCAGCAAATCCTCTCTGCTCTCTAGAGCCACAGCTCTTCGTTGCCTAAGCAGCAGTCATTTCCCCTCTTTCTTTCCTCCCAGAGTCTCAATTTTGCAGAGGTATCAGATGGCCATTTGCTGGGCTGGCAGTGGAACAGAGGTAGGGAGAGCTGTGGCCCTCTCTCACACTAGAAATAGACCCTAATTGATATCATCCAGTGTTTGTCAATGAGGGACCACTACTATTTTGAGAGGGACAACTTTTCATAATGTAAAACTGTTTTACTCATGTTAGGATGTTTAGAATCTCTGGTCCCTTCCCATTATATGCCAATAGGACATCCACCTCATCATTATAAACAATTAAAACACCCCAGGGGCATTTCACAACATCTGTCCTCCAGTTGAGAATCACTGGGACTCTTAAACAGAGGTTGGCAAACTTTTTCTGTAAAGGGCCAGACAGTAAATAGTTTAAGCTTTATGTGCCATATTGTCTCACTTGCAACTACTCAACTCAGTAATTTATTGCAAAAGCAGCCAAAAATTTATATGTAGATGAATAGGAATGGCTGTGTTCTAATAAAACTTTATTTTAAAAAACAGGTGGTGGACTGCATTTGCTTGCAGAACACAGTTTGCTGATGTCTGCAGGTCTAAACTAGCCATGTCAATTCCTCTCACTGGGTAGGTTTAGGAAACACACGGGGCATGGTGCAATTCTGGACAATGAAAGATTGGGGAACTCTGCTATGAAGTTTCTGAGAAAATTCTCTACTCTCTCAAAAAAAGAGGCATGGACAAAACATACTCTGTTTCCCTCTCCTCACCTGTGGTCTTTTTTTTTTTTTTTTTTTTTTGTGAGGATATGCTACCTGAAGCTATTGCAGCCATTCTTTTTTTTTTTTTTTTTTTTTTTTTAATTATACTTTAAGTTCTAGGGTACATGTGCACAACATGCAGGTTTGTTACATATGTATACATGTGCCATGTTGGTGTGCTACACCCATCAACTCGTCATTTACATTACGTATATCTCCTAATGCTATCCCTCCCTTCTCCCCGCTCCCCACAATAGGACCCTGTGTGCGATGTTCCCCTTCCTGTGTCCAAGTGATCTCATTGTTCAATTCCCACCTATGAGTGAGAACATGCAGTATTTGGTTTTCTGTTCTTGCGATAGTTTGCTAAGAATGATGGTTTCCAGCTGCATCCATGAGGTTCAGCCAACACACTGACATGGCACATCAAAAACGATGTCAAAACCCAGACACCTTGAATCAAGTTTACCAGCCCTAAAGTGGCCCTCTGGATTTCTTATGTGAGATAAAAAAATTGTCCTCCTCTTTAATCTATTTTTTGTTGTGTTGTGTTTTCTATTACTTGCTGCTGACAGCATCTTAATGAATATACTTTCAATTTGGTCATAAGGCAATAAGGATAATATATTTCTACCAGAATATGGGGATGATGTTCAGATGGATGTTTTTCTTCTGCAATCAATAGCCTTGTTGTTGTTTTCCAAGTGTATCTCTGAATAAAAATGAAATTATTAAAGAAGAACAGCATGTTGATTGCTTTCTCAACTCCTCTTCCCTTCTTCCTCCATGCTGCTAGAACCCTGATTCTGAATGTTTGGGCCTCTGTGAAGGTGAGCCAGAGAAGACCATCTCATTGTCCTTTGCTAGGTGTGACCATGTGACCCATTTTGGACAATGAGACTCTCTAAGGGAAAATTCTAGCTTCTAGAAAAGATGTCCCTCCATGATTAAAAGAAATAGCCTCACAAAGAGAATGCTCACAGTGCTCTGGCCACTCCTGCTTCATGCCTCTGAACCCAATCATATCAAGACATGATGCCTGGAGCTGTGGCAACCACATTACACCCATGAGGTGACAAAGCCTGAGGCTGATGGAGCAGGAAGAGAGAAAACACCTGGATCGTTGTTGACTTCACTGAGTCCATGAACCCCAATCCAGTAATCACATACATCTAGGAATATTTTGTTTAAGCCCCTTTAATCAAGCATTGATTTACTGGCAGCTAAAATGTCCTAATAAACTTAAAACAAGAAAGTATACTGAGGATGACATTTTTCACTTAAAACATAGTAGCTATTTAGGGTATACATGTCCTACTAAGTATAGGTGTCTCTAAATAAATGACCCATGTTGTAGTAGAGTGTTGACATCCACTCCCATGGAAGCAGGTAGCAGCTGGATAACCTGGAAGGGCAGGGCTGGGAGGCCACATCCCCTTCTATTTCATCTCTCCTCTGAAGCAAGCCAACTTTCCAGTGTGGTTTCCACACTTCCCTTCAAAGGATCTACCTGTCTCAGCAGAGCAACCAGTGGACAAAGGGGAACCCAATTTATTATCTGTTTGCTTTTAATCATTTCCTGCATAGCAAGTGTGGGCTATTACATCTCCTTTGTGGGAAAGAAAGTGAGCATGGCAAGAGAATATAAATATTTAAAACACAATTCCTATTCAAATTGTTTAATGACTATTTGAGAAGAGAAAGAACTCTTTACAGTGGGTACATTTATACAGAGAAACATCTGTAAGTGCAAAGTTGTATTATCTAAAGGTAAAAATATGTATATATCTAAATGTATCTACATATTCATTTGTAATTCCCTCTGTCTCCAACAAGAATCACGTGATGATATTTGATGACACAGGACCAGGGCCAGAAAACTTTCTGTAAAGGGCAAATATTTCAGGCTTTGTAGGCCATATGGTCTCTGTAGCAACCACTCAGTTCTACTGTTTTAACTGTAGACAATACATAAATGAATGGGGATGGCTATGTTCCAAAGAAAACTTTATTTATGGACAGTGACATTTGAATTTCATATAATTTTCACATGTCATGAAATATTATTTTCCTCTTGATTTTTGGGAACCATTTAAAAATGTAAAAACCATTCTTAGCTTAACACAAACACAGGAAACTGAATGAATTTGGCCCACAAGCTATGGTTTGCCAATTCTAGGACACAGCAAAAAATCTAAAATGACTTGTAGGCCAGCAATAAAACTATGAATTATGTACAGTATAGTGTTATGCATATATGTTCTTGCATTCAGATGATCTTTAAAAAATGTTAGCACATATACCTATAATAGCTAGCCTTTTTAACATGTATATTCTAGATACATGAAGTTTATGGAGTTTACATGACCACATCAGCATGAAAGGGAGAAAAAGTAAAGCACTAACCAGTAGAGAAGGATTAGATGCTTTATTGCCTCCTATGTGTGTTTCATCAACTTACTTAAATAACACTCTATTCTTTAGCCTGTTAACATGATCTCAACCGGAAAGCGAAATTATGAACTAATGGCATCATAATCAAATTACAATCCTAAAGGAAACATCCATCGATACATCCCCGGAATGTGGTTCTCTAGAAAACATCAAGTTGTCCCCTTTAGTGAATAGAAGATCACCAGAGGATAAGATTTTGAAGACTGCTGTCAACAATTAATAAAATTTAAGTTGAAAAAACTTATAAACTTTCCTGGTTGAAAGGTGGGGAACATAAAAATATTTTTCTGTTTATATCTCCATCAGAGAAAACCTTAAAATGAAAAAAAAATTGCTTCAGAATACTAAATTCTATGCAAAAAGTAACAGATCATTTTTATGATGATACGATCTTCCAGCTTTATCTTAATTTGCTAGTAAAAGTTATTAAAATTTTATAGATCTGAAATTTCTATTATACTTGTACAATATATATCCTTAATATATTAAACTATCTCTTATGTTTCATTCATTCACAATAGAGAAAACTAAGAAATTCAGGTTAGAACTGTCTGAGTTAGCAATTCATATTTTCTCTGGGGTTGATTTTCCAACATTTTATCACATTTTGGGAAATCATATTTACCCAATCTTCTTTCTGTTGTCTAAATAGATTTTCTTCTCCCTTACTCCCCCATTCTGATACCATTTTTATTAGTTTCTTATATATCCTTTTGGTATTTTTATGTAAATATAAGCACATTTACTTTTGTGAGTCTTACTATTTTCACTTAATAAATATGTCCTGGAGATCATTATATATCACTGCATAAAGTGTTTCCTTGTTCTTTATTCTTACAGCTGCATAGTGTTGCAAGCTATTTTAATCTAGGTTCTCATAGATGAATTTCTTTGAATTTGCCCATTATATGGTAAAACAATGGAATTGTTGAAATATAATTAACCTTAGAGGGAATCTTGCATAATTTTCCTATTTTACAAATAAGGAGACAAAGGCCCAACTTGCTCAAATCCACCTGAAGGTCCAAATACCATTACTCAAGCTTTCCCCATCACTAAGTACTTCAAGTCTTGTCACTAGGTTAACTCCTGTGACAAATGCGCTTGTCAACTTCAATACCTTTGAGGAAGTAGAATGCCCACAATTTTAGCATAAAATCTGAATATCATTTTAATGGCATCTCAGATTACCTCCTGTCTTTTATGGGTTTTGAAATACTCAGTATACTATTTTTAATGTCATAAGAAAAAACTCTGCCCATGAAATCCAAAGACTTAGCTGTAAACATATTCATCACACTGTTATCCAAAGCAAAACTCTGGAAACAATCTAAATGTTAATAAATAGGGAACCATTAAGTAAACTGTGGTACATGTAGCTGTTAATTTTATATTTATAAAGAAGGTTTAATGATATGGGAACAAAATATTTTGTAAAAACTTAAGGATAGAATAGTGTATTTATGTTAACTGTAAAATGGTTACAAAATTTAAAGAAAATAGAAGGCTAACTGACTATATCATTACTGATAGAATTTTAAGCATTTATATATCTTTTTAAATATTCTATATATTCAAAACTTTTTACAATAAAGGTGTCCACTTTTACAATCAGAAAAATATTTGAAGAATTTGTGGATATTTTTGTTTGGACCCTTGAATTTATATGGGTATTCTTTTAGCATTTTTGAAATTCAAGTTTATTTTTTACTTGGTAATACAAACCTAGCATTTCAAATAAAAATAAAATAAAAATATAAAGTGTGGATGGTACATGGAGAACCACTCATGTCCTTGTGTACCCCACCCCCTCATGTATAACCCTCTGAACTACCACTTTACAGAGTTAAGTAATGTTATTATTTTTTTGTGTATCCTTCCAGCCATTTTTATGCAAACACAAGAAAAAATATATGTTCCATCTCCCTCATCTTTTTAAAGCATTTTTTTACCTTACTATTTTCACATAACAATAAATGTATTCAGAGATCTTTCTATATCACCGCATAGAGCATTTCCTTCTGCTTTTTCACAGGTAGTGCTATATTTTAATTTTTAAGCAAAGTTCTCATAGACCCTTTTCTTAAAATTTGTTCATTCAGTGTGATATTTCAAAAGAGTGATATAAAAACTAACTCTAGGTCAAATATATATATTTTAGCAAGACAATGCTTTTCACTTAGTATAGTATTTCACTTTGGGGTTTTTTAAAACTTCACTTTCCCTATATACTGTATGCAAAATACCTGATCATAGGTTCTTTAATATCACATTTAAGTACAAAAAAAACCCCTCCCATAATCAAATCTTTAAGTATTTTACAATACTTAAAGATATTTTTTCTGATTGTAAAAGTAGGATGCTTTCATTGTAAAAGTTTTAAAGATATTGAACATATAAAGAAAAGATATATAAATACTTGAAATTCTATCAGCAATGATATCACTTAGCCTTCTATTTTCTTTAGACTTTATATCTATTTTACAATATTATCTACAATTCTCTCCTGGAACTAAAGACAAAATGTATATAATTAGAGAAGACTAGGACTTTTAGGACTAGAAGGAAAGGAAAGAAAAGAAATACGAGAATGAGAGGATATGGGCCCAGATATAGGGCTGGGTCCCAAGCTGTAGAGGTAGGGGACAGTTCACTGCCAAAGATAAAATGGCTACAATAAATAAGTAGTAACAGCAGATCCTAAAAATCAGAAGGAGCAGTGCAATCTGATAAATGACATACAGAAGTAGGCATACCTGTGAGAATCAGTATTTGACATCATGTGGAATACAGCATGGTTTCACTCTGATTCATTCACAATTCACCAAATACTTACTCAGTACAGACATACCTCAGAGATATTGCAGATTTGGTTCCAGACTACTGCAATAAAGCTAATACTGCAATAAAATGAGTCACATAAATTTTTTAGTTTCCCAGTGCATATAAAAGTTACATTTATACTATATTATAGTTTAAGTGTGAAATAGCATTATGTCTAAAAGAACAATGTGCATACCTTAGTTTATAAATACTTTATTGTTAAAAATATGCTAATGATCATCTAAGCCTTTAGTGGGTCATCATATTTCTGCTGGTGGAGGGTCTTGCCTCCATGTTGGTGGGTGCTGAGTCATCAAGGTGGTGGTTGCTGAAGGCTGGGGTGGCTGTGGCAATGTTTTAAAATAAGACAACAATGAAGTTTGCTGCATCGACTGACTCTTTCTTTCGTGAAAGATTTCTCTGTAGCATGTGATGCTGTTTGATAGCATTTTACTCACAGAACTTCTTTCAAAATTGGAGTCAATCCTCTCACCCCCTGCTGCTTCTTTATCAACTAAGTTTATGTCATATTCTAAATTCATTGTTTTTATTTCAACAATGCTCATAGCACCTTCACCAGGAGTAGAATCTATCTCAATAAACCACTTTACTTGCTCATCCATAAGAAGCAACCCTTAATCCATTCAAGTTTGATGATGAGATTGCAGCAGTTCAGTCCCATCTTAAGGCTCCACTAAGTCTAGCTCTCTTGCTATTTCCACAACATCTGCAGTTACTTCCTGCACTGAAGTCTTGAACCCATCAAAGTCATCTATGAGGGTTAGAATCAACTTCTTCTAAACTCCTGTTAATGATATTTTGACATCCTCCCATAAATCATGAATGTTCTTAATGGCATCTAGAATGGTGAATCCTTTCCAGAAGGTTTGCCATTTACTTTGCCCAAATTCATCAGAAGAATCACTCTCTATAGCAGCTATAACTGTACAAAATATATTTCTTTTTTTTAAAACTAATCAAGTGTAGTAGTGAGAATGTGGAAAAGAGTAGAACAAGAAGTTCAATCTATAACTGACTGTGAACAATCAATTGAGATAACTCACTACCTTCAGACCAGCCAAATTCCTTAAATAATGAGACTTGGAACTCAAAATTACTCATTGATGATTGGGCTGCAGAACAGGTGTTGTGTTAATAGGCATGAAAACAATATCAGTCTCCTTGTACGTCTCCCTCAGAGCACTTGGGTGGCCAGGTACATTGTCAATGGGCAGTAATATTTTGAAAGGAATCTATTTTTCCTGAACATAAGTCTCAAGAGTGGGCTTAAAATATTCAGTAAACCATGCTGTAAACAGATGCACTGTCATCCAGGCTTTGTTGTTCCATTTCTAGAGCACAAGCAGAGTAGATTTAGCATAATTCTTAAGGGTGCTAGAAGTTTTGGAATGGCAAATGAGCATTAGCTTTAACTTAAAGTCACCAGCTGCATTCGCCCCAAAAAAGAGAGTCAGCCTGTCCTTTCAAGCTTTGAAGCCAGACATTGACTTTTCTTCTCTAGCTATGAAAGTCCTAGATGGCCTCTTCTTCCAATTAAAGGTTAGTCTACACTGAAAATCTGTGGTTTAGTGTAGTCATCTTATCAGTGATCTTAGCTAGGTCTTCTGGATAATTTGCTGCAGCTTCTCTGTTAGCACTTGCTGCTTTATCTTGTACTTTCATGTTATGGAGACAGCTTCTTTCCTTAAGCCTCACAAACCAATCTCTGCTAGCTTCAAATGTTTTAGCTGCAGCTTCCTCACTTTTCTCAGCCTTCACAGAATTTAAGAGTTAGATTGCTCTGGATTAGGCTTTGGCTTAACAGAATGTTGTGGCTCGTTTGATCTTCTATCCAGACCACTCAAACTTTCTCCATATTAGTAATAAGGCTGTTTCACTTTCTTATCAATTGTGTGTTTCCTGGAGTAGCACTTTTAATTTCCTTCAAGAGCTTTTCCTTTGTATTCACAGCTTGGTGAACTGTTTGGCACAAGAGGTCTAGTTTTTGGCCTATCTCAGCTTTCAACATGCCTTCCATACCAAACTTAATTATTTCTGGCTTTCGATTTAAAGTGAGAGATGTGCAACTCTTCCTTTCACTTGAACACTTGCAGGCTACTGTAGGGTTATTAATTGGCCTGATTTCAATATTGTTATGTCTCAAGGAATAGGGGAGCCTGAGGAAAGGGAGAGACATGGGGGAATGGCTAGTTGGTACAGCAGTCAGAATACAAACAACATTTATCAATTAAGTTTGCCATCTTATATGTGTGGTTCATGACAGCCCCAAACAATTCCAATAGTAACATCAAAGATTACCGATCACACATCACCATAACAGATATAATAATAATAATGAAAATATGAGCACATGCTGTTGAAAAAACGGTGCTGATAGACTTGCTTGATGTGGAGTTGGCACAAGCCTTCAATTTGTAAAAAGTGCAGTATCTGTAAAGCACCAATAAACGAAAGTGCAATGAAACAAGGTATCCCTGTATCTACTATAAACCAAGGAGGTTTAATACAAGGGTACTTGCCCTTGAAGAGTTCATAATGAGACACATATCAAAACCGGACTCAATTATAATACAATCTATACCAGTCAGCTGTTGCCACAACAATGCTGCATAACACAGTGTCATACAAGAATAAGCATCTGTTTTCATGCTCACAGGTTTGCCTGATGGTGCCGGTCCATGTGAATCAAGTTTCTAGGACCAACAGGTTAAACTAGGCAGTTCTTCATATAGCAATGTTAAGAGCTTTTTGCTTTTTTATTCTTTTTTTTAGCAATATACAATACCTCAAAGGCATTCTCCTACCAAAAACTTGTACCAAAACAGATACCCTGTGACTTCTGTCCCTATTCCACTGGTCAAAACAAGTCACTTGGCCAAGCCCAACAGCAATGGGGCAAAGAAGTACCTCCACCTCTAGGAGGTAGAACTATAATGTCACATGGAAAAGGCTTGGATTCAGGGAAGATTTAAGAATTGGGAACAAAATTGCAATCTATCACACAATGAAGAAATGTTATGAAAAGAGCAGGGCACGAGATGTCCAGCACAGATAGGGTACACAGTTGCACTAAACTTCCCAGCTTGCCTCATAGTTACATAGGGTCAGAGTTCTGCCTAATGGAATTAGGGTAGAATGGTATACTTCCATTCTGGGCATGGCCCTTAAAAACCTCTCACCCAATCTTCTACCATTCTCTCCCCTCATCTGTCAGCTGAACACTGATGTGCAGGAAATCTCGGATAGCATACTGAAGATGAGAGAGTCCTATCTTACAGGTTCTCAGAATGGCTGAGCATAGCAGAGCTCCCCCACGCTATCAGGTATACCTGTTTTGTGCATCAGGCAAACAAGAGATCGGCCACAAAAATTGAGGGGTTAATCTGTTAAAGCAGTGAAATTATCTTCACCAATAAAAGATGTCAGTCAAGCTATTTCACCCAGGATTGGGAGGTTGGAGAAGGTGACATGGAACAACCTTAGATTAAAAGCTGAAACATAAAAGACAGATGGGAATTTTCCAGGTGTAAAAGAGGCAAGATAAAGATTGTTCCAGACAAAATGAAGAGTTTATACAAAGGCTACAGAGTGTGGCACTTTTTAGGACTTCTAAAAAATTCAACATGGTTAGGGGTAGACGTGTGTGTGTGTGTGTGTGTGTGTGTACACATGTGTGCTTGGTGTTGAGTAGGAAATTAAGGCTGGAAAGGAGGAATAATAAGTACAGAGAAATATGGTTCTCAAAGGAACCAAGTGAATTGGGCCAAACCCAAAAGGGTAAAGATAAAGAATATGGATTTTGTCCTCAAAAGTATATAGACGGAGGGGACAAGGAGGATCCAATTTGCATGTTACAAAGCCTCTAAGTTAACCTACCAATGGTATTGTAAGTGCTGACAGTTTAAGTACCACAGAGTGGGGCTGGCAAGGGTGACTGTGTTCAGGGTGAACCTCCAACCATATCTCTCCTTCCCCCAGCTAGCAAAGAAGGCTGACACCCAGACTGCCCCAAAGGGAAATTTGAGTACTAGGCAGAGAGATCAAAGAAGAACAGTAAAATACCCATGTAAAGGGCAGAGAATAAATATTTTAGGCTTTGCAAGCCATGTGGTTTCTGTCACAGCTATCCAACTCTCCCAAGAGCAGCCATACTATACAAACAAAAGGGCATGGCTTTGTTTAAATAAAACTTTATTTATAAAAATGGTTATAAAGCTTTCTAAAATAAGTAAACACATCAGATAGGTTATAGTTTGCCAGCCCAGGCCCTAGGCCATGAAGTAGGACATTGCCCTGAGCCACAGTTCAGTTGGGCATGTCTGGGATTTACACCAAAACTAATTCCAGACTCCACCACTCTATAGCTGAGACTGCTAACCGCTCCTGTACTAGGGAAAAGACTGGTGACTTGGATCGTGAATTTCAGAAGAGACAAATATCCAGGACTCCAGTTACAGGAATCATTGTAAAATCACCACGGTCAGTATGTGATCCAATGTTGAATTAGCCAGATGGCGCGTGTTCTCCCCCACACCAGTCTCTGACCAGATAAACAGCTGTGCCAGTTCAATAGAAAAATACACTAATTCCTACATTCACTGGGAAAATTGTACCATTAACTTTATGAACTTTTGCCTACTGCTTTCTTTGAACCTCATTTTTGTCAGGTAATCATGTATTATTTTCAATTAAGCAAATCTCGTAAAACTTGTGAAGCCTATAAAAAATTACCAAAATAAAAATTAAAACCCTATAGTAAATTGTAATTGCAGGGAAATTACTTTTCATTTTCAAACTTTGAAAACATTTCTTTCATAGAAATGATTGTGTTTTCCTAGCATTCAAAAAAGGCTTTCTAAAATAAAAACTTACTGACATCTATAAAAACTCATTTCAATATCATCATAACTTTGCTTGTTGAGCTTAAAGCAGTAAAACAGAGACTCCTTAGACACACAAGTTGATGATTTTTTAACCATCAATCATATATATATATATATATATAATTTCAAATGTAAAAACAGAAATAAAAGTTTATTCTCTGAGACCAAGTCCAAGAGCAGGCTATTTACTTTTAACATGTGCATTGTATTCCTTTATATTCAATAAAGAAGTACTGACACAGTAATTGTTCAGCTAAACAAATATGACAATTTGTTTGCAACAAATGTTAGAATGAATTGTATATGACTTTGCTCACTAATTATTTAGTATAGACTATTTATCTTATGCCAAATTCTGTGAACCATACTTGAAAATATACTTCTGAAAGAACAGTTCTGGCAGAAAACTCTTCTCATCTCTTTGCCAGGAAAAAAAAAATGGGAATGTTAACTTTGTTATCTAAAACTAAGGCTTAGATTTCTTCAAGATAATTTTCAGAGCTTAAGTACATAATGACCTAAATTACTCAGAAGCAAGGCACCATACTTTTGATGTATGTTTTTGCTGTAAAGAACTAAAGGTAGTCTACAGTTTTTCATTACAATGCTCTCAGTCAAATTATAGGAAAGTTAGATTAAACTCAACTCCAAATTGATACAGCCTACCTCCATTCCTCTGACTACAACTAAATCCACTTATCTAGTTTTATTTCCATTTGGAAACAGATTAGTGAAGGTCATTAGCCATTAGGACCAGATGGCTCAAGTGTACTGTAAGGAAATACTAGGCATTCTCCTGTTGACTTGATTATCAGTTCATCAGCACACACTGGTTGAGGCTATACAAGTAGTATCACCCATTCTTTTTCCATCCATTTTGAACTGGATGTTTATGGAAGGCAAACATCACCCTAACAAGCAACTCTCCAGCTCCCCAAAAATATCAAGTCAACTTAGTGACCAAAGAATAAGCATGCATAATTTTTCCAAGTGCAACAAATTAGTAGGACAATTATGTCTACTTCTAATGGTCAGTTTCCAATAGTTCAAGAAGTAATTTGAGATCAGAAGTTTCAATAAAGATAAGGTCTATATTAATTGGTAATGTGCATTAGTGAATTCAAGTATTTATTATAATATGCTCAATTTGACATGCGTGTGCCCACATGTGTGCTGATAATGATAAAGAAGAGAAAACAGGAAAAGGCATTGTTTAACCCAGGCAGGGGTCAGTTAACTTTTTCTGTAAAGAGCCAGAGAGTAAACACTTTAGGCTTTGTGGGCCATAAGGTCTCTGTGGCATCTATTCAACTTTGCTGTTGTCAGGCAAATGCAGCCATAGATAATACATACATGAATGGACATATGTTCCAATAAAACTTTATTTATGGACACTGAAAGTTTAATTTCATATTATTCTTTTTTTGATATTTTTGAACCATTTGAAAATAAAGAAACTATATTTTGCTCACAGGCTATGCCATAACAGTCAGCAAGCCAGATTTGGCTCATAGGCCACAGTGTGCCAACCCCTGTTTTAGCCTATTCATGATGTTCTTTTCCTGCTATGATTAGCTTTCAAGATTCAAGATCATTTGACGGTAACAGTGGTAGATTTCAGGACGGTATGCTTCAACAAAGGTTTTAAACGGTCTTGAGTTTTCTTACTGAGCCAAGTGTGAAACCAGTGGTTTCAAGTTCATTCCTTAAAGATACATTTCTAGTTCACCAATAATGTACATTCTCTTACAGCTAAACTTCCATGGTTAACTTCAAATGAAATAAAAAGGACTAAAGTTGAACAGTGTATGTGTATGTAAAGGGAGAGAATGAACAGCTGAAAGGACCATAAGCAGAAAGTGAGACTTTCCAGGTCATGCATTTAAAGTACAAATAAGTTTCACTGCAGCTGTCAGTCTGTACCAAGTTCTGATAGCAAGAAGGTGAAACTTGCTTGCCCCAGACAATGAGAGAGAAACAGAGAGAGAGAGAGAGAGAGGAGAGAGAGAGAGAGAGAGAGAGAGAGAGAAATGCTTGGAATGGAACAAAGCCTGACCTAGACGCCTTCTTCCCAGAACTGTGAGCGACTAGACTTTCACAGCTTCAAACTAGCAACCCTTGGGAAACTAGAGTTAAATATTCCTAAAACAGGAATCTAGTTCTGTTACGAAACTGTTCATCATTTCACCTCCTGACAGCCACAAAAATCAGCAGAACTTAGAAAGGACTCAGAAGATGAGCAAGTAGCATTTTTAATAAAATTCAAATCCAGAGTCTTTGGGGGTTTTTCATTGCTAGCCTCCAGAGCTCACTATTATCAGCAATATTAATACAATTACTCAGTAAAAATAGCGGATACGGGAAAACCCTGACCTTTTGCACTACTTCTTTAACTTCCCCTTTTCCCTGGAAAATATTTAATTCTGAATAAGATAAAGGTAAAAGACAGACGTTTAGTAGTATCTAAATGGATTTGACATAAAAATCTAAGGAAACTATACATATGTATTTTATATTTTTCCTCAAATATAAGATACTTGTAAGAAAATTAGTATTCTTTATTATGACAGATATTAGTCACTGCTATATACCACAAAATAACCCATGCAACTACAAGAGAATGCAAAATAAAGCATCCCCCAAATTTACCTACTACTGTAAGAAATCATCATACCAACAGTGGGGACTCAATCATTATCATCAAGTCTACCATTTTGCTTAAAGAAAAGAAGTCAAATCAGGGACTCAATCTATGAACATATCAGTCAATTTAATAACATCCCTATGAGTTTTGGATCTCAAATCATCTCCCTCAGGCAAAAGGGGCATAATCATATGTTTTTCTACTGGGCTGCATTCTTCTATAAACATTTGAAAGAGTGCATCTGCTTTACAAATAAAATAGTCAATACAAAGAGCAGTAACAATAAAAATATATGCCTGTTTTTATACTATTACTGGTTTATAAAGCAATCATCTGTAATGCTCTCATCTACAAGGATGGAAAATGATATAGAACTGTTACCAAGGAAACAGTGAAGTAAAACTGCATGTAAACTATCAAGCAGTTTAAGAACCAGAAAATTAGAAGAACGGAAAAAACCATCTTCACATAGAACCATGACACACTGTGCCACCCATGAAGGATGCAATCAAGGGTCATAACTCTTACTGATGATGTAAAGGGTCCCAACTACTTGCCAGCAATTCCAACACTTGGCAGCAATTTGTTTTAATAATACTGGGTTATTGAGGGGCAATGTGAATTCTGATTTTTCCCACAATTAAAAGGGCATAGAGTCTGGAAATAAATAGTTAAATGTAGACACTCTAAAAAGTCAAAATATGCAGTTTATTCCAGTGTCGATTAATATTCTCTTGGAATTCTCTGTAATTACGCTGTCTGTACTCACAGATAGGACACTAAGCAAATATCACTTCCAAGATATGCCTTCTGAATTAACATTTAGAAACTCGAGTTTGTAGGAACCAAAGGCAAGGCCAGGACCCAGGGTAACTACATGTGTTTGCCTCTAAACCAAGAGAATTTTAAGCACTCAAGTAACCATGCTGATCAAAGCTAAATCCTTTAGGAAGATTATTCATTCTGAAATCAGGAAAATCCTGCAGTATAAGCACTTTTATACTTCACCTTTGAGAAAAGAACTTGATTTCTGTAACAGTGTTTAAAACACATACAAGACTTTCTTCCTCCCAAGGCAGAAACAAGCAACTGCAAACATGTGTTTTTACGTGCTGATGACCCTCTAAAGGTATTTCTATCTCAGCTTGGGGACCATCCTTGAGCTCACACTAAGGAAAAAGAAGAATTATATGGATGGAAGATTTCTTAATCGGCACATCAGCTCAGAACATTTGCACCTTCTGTCTTTAGAATAAACACTCTACTGGATCACATTAAGGATAGAAAGTGAAACTCACACTCATTTACTAAATTTTAAACTCTCTTTAAAATAAGATACCACTCTCCCCACAACCTTGCTTGAGTTTTGCAAAAACTCAGATTTGTGAATATCATGTAGGCATCCTAGAATTTAGTAAAAAGAATATGAAACATCTTTTCACTGACACATGACACTGTCCTCTCCAAAGTTCCTAAGTTTAAGGACTAAACCAAGGCTCTAGATGTTTTGTTAAACTGTTTTTAGCATCTGAGGCCACCAAAAAGTATCCTGGTTACTTTGAACTATACTATTGGTTGAACTTCCCTTTCCCTTTAGCAGTAGCTCTGTCCATCACACAGAGGGTTCCACTCAGTCTCTAAACTTGCCCACAGCTGCTTCCCAACCATGGTTCATTATTTGACAGCTGTTTAGAAACTAGCCTTAGGCAGAAGCACGCAGGAAGTTAATAGAATAGTGGTGTGAAGCAATGGCCCTCTATGAGATCAGCTTGAAAGCAAACAATTTGCCACACCACAATCATCCACTGCTTAACACATCAGTCTTCTGATCTGTAGGACAACACCTCTTCCTGAGCTGCTCTAAGACAAAGGTATTGACCTATCAAGGGTGTATCTCCAGTCTACTTAGAGTAAGTTGGACTGGGCCTTTCTCCCTGGGGAAATCTGCTAGTGGCATGAAGACGGCCCATATTAGTAGAAAGGGAAGGTGGAGATGGGCAGGCAGAACAAAGACTGTAGATGTCAGAGAGAATGGCAACATCCAAACATAACCTTTCTGAAGTGGTCTAAATGTAATTTAACAAAGCAAAGTCAACATACGTTTCTACCTCGGACTATTGGAAGCTGCTCATCCCTGCCTGATGCAATCAACACATCTCACTCTGACACTCAGGACTGAAGGAAAACCTGGGATTGTTCTGTCCATATTGCAAGTAAGTTTTTAAGCTACATCCTGGAAAAACCCAACTGTCTACCTCCTACGTCCTGGTGGTAGCTGCTATAAAGAGCTCCAGGGGCAGAGAAGGCTGGGCATGGTTTGCTAAGACTGCTCCTATCGGGCTCTTCCCAGTGAATGTCACATAGCAAGAAGCACAGACCTTACTCTGTGGCTCAAACGAAGACTTTGGAAGCATAAGCAGGCAGAAGACCTCGAGGAGTGCTCTGGCCAGGCAACACCTAGGCGGCCCAAGCATGGAAATGTTCCTCCTTTATCAGTACTACGCAAAAATATCCGAATCGATGATTTAGTTTTAGCTACTGTTTTAACAACATGGCCACTTAGAAGAAAATTTCTAAATCTTTCGAGGCTTAAGAATATAGTCACCAAAAAAAAAAAAGCTGAAAGTCTTTCTCTTCTATCTCCATGACCTCATCATTTAGGTTACCATTGGGAGCACCTGGTCAACCTAGGCGCTAACTGTGGAGGTGTGGAGGTGTAATTTAGGAGTGGGGGGAAGGCGGCACTTTTGGTCTCTGCAGCTTGGAAGGCAGGTACCCAAGCTCCAAGCACTTCTGGGTTTCCCTAGCAGTAGCAATTACAACCACCTTCTCTTAGCCCTGAATTATACAGGGGACCCCAAGCACCACTGGGGCTTTTCCTTAGGGAAAACAAACGGTTGTGAATATCGGTGTGTTGGTGAGGGCATGTATGTACCTCTCTGTGTGTGGTCTACACCCGTGGCTACACAAGCCTCAGCAGCCAGTGAGAAATAAGTTGATTGTGGCAGCCCCCGGCCACTTCGTTTCAGTCTTAAGCCCCGTCGCGCTTTCCGGCTTTTGCCTTTACCCAGCCTCCCGAAAAATAAGGCACCAAGTTGCCCGCGGCAGCGGCCCTGGGTGCAAACGGAACCCGCGCAGCCCCTACCTCGAAAGCTTTGCAATCTTCACAAAGCTGAAGACATCCATGCAGGCAGCTGGGGACCCCCGAGCGCGACAACTCCGTCGCCCCTTCTCACGCCAGCAACAACAGCAGCCTCCGCAGCCCCATGGCCAAGACCTCAGTGCGCCCGGGGCTCCAGTCGCGGCGACAGCGGGTGGCGGCGGGGGCCGGAGAGAACCTGCACCTGGAGGCGGCGGTTGCTACCACCCTCCGGCCGCGAGCTGCGTGTGCATCCCCGAGCAGGACCATTGATGAGCACCCGCGGCAGGAAAACTCAATGGAGAGGGAGCCAGGCAGGGCGCAAGAGGCGGGGGCGGGGACCGCGGCCCGGGTCTCGCGCCCCGCCCCGTGCGCTCTGGCCCCGGGGACTGCCGGGCGTCTAGAGAAAGCGAGGCCCGGGCGAGAGGCGCTGCTCTGGCCTCCCGGCCCTCGGACCCCCCGTGCCCCGCGCACCAAGGAGCGCAGACGGAGACGGGAGACAGCAGGCGAGCTGGGCACACGCGCACGCACCCCTCGCAGCACTGCAGCTGCCTCCCTGCCTCCTTCTCCAAGCCGAGTCCCTGCTCCTCTCCCCACCCCCACCCGCCCAGGGGGAGGGGGCACTCTCCTGTCACCCACTGCGTGTGCCTCCAGATCTGAAGGATCTGGTCTAACAGTCTATGGCACACTGGAGAACTGTGAACGCTACCCCTCCCTCCCCAAGCCGAAGGAGAACCGTGCAACCGCAGGTTGCCCAAAGCCTCGGTTTGCTCCGTAAACAAAACTAGCGATCGGCAGGAGCAGGGATGATAGAGGCTGGGTCGTTTGTCAAGGGGAAGGGAAGGGAGATGCCCGGCGCAGCGGGCTCGATTGGGGGAGCGCAGAGTTCCCACTGCTTCTCCCGAACCGCTGGGGCGAGACGTGACCACTGGGCTGGCTGGGAAGGTGTGTCTTTGGACAGCAGCACCGCGGGAGTGTCGGCCAAATAAGAACCGGAGGCATTTGCGGGTAGGGGGATGAACACAGCTGCTCCCTCCTCGAGGAGCATAGAGCGGAGGGTCCCAGGAGCCCGTGATGCAGAGGCTAATTCTAACCGGGCTGGGAATCTAAGGGAAGAGAAGGATTAGAATGGGGTCTGGCACGCAGAGCGAGCTGCTTTTGCAAACTGAGCAGTGGGAGAAGGGAACAAGGAAGAAAAAAAACAAAACAAAACAAAACCTAACAAAACCTTGCCTGAGAAGCAAAAACACAGAAACATAAACACTCACCTTAGGCAGAGTAAACTCCAAGTTGCAGCCATCTAGAACTCCTCCTAGCCTTCTCTTTTACATGATTACCTTGGATAATCAGCCCTGTTCATTAACTCAGTTCTACCTCCTGGGAGGCTCAGGCTTCATTGGGCCCCTTTTTCTTCTTTCTCTTCGAGTCTCAAGGCCTCTTGTCCACAATCCTTTAAAATTTCCCCCCAGACTGTGAAGGTCAGCTGGCCGCACTAAGTGTGTGCTCTCCCACCAGCAGCGTTCACCTGGCGGCAGGGCCACTGCAAAGAACAGAGAGCACCCCCAGAAATGTTGGAAGATCCAGCCAGTGTTCCAGTCTAGCTCTCCGAGGGGATTAAGTAAGAAATGGGTTTAAAGTTCTCACACTTCTGCTCCTCTCCTGGTCTGTTGTTATATTTAAAGTCTTCAGTATTCAAGCCTAGTACTAACGCGTTTTTTTAAAGCATTTATTTCAAAAACTGAACATAAAATAAATAGCAATCTGCAAAATCTAACTGACTTAAAACTCAGGCATAAAATTACATTTTTTTGAATACATAGTTATCAATTTTCCTGCAGCTTCTTTTAAACAGGCTAGTTTAATTGCATGAACGCAGTTACTACTCAAGCATCAGCAGAGGCGGGAGGGACCTTGGCTTTTGAACTCTGTTGTTTGTAAAAACAATTATAGTTTGGATCTGCACTATGCTTTATAATTTTTAAAGCATTTTTTTTGCATTAGAGTCTCATAGCAACCCTGTCATATAAGTAAGGCAATATGTTTAGAAATCTTTTATTTTTATGCCATAATCTATTCTCAACATACCAGACAAAAATGTGTGTGTGTGTGTGTGTTTTAACGTAGATCACATAATGCTACTTGTCTGATCTAAACTATGCAAAAGCTCTGCATTCTCGTCAAGCTAAAGTTGCGCTCCTGCTAGGACCAACAAGACCCTACATCCCTTATCCTTTGATCTTTCTTACCTCAACTATTACTGCCCACTTCCTTCTCCCCTTTTTATCTGTCCCTCCTCATCCCCCACCCCGAGCACCCCCTCTCTCACACACACACATACACTCACTGGGCTCCAGAAATTTTGGCCTCCTTGCTGTTCTTCAAACTCTACAGGTAATCTTCCCATTTTAGGCTCTTTGCAATGGTTGTTCCCTCAGCCTTGTAATGCTCTTTCCGGGGATATCTGCATGGCTGACTTCTCCACCCTGTCAAATCTATGCACCAATACCACTTCCAAAAATCCCCCTCTAAAAAGCCTATTTAAAATTGCAAAAGGCTCTCACATCCTGGACTCCAAGTGCCTATTAACTGTTTTATTCTTTTTTCTTGTTTCCATAGCAGTTATCACCCACTAGCACACTATATAATTTATTTTTATCTTTAGGATTTCTTTTTTCTTTTTTTTGGTCTGAATCTCCCACTGGAGCTCCACAAGGGCTGGGATTTTTGTTTTGTTTTGTTTTTGTTTTTCACTGATGGATCCCAAATGCCTAGACCACTTCCCCAGATGTAGAAGGAACTTAAGAAATATTTGTTAAATGAACAAATTGTATGCCCATTGGATTCACAGCCCAACCAAAGCTGGCCAAGCATCCCCAGTGAGTACTGATCTCTGTATGACTTCATGGCTTACGTCTGTCTCTCTCCCCACCCATCTACTTCCCCAGCATCCTTCAACCTCCTTTGGACTGACTGTTAATGATGGCAACAAAGGCCTTCTTAGATTCTCCAGTTATTTTCCCCCTTCACCTTTTCTACCTTTCCCCCAAGAGAGTGGCCACTGACACGTTCCCTCATCTCCGAGTCAACATCTGGAAGCACAAAACCAGCTCATGATTGGGAAAAGGGGATAAAAACTGTGCCTTTGGAGAATGTGTTTTGAAAAAGTTCTTCCTTCTGAGAACAGAACAGTTAGGATGCTCTTTTTAAAAGGATTACCCTGTTTATCAATAATTATTCCAGATACCAAATAGCTAATTATTCAACAGTGAAAGTGACAGGAAATAGACATTGTGTTTACTTCTAGAGAGACAGCCTCCCTTGGAGACATCTGGTCTACCTGGAACAGCTTGCTGTTGGCCTTCTCCCTGTGCCAATTTGTATACTACAGTTATGAATGGTGCAGATGCCATCTCTCCACAGCATAATAGCTACCAAGGGAAATGACTGACTTCTCCAGGTCTTTACACATCTCTCATATAGTAATTATCTAGTATGTTTTCTAATGGATTGATATTGTTTTCTAAAACAAAGAGATTCCACCCCTCCTCCTTTGTTTCTCATTAATATAGCAATGGAAAAAGCTGCTCCCTTGACACATGCTAACACAGAGTGTTGATATCTTTAAGCCATCTTGGCAGAAGGGTGTAGATTGGAGTAGTTGGTCTCTCAGCTCTGTCCCCTCTCTGTGCCAGGTGTGTGCTGCAGAGGTTAGGATAGGTTTCTCTAGCATGAACTAGATCTGCCTAAAACAAATAAAAGCCAAAAAAAGTGGGATCCTGAGTACATATGTGGTTTTCTGAAGTTTTCATATTAACCTGGATAATCTCTAAGGCCCCTTCTAGATCTTGTAGGGATTTACTAGTTGGCAACTTTATTATCCAACCTTGAGAATCTACTTAATTTGCTTCACTTAGGTTCAAGTGACCTTTGGTCATTTCTGAAAACCAGACACTTTCAAACACTGTTGAAAGTACTCATGAATAAAAGATTCAGGGTCACCAGATCCAGAGTAAGTCCTATAACTTCTCTGAGACTCAGTTTTCTCAGCTGTAAAATGGAAATAATACATCTTTACCTTACACAAAATGAGCACTTGAAGTTGGCACCAGTTTACAGTTGGCTACATATGAGTTGAGGCACATGAATGTTAGCTCTAGAAGGATTTCCACAGCTGTCTGCAGCCTTGGCAGTACTGGTAGGAAAAGTTTCAGCCTATAAAATGACTATTTAGGAGGCCCAACATTTGCTTGGATTAATCAGAGGTGGGCGCTTTTGCCTAAAAATCAAACACTTTGTTGCCTGGGCAGTTACTAAAGCCCTAAGCTGTAATATCTTTTATGCCCCAGGGGATTATCAGGCGGAAGTGTGAGGAACTTATTCATCATTGTTAAGGCCTTATCTAAAGCTGGTGTTAGGAATCTGCTATTGGGCCAGATGTTCCATATAGGTTGGCAGCTGAGGGTTCTTTTGCTGCAAATTACAGTAGAGAGAGCCCCAAGCATTTCTCAGCTGGACTGTAGCATCTTGACCATCTGGTCTCAGTCCTGAAAACAGAAGTAAATAAATAACAGCAAGGTATTCATTCAATCAGCAAATATTTATGGAGTGTCTCCCATGTACCAGGCACCATTGTAGGCACTAGGAAGTAGACTAGGCAACGAGGCAAGTTTCTGCTGTCATAGAACTTATAAAGAGAAGGTAGATGATAAACAACAAAATCAGAAATTGCAGCCAACAAGAAAATAGCAGATAGCAATGTGCAGAGAATTAAAATTCTTCTGATAGAAAGGGAGTGGCTAGGTGGCTATTTGTTATTCAGTGGTTCAGGAAGACTTCTATAAGGAGGTGACATTTAAACTGAGATATGAAGAATCTCATGGAGGCTATGGAGGCTGCCACACAAAATTCATATGGGAGAGCATTCCATGCAAAAGGAACGGCAAGGATAAAACAAGGATGGAGTCCTTGAGGCAGGAACAATGTATGTTTGAAGAATCAGAAGGCAGCCAGTGTGACTGAAGAGTAATGCATTAAATGAAGTGAGAGTGAGTGAATTTGCAGGGGCAAGAAAGATGAGATCACATGGGGCACAGAAGGCCAGTGTCAGCTGTCTGGCTGGTATAATGAGATGGGAAGCCATGTGAGGATTTTTAGCATGGAAGTGGCCAAATCTGACTTATGTTTTGAATGACCACTCTTGAGGAAGTGAGTGTGAGGGCAGGGAAATTACTGATTTAGGAGCCTGTTGCAAGAATCCAGACAAGAGCTGGCAGCAGCTCAGAGAGGACATGACAAGGAGGTGGTGAAAAGTAGCCAGGCTTAAGATATGTTTTGAACAGGAACAGTTGATGGGTTAGATGTAAGAGGTGGGGAAAGAGAGGAATAAGGGAAAAACTCATTTATTTTTATTATTTACGAAATACCCTGGTTTGGTCAGGCATGGTGGCTCATGCCTGTAATTCCAGCAGTTTGGGAGGCTGAGGTGAGAGGATCACTTGAGCCCAGGACGTTGAGGCTGCATTGAGCTCTGATTATGCTACTGCACTCCAGCCTGGGGAACAGAGTGAGACCCTATATGAAAAAAATAAAGAAAAGAAAAGAAGTGCCCTGCTTCCCTTCCCTAGATATAGAACATACAAAAACCAGAAGGGTTTGGCTGGGTGCCGTGGCTCAGGCCTGAAATCCCAACACTTTGGAAGGCTGAAGTGGGAAAATTGCTTGCTACCAGGAGTTTGAGACCAGCCTGGGTAACATAGTGAGACCTCATCTCTAAAAAATAAAGAAAAGAAATTTTTAGAAACCAGAAGGGTTTTACCTCCATCTGGCTAAAGTATTCTGCCTTTCCTCCTGTTCCTTTTTTTTTTTTTTTTTTTTTTTTTTGAGAAGGAGTCTCACACTCTCACCCAGGCTGGAGTACAGTGGCGCCATCTCGGCTCACTGCAAGCTCCACCTCCCGGGTTCACACCATTCTCCTGCCTCAGCCTCCCAAGGAGCTGGGATTACAGGTGCCCGCCACCACGCCTGGCTAATTTTTTGTGTTTTTAGTAGAGATGGGGGTTTCACTGTGTTAGCCAGTATGGTCTCGATCTCCTGACCTCGTAATCTGCCCGCCTCGGCCTCCCAAAGTGCTGGGATTACAGGCATGAGCCACTGTGCCCGGCTCTTCCTGTTCCTTTTAATGAACTCCAGTGCTCTGAAAGCTGACCCTCCTGTGATTCTCCTCTCGCTTGCCTGCTCAAGGCCCTTAATCTAGCACTTACTGTCTTTTTCCTGTATCAGTGGTTTTTTGTTTGTTTGTTTGTTTGTTTTTATCAAACTGTTGGACCATTCCTATGTGCATTCAAACATGATGCTTTTCTTTTTACCCTTACAATCACCCTACATTAAAACTGTTCTTGTCATTGTAACTAGGGACTCCATGTAGCTGAATACAACAGCCATTGCTCAGTCCTTATCAACACAGCTGACCATTCCCTCTTCCTTGAAACATTTTCTTCACATGTCTTTGGGGACTCCACACTCTCCTGGTTTTCTTACTTCCTTGCTGTTTGCTTCTTCTCAATATCTTTTTTGTTACTCTTCTGTCACTGTATCTCATCTTGCCAACCTTGAAACATTGGGATGTCCCAGGGTTCGGGTAGAGTTTCTTCTCTTTGAGTATCTATGCTTACTTCCTAGGTGACAACATTGAGTTTTATGATGCTTAATGTTATCTATATGCTGACAAATTCCACATTTCTATCTCTGGCCTAGATCCCTCAACTCCAGACCGCCCACTCAACATCTCCATCTAGTGTTTAACAGGCACCTTGAAGTTAACATAGCCTAAAACTAATTCTCATAGAGAAGACTCCTGTCTACAGTCTTTTCCATCTCTGGTAATGCCAATTTCATCCTTTTAGTTGCTTAGCTCCAAAATCCAGGGGCCACTTTTAACTTTATTTCCCTCCTAAATCTCACCTAAAACCGATTATCAAATCATTCAGATCTACCTCCAAAATAGATCCACATTATTTATATATCCTCCCAACTCCACCACAACCACTTACATCCAAGCCTCCATTGTCTCTTTCCTGGATAATTGCAATGGCCTACTAGCTGCTCTCTCTGCTTCCCCCATTGTCCCTTCCTTTGTTACTTTTCACCTTGTGTGCATGTCTTAATATTATATAGTCTGGGAGAGGAACTAGGAGTTAGAAAGCCAGAGAAGTTGGTTTTAAATATTATTGTTTTCATCAGTATTCAATAAAGAGATGAATCATTATTGTACATTTGTAAGTTTTGCATTTTCTAAATGTTTTTGTTCCTTTATACCTGGAAATAACCCTGTAAGTTAGAGAAAAAAGTTATTATTATCCCATTTCAGAGATGACAAAAAGTGACACCAGAAAAGCTAAGTGATGACAATAATTCTTACTAAATATGAGGATTATTACAAGAAGCATTGTTTCCTGGGGATTCATCTAGTATCATGAGGGGAAATTTTGAATATAGATTTGTGGAATAAAAATGTTTCACATTCTACCAATATAATTCAGTTTTTTTTTCTCTCATATTTGATTGTCCTAAAGGAGATTCAAAAATTTAAAATGCCATATGGGGCATAAGAAAGAACAACAGAAAGGCACCAGGATTTCTTGGTACCATTCCCAAATCTGTAAATATAAGTGACCCTTAAGAAATCATTTAACTTTTCTTAGTGTTGTCTTCCTCATTTGTTAGCTTTATAGGTTAAAATAAATGTGCATGTTCTGTTCTCATTTCCTTTCCCTTCTGATGCAATGCACATACACAAGTGAATCTTCCTAAGGGCCAAGAGATGTATAATATTTTGAGATTCCATCTACATTGGTAATTCTGTAATCAAGAAGACTAGGTTCTACAGGAACAAATTCAATATCAGAAACTTTTACCAGTCAACTGTATATCTATAAAATACACAATGATTAGCTCAGCCCCTCAGAAGCTGACCTTTATTCAAGGTTAAGAACCACGTTTGCTATATGGGCCTTCCCCTGGGCCTTATTAGGTCACTTAACTTCCTTTCTTTCTTTATCCCCACCCTCTCTCACCCGTTTTGCTCAGGCACATACCAAAAGTCTGCCAATGTAGGATTATAATTACTGCTTTCCCACTGAATCTCCTCTTGTCTGATGAGGTATGGAAAGGCACGGGGAGGAGGTCATTTAAAAGATTCTGCCAGTGTATAATTTTCAGACTATGAATTCTTAATGTGACATACCCTGTAACAATATTTTGAATTCTTATGCAACATTCAAAAAACCTACAAAGCCTCATATTTGTCTGAGACATATTTTAATATTTCAAACTCATTTTAAACCTCTCAGATCCAGAATCACTTTTATGCTGTCTTTCTGACATAATGTTCCTTCACCTTGGCCCCCCGACTAGACAAAAACTAATCAAATCACGTTGAATAACAGCACTTCTGCTTGATGGATAAATTGCTGTAGTCCTGAAGACTATTATGAGGGTGAACTTTAAGGAAGATGTATGTACAAAAACGGCAGACTTGAGACCAGTTATTCCAGGTTTTTGAAGTCTCATTCATAAATTAATTATTATTTTACTTATTAATTCATTCAATTAATATTTATTGAACATCTACCATATGCCATCTACTATATACTAGGCATTGTGGAGAGGGAATCAAGATGAAAATCTGACTCCTGTCCTCAAGGGCTGTAGCAGACATTGGTGCCTACTCTTTTCATGTGGAAATGAAGTTCCTTCTCAAGACCACCTGAGAACCCACCTCCCATCCAGCATCCAGTAGTTCTCTCCCTCCTCACTGCTTCCTGTCTCTAAATGAGGTCATCAAGCCTTAAGCTATATCTATCATCTTGCAACCATGAGGCAACAGGCATGAAAATCAAAAGTCAAGATGTTGAGAACAGTGGGGTAGAGGCCAGAGGGGCTTGGTCCTGGAAGATATTGTCAAGTCATAGAACCAACTTAGAATGTTGGCCTTCAAATTTTCATTTTATGAGATAATTAAATCTCTGTCCCCACCCCCTTACACCTCCACCTTCTCTCCCTCTCTCTCTCTCCTTCCCTCCCTCCCTCTCTCCCTTTTTCCATTTAAGCCAAAGATATTCAAGTATTTTGTTACTTGCAGCTGAATGCATGCCTAATTGATGCAGGGGGTTAACAATTAGTTGTGGGAGGATGGCATAAAATTATTTCTTAAAGACCTATAAAGAGATTTAATAAGGCAACTATGTAAACAGAGTATAAGATAGATAATCATTATGATGCCCCGCATTGGTATAATGCTTTGAAGTTTAGAAAGGTTTCTGCACATGTCATCTCAGGCTTTACAACAATCCTATGGGGCAGGAATTATTGTCTCCAGTTTACAAAGAATAATCCTGAGGTCCTAGAAAGTTAAATGATTTGTTAGAGACCACACAGCCAGAAAACTGGAAGTAGAAGTCCTCAAATACATGTAACCTAATTTCCAATTTACTAAGTTTTCAACTATAGCAGAGCTACCTCACTCAGCCCAATGTCCATCGGCCTCAGCAAACTGTGAGAGGTGGAGATAAGAGGATGGGTAGCCATGAAGGTTGTTCAAAGGAGGGAGCTATATGGGGCTGGGACACAGGAGAGTCTCCCGAAGAAGGAGAGCTGATATAGTTTGGATGTGTTCCCACCCAAATCTAATCTTGAATTGTAGTTCTCATAATCCTGTGTCGTGGGAGGGACCTGGTGGGAGGTGATCGAATCATGGGGGCAGTTAACCCCATGCTGTTCTTGTGATAGTGAATTCTCATGAGATCTGATGGTCTTATAAGGGGCTTTCCCCTCTTTGCTTGGCACTTCTCTCTCCTTCTGCCTTGTGAAGAGGGATTGTTTGCTTCCCCTTCTGCCATGATTGTAAGTTTCCTGAGGCCTCCCCAACCATGCAGAATTGTGAGTCAATTAAATCTCTTTTCTTGATAAATTACCCAGTCGTGGGTATTTCTTCATAGCTGCATGAGAATGGACTAATACAGTAAATTGGTACCACAGATAGTAGGGTGCTGCTATAAAGATACCCAAAAATGTGGAAGCGACTTTGGAACTGGGTAACAGGCAGAGATTGGAACAGTTTGGAGGGCTCACAAGAAGACAGGAAGATGTAGGAAAGTTTGGAACTTCTAGAGACTTGTTGAATGGCTTTGACCAAAATGCTGATAGTGATATGGACAATGAAGTCCAGGCTGAGGTAGTCTCCGATGGAGATGAGGAACTTGTTGGGAGCTGGAATAAAGGTGACTCTTGCTATGCTATAGCAAAGAAACTGGCAGCATTTTGTCCCTGTCCTAGGGATCTGTGGAACTTTGACACTGAGAGAGATGATTTAGGGTATCTGGCAGAAGAAATTTCTAAGCGGCAAGGAATTCAAGAGGTGACTTGGGTGCTCTCAAAAGCTTTCAGTTTCACGCATTCACAAACACATAATTTGGAATTAGAATTTATGTTTAAAAGGGAAGCAGAGCATTTGTAGCCTGACAATGTGATAGAAAATTTGCAGCCTGACAACGTGATATAAAAAGCAAAACCTATTTTCTGCAGAGAAATTCAAGTCCACTGCAGAAATTTACATAAGTAATGAGGAGCCAAATGTTAATCACCAAAACAATGGGGAAACTGTCTGCAGGGCATGTCAGAGACCTTCATGGTAGCTTCTTCCATGACAGGTCCAAAGGCCTAGGAGGGAAAAATGGTTTCGTGGGTAGGGTCCCAGGCCCCTCTGCTCTGTGCAGCCTCAGGACATGGCACCCTGCATCCCAGCTGCTTCGGCTCCAGCCATGGCTAAAAGGGGTCAAGGTATAGCTCAGGCCATTACTTCAGAGGTTGCAAGCCCCAAGCCTTGGCAGCTTACACATGGTGCTGAGCCTGTGGGTACACAGAAGTCAAAAACTGAGGTTTGGGAACTTCTACCCAGATTTCAGAGTACATATGGAAATGCCAGAATGTCCAGGCAGAAGCTTGCTTCATGGGCAGAGCCCTCATGGGGAACCTCTGCTACAGCTGTGCAGAAGGGAAATGTGGGGTTGGAGCTGTGAGAAGAGGGCCACCATCCCCCAGAACCCAGAATGGTAGATCCACCAACAGTTTGCACTGTGCACCTGGATGCCACAGACACTCAACGCCAACCTGTGGAAACAGCTGGGAGGGGGCTGTGCTCTGCAAAGCCACAGGGGTGGAGCTGCCCAAGGCCTTGTGAGCCCACATCTTGCATTGGCATGTCCTGGATATGAGACATGGCATCAAAGGAGATCATTTTGGAACTTTAAGGTTTAATGACTGACTGCTCTATTGGATTTCAGACTTGCATGGTGTCTGTAACCCCTTTGTTTTGGTCAATTTCTCCCATTTAGAATGAGTGTATATATCCAATGCCTGTACCCACATTGTATCTAGGAAGTAACTAACTTGTTTTTTATTTTACAGGCTTATAGGTAGAAGGGACTTGCCTTGTCTCAAATGAAATTTTGGACTTGGATTCTTAGGTTAATGCTGGAGTGAGCTAAGACTTTGGGGGACTGTTGGAAAGGCATTATTGTGTTTTGAAATGTGAGGACATGAGATTTGGGAGGGGCTAGGGGCAGAATGATATGGTTTGACTGTGTCCCCATCCAAATCTCATCTTGAATTGTAATTCTCATAATCCCCACATGTGGTGGGAGGGACCCAGTGGGAGGTAATTGAATCATGGCAGCAGTTACCCCATGCTGTTCTTGTAATAGTGAGTTCTCATGAGATCTGATGGTCTTATAAGGGTTTTTCCCCCTTTACTTGGCACTTCTCTTTCCTGCTGTCTTGTGAAGAAGGATGTGTTTGCTTCCCCCTTCTGCCATGATTATAAGTTTTCTGAGGCCTCCCCAGTCATGTGGAACTGTGAGTCAATTAAACCTCTTTTTTTATATATATAAATTACCCAGTCTCAGGTATTTTTTCATAGCAGCACGAGAACGAACTAATACAGGAGACCTAATGGATGGGTGGGAATTCAGAAAGAAAGACCATTCCAGACAAAGAGAATGTTGTGAAGATGAAAACAGGAAGATAAAAACAGGAATGAACATGTATTTCAATTGGAGTACCTTCCCTGAGTTGGAGAGAAACTAAGGATATAAGGGACAAATGAATTCTGACATCAGGTATTCAATTTCACACCATGGACCTACCATTTTAGTAGGCAATGGGGTTCAATTAGCAACTCCAGAACAAAGACTTGTAAGGGCAGTTACAATAGGAAATTGAGCTTTATCAATAGAGCAATGGGTGGATAAAGGAGAGGAAGAGAACCTGGAGGCAGAAACCAGTAAGGGGATATTTTCAGTGGTCAACCAGCTGAGAGAATGTATGTCGATGATGCAAACTAGGGCTGGGGCATCTAAAACAGAATAGCCATGTTGGAATTAGGATGGTTGGCTAGGCTTGTCTATTGAGTATGAGAGATAGTAATGGAAGGGAGAAACCAAATTAGACTTCAAGGAATTCAGTAAAAGCAGCGGGTTTAGGGGAATGACGAGGATGACTGGTCTACTTGTTCCTTAGCACCCTAGGAAGAATGCTGATTTAATTAAATCAAACTCCCTCCCCTGCTCAGAACCACTCAGGGGGGCTCTTTTGTGAGGCATCAGTTCAGTCTGTCTATGATGTGAGACCTCTCTCTCACCCTTCCTGCAGTCACTACCAAAACTTCAGATCCATCCTTAGCTGTGTGCCTGGCTTTGTAAGACACTAAAATCTACCTCCCATAAATTATCTCTCAGAGCAGGAAGATGGAGGGAGATTCATGATCCCTTTCTTCCCAAGGAACCAGCTTTGTCTCCAACCAAGAAATGTAGTATTCTCCTCTCCATGGCGTTTTCCTATTATTATTATCTATTCATTCTGGCTTTCCTTGGGATTCTTGCCATCAATCGGCAGACAGATGTCCTTCTCTATGGTTCTTCCTGTTTCCTGCTGTGTCACTGGCTAGTGACAAGCTGTGGCTAAGTTGTCAGCTCCCCAATTACAGGACAGTCTAATTACAGACATGTTATACTTGCAAGGTATTATTACTGAGGCTCTGTCTGCCATAGCCTAGAAGTAATCAAGCAAAATGTTATCTCAATTGTTATGGGACTGACATATGGAGTGATGTAAATTCTCTCATGCATTCTTGGTCTTGGGGACGCCCTTGGACTCTCAAGATGGGTTAACTGAGTGGATCTTGTTGAATGGGCTAGAATAAAACAGAAGGTAAGATGAGAGAAAGCTGAGGGAACAGGAGCATGGGGAACACAGAAGAGTCACTAAACTAGATTCTTCAGGGCCATTCAGTGAGCAGGGCAGAGCTTTCTGTCCCCCTAATCTCATTCAATCTTTACCCTCTTCAACGTAGGAGAAGGGAATTTTTGCGTTTGCTAAAACTAACATTTGAACTCTGGTTACGAGGGACTGTCAATGTTAGCAAGTCCAAAGTTGGTCTTATAGTTGTTCTACTCTGAAGAAACCAAAGGATGTAAATCTATTCCTGTGGAGGACTTTACCCTGTCTGGAGGGATGTATTGGATCCCTTCCAGAACATAGCTGGGAAAGACAGCCTCTACCCACCTGACCCCAGTGTGCTTGCCAAAAAGGCTCCAGATAAGGACCAGGGATAAAAAAAAATTCAGAGGAAAGAGGAAAAAGGAGAGGAAAACTCCCAATTGCCCATCAGAGGCTGACTGTCAGGATGGAAAGATAGCTTGGTGAGAAAAGTAACGTTGGGCATCATTTTCTAGGTTTCTTGTATATTTGAGAACAGCCAATAATGAGATTCTTTCTTTCTTGTAACACCTCCAGAAACCCTTCCAGATGTGATTTCATTTCAGTTTTTTAAAACATAAGGGGTGTCCTTCTAATTCCAGGGGACTTATATCTCAGGATGTCCAGGTTCCAGGAGACTATTCCAGAAAATTAACACAACCTACACTGGCTCATGAATGAAAGCTACATCAGAGCTTTATCAGAGTGTGTTGACACAGCCGAGGAGAATTTCAGACTCTCAGTATGGAATTATTGGAAGAGCTGAAAGCTTTTAGAAAGCTTATGGGGCCCCAAGCATTCTCTCAAGATTGCCATGGCATCACTTGCACAGTGAATTAAGAACCCAGTCAGTGGGACTGCTCTCAAAGGGCACTGTATCTCAACGGAAATGAGGATGAAAAGGTTCCCAGCTGATCTGCATGCTAGGAAACGTACTATACAATGAAGACATTAAATGAGCAGTGGGACTGGCAGTAGAGCACATTCCTGGATTTACTCATTCTTTCATTCAATAAATATATATTGAGCATTTATTACATGGAAGGCATTGTATAAGTTGCTGTGGCTACCATGGTGAGCCACACAGGTGTAACTTCTAGCAATTTTACACTCCAAGGGCACTCCACTTTGGAGCTCTGCACCCTCCCCTCATTATATCAAGCATATTAAAATGCATACTCATCACACATTAAATATACTTTGTTGCTATTAATATTTGAAAGATTTTTTTAAAAATCTATAATTTTGAATTTTGTTATGAATCAAATATTTAGTTTGCTCTTGTGATTTGATTCATATACATCTACTTAAGAATAGAGTTTCATTCACTTGATTGCCATATTGTAATATCATTAAGTTTTGTAAACATTTAATTACACATTAATTACTTTTAATTTTACAGCTTATTTTCGTATTTTGGAGGCCAATATCTGTTTTCCTCAGGTCTCAAATTATGAAATAGGCCCTTCAAAATCTCAAAAGCCTTGATATTTGGTCTGCCACATGTTAGGGAATAAAGAAACCCCAATGGGTCCTCCCATTGTAGAACCTACCTTCTAGTGTGCGAGAAAAAAAATACTTATTTAATTATCTAATAGTGTACATATTTTTAACTTTTATAAGAGCTAATAAAAGAATGTACAGAATGTTCTGTTAGCAATTAACTGAGGACCAAACCTTGTCTTACAAGGAACATGGTGTTAGGGGAAGTTTTGCTAAGTAAGTGATAAACTGTGAGCACTGAAAGATAATAGGAAATTAAGGGAAGAGGAATTGGGTCAGGAATATCATTCCAGAAAGGGAGATTAGTATGTGTAAAGTCCCTAGGAAAGGAAGGGTCATGGGATGTACCAGGAACTGGATTGCAAGCAATATAGGGGAGAGTGGTAGTGATGAGGTCAAAGAGGAGGTTAGAGGGCCCACAGGCCACTGGAAAGATATCTTGTATATCTTAAGTGCAATGGGAAGTCATTGGAGTTTCCTTTCAGAATAGCAGTGACACGTCTGCTCCTATGATTCCCAGGGTGGGACACCAAGGTGGGAGCATAGAGAATGAAGAAAGGCACAAACCAAGAATTGATTTCACTGCTCTAACCCAAGTACCTCTGACACAACACCCCATCAGAGGAGTGTTTTTACCCAAGAAGTTTAGAAGGTTGTCACAACAAGTAAGAAGGGCTGCTACTGGACTCTAATAGATAGAGACCAGGGATGCTATGAAACACCCAACAATATACAAGATAGCCCCACAACAAAGAATGATCCACTCAATTGTCAATAGTGTTGACGTTGAGAAACCTTACTATAGAACAGTGCTATAGACTCAACAACAATGTGTGTTGAGAAACCTCATCAGACCTAGAAGTCGAAAAGGTAGTTCTTTCTTTTCTACTAAGGTCAAGCAATGGAGAATGATGCTAGAGTGCAAGGAACAAATGGAAGGAACCCAGAAGAAAATCAAGGCCAGGTGCAGTGGCTCATGCCTATAATCCCAGAATTTTGGGAGGCCAAGGTGGGTGGATCACTTGATTCCAGGAGTTCAAGACCAGCTTGGCCAACATGGTGAAACCCTGTCTCTACTAAAAGTATAAAAATTAGCCAGGCATACTGGCACACGCCTGTAATCCCAGCTATTTGGGAGGCTGAGGCAGGAAGATCACTTGAACCCGGGAGGCAGAGGTTGAGGCTGAGATCACACCACTTTAATCCAGCCTGGGTGACAGAGCAAGTGAGACTCCATCTAAAAAACAATACAAAAAAAAAAAAAGAGAGAGAAGAAAATCAAGCTATGACTCCATTATGCTCTCTGGGTACATTACAGAAAGAGTTGGAAACCTGGGCTAAACTGTAAGAACTAAGGTGGTTGGGTCCTCAGCCAGCATAAAGGGAGGCCCTTCTTATACAGTTGTGCAGAATGTACATTGCACAATTTTGTAGGGCACCATTCACATGTTAATTATACATATGTATATTTGCTCAGAAAATTTTCTCAAACATAGCAATGAAGCACTTTAGGAAAGTAAATCTTTTTCTATTTTTTATTAAAATGTTACATGAACTACTTAGCATTAACATGATATTAAAATTTTTGATAGTTAACTATAGGCACATATATACTTGTATTTGAACACCTGGCCCCTGGTGGCCTTGTTCCATGTCAGAGATATAGAATTACTGGTAAACCTTCTAAAGTATCAGTTGATCTGTGAGCTCAGCCCTTGGCAATATTCCTGGAATCTCCATATTATTAACAGAAAACTCTTCAGAGTACTCATGAAAAAAAAAAAAAGGAAAGATACTGTTAATTGTTCAATTCTTCCCCTTCTGAGCAGGTGGACTACATTTTCTAGCATCCCTCACAGTTGGATGTGGCCACAAAAGTGATTTGAGACTGTGAAATATAGACAGAAGTGCTGGCTTGGCCCACAAACACTCCTGTTGTACAGTTTTCTGCTCTCTGTTTCCCCATCTATACAAAGACCACTCCAAGGACCTATAGAAGGATGAAGCCATAAGATGGAAGAACTCTGAGTTTTCAAGTGACCATATGGAGCCCTCACCAACCCACTTTGCAGTGGAACACAAAGGAACAACATTTATATTCGTCTTTTGTAAATTTTAGGTTGTTTGGTAAGTGGTTGCCTGCCCTTCCTAGTACATTGCTAAGGGGGAAATTACAGTCATCAAGTCTATAAGGAAGGTGATACAATATAGTGGGTAATGCCACAGAGACTGGAGCCAGAGTACATATGTTTGTATCCTACTCCTGCCACTTTCTAGCTGTGAGAACTTGGGCAAATTTGCTTAAATGTCTGTATTAGTTTCCTTATATATAAAATTGGAGCAATAATTATATCAAACTCATAAATGTGGTGAGATTCAATACACGAAAATTGCCCCCACCAATGTCTCACACATCATGAGCTTCAGTAACAGTTCACTATTCTGAGGCTGACACTTGAGCACTCTGACTATGCATATGCTGAGAGACTTACAAAGGAAGACTGCTAATGATGTGAGACCAGGCCTTGTCACCAGATCCAGATCTTTCCTAGGACCCTTCCTGCAGCCTAAGATACCATGGATCTCATGATCCAGAGATGAGTAACCTTGGAGATTCCCTGCAGCACAGGAATGAGACATGTTGTGAGGCTTGAATGTGATAGCATTGCCTGGGGAACCAAGTACACAGTTCAGCTTAGCTTATGTCAGTTTGAGAGTGATCCCAAAGATTTGCACTCTCAGAGAGATTCTCACTGAGGATACCACCACCCACCATAAGACCATGGAAGGATCAGGGAAAGTTAGAATATGCTCAGATCACCTTACGCAAAGTTACCTTGCCAAGGTGAAGTATTGGATCACTTCCAGATCCCTATTATACTCTTAAAAATGGAAGACTCTCCAGAATCTTTTGTTTGTGTGAGTTATATCTATCAATATTTACTATGTTAGAAATTAAAACTGAAAAATGTTTAAATATTTATCAATTCTTTTCAAATAAGAACAATAAATCCATTACAAATATATAACATTTTTAATGAAATATATTTCAAAAAAATCGTGAGAAAAGTGGCACTGTTTTACATTTTTGCAAATCTAAGATCTGGCCTTAAAAAGCTGGATTCTTATATCTGCTTCTGCATTCAATTTGTTGAGATATCACACATCATGTAGCCTCCAAAAAACTCCACCAAGCATTAATGAGATAATGAGACTGAAAATAGCAAATAAAGTCTTACTATTATTATAAAAGTAATTTTGACCTTACAGTCTCCCTGAATGAGTTTAAAGGACACCCAGGATTTGCAGCCTACATTTGAAGAATCACAGAAAGTGGTCAATCATGCCACAGTGCCAAGTACTCAGTTCTCAGTAGTTCTCACTATTTGGTGGTAGAACTTTTGATAGCAAATGTCTGTGTTTTCTTTTAAGTGATCATACATTATTGTACCCCAACATAGATGAATATACATATTACCCATATTTGAAAAAGAAAGGCATAAAATATCTGTTTGCTTCACCCAAGGTGACAATCCTAGTCACTCTAGAATCCTAGTGTTGGATTTTCTTCTACCCAATCAACATTTTTACTTAGTCCTGGTAACACACTGAAATGTCTTCTTAGTCTACTGTTAAAATACTTAGTCGGATACAGGTCACCTGAGCATAGCACACCTTCTACAGGTGACCTCAGCTTTTATCCAATCCCATTCTGAGGCTATATTTAGTATTTTTGGACTCTTGGCCTCAAGCAATTCTCCCCACTCAGCCTCCCAAAGAGCTGGGATTACAGGTGTGAGCCACCCTGCCCAGCCTATAGTTAGTATTTTCTATGCATCCTAGCAGAGATTCAATTTTGTGACGCAATAACCAGAAATGGGTATTTTGCGATGATCTTATGGAGAAATTTTTTGGGAGAGGAGAAAGATGACTCATACCACACACTACTTACAAGCAAATCTGTTAATTTCTCTAACTGAAAATTCCAACATTCTTTCCTCATTCCCGTAATCCCATCTCTTCTTCCTCTCTTCTCTTACACAGTTCTCTTTTCTTACACAGTAACTCAGAATCTCACTTTATTGTGGAGCAAAACTTAGCTTTTACCCTTAATTCATAATTTCCATTTTGCAAAAGAAAACTCAGTGATTGGTGACTACTGCTGCTTCTTTGAATGTCCCTTAGAGAGCACAATTCATTCAGCCATACCTAGAATAGTTCATCAAGAAAAAATATTACAAAATTTCTTTACTTGTCTTTCATTTCTACTAAGTGTCGTAGAACTGACTTCAGTCCCATAGAGCTCAAGGCCATCTCAATGAAGTTCTCTAATTTATACTCCTGTGACTATAGTATCACATTCTGTTTCTACAGATACATGTATACTTCTACTTAAGCAAATCAAGAATATCTCCACACACAGCTTTGCGGTCTGAATGAAAGGTTGAGTTTATGTTATTCAAACCCATGTTCTGCTGGATATTATTTCAAGACAATAAAGATGAATTCAATATATCCCTGCTTCACCTTCATATGTTTGAGGAAATTCTCACATCATTACTGTCTTCTCTTCTCCAGGCTAAATAAGCTTACCATCTTCCTTAAATTGAAACTCATACTATATTTTCTTTCCCTCTTATCATTTGCTTAGCTTTCCATAGACTCCCTCCAATCCTTTCATGTGCTTTTAAAATTTGCAGTCTCAAGTTACACCTAGCCTCTATAAAGGTAGATTTTAAACCATGTAACATATGATATATGTAATTGTAAGAAATAATTCATAATTTTTCTTCATTTCATATTGATGACATATCAGTCACATGTTCATTTTGAGATTACATTAACAATTTCTTTCTAAATCATGGTGAACTGGGCCACTGAAATTGGCAGGAAGCAAAGAAACAGTCCTAGGGTGTTAAATTTTTCTTCTTTCATGTTACTCAGTGATGCTTCCCAAATACATACAGTATGCTGAACTTTTCATGGTAGAAGCTTTTGGATCTATGTATGACTCTACTCTAAAACTCCTTGAAAGGACAGGACCAAGTGTTTATTTTTATAATATGTGACCCCAATCCTGGACATAGTGCTGTGGACCAAGAATGAACACTTGGCCTAAGGTCAAGCACCACTCTCAAACCAAAGATTAGCCAAATCCTCTCACTTGAGAATTTGAGCTTAGAGTCACAGATGCAGTCAGTCTGTGATGGGGGATGGAACTCTAAGGTCATGTATCCGGGAGTCCTTGAGAGCCCTTTACAAGTGATCAAAATTGTTAGGAAAGAGACCAGGAGACACAGAAATGGGATATATCCTGTGGTTATGAACAAAGAGACGAAGAGAAAAAGAAAAGAACTTTCAGCCCCAGTGTCCTCCCTTCTCTCATTCTCATGAAGCTTGGCTGCGTTTGATTCCTGTGTCTGAGTGACTGCATAGTATAAATGTACTATATCTCTCTTCTTTACATCAGCCAGTTTGAGCAGATTTCTAACTCTTGCAACCAAATGCTTCCCAGGCAAAGCCATCTTCACCACCGGATGGCACAGGTGTGGGAGGCAGGATGAGCCAAGTCTGATAGCCCTGTACATTAGAGACAAGCCTGTCCCTGCCCCCACTCCTCTGTGGCAGAAGGTGTTCTCATTGAGTTCCCACAGATACACACACAGGAGGCCTTTCTGCTTCCATTGACAATGACAATGCCCCAACCGTGACTTGGAAATGGTTTTGCTTATTCCTAGGTTTGTTAATAGCCAGCAGTCACCTGCTGTGGACTTTCATTTTTTTAAACAAAAGTATTTAGCAATTTGGTGTAAAAAAAAGACAAGAAAGTGAGGTAAGAATACTTCTAGGCACTTTAAAAAATGTCTGGCTTCTTTGTCATCCACTTAAGTGCATACTTAACAGATTAATCAATGGCTCTTGAAGAAGAGAGTTTTAGTGGATAATTCCACTTACTAGTAAGTAGACAAGGCAATAATGGAGCATAAGAATTAAAATTAGGAAGGAATATTTAGGTCAAAAGGAGTCAAGTAGGCTTTGGGGAAAAGGTGGATTTTGATGTAGTACTAAGGGGTTTTAGAAGTCAGTAATAATTTTAAAAAACTCCTTTGAACATTCCATAACTCACCCTTTGCTTATTTTTCCTAACTATTGTATGTATGTTACATTAAAAGTATTTTAAATATAAAAAAGAATTTGCCCAGATGAAATATAAGGTGGGAAACAGGGAAAGAGTGTATCAAGCAGAAAAAGGAGCAACAGATACTGTTTAATATGATCAGGAAGCAAAATGATTGGAACTTGGATACTGGGAAGAACAATTGATAAATGTTGATAAATCTGATATTTATCTGATTTGATAAAATGTAATAAATAAGTCTGGCAAATAAATGTAAAAAAGAAGTCAGTAGTACAGGTTGCATGGAGGGAGGGTGGTCTGTCCAGCTCAAACCAAAGAGCAGACACAGAAGAGTGACAGTCCCTGTCTGAGTGGAGTGAGGGAACACGCTGGACCATGAAAATGGGGCCAAAGCATGGGAGCCTTGTGTGCCAAGCTTGTGAGTTGTAACTTAATCTAAAAGCCAGTTGGTATCATATTTGGATTTGAAATGGCAATGTGTCCTTTTATTTGGGGAAATAATTGGTGTGAGTTCAGTATCCTTGAAGGGGAGAGAGTGAAAGAGTAAATGGCAACATTAGGAGATGAGTGTAGGAATATGGGCTGAGATGATAGACATCTACACAGTGGTGGCGGCAGAGAAGAAAAGGAAGGATAGGCTCTAAGGGCAACATTATAAATAAAGATTAATGGGCACAGCTAATTTTCAGAAATCATTCCTAAAGAACATATCCATGGAACCAAAAACCACTTGTATCCCCAAAACTATTGAAATTTTAAAGATTTTTTAAAATAATGAGAAAAGGAATACATTACATGCATTTTCCTCTTCCCATTTTGCAGATGAAGAAGTTGACATGCAGCAGGACAAAACTGTTTGCCCAAGATCATATGATATAAGTGCTCTTACCTTCTAAGTTTGTGCCATAGTTGACTTTAGCAACTTCTAATTCTGCAACTTCCGATTTGGGAAGATACCTCAGGAAAGCTTCAACAATGGTAACTTAGCATGAAGTAAAAAGCAAAGATATTGAGTAATGGGAGAACTTAAACTAAGATTAACCAGTTCTCTGACAGAGCAAGAAAAGATGATTCTTGAATGCTTGATGCTACTTAAACTTAATGAGTAAATAAATAAATGAAGATAAATTTTTTAAAAAGATTATGGGCCTAGTAACTAACTTGGCATAGGGAAAAAAGAATGGAGGATTTTCAAAGGTTATTCATCCCATAAATTATTTAACAAGCACATATAGCAATAAATATATATATATAATCTGATGCTACTATGTCAGAGAAGGATCTTAAGAATATCAGGTGCTCATGGCATCAGTGAGAGCTTGGAGGGTCAGGCATAGAAAGCTGACAGATCCAAAAATGCCTTTCTAACTTGAGTCCCATGAGAAAATTAAGCTCCATCACCCTATAGCATGCATTCCATATAATGACATAACTCTTCTCCTGTGCATCTAAATGGTACTAGTTATGTGCCATCTCAGGCAGAATTGAAAAAATTGTCACTCAAATCATTTTCAGTTCCCGTAGTTCAAATGAGGTTCCCCAACTTAGAAAAGCTATCTGGGGCAAAGGCAAAAGCACCATGTGGTCTCGGCCACACACTACTCATTGCCTTTGTTCCCATATCACTGCTTCACCTGCTCAAGATTAAAAGTCTCAGGAGCATGGGGAGAGTTCAAGTATCTGGAAAATCTTAAAAGAAAATGTTTTAAAATGGATCTTGAAAAATATCAGTGAGGGCTGGCAAGTCCAGCCAAAAGAGAGAAAGAGAGAGAGAGAGAAGGTTGAAAGGGTTTGGCATGTTAAGTGTGATAGAGCTGGGAATAGTGAGACTGGGGGTTGATGGCAGAGGATGAAGTTGGAAATGGGAACAGGCTGGGAAGGGTCTGGAATGTTCTAATAAATAGATTAGATAATTCCATCTAGTCCCTGGAAAGTCACCGAGGCTAGTAAAGTTTGAGAGTGACCAGATCTATTTGTCACAATGGTAAGACTGATGGAGCACAAATTATAAGAAGGAAAGACTAGAGGAGTAAGGGAAGTACTGAATATACAGGATGTCAGTGGCAACAGGCCATTCATCCATGAGCCTCAGTACATAAATCAAGACTAAAAAATGTTTCTGTGACTACATGGAGAGGCACAGCTTGCAAGGGAAGAGTGAGGATTCAAACCACTGGGAAGCAAGGAAGCCATCGAGAGATGAATTTAAGTCATCCAGGTGATAAATTATAAGGTCTTGCAAAAAAGGGAGTGATAGTAACCATGGGGAGGAGAAGACACTGCAGGAATGAAAAAGTAGCTAAAGGAAAGGATGTGAATTAATTCACACACCTACAAAATTCTCCAGATATGTGTGACATGAAACCACAGTCTGAAGTAAGTGAGAAGAAAAAAAAAAAAAAAAGAGGCCAGCACTGGGGGATACTCAGAGTTAGGGCATGCAGTGTGGACAAGAGTCAACAGAGGGGGCAGGGAGCAAGGATAGAATGTCAGGGAACAACACCATGAGGGCCAGGCAACACTGAAGGAATGGGACAGTTAAGAAAGAATAGGTAAGGCCAGGAGCAGTGGCTCACACCTGTAATCCCAACACTTTGGGAGGCCAAGGCAGGAGGATCACTTCGGCCCATGAGTTAGAGACCAGTCTAGGCAACATGAAGAAACCCAGTCTCTACCAAAATTAAAAAACTTAGCCAAGCATGTTGGTGTGTGCCTGTAGCCCCAGCTACTTTGGAGGCTGAGGCAAAGCATTGCTCAGCTGCAATCAGCCTTGATTTCTAGTCCATTAAAAAACAAAACCGAAAAGTTCTCCTTCAAACCAATCTTGGTCATATGAAATAGAATAACTTCCTATCCTTGCTTCCTTCCATCAAATCTAATTTACTCCAAGTATTTTATCTGATACACCAAATAATAATAGAACTTATTGTTATGACCAAACAATTGCATTGACCTGGTCTACCACTGTTAGGAATCTATCTATCACAAAGAATTACTTAAAAATGTATTCAGGCAAGATGGCCGAATAGGAACAGCTCCAGTCTCCAACTCCCAGCGCGAGCGACACAGAAGAACCGGTGATTTCTGCATTTTCAACTGAGGTACTGGGGTCATCTCACTAGGGAGTGCCGGACAATGGTGCTGGTCAGCTGCTGCAGCCTGACCAGCGAGAGCTGAAGCAGGGCGAGGCATCGCCTCACCTGGAAGCGCAAGGGGAAGGAATCCCTTTTCCTAGCCAGGGGAACTGAGACACACAACACCTGGAAAATCGGTAACTCCCACCCCAATACTGCGCTTTAAGCAAACAGGCACACCAGGAGAATATATCCCCACCTGGCCGGGAGGGTCCCACGCCCACGGAGCCTCCCTCATTGCTAACACAGCAGTCTGCGGCGATCTATCCGCAAGGCAGCAGCGAGGCTGGGGGAGGGGCGCCCGCCATTGCTGAGGCTTAAGTAGGTAAACAAAGCCGCTGGGAAGCTCGAACTGGGTGGAGCTCACAGCAGCTCAAGGAAGCTGCCTGTCTCTGTAGACTCCACCTCTGGGACAGCGCACAGCTGAAGACCAACAGGGGAAGCAGCGGGGCCGTGCAGACGCGAACGACTCTGACAGCTTTGGGAGAGCCGTGGATCTCCCAACGCGGAGGTTGAGATCTGAGAACGGACAGACTGCCTGCTCAGGTGGGTCCCTGACCCCTGAGTAGCCTAGCTGGGAGACATCCCCACTAGGGGCAGTCTGACACCCCACACCTCACAGGGTGGAGTACACCCCTGAGAGGAAGCTTCCAAAGGAAGAATCAGACAGGTACACTCGCTGTTCAGCAATATTCTATCTTCTGCAACCTCTGCTGCTGATACCCAGGCAAACAGGGTCTGGAGTGGACCTCAAGCAATCTCCAACAGACCTACAGCTGAGGTTCCTGACTGTCAGAAGGAAAACTATCAAACAGGAAGGACACCTATACCAAAACCCCATCAGTACGTCACCATCATCAAAGACCAGAGACAGATAAAACCACAAAGATGGGGAAAAAGCAGGCAGAAAAGCTGGAAATTCAAAAAATAAGAGCGCATCTCCCCCTGCAAAGGAGCGCAGCCCATCGCCAGCAACGGATCAAAGCTGGTCAGAGAATGACTTTGACGAGATGAGAGAAGAAGGCTTCAGTCCATCAAACTTCTCAGAGCTAAAGGAGGAATTACGTACCCAGCGCAAAGAAACTAAAAATCTTGAAAAAAGAGTGGAAGAATTGACAGCTAGACTAATTAATGCAGAGAAGGTCATAAACGAAATGACAGAGATGAAAACCATGACACGAAATACGTGACAAATGCACAAGCTTCAGTAACCGACTCGATCAACTGGAAGAAAGAGTATCAGCGATTGAGGATCAAATGAATGAAATGAAGCGAGAAGAGAAACCAAAAGAAAAAGAAGAAAAAGAATGAACAAAGCCTGCAAGAAGTATGGGATTATGTAAAAAGACCAAATCTACGTCTGATTGGGGTGCCTGAAAGTGAGGGGGAAAATGGAACCAAGTTGGAAAACACTCTTCAGGATATCATCCAGGAGAACTTCCCCAACCTAGTAGGGCAGGCCAACATTCAAATTCAGGAAATACAGAGAACGCCACAAAGATACTCCTCCAGAAGAGCAACTCCAAGACACATAATTGCCAGATTCACCAAAGTTGAAATGAAGGAAAAAATCTTAAGGGCAGCCAGAGAGAAAGGTCGGGTTACCCACAAAGGGAAGCCCATCAGACTAACAGCAGATCTCGGCAGAAACTCTACAAGCCAGAAGAGAGTGGGGGCCAATATTCAACGTTCTTAAAGAAAAGAATTTTAAACCCAGAATTTCATATCCAGCCAAACTAAGTTTCATCAGTGAAGGAGAAATAAAATCCTTTACAGATAAGCAAATGCTTAGAGATTTTGTCACCACCAGGCCTGCCTTACAAGAGACCCTGAAGGAAGCCCTAAACATGGAAAGGAACAACCGGTACCAGCCATGCAAAAACATGCCAAAATGTAAAGACCATCGAGGCTAGGAAGAAACTGCATCAACTAACGAGCAAAATAACCAGTTAATATCATAATGACAGGATCAAGTTCACACATAACAATATTAACCTTAAATGTCAATGGACTAAATGCTCCAATTAAAAGACACAGACTGGCAAACTGGATAAAGAGTCAAGACCCATCAGTCTGCTGTATTCAGGAGACCCATCTCACATGCAGAGACATACATAGGCTCAAAATAAAGGGATGGAGGAAGATCTACCAAGCAAATGGAGAACAAAAAAAAGCAGGGGTTGCAATCCTAGTCTCTGATAAAACAGACTTTAAACCATCAAAGATCAAAAGAGACAAAGAAGGCCATTACATAATGGTAAAGGGATCAATTCAACAGGAAGAGCTAACTCTCCTAAATATATATGCACCCAATACAGGAGCACCCAGATTCATAAAGCAAGTCCTTAGAGACCTACAAAGAGACTTAGACTCCCATACAATAATAATGGGAGACTTCAACACTCCACTGTCAACATTAGACAGATCAACGAGACAGAAAGTTAACAAGGATATCCAGGAATTGAACTCATCTCTGCACCAAGCGGACCTAATAGACATCTATAGAACTCTCCACCCCAAATCAACAGAATATACATTCTTCTCAGCACCACATCGCACTTATTCCAAAATTGACCACATAATTGGAAGTAAAGCACTCCTCAGCAAATGTACAAGAACAGAAATTATAACAAACTGTCTCTCAGACCACAGTGCAATCAAACTAGAACTCAGGACTAAGAAACTCAATCAAAACCGCTCAACTACATGGAAACTGAACAACCTGCTCCTGAATGACTACTGGGTACATAACGAAATGAAGCAGAAATAAAGATGTTCTTTGAAACCAATGAGAACAAAGATACAACATACCAGAATCTCTGGGACACATTTAAAGCAGTGTGTAGAGGGAAATTTATAGCACTAAATGCCCACAAGAGAAAGCAGGAAAGATCTAAAATTGACACTCTAACATCACAATTAAAAGAACTAGAGAGGCAAGAGCAAAGACATTCAAAAGCTAGCAGAAGGCAAGAATAACTAAGATCAGAGCAGAACTGAAGGAGATAGAGACACAAAAAACCCTCCAAAAAATCAATGAATCCAGGAGTTGGTTTTTTGAAAAGATCAACAAAATTGACAGACCGCTAGCAAGATTAATAAAGAAGAAAAGAGAGAGGAATCAAATAGACGCAATAAAAAATGATAAAGGGGATATCACCACCGACCCCACAGAAATACAAACTACCATCAGAGAATACTATAAATGCCTCTACGCAAATCAACTAGAAAATCAGAAAATGGATAATTTCCTGGACACTTACACTCTCCCAAGACTAAACCAGGAAGAAGTTGAATCCCTGAATAGACCAATAGCAGGCTCTGAAATTGAGGCAACAATTAATAGCCTACCCACCAAAAAAAGTCCAGGACCAGATGGATTCACAGCTGAATTCTACCAGAGGTACAAGGAGGAGCTGGTACCATTCCTTCTGAAACTATTCCAATCAATAGAAAAAGAGGGAATCCTCCCTAACTCATTTTATGAGGCCAACATCATCCTGATACCAAAGCCTGGCAGAGACACAACAAAAAAAGAGAATTTTAGACCAATATCCCTGATGAACATCGATGCAAAAATTCCTCAATAAAATACTGGCAAACCGGATTCAGCAGCACATCAAAAAGCTTATCCACCATGATCAAGTGGGCTTCATCCCTGGGATGCAAGGCTGGTTCAACATTCGCAAATCAATAAACGTAATCCAGCATATAAACAGAACCAAAGACAAGACCCACATGATTATCTCAATAGATGCAGAAAAGGCTTTTGACAAAATTCAACAGCCCTTCATGCTAAAAACGCTCAATAAATTCGGTATTGATGGAACGTACCTCAAAATAATAAGAGCTATTTATGACAAACCCACAGCTAATATCATACTGAATGGGCAAAAACTGGAAAAATTCCCTTTGAAAACTGGCACAAGACAGGGATGCCCTCTCTCACCACTCCTATTCAACATAGTGTTGGAAGTTCTGGCTAGGGCAATCAGGCAAGAGAAAGAAATCAAGGGTATCCAGTTAGGAAAAGAAGAAGTCAAATTGTCCCTGTTTGCAGATGACATGATTGTATATTTAGAAAACCCCATTGTCTCAGCCCAAAATCTCCTTAAGCTGATAAGCAACTTCAGCAAAGTCTCAGGATACAAAATTAATGTGCAAAAATCACAAGCATTCTTATACACCAGTAACAGACAAGCAGAGAGCCAAATCAGGAATGAACTTCCATTCACAATTGCTTCAAAGAGAATAAAATACCTAGGAATCCAGCTTACAAGGGATGTAAAGGACCTCTTCAAGGAGAACTACAAACCACTGCTCAGTGAAATCAAAGAGGACACAAACAAATGGAAGAACATACCATGCTCATGGATAGGAAGAATCAATATCGTGAAAATGGCCATACTGCCCAGGTGATTTATAGATTCAATGCCATCCCCATCAAGCTACCAATGAGTTTCTTCACAGAATTGGAAAAAAACTGCTTTAAAGTTCATATGGAACCAAAAAAGAGCCCGCATTGCCAAGACAATCCTAAGTCAAAAGGACAAAGCTGGAGGCGTCACGCTACCTGACTTCAAACTATACTACAAGGCTACAGTAACCAAAACAGCATGGTACTGGTACCAAAACAGAGATATAGACCAATGGAACAGAACAGAGTCCTCAGAAATAATACCACACATCTACAGCCATCTGATCTTTGACAAACCTGAGAGAAACAAGAAATGGGGAAAGGATTCCCTATTTAATAAATGGTGCTGGGAAAATTGGCTAGCCATAAGTAGAAAGCTGAAACTGGATCCTTTCCTTACCCCTTATACGAAAATTAATTCAAGATGGATTAGAGACTTAAATGTTAGACCTAATACCATAAAAACCCTAGAAGAAAATCTAGGTAGTACCATTCAGGACATAGGCATGGGCAAGGACTTCATGTCTAAAACACCAAAAGCAACGGCACAAAAGCCAAAATTGACAAATGGGATCTAATTAAACTAAAGAGCTTCTGCACAGCAAAAGAAACTACCATCAGAGTGAACAGGCAACCTACAGAGGGGAAAATTTTTGCAACCTACTCATCTGACAAAGGGCTAATATCCAGAATCTACAAAGAACTCAAACAAATATACCAGAAAAAAACAAACAACCCCATCAAAAAGTGGCAAGGATATGAACAGACATTTCTCAAAAGAAGACATTCATACAGCCAACAGACACATGAAAAAATGCTCATCATCACTCGCCATCAGAGAAATGCAAATCAAAACCACAATGAGATACCATCTCACACCAGTTAGAATGGCAATCATTAAGAAGTCAGGAAACAACAGGTGTTGGAGAGGATGTGGAGAATAGGAACACTTTTACACTGTTGGTGGGATTGTAAACTAGTTCAACCATTATGGAAAACAGTATGGCATTCCTCAAGGATCTAGAACTAATGTACCATATGACCCAGCCATCCCACTACTGGGTATATACCCAAAGGATTATAAATTATTCTACTACAAAGACACATGCACACGTATGTTTATTGCGGCACTATTCACAATAGCAAAGACTTGGAATCAACCCAAATGTCCATCTGTGACAGACTGGATTAAGAAAATGTGGCACATATACACCATGGAATACTATGCAGCCATAAAAAAGGATGAGTTTGCGTCCTTTGTAGGGACATGGATGCAGCTGGAAACCATCATTCTCAGCAACTATCACAAGAACAGAAAACCAAACACCGCATGTTCTCACTCATAGGTGGGAACTGAACAATGAGATCACTTGGACTCGGGAAGGGGAACATCACACATCGGGGCCTTTCATGGGGAGGGGGCAGGGGGGAGTGATTGCACTGGGAGTTATACCTGATGTAAATGACGAGTTGATGGGTGCAGCACACCAACATGGCACAAGTATACATATGTAACAAACCTGTACGTTATGTACGTGTACCCTAGAACTTAAAGTATAAAAAAAAAAAATGTATTCAAGACTGGCTTTAGCTGTATTGCTGATAGTATAAAGAAATGCAGTAGAACAAAAACATTAAAGATATCTGGCAAGTGAGCAAAGCTAGGATAGGTTACATGTACTATGCTATAGCAATATTCTACACTGTAGATCAAATAGATACATGGAAACATTTATATGAATTAAGGAAAAAGAAGTAATTAGCTAATTAAGATTACATTTAAAAAGTCATTTTGTATTTTTGTCTGTTACACAGTTATTTATATGTTTATTTTAAAGATGGTTAAAAAGGAAATAAAATAAATACAAGAGTTATTTCTGGCATACAAGAACAATTAGAAAAGATTTTGCTTTGTTAGGTTAAGTTGCCATAGATAAAACTTTATAGTTAAATGCTATTGAGTAAATAAGGAGCTTATGCCATATATTCTTATGAGCAAAAAATCAAAATGCCTGATAAATCATATTTCAATTTAAAAATATGAGATTGAAATATGAATGAGTACTTAAAAAGACTAAAAATATGATTTTATAAGTTTTTTGGTTAAGTAATATAGGGCTATATTATTTACATGTAAATAGCAAAGTATAAGGAACAACTCTGGAAGAGAGAGATTAATTTACTTATTTATTGTGAAATAGGAATTTATGCCCATTTGATGCCAGTCATGAGACTTATTACAAAACATATGCTAAAACAACAGAAGCACACTTTTAAAAATACAGCTTTGAACCTATTTCCCATCCCTAAAGACAGATAGAAAAAAAATATTCATAGAAACAGTGAAAAAAGAAAACAGTTCAAATTTAAGAAAGAAACAGATGAATATTCTGGAAAATGAGAAGAGTGACAGTTGAGAAGAAAGAAGAAAAATGGAAAACAGGAGGAAAAGATATTGCAGAAAGGCTCTGTAGCATATAATAGGCTATAGGAAGCAAGATATTTTAAAGGTGAACTTGACTGAGAACAAGAATATATGAAAGAAAATTCCCAGTTGGTAGTATAAAAGAAGAGAAAAATATATTTTAAAAAGATACAAACAGATTAAAGGACAGGAAAATATTGGAGTCATTTAAAGTCATATTCATAATTTAATGTTCCCTGTACAATTCTTTCATCTTTCCAAAAAATGGTTCATAACTTCAAATATCTATAAAGGTCCTCTTTTCATCAAAATTTTTAAATTGCCCCAGTATCTCATTGTCTTTTATTATTATTATTATTATTATTATTATTATTATACTTTAAGTTCTAGGGTACATGTGCATAACGTGCAGGTTTGTTACATATGTATACTTGTGCCATGTTGGTGTGCTGCACCCATCAACTCGTCAGCACCCATCAACTCATCATTTACATCAGGTATAACTCCCAATGCAATCCCTCCCCCCTCCCCCCTCCCCATGATAGGCCCCAGTGTGTGATGTTCCCCTTCCCAAGTCCAGGTGATCTCATTGCTCAGTTCCTCCTATGAGTGAGAACATGTGGTGTTTGGTTTTCTGTTCTTGTGATAGTTTGCTAAGAATGATGGTTTCCAGCTGCATCCATGTCCCTACAAAGGACACAAACTCATCCTTTTTTATGGCTGCATAGTATTCCATGGTGTATATGTGCCACATTTTCTTAATCCAGTCTGTCACAGATGGACATTTGGGTTGATTCCAAGTCTTTGCTATTGTGAATAGTGCCACAATAAACATACGTGTGCATGTGTCTTTATAACAGCATGATTTATAATCCTTTGGTATATACCCAGTAATGGGATGGCTGGGTCATATGGTACTTCTAGTTCTAGATCCTTGAGGAATCACCATACTGTTTTGCATAATGGTTGAACTAGTTTACAATCCCACCAACAGTGTAAACGTGTTTCTAAGACTCTTGGTTGCAAATGATAGTATTCCAACTCAGACTAGCTTATACCAAAGAGGAATGCATTGTGGTAGGCAGAATAATGCCCCTTCTGCAAAGATGTCCATGTCCTAATCCACAGAACCTGAGAATATGCTTCCTTACATAGCAAAAGGGCTTTCACTGATGTGATTAAGTCAAACATTTTGAGATGGGTTGATTATCTTGGATTACGCAGATGGATTCAATTTAATCACAGGGGCTTTATAAGGGAAAAGAGGCAGGCAGGAAGGCAGGCAGTCAGGTGAATCAGAGTCAGAGGAAGAGATATGATTACAGAAGCAGAGGTTGGAGTGATGCAGAGCCATGAACCAAGAGCTAAGGAATGTAGGTAGCCCCTAGAAGCTGAAAAAAGCAAGTAAATGGATCTTCCTGAGAGCCTCCAGAAGGAATGCAGCCCTGCAGACCAGTTTAGCCATCTGATCTCCAAACTACAAGATAATGTATATATTTTTTTAGGCCACTAAGTTTGTGGTAATTTGTTACAGCAGCAGTAGGAAACGAATACATTCATGTAATCAAGAAGTTCAAGGGGCTATAGCTAACTTCCAGCTAGTTTAATCAAAAAGTTCAGATGATGCCAACCTGTCTATTACAATAATTGCTAAGCAATGTGTTCTGCTGTGCTGGTCTCATTTTCAGGGAGGTCCTCCCCACGCCATAAAAAGATGACCTGACCGTAGTAGTTCAAGGCTTTCCTTGTCCTTAATTGGTGGAGATTTCCTTGTGTGGTGGCCTTGCTTAATAGTAATAACCCCAGAAGAAAAGCACGAGTACATTTCCCCAAAACTCCAGAAAAGCTTAAGGGGGAATCTGGTTGGCATGCAGTAATCACACCCTTTCCTTGAACCAACCATTTAGCTAGGAGGAATGCAGTACTTTAATTGGCCAGTTCTTGGTCACCCCACCCTTGTGGTTGGAGTCGGATAGAAGAGAGTCAACCCATATAAACCACACAGACTTAGGTTCCCACAAGAAAGATGGGTGTTACTACTAGAAGAGGGGAAGGAAAGGATATTGAATAAATAATAATCATAACTGCCACTGGATCAAAACATACATTTAAAAAGTATATATTTTATATTTAATCAAAAAATTCAAAATTAAAGTCACAATTTCCTTTGACTATTGATCATATAATTTTAAAAACATTATTATAAAATGAAAATAATACTCCAGATCTTGGTTACGTTTTCAGATATCATTAATACCTTTAATTTCCCATGCCCCAGTTACGGATATGGCTCCTAAAAATTGGCCTATGTATATTAACTCATGAATCTGGCAGTTAAGCAGTTAGAAGGACAATTATTAATAACAGGCAAAACAATTACAAAATGCAATGTCCAAGTGGCATCGTTTTCAACCCAAAGCTGCCTCTACAAGGACATTCTCACTGTTCAAAAGGGGCTTGAGACACTATGGTACCAAAATTCCAAAGAGCTGATATTGGTAGAATATAATGGCAAGCATCAGGACTCTGCTTATAGAGTGGATCTCCTCCTTCATTTATGGATCTGTTATCGCAGGTCCTCCTTTTCTGCTTTGAAGAGCCTGGACATGCCCAAGGAAAAGTAGCAGTGGTGGTGAAGGTTTCATTGAAGGTGGTGGAGCCCAAGAAGCCAAAGTGACCTTCAGGGTGTAGCTCTCAGATAAGTGTCTTACAAAATAATTAAAATATGTTCACTCTCTTCAAGGCGTCTTCTAACAGCTCAGGTGAACCAGACCAACTCTGATGCAAATAATGGAGTGGGAAGGGATTTTAATTTACTTATAAGACTTACTGGGTATCATGAAAGTTGATCTATCTTCTACAGTACCATCATCACCTCGCTCATCCTACCACAAATCCTAGCACTTAGAAGGAGCTCAATAAATAACTACTAAATGAATGAACTGGCTTCACATTGTTGTCCTTCCCCGTTTGTTGAATATAAATTTAACTTTAAGACTACACAAAACAGACAAAGCTATTCTTTTTCATTTGAGCCTGTATTTTTATCATCATCAACTTGCATTTGATGTTTACTGCTTTCAGATATTACATTCATGTTAAGGGTTTGAAATGAGGGTTAAGTGAAAGATTAAGGGAGTTACAAGCAGCAACAATCTGATGTTACTACAACCAAAAATAAACACAGACATGAGTGTACACATGTGTGCACACACACTGAAGATATTCAAGTTAATGCTAAGTGTCTGTGATAATGCAGATTGGAATGCAGCCAGTAAAAATGTCATTCTCTGGCTTAATGGAAAGATTAATAAATCAAAACCATGAATTATATATGAAGTCTCACCGAGGATCTGTTATTTTTAGCACAAGAGAGTAACATGATGCTGCAGGTATGGTTTGTGCCAATGCCATAACCTGAGGAGTAAGTGCCAAGAAAAGCAGGGCTGGGATGTCTCAATCAACAAAAGTGGAGACAAAAACTCAGCATCTTCCAGAAGACAGAGACAGCTTTGCTCATGTGCAAAACTGAATGGCAAATGGGATGGAAGGAGTCGCAAGTGTGAGGAAAGGACTTCTTCAGCATGCTGATAATTATGCAAATAACTGAACTCGGTCTTCAGTGCATCTCTGCTTGTCAAGTGATGGAAGGTAATATGCAGCTAGGATTTTAACTTCTCCTGCACTAAAGAAGGCCACCATTTGAAACAAAAATAAGGGAGATAATTAGCACTTGACAAAGCTATCGCATGTATACAGACTCAAAAAACATCCACAGACTTGAGTTAAAGTCCCAAGGTCTGCCACTTATTTGGTGTTGTCTTCAACAAATAATTTAACCTCTAGAAGCCCTGTTTACTTCTCTATAAAATGAGAACAGTTACGTCTGTTTCATAAGGTTTTCAGAAGGACTCAGTGAAATTACACATGTAAAATATTTACCATGGTGTCTAGTATATAGCAAGTGCTCATAAATAGTTAATTAATGATTCTCAGAGATAAATATGACAAAACAAAGAGAAGGGTATGTGTGTGCCCCCACATTAACTTTTAAAATTAAGCATTTTAACGATTTTTATGTGTGCATATATAAAATTTATGGAATAAAACTTATGGATATGGATTAAAAGGTTTTAGCACATATATTATTATAATGATAGAAATCTAGGCCCCATAGATATTAAATAGTTTTGAAACAGCTAGCAAAACAATCACATAAGGAAGTTTCCTATTCAATGAAGAGTGAAGACAATTCTGAAATGAGTAAATCTACAAGGTATTATCTCATCACCTCTCCCCTGGCCTTTAGTGCCATAGGTACTAGACCCAGCTAGTAGCTCTGCCCACTAATTACCATAATTAAACCTTAATGTTAAGAAGCTGCTACGGTTTGAATGTCTCTTCCAAAACTCATGTTGAAATTTAATTACCATTGTAACAGTATTGAGAAGTGACACCTTTAAGAGGTGTGATTAGGTCATGAGGGCTCTGCCCTTACAAATGAGTTAATAATATTATCACAGGAGCAGGTTAGTTATGATGGCAGTGGGCTCCTGATAAAAGGATGAAGTTTGGCCCCCATTTTTTCTCTGTCTTGCTTGCCCTAATGACTTCTGCCATGCAATGATGCAGCACGGAGGCCCTCACCAGAGGCTAGCACCATGCTCTTGGACTTCCCAGCTCCAAAAACATGAGAAATAAATGTCTTTTCTTTTTAAGTTACCCAGTCTATGGTAGTCTGTTACAGCAGCACAAAACAGACTAAGACAGAGCCAATTACAAAGCAAGTTCCCAGAGACCTACAAAAGGAATAAATTAGCAACATCTTTCTACTGGAAGAATACTTATTGAATATTCACCAAGATGTAAACTCTAATTATCTCTGGTGGTAGAATACAGGCAATTTTTATTTTTCAACTTTGTTGAGTTTATCTACAATTTCTAAATTTTCCATTATATATATATATTTACTTTTGCATTAAGAAATAAGAAATTAAGTAGTATCTGAAGGAAAGGGAGAAGCAGGAGCCTACAAACTAGAGTTTGACTGCCCTGTTTTTGTAAATAAAGTTTTATTGGAATACAGCCACACCCCTTTGTTTACATATCATCTATGGCTGTTTTGGTATCACAGTGGCAGAGTTGAGTAGTAGCAATAGAGAACCTATGCTCACTAAGTTGGCAATATTTACTATTCAGCTTTTTTACAAAGTTTGTTGACCTGAGTTAGTCAGTCCAAAGAAAATTCTCAAATATGGCCTGCCCATTATGAAATATTTATCATATGTCAGTTACTCTCTAACTGTGATGGCTGGAACAAGTCATCTAACTATTAAACTATCTTATTTGTAAAAATAAATAGATCATAATAACAATAACAATCTTTATGGAGTGCAAAAGTACACCAGGCACTTTTCAATGTGCTTTACTAATTTAGTAAATTACTAAATAACTAATTTAGTCCTCATAATAGCCTTGAAACACAGATTCTATTATTGTTGCAATATTATACATGAGGAAACTGAGGCAGTGTGACTCTTACCATTGGAGCCAGGAATAGAAACCAGGAAATCTGGGTAGAGGATATCTCAAGACACTTCCTGGAGGAATCTCAGAAATAACTGGGGAAGAAGAGTTTGCTGGATGCTGTAAGCCCATTCTCATATATAAATCAATACCCGATATGACAAAAGACAAGTCATATAAGAAAAAAGGCCATCCACCTGGAAAGTTTAATGCATTCTCAAATTATTGCCTTCTATTAGCTTTTTTTGTTTTTTACCATGATAATGTCATCTCTCTGAGCAATCCCACTAATAATTTTCAAGAATATTTTATGAAGTTACCCTTTAGAGCGATTATCATAGGCCGTTAGAAAATCTAGTAAGACCCTATCTCCAGGAAAAAGAAAATGCTTTAAAAATTTGCGTTCAATTTCCAGGAATTCATAACCACCTTCCCCTAAAATATCCATTGATTCTGAGACATCCATGAACCTAGACTGAAAATTATTGTTTTAGATAACTAAAACACATGTGCAAATGATATTTCCTACTTACATGGAGCACACAGTATGACTGGGAATCTAAAACGTAAAACGCATTGCACTGTAGCAGATAAACCTTGCTATTAAAATTTCCAAAAAGTTCACATTTATATGTACAAAACAGAAAAAGTCAACATTTAAATGTACAGTTTATCACCTTAAAAGGGATACTGAGGAGGAACAGAGCAGAAAATGATTGCAAATGAGACAGTAAGATATATTTGAATGACTTCTTACTGTTTGTACAAAGATACATATGTGCACACACATGCACACAAATCACAAGACAACTTAGCCAAACATGGTGACAGCTTTCCTTTTGTATGACTGTATTCTGGTATGTCTTAAAATGACATACATAAGCTTACACATTTGCAAAAGGGTCGTTTCCCTGTAGATTGATACGTTACAGGTGTTTACATGCTAAGGAAAAAGCTGATTTGCAAACTAAGAAAATTAAGTTAATTTCAAGGCCCACATTTACATGAAGAAGAAGAGAAGTAGAGATATAGGACAAAGCTAAAGTGAGCCCCACTGCACTCTGCCATGCTCAGTTCATTTTGGAGCATTGTGGTGGCTTCTGTCAGTCACACTTTTAAAAGGGCGCAGACCAATTCTCATGTGACAGCATGATAGAGTGAAATGTAGGTATTAAGAATATTTGTGAACACTATTTGCTGTGAGAGAAAGTGTGCATGCTATGAATATACAAAATCAAGATACGAAGCTTCATGTAGTTGGACTCTATACCAGTATATAAAAATACAGCTATAAATGGAGATTTAGATAAGTAGATGTGTAAACATACGTTTATTCACTCACACACACAGAGACTAGAAAATAAGGACCAAAAATTTAAAAATATTATCTGAGTAATGGAATAATGAGTGATTTTTTCCTTTCTTCATTCCTCCCTTCCTTCATTCCTTCCTTTCTTCCTTTCCTTTCATTCTTTTGAAGTTATATACAGTCCAAGGTTTTTATTTTATGTAATAAATATTCATTACTTCTGGAATCAGAAAAGAAGTTAAACCTGAAAATAAAGACATTGACATACTAGAATGGATCAATATAAGCATCTCCAGGATAATAAAGGGTCAGAATCTTGTCTTATAAAAAAATGTGAGACTGTACAGCTTTCATTTTAGAGAAATAAGGGCTTTGGAGAATGAGCTAAGACTCATCATATGCTCTGAAGAGCAACCATGTAGAAGAGGGATTAAACATTATTCCAGGTAGCTTCAGAGAGTAGCACTAGGATGAATTGATAGAAAAGTAAACCCTCAATAGAGGGGAAAATACTTTCCCAAGATGAAGATGTACTAAAGAGCAGGATAAGGCTCCCTCTCTATGTAGGCACAGAGCCAGATACCCCTCGACAGAAACACTCCCAGGTACTGGAAGTCCATCTATGGAAACACACGTCTCAATGCTAGATGACCATCGATGAATATATACCCAAGAACTGAATGGCAACCTATGGAAACACACCCCAGATGCCAGATAAGCATCTATAGAAACACACCCACTAGATGCCAGACACTCATATGTGGAAGTATACATTCACATGCCAACGACCATACAAAGAGTCACACATCTCGATGCTGGATGTCTTTCCTTCCTACAACCCGTTACATGAAGTGACTATAAAATTTGTTTTTTTGTTCTTAAATATATTTGTAAGAGCTGTGAGATATGTCCCGAAATGATAAGCCACAAAGACAGTAGCCTGTCTTTAGGGACCACAGTGTTTTGTGAACGTGAAAAGTTCCCTGGAATCAACAGCACTGGTGACAATTAGCTTCAGAAGAGTTGCACAGGAATGTGCAGCTTGTTTCTTTCAATACCTTGCTTTTTAGCTTCACAGATGCAGAGGATACTCATTATCCTCCCTTACAAATGTTCTCCATTAAGAAAGGGGAGCGCTTGAGAGTGGAAGGAGGGAAGCACAATGAGCGAAAAGAGAATTGAAGTATGATAAAGTCTAGAGAACAAGAAGACAGCAACAAATTAATATAAACATAAAAGCTTTTAGAAAACAATAAGCAGCAAATATTCTAAATCTATCTGTGCTCTGGCCTTTGAGGTTTATTCATCTGTTTAAACAGTCAGCTACTTTTTTTTTTTTTTTTAATTTAGTTGTTTCAAAAATTGTCCTCTAAAAGGTCAGGATTGTTAAATAGGAGGAAAGAGAAAAACCAAAACAGCTGTGGTATTTATATTTTATCATCAACTCTCCTAATTAACTGTGTGACACTGAGGAAGTTAATCTCTCTTAAACTCCACTTTTTCATATATGAAATGAAAATTATGCCTACCTAGGCTGTTGTGAGATTTAAAATCTTCTTATATGTAGGTACTTACTCATTTAAATGTTGAATTAATCATAGCTTTAGTATTCTTGCTGTTAAGAGCAATTTGTTGGATCTAGAAATGAATAGGTACTAATATTTTCAGAGATTCTATCTAAGATTAGGTTTATGTATACTAACTCTAAGTTCCACCAAATAGTTGAGTTAGAGCTGCCATTGACAAACGTTTTCTGTCAAGGGCCAGAGAGTAAATATTTTAGGCTTTGAAGACACACAGTCTCTTGTCACAACTACTCAACTCTACTGCAGTAGCACAAAAGCAATTCTAGGCAATATGAAAATGAGTGGGCATGGCTGTGTCCCAATAAAACTTTATTTACAAAAACAAGCCACAGGCCAGATTTGGCTGTGGGCAGTAGTTTGTTGGACCTCGAGTTAGATTGTATTCCCAAATTGTAAATGAAGAAACTATTGCTCCGAGTCCTTAAGCAACTTGCCTTAGGCTACACAGCTTATAAGCGGTAGGCCTGGGATTTGAGCCATCTGTTTCAGAGCTCATGTTCTTTCCCCTATGTTGAGTTGTGTTAATTGGCATAGTAATTTTTTCAATAATTTAAAAACAGGATTTATGGTACAGAAGAGAAATTCTGCTCAACAAAACACACAGTTGTTCCGTAATACAGTGTCCAAATAACTCAAGTAGAACATAGCAAGATTCCAGGGCCTATGCTCATTATAAAATTTATAGTCTCAAAAGGGTTTGCTGGTATTATTTCAGTGAGTAGCTGGTCTTGCTAAGATCAAGTGGAGAATTATTACATCAATATAAAAAATTATCTTGTATTTCCTGGAAAACAGTAGTAGACATTTTCTAATTTGGGCTTTGATAACCTAGAGATTTGCCCCAAACACCCAATGTATTGTCATAGAGGAAAGAACTGAATGATTCTTTACAGAATAACAAATGGGAATAGGACAATATCCATTCTTCCAATTTTATGCTAAGTGTTAATTTCCTTTAAGATGGAGCACAGGTATTGTGAAATATTTAGAGCAATAGTTTTTTATTGGGTTGGAAAGAGAAAATGGAGAAAGAGTAACAGTCAACTAGGCTGGTGCGGTGGCTCACGCCTGTAATCCCAGCACTGTGGGAGGCTGAGGTGGGTGGATCATGAGGTCAGGAGGTCAGGAGATCGAGACCATCCTGGCTAACATGGTGAAACCCTGTCTCTATTAAAAATACAAAAAATTAGCCAGGCGTGGTGGCGGACACCTGTAGTCCCAGTTACTCAGGAGGCTGAGGCAGGAGAATGGTGTGAACCCCGGAGGTGGAGGTTGCAGTGAGCCGAGATCGCGCCACTGCACTCCAGCCTGGGTGACAGAGCAAGACTCCGTCTCAAAAAAACAAACAAACAAAAAAACAGTCAACTGGAGATTTTTTTTATCACAAATATACAGCCCAGCCTTCATCTTTACAACCTCAAGATGCAAAACCCCCTGAGTAAGGAGAATGACTCAGCATATGTAATTAGGAAGCAAAATAAGGGGAGACAAACATTTCAAGTGATTCTAATTATTCCACCTTCAGATGCATCAGTTAAAGTAGGGTTTCTCCACTTTGGCACCAGTCACACTTAGATTGGGTAAATCTTTGTTGTGGGCGATATCCGATGCATTGTAAGATACAGCATCCTTTGCCTCTACCCCCAGATGCCAGTAGCATCCCACCCCAAATTATGGCAATTAAAAATGTCTCCAGCCATAGCTAACTATTTCTTTGGGGGAAAAACTGCCCTGGTTGAGAATCAGTGGCAAACATAAACCATCTGATCCTGGCTTTATCCTGCTAGTTTTGGATTATTCAGTCCCCAAACAAAACAAAATAGAGAAGGTAAGTCCACACGAGGCTTAGTTAGAACATACTTCTTCTGCTTTATTTGACCACGAGGCCACTCATAGCCTCACCTTTTGGTTAATGTGTAGTCATTATTTTGTGGCTTTGAACTCATTGCAAATCTTAAGCACTAATATGCTTTCTTGACATGGTTTTTTTTCTTACTAAATATATTTTGTCATTCACTGTAATAGGTTTTATGTCAACATTAATGCTCTACGGATCAACATTTTTTCCACTCTTTTTTCTTTTTCGTTCTGTTTTTTACACATTTTAAATGATCCTAGATTTTGCAATAACAATCTTTCAAAACATATCACCTTTTGGCTTCCCTAACTAAAATTCAATTACCTGAAATATATAACGAAAGGTAACCAGTCCTCAAACAAATGCCATTCTAGTGTCAATTAAAATATTACCTAGGTCTGGACAACAACAAGTGTTGGCTAAGATGTGCAGATGTTGGAACTGTCATAAATTGCTGGTGGGATAGTAAAATGGTGCAGCCACTTTGGAAAATAGGTTGGCAGTTTCTTAAAAAGTTAAACACAATTGATCATAAGACCCAGCAATTATACCCTTAGGTATCTAACCAAAAGAAATGGAAACATATATCCACACAAAGACTGTGGCCAAATGTTCATAACAGCATTATTCATAATAGCCCAAAAGTGGACACGACCCACATGTCCATTAACTAGTGAATAGATGTACAAAGTTGTATATTCATACAATGGAATATCATTCAGCAATACAAAAGGAACAAAATACTGAAACATGCTACAGCATGGATAAACATTGAAAATGATTGAAAATGTTATGCTCAGTGAAAGAAGCCAGACACAAAAGACCACTGCATTATTCCAGTTGCATTGTTCTATTTATATAAAATGTCCAGAATCACAAATCTATAGAGACAGAAAGTAGATTAGCTAGACCTGGATGTGTAAGCAGGGGATGAGGATGGAGAATAACTGCTAACATGTATTTGATTTCTTTTGGGGGTCAGAAAATATTCTAAAATTAGATCTTGGTGATGGCTGAACAAGTTTGTAAATAAACAGAAAACTATGTTCACTTTAAATGAGTGAATTTGTTGATATATCATTTATACCCCATTAGAACTATTGAAAATATTTGCACAGGTTTAGATGCAATCTTTCCTGAATGAAAATTAAGGTTCACCTACCAGGCTTTAAACTTAGTCTGTGAACTTCCACTGGCCTTCCATTCAGCAGGCCTGAATGCAGACCTGAACAATGAGAGATCTGCCGTAACTCTACATCTCCTTCCAGTTCTAACATTCTCTGCATTCTACAAATTACTAAGACTGAGACATAATATCAAGTTTACAGGTTCTGATTCTATTGCTGCTATGATATGTAATGGAATCACAAATCAATTTAGTTAATTGTATATGGGTATATCAATTACAGGATACTCCTCCATTTCAGTAGAGTGAGTGGTAGCTACTTTCTGGAATATTCAGGTGCATTTAATGTGTTCATACTCCAAAGAGTTTTCATTTCTATTTTGTCCCCAATTCCTTTCACTTTTTTTTTTGGCTTAGGCATTGAGTCTAATAGTCCCTGGCTAATGGATACATGTATACTAAACAAAATGTGTTTTTGTTTGTTTTAGAGATGGGGTCTTGCTCTGTCACCCAGGCTGGAGTACAGTGGCATGATCATAGTTCACTGCAGCCTTGAATTCCTGGGCTCAAGCAATACTCCTGCCTCAGCCTCCTGAGCAGCTAGGACTATAGGTACACACAACCATGTCCAGCAAATTGTTAAAAAAAAAAAAATTTTGAGAGATGGGATCTTGCTATGTTGCCCAGGCTTGCTTCAAACTCCTGAGCTCAAGCAATCCTACTGCCTCAGCCTCCTAAAAGCTCTGAGATTATAGGCATGAGCTACTGTACAAAAGTGTTTTGATTAATGGATTTTGATCAAGCTGGAGGGAAAATTCCAGCCGCTTCCTACAGGACTATGCTGTTATCAGCATCCTGAAGACACAGACTCCTCATGCAATTTCTTTGTTACTCAAGGATAAGTGGGGAGTAGAAAATATATTGGGTAATAAAGTTAGAATTAAAAAATATTTCAATAAGCTGGAACTAAGTACTGAAACAAAGAAAATTAATTAGGAATATATTTAAGTGTTCAATAAATACATTCTACATGAATGCAATGGAAGCAACCCAACTCCACAATCACTGATTTAAAAGAAGTATGTGGCTTTTACTTTCAAATAATTCCATATGAATTGGATATACAGTGTCCTTTTAAAAGAATGTTATGGTCATGGGCAGCAGTAACAAAATAAAGAGTTCAGATGATATTTGGAATATTATACCTGTTTTCGATATAATGTTTTAAGAAGTATATTACAGATCAGTCATTCAGTAACCTTCAATAAATAATTGAGCCATCAGGATGAAAACCATGCTGGGAATATAGAGAAACACAAGAAAATAAGGTCCTTACCCTCGTGAAGCTTATTAGCTACCTAGAGAAGGCAGGTCTTGAGTCAGTCATTACTAGCATGGTATGAATCTTACAGAGGGAAAGGCAGAGATCCTGAGATCAGATTAGGGTGGACCAAGCCTAGACATGCTTTCACAGGAAGCAGGATGGAGAGGGGTCTGGAAACAGTAAGGCACAACGGAGAGGTCTGAGAATGGATAATCCAGACAAGAGAGAATTAATGGAATGTGGTTGAAGTGTTGTCATGTGCATGAAGAATTAGCCTTCTATTTGTTGTTCTAGAGGAAGAAATCAGGACCCATAGGGAGACATTACCAGGAGGCAGACTTTCTGTGTGGATACTTAGAACTTTCTTGGACTATAGGGGAGATGGCTTAATAAAGTAGTGAGCTCACCAATGCAAAAAGTATTTAAACTGATGACCTTTTTGTTGGACTAGAGCAGAGGTCAGCAAACTTTGTAACGGGCCAGGGAGTAAACATTTTAGGCTTTGTGGGCAACATAGTCTCTGTCACAGCTACTCAACTGCCATTGTATCAATAAAACAGCAACAGACATTATGTAAATAAATGAACATGGTTGTGTTCCAATGGAAATTTATTTAATGGATGCTGAGATTTGAGTTTCACTTAATTTTCACATGTCATGAAATAGTTTTTTTTTTTTTTTTTTTTTTTGAGAGAGAGAGAGAGAGAGTTTACTCTCACCCAGGCTGGAATGCAGGGGCATAATCATAGCTCACCACAGCCTCAACCACCCCTGATCCAGTGATCCTCCCACCTCAGCCTCTCAAGTAGCTGGGACCACAAGCATGCACCACCATGCCCAGCTAATTTTTTAATGTTTTTGTAGAGACCAGGTCTCACTACATTACCCAGGATGGTTTCAAACTTCTGGGCTCAAGCAATCTTCCTGCCTTGGCCTCCCAAAGTGTTAGGATTACAGGGGTGAGCCACTATGACCAGCCTTTATTTTTATTTTCTTTTCTCAACAACTCTTAGAGCATGGACTATGAAAATATGACAGTGAGCTGAATTTAGGTCATGAGCCGATGATGCCAATCCCTGGACTAGATGATGGAATTTGCTTCCAGTTCTGTGATTCTGAGTGAGTAAAACCTGAGTTTGAGTAAAATACATATAACTTGTCCTTTAAGACTCATCACTCCCTTACCGATAATTATACCCACAGGTAACATGGATTGAGACTGAGGCATAGAGAATGCTTCACAGTAACTAAGTAGTAAACTGGGATTTGAACTCAGAATCACTTTTCCATATATTCTTTCAGTTAATTTATGCAACAATACTAGTAGGTGGGCACGTTGGTCATGTTTGTGTTATCAATGAGAAAACTCAGACACAGATTTGTTAAGTAACTTACCCACACTCACAAGAGTGTAAGTGCTGGGATCAAAGTTCAAATGCAGGCAGTTTGACCCAGAAACCATACATTTAACCACATCCTACTGCCTGCTATGAAGTTGGTTTAACAGACGAGCTGGGCACGGCCATAGTTGAAGGCAAAAAGTTGGCAGCCCATGGACTGCAAGTCTGGGAAATAGTGTGGGCACAGCATTGAGCCTCTGGAACTACTGATACAGGATAAATGAGGAAATGCAAGAAGACAGAATAAAAAGGCATCTAGAAAAGCAAGAAAAATCAACTCTGCCTGTTCCAGAATTCAGTCAAGGAGAGGGCCTAGCTTCAATTTCTCTTCTGTAAGATGAAGGATAATATTCATATCCACCAGTCTCACCCAAGGGTGTTGAGTTAGTTAATTAATGTCAATAAACTGCTTGAGGTCTTAAGATGGGAACAAAAAAGTCAAGAACAAGTATAACAGGGCAGCTGATTTGTATTTATTGTTATGTTTATTAAATTGTCACCCTCCTGGTCTTTGAGAGGCTTTATGAATAAGCAGCAGTATATTAATTATTCTCAGGACAATTGCTATCACCTAGAGAAAATCAAGCCTAAATCCCAGGAGACAATGACCACTGCAAATGAGAAGATTTGGAAAGTCAAAGAATTACAGTCTTTAATATATCATTTCTATTTTTGTCTACCTAAAATTCTGTCACAGAAATTATGAAACCAGTTTTAGCTGCTGTGTTGCCTTTATTCTTTCTAAATAATTGGAGGGTTCTTTTTTTTTTTTTTTAATGCAGGTAGTCTTCTGGCTCCTAGAAGGTGCCATGTTGTAGAAAGAAGAGAACCAGACAGATGAGGCAGGAGAGCTGGTCAGACTGAAGCCCCAGCCCAGAACTCAAGTAGGACATTGATTTTTCGGTTGCCTCATCCAGGAGGCCTTCCCTGATCTCCAGGCTGAGTTGGATATCTCTCCTCTGTACTTCAATAGTACCAAGCATACTTCTGTCATACGACATATGCCTTTTTGAAATTGCTGATTTGCTCATCTGGCAGACTGGTTATGTCCTCAACAAGACTTTTTTTTTGTCTTGGTTTTGTCTGCAACTACTAGAAAGCTAGGCAGACTTTGGACTCCTAGCATCCTTAACATCAAATAATAATAAACAGTAAACTGTTCTTGGTTTTCTTTTCAGTAAAATGAGAGAACAGGATGAGATGGTCATCAATGTCTCTTCTAGCCTTGAGATTTGGATAAAGACAACTCTTCTAACTCCCAGGTAGACACTCATACATGTGATTATTCTCTGGCTTGGGGGAAAAGAAGGGAAGGGAATCTCAATGGAGAAAGAAATTTATATGACTAGACCCTTCTTCCCATAGAATGGACAATCTCTTCTTAACTCTGTATGCAGAGGAATCCATTTTCAAACAATGCAGCTCTTCTAATTCATTTGCTCATAACCCTCTAAATGATTCTCTATCTTGCCCAGAGGAAAAGCCACAATCCTCCCCACATTCTATGGACACTGTACTGTCTGGACATTTTCCCACTTACCTCTTTAATTTCCATCCTTATCTGACTCCAGTCTAGCCACACAAGTCTCCTTACCACTCCTACAATTAAGCCTGTATCTTCCAACCACAGGGGCACAACCTCAAGGTCTATGCCCCTGTGGTTCCCTCTTTCTAGAACTTTTCCCCCTAGATATCTTGATGACTTGCTCTCTCACCTCTTTCAAATCTGCCAGTAACCTTTACAGGCAGACCTATTCTAACCACGTCATTGACAATCTGGAGTCTCCCTTCCAGCACTTCCCATTCCATTTGCTGATTTATTTTTCTCCATAGTGCATGTTACTTTCCATCATACTGTAGAAGTCACTTTTACTTTATAGGGTCTTTGAGTTGAGGCTTTTGTCTGTCCTGATCACTACTGTGTCCCAATACTTAGATGATTGCCAAGCATGCAGCATGGGGCTCAGGAATGTTTGTTGGATGAATGAACACAACTAAAGCTTCATGATGAGAATAGGAATGAGGTTTGGCACATGAACCTCAAGCTCCACTGCTTTTCCTGATGGGCCTTTGGGCTACTACTCTAATCTCATATTCATAGCCGCCTCCAGAGTCCACATTTGTTGTGCTCTTCCAGTCCTCTTTCCCTTTTCAACCTCTGTCCACTGGTTACTTCCTTTCAGGATGGTGGGAGCTCCATCTCAAGGCAGACTAGGCAGGAGGTAAAGCAATGGAAAGGGAAAATATCTGCGTGCAAAAACTATCACCAACAGGGAAGGCATGGGGTTGACCATTGACCTTATTTCCTGATGTGGAAAAGGAGGCAAACATCAAAGTTTCAGTCCAAGATCCTCACAAAAACTATTTTTGAGCTAATGATGGTTAGAGAAGCAATTTTACAAATAAAACTTAAATATATAAGTCTATCAATCTCTCCTAGCATAACTAGTGTTTATGGAGGCTGTCCAGGCTGTGAAGTCCTATGTCTATGTTTATGTCCAATGATAGAATTCATTGTAAGAAGAAAGAGACAGCAGGGTAGAATGGAAAGATCCAGGTTTTGAATGCAGGCACTTACATTTCTTCATATGAAGAGGCAAAATCATAATGCCTACTTTATGAATTTATTTTTGAATAAAATTGGATAAGATTATTATATGTACAATTACCCAGCCCATAATGGGTACTCAGTAGATGCCAGCCACCACCACCTACACCATAATCATCGTTGTTGTTATTTGGAAGTGTTGAGCTACCTAGGAAGCAATAAGAGAGGAGTACCATCATTCTGAGAGAAATAGAGAAGAAGGGGCACTCTACAGGTTGGAAAATGAATCTGATTCAACTGGTTCAAGGTTTCTCACTCTTGGCATAATAACATTGGGACCATATAATCCTTTACTGTGGGGCTACCCTGCACATTGTAGGTTGTTTAACATCATCCATGGCCTTTACACATCAGATGCTGAAGCAACCTTCCCAATTGTGATAAATAAAAAATGTCTCTAGACATTACCAAAGGACCCTGGGAGATACAATCACCCCAGATTGAGAACCACTGATGTCTGACCAGGAAACAGGAAATAGAATATAGTAAAAAGAAAACCTTACTTAAATCCTCTGCATGCATAAGGGGAAATATATCATTCTGTTTTAGATCAGGGATAGGCAAACCACAGCCAATAGGTCAAATCTATCCCATTGTTTATGTAAAATAAGATTTTATCAAAACATAGACATGCTCATTTATTCACATATTGTTTATGGCTGCTTTCATATTACAGTGGCAGAGTTGAGAAGTTGTTACAGAGATTGTATAGTCCACCAAGCCTGAAATATTTGTTATCTGGCCCTTCTCAGACAAAGTTTGTTGCTCCTTGGTTTATGGCATAGACAGAATCTGGAGGCAGACTGCTTGTTTTTTAAATCCTAGTTCAACTGCTTATCACTGATACAATTTGCAGCAATGTCCTTGAACCTCCTGGTGCCTCAGCTTCGCAATCTGCCTATAAAGCTGATAATAATAGTGCCAATTCATAGTCATTATGAGAATTAACGAATAAAGACATGTGATGTGATGTGCTCAGAACAGTCGCTGGAATGTTGTAGGCACATTCGTCGGTACTTGTTTAGCAAAATAAAAGTGTTTGCCATTCTAATACTCTCCAAGGGGAAACAAAGGAAAAATGGTGAACTTACCTCTTAGAAGACTGAATTTTATATATATATATATAGATATAGATAGATAGATAGATAGATAGATATAAACTTCCCAAAGAAGAAAAAACTCTTTCATGTTTAATAAACTAATTAGTCTCTCTCCTCCAATCATCTCTCACTAATATTTGATGTGTTAGTTTCAAAGAAAGAAGATGAGAATAAAATGCCTTTGAAAAATATGAGTTTAAATTATCTGATCAAAAACCCAAGAGAAGAAAAAGAAATTTGAAGTAAAACTGATATGGGCTTTATGTACTTTCTGGTCATTTCAGATCAAGCTTTCTTTTTTCATTGTCTCTTTCCTTATCTCATTTTTAAACTCTTATAAAGGAAGGGCTTCCAGGTAATAATGTACATTTATATGTGCTTGGCTGTGTACACATCCCCATCACAAATCCCCCATTCTGACTAGCCAGAGCCTCACTGTACAGGAAAAAAGTGAAGTCCTACCTGTCCCTCAGCATTTGCTCAGGCTGTTTCTGCTTGTATTAGTTTTTTTCACATTGCTATAAACAAATACCTGAGATTGGGCAATTTAAAAATAAAAGAGGCTTAATTGGCTCACAGTTCTGCAGACTGTGCAGGAAGCATGATGCTGGCACCTGTTTGGCTTCTGGGGAGGCCTCAAGAAACTTACAATCATGGCAGAAGGCAAAGGGGGAACAGGCACTTTACATGGCCAGAGCAGGAGCAAGAGAGAGAGGTGGGGAGATGCCACACACTTCTAAAAGAGATATCATGAGAATTGACTATTATGACAACAGTACCAAGGGACTCGTACTAAACCATTCATGAGAAATCCACCCCCAAGATCCAATCACCTCCCACCAGGCCTTACCTCCAATTTTGGTGATTACAAATCAACCTGAGATTTGTTCAGAGACACAGGTCCAAACCATATCACTGCTTCCCCAATTCCTATCTATTCTCCAGATATCAGCTTAGGTACTTCTTTCCCTGTGGCCCTTGTCATGTTCTCCAGACTACTTCTTCAAATTCCTATAGCACTCCAAGGACTTCACCTCTCAACAAGGCACTTCATCCCACACTCACTTGCAGCTGTTACTCAACTGCCACTCAGGTGGTTGCCTGGTTTCCCAACCAAACTGTAAATGACTTGTCATAAGGACCTTAACTTAGGCTTCTCACATGTATGTCCTGTTGCACTCTGCTCAGACAGGAAGCTCTTAGTAGACACCAAACACATTCATTAATGAAAAATTTCATTGGTTGACACTATCTATTTAATAAAAAACTCATTATATCTATATGTAATATGTATATATATATAGACATAGATATATAGAGATATATAATTGCACAAATCAATGAAAAAGTAAACAACCACATAGTTAAATGGATGGAAGACTTGAACAGACACTCCACAAATGTTTATCCAAATGACCAACGAGCATATGAAAAGATACTCAACTACACTAGCTATCAGGGCAATGTAAATTAAAACCTAGTGCTGATATCAGTACACACCCACCAGCATGGTTAAATTGAAAAAGATGTAGAGCAAAGAGTAGAGCAACTGGAATTGTGACACACAATTGATGGGACTACAGATCAATAGAATCATTTTGGAAAACTGATTTGAAAAGTGATTAGCAGTATCTACAAATTCCCAACATAAGCACATTCTGTGACTCAGCAATTCCACTCCTTGGTTTACTCTCCATAGAAATGCATACATATGTCCATTAAAAGGCAGACACTAGAATCTTCCTGGCAACACCATTCATAGTAGCCCAAATCTGGAAACCACCTAAATGCTGATTGACAGTACAAGAAATAAAGAAACATCTATATTCTTTTAATGAAATGTGACACCAAAATGAAAATGAATGATTACAATTATCTGATCAATATGGATGAATTTCACAAACATAATATTGAGTCCAGGAAGCCAGACAGAAAAGGGCACATAGCATTTATATACAGCATATGTAGTACAAAACCTGGTGAAACAAACCTATGCTGTGAGACATTAAGACAGTGGTTATTCTTATGGAGAGGAGTATGAGAGCCTTCTCAGGAAAGACTGCTAATGTTCTACATTTTTAATCTGAATATTGGTTATATAGGTGTGTTCAATCTGTGAAAAGTCATTGAGTTGTACAATCAAAATATGTGTCCTTTTCTATATGTAGACTATTCTTCAATAGAAAGTTAAAATTATTTTGGTTGATTTGACTGTCAGGAAAAAGGAGCAAATTAGCACATTCTCCCTTATTTCCAGGTAGTGCTTTCGGTTTTGTACATAGTATGTAAGTAACAAAAGTTACCATTCCCTGGAGACAGAAATCCATAACAAAAGAACAGCTGTTCTGCTCAGATTGTCATAAAACCCTTCAATTCTCCAGCACCAGTTCACCACCTCTAGTCTTTTGCTAAACACACTGGAACATGCCATTCTTTACATAGAGCTTGAAGCAGTTGAAAACTGCAAAGGACTTCATTTTACAGGCAAGAAAATAGACCCTAAAAGTCAAGTTGCTGGTCAGAGACCACACCACCAATTCAGAGTTGAGGTGTACAATGGACTGAATGTTTACACTCCTGCTGTTCATATGTTGAAATCCTAACTCCTAAGAATTGGGAGGTGATTAGGTCATGAGGGCAGAGCTCTCTTGAATAGGATTAGTGTTCTTATAAATGAGGTCTCGGAGATCTTGTTCACCTCTTTCACGATGTGAAGACATGGGGAGAAGTTTCCATTTATGAACCAGGAAGTGAGCCCTCACCAGCCACAGAATCTCCTGGTGACTTGATCTTGGACTTCCCAGCCTCCAGAACTGTGAGAAATAAGGGTGTTGTTCATAAGCTGCCAGTTTATTTTGTATGGTATTTTGTAACAGTAGCCTAAACAGAATAAGATGAGATGGGAACGTGAGCCCAGGACCCGTGACTCTCACCTGCACTTCTGCCTCCTTTGTCTGCAAGGAATTAACAAAGCTCCACGGGACAGGTCCAGAGTTTACACCCTTCAGGGGCTGCTAACCATCTTTGCAGCACAAAAAAGTATAAGCCTGCAGCAAAGGCACCAAGAATTCTCCACCAACACACTTGTCTATGAAATCTTAACAGAAATCTAATAGGAGAAGACACACTTATTAATTTTCTTTGGGGCCAATTGTTCCCTTCAAACTATATGTATGTGGTAATTTCTGCAGCTGAACAGCAGAATCATAACCTAGTACTTGGTTAGTAATTACACAAAACATTGTATTATACAGTTGTTACATGCTTTGGGGGGAAGAAAGAGAAAAACCTTAAACTTATCAATTCTTTGCCTTGTCATTTTGAAGGCAAATAATATAACCATATTTGTATTCAAGGAAAACATGTTTAATGATATGAGTATTTTTTGTTTCTCCTTGAAAAAGACTTTTGTACCTCTTTCTGCTTAGTGCATACTGATGCCAGAAAGAGGGGAAGCTACAAAAGAGGCCAAAGTATTACATAACCCAGCTTGGGTAAACAGACCTGTCTACCTGGGAGGCTTCCTGAATCTTGATGCTGACCCTGGGTGATATTAACAAAGAGCAAGGAATTCTAAGAGGAGAGCACTCAGTGCATAAACCTGTATGTCAAGTACAGGCTGGTGAGCAGGAAGGAATTGAGCCTGATTAGGAATGTAGGAAATAGGCTTGAGAAGTCGCCACCACATTTTAAACTTCTCTCTTTGATTTTCCCCTAGAACTCTTAGCCCCCATGCCTCCCCCATCCCCAACCTTAGGCCTTTGGTATTCTTGGTGGACACACCCTAAGGTGACCCCAGTGAGTTACAGCCTGCTATAATCCCCTCCCCTTGAGTACAAGTGAGACCTGGGACTTGTTTCTAATCCACAGAAGATGGCGAAGGTGGTGGGGTGTCATGTTAGACTCTATCTCAGCAGGCTGGAGTGAGACTCTCCCTTGGGGGCTGGAAGGGAGCTACCCTCTTGTGAGAGGGCCTCTGTCAGAGAGGCCTGTGAAAGGGGAACATGGCAAGGAATGCAAGTGGCCTCTGGGAGTAGCCCAAGCTGACTGCCAGCAAGAGAGTGGGGACGTCAGTCCTATAGTACCAAGAAACAGTTCTGCCTACAACCAGGTGAACTTGGGTGATGGCCCCAGGAAAGGAACACAGCCCAGACACCACCTTCATTGCAGCCATGTGAGGTGCTGAGTAGAAGATCCAGCTCAGCCCTGCCTGGACTTCTGACCCATGGAAACTGGAGGATCATAAATGTGTGTTGTTTTAAGCAACTATGGTTTTGATAACTTGTGAGGCAGCAACAGAAAATGAATAGAGTGTTCTCAGGACCAGCCTAGCTTTGCAGGACCCTCCACGTCACATCCTACCTGGACTTCCTCACCTTGCCCCATCTTTGAAAGAGAGGCACTCTTGTCACCCTATTCCTTAAGCATCCAAATTCTCTCATTTCTCCAGAGTCTTAAAGAGAATTGCTTATTACTCTCTGATAGATTAAACATTAATGACCTAGTCACATAACCATTCCAGGAATATAAACATTTTTTGGAATTATAAACTTTTAAATAGAAAGCCTCAATTTTTTTTAGATGTGTTCTTTCAGTTATTAGTTGCTATAGAGAAAACAACAACAACAACAAAACAGTTACAGAGTCAAGTATGTTTGGAAAATGGTGAGTAACGCAAAATTAATCAAGTTCCTTTATTACAGAAATTTTAGAGCCTTCAACGCTCTAAAGAAATTTGTATACCCACAAGAAGAAGATAAGTACACAGCATTTCTATAACATTTAACTACAGAACCATTTCCTCCCCCTCCCTACATTTTAGTGTGTTTGCTTTTGTGTGCATGTAAAATCTCACAGGATATATCCCCAAAAGCATGAAAACACACACAGACACAAACACACACACAGACACACGCAGATATGAAAATGACTAGAAAATACTCAAATATAATGCTGTCTATAAATGGTTGTAGTTATATCGATCATTATTATATAATAGGTTTAAGAGTGTTTTTCTTCTATAATTTTTAGTTTGAAAATAATTTTTAAAAGATAAAAATAGGCAGAACAGCCAGCATGTATGTGTCCAATCTCAGAATTTTTTTTTGTTTTGAGACAGAATCTTGCTCTGTTGCCCATGCTGGAGTACAGTGGTGCAATCACAGCTCACCACAGCCTCAACCCTTGGGCTTCAGCGATCCTCCCACTTCAGCCTCCCAAGTAGCTGGGACTACAGGTGCACATCACCCCCGGCTAATTTTTATATTTTTTGTAGAGCTGGGATCTCACTATGTTGCCCAGGATGGTCTTGAGCTCCTGGGCTCAAACAAGCCTCCTGCCTCAGTTTCCCAAAGTGCTAGGATTACAGGCATGAGCAACCATGCCCACATGCCCAGCATCCAGAATTTTTTAAATTTTAACTCAATAATTTTTTAAGAGACAGGGTCTTGCTCTGTTGCCCAGGCTGGAGTGCAATGGTACAATCATAGTTCATTGCAGCCCCAAACTTCTGAGCTCAAGGGATCCTCCCACCTCAGCGTCCTGAGTAGCTGGGACTATAGGGTGAGACACTACCTCTGGCTATTTTAAAAAAAAAATCACTAAGGGGTGTTATTCATAATACAATCAGATCAATTAATGTTTTTCAGTATTCAAAAGATACTCACAGGTTTCTATAAAACATAAGCTCCCTCAGACATTTAAATTATATTTTAATTTTACAAAATTGAAATACACATGTTTAGTGCAGTAATTGCCGTATGGTAGATCCACATGAAGACTTTAATTGAACTCTTTGAAGTCACATTTACTGCATAAAATTGCCATCTGGTGGTATATCTGCTATTATGGGGCATTAGTAAATATCACTATGAGATTTAATTGTTTAATTGAGACTAGTATCTATCTTGGGATTTCTTTTATCCCCAGCACTGAGTTTTAAATATACTGGGTTGAGACTGTAGGCATTTTATCCATACTGTTTTTTATTTTCTATTCTTCCATTATTTTTGATCCCCTGATGATATCCAAACAACTGTCTTTTTCCCAACACTTTTCTGGCTCTACCAAAATTTAAAATGTCACATTAGAGTTTGTCTGAAGGCTTTTATGTCATCAATGTGCATATTCTCCTGTCCAAATCCATGTGCCATCAAATCTTCCACACACAAGGGGATCTCATTCTTAATTGGTCTTTCCAAAGCTTCCAACCAATGTGGCTTCTTCTGGAATTTTCCTATGTAAGAAGATGCTTTTAATTATTATACCACTCTGCTTTTATTCACAGAGAAGAGGCAAGAAATTTCAAAATCCATTGCTTATTTGTTGTCCTAATATGTTGGAAATTGTTCATTATTTTAAATAATGAACCACCAAAGTGTTTGGCTTTCTTTTGATAATCAGAAATAAGATTCTTAATACTAACATCATAAATTCTCCATCACTCCTACAGAGCACCCAAATTATCTGAATATTCCATCTGTTTACTCATTCTGAAATATAAGTATATTCGTTTGTTTTCTCGCTGCTGACAAAGACATACTCGAAACTGGGAACAAAAAGAGGTTGAATTGGACTTACAGTTTCACATGGCTGGGGAGGCCTCAGAATCATGACAGGAAGAAAAAGGCACTTCTTACACGGTGGCAGCAAGAGAAAAGTTAGGAAGAAGCAAAAACGGAAATCCCTGATAAACCCATCAGATCTCGTGAGAGTTATTCACTATCATGAGAATAGCACAGGAAAGACCGACCCTATGATTTAATTACCTCTGCCTGGGTCCCTCCCATAACACATGAGAATTTTGGGAGCTACAATTCAAGTTGAGATTTGGGTGGGGACACAGCCAAACCATATCATTCTGCCCCCTGATCCCTCCAAATCTCATGTCCTCACATTTCAAAAGCAATCGCACCTTCCCAACAGTCCCCCAAAGTCTTAACTCATTTCAGCATTAACTAAAAGTTGACAGTCCACAGTCTCATCTGAGACAAGGCAAGTCCCTTCCACCTATGAGCCTGTAAAATCAAAAGCAAGCAAGTTACTTCTTAGATACAATGGGGGTACAGGCATTGGTCCAAATGGTAGAAATTCAGCAAAACAAAGGGGTTACAGGGCCCATACAAGTCTGAAATCCAGTGGGGCAGTCAGATTTTAAAGCTCCAAAATTATCTCCTTTGACTCCAGGTCTCACATCCAGGTCATTCTGATGCAAGAGGTGGGTTTCCATGGTCTTGGGCAGCCACCCCTGTGGCTTTGCAGGGTACAGCCTCTCTCCTGGCTGCTTTCACAGGCTGGCATTGAGTGTCTACAGCTTTTCCAGGCACACAGTGCAAACTGCCAATGGATCTACCATTCTGCAGTCTGGAGGATGATGGCCTTCTTCTCATAGCTCCACTAGGCAGTACCCCAGTAGGGACTCTGTTTGGGAGCTCTGACCCCACATTTCCCTTCCACACTGCCCTAGGAGATGTTCTCCATGAGGGCCCCCACCTCTTCAGCAAACTTTTGCCTGGGCACCTAGGCATTTCCATACATCTTCTGAAATCTAGGTGGCGGTTCCCAAACCTCAATTCTTGACTTCTGTGTACTTGCAGGCTCAAAACCACATGGAAGCTGCCAAGGCTTGGGGCTTTCACCCTCTGAAGCCACAGCCCAAGCTCTACATTAGCTCCTTTCAGCCATGGCTGGAGTGGCTGGGATGCAGGGCACCAAGTCCCTAGGCTGTACACAGCATGGGAACCCTGGGCCTGGCCCATGAAACCACTTTTTCCTCCTGGGCCTCTGGGCCTGTGATGGGAGGGGATGCCATGAAGGTCTCTGACATGGCCTGGAGACATTTTCCCCATGGTCTTGGGGATTAACATTAGGCTTCTTGGTACTTATGCAAATTTCTGTAGCCAGCTTGAATTTCTCCTCAAAAAGTAAGTTTTTCATTTCTACTGCATCATCAGGCTGCAAATTTTCTGAATTTTTATGCTCAATTTCCCTTTTAAAATGGAATGCTTTTAACAGCATCCACATTACCTTTGAATGTTTTGCTGCATAGAAATTTCTTCTGCCAGATACCCTAAATCATCTCTCTCAATTTCAAAGTTCCAGAAATCTCTAGGGCAGGGGGAAAATGCCTCTAGTCTCTTTGCTAAAATATAACAAGAGTCATCTTTGCTCTAGTTCCATGTTCTTCATCTTCATCTCAGACCACCTCATCCTGGACCTTATTGTCATATCACTATCAGTACTTTTATCAAAGCCATTCAATAAGTGTCTAGGAGGTTCCAAACTTTCCCACATTTTCCTGTCTTCTTTTGAGCCCTCCAAATTGTTCCAACCTCTGCCTGTTACCAGTTCCAAAGTCGCTTCCACATTTTTGGTTGTCTTTTCAGCAATACCCCACTTCTGGTACCAATTTACTGTATTAGCTCATTTTCATTCTGCTGATAAAGACATACCCAAAACTGGGAACAAAAACAGGTTTAATTGGACTTACAGTTCCACATGGCTGGGGAGGCCTCAGAATCATGGCAGGAGGCAAAAGGCGCTTCTTACATGGTAGTAGCAAGAGAAAAATGAGATGAGGAAGAAGCAAAAGTGGAAACCCCTGATAAACCCATCAGATCTCATGAGACTTATTCACTATCGTGAGAATAGCACAGGAAAGACCAGCCCCCATGATTCAATTACATCCCCGTGGTCTTTCCCACAACATGTGGAAATTCTGGGAGATACAATTCAAGTTGAGATTTGGGTCGTGACACAGCCAAACCATATCAATAAGCCTTTTGCAAAAAGAAAGGTGCTTCAGAATGCACATACACACACAACCACAGAGAAACACAATTAGATATTTTCAAAGACACAATAAATAAGGAATTAATTGCATCTCATATTATAATTTTATTTGGCTAATATCTCATTTTGCTTTATCAGTTTATCAGTCTCCTATAGAAAATGACTTGTGTTTGATACTTGAAAGGAAAGAAAACTAAAAATATTGTCAATTGGGCTACATCAGATAATTTCAAAAGTATAACTCACTGACTGTCTGAATAATGTCACAGCGAGGGGGAAAATATTTATGGTGGCTCACTCCTTGCATCATAAATTTCATCGGAATGAGGAAATTCATTTCATACACAGCAGAGAATACTGATGAAATTTTCTAAGGTAGGAGCTGTCAATTTTGGTGCTACTAGGGAATTTCAAAGGTAATAAAAACATGAAAAGCACAGCTCCTGAAAGGGTGGATGGCCATATATTCTCCCTCCCCATTAGAATCTAAAATTATACCAAAAGAATTAAATAGAAGAAACTAGTATTCAAACAGCAGTGATCTAAATGTCATTAAGGGTGGGAAAGGTTTCAGTCAGCCTTGTTGTTCCTTATCAGCCTGTTACTAGATCTACAAGCCTCCTTCCTCTCTGTTAAGCACATAGAGTATGTAAGACTCTATGGTCAAAGTCATGGTTGAGAACGAAGCCACAGAAAAGAGAAATATCAAGTCATGACAAGTTCACCACTGATAAAACTATGACCTGAAGATCACCTGATGAAGACTGTTTTACACATATTAAACTGTAAGTAAGTAAATATATTGGCAGTCCTCCCGCAGTGTAGCTTATGGGAAAATGTGAGTTGAAAAAAGAAAGATACTATTAGCCTAGAGGGAAGGAAAATATTGTCAGCATTAACCTTAACCCAATTATAACACACAGGTTATGTCTACAACCAAGATAAAAATAAATACAACAAAGGAATGCTTATTCTCATTCTCTGTGGTCTTAGCATATGAGGGGCCAGGGTTTGCTGCTGGGCAGCAGGCTGTAGTAAACCAGAATAACCTAGTCTTTGGGTCATGTGCTCTGTACTAGGTGATTTAGCTCATGAAAAGAACCAATGTGCAAAAGCAAGGAAAGATTTGCCATGATAAAGTTTCCTGTAGGTAGCTTTAAATAAGCAGCCATTTAAATGGGAGGAAAGGCAAACAAATAGGTAAATAATTCACCACTAGTTAAGTCTGGCACATTTTGGGGGAAGGTAATAAAATACATATTGATGCCTTTAAAGAAATAATTCAGCTTTTACATGGTTTAGCAGAGTTGCTGAAGAAACCTATGACAGTATTGCATTGACCTTCTTCAGTTACCTAAAAAAGCAGCTGGAATCACTACTGAAAAAGACATGCTCATAAATTCTCTCTGAATTATAATTCCCAGATAACCACATAATATATAATTTCTGGAATTCTAGATGCTTCCTCTTATTTTTCTCTTAGGAACGACTGTCTTCTGTTCCTTCTACAGGTGCTGATATTTTCTTATTATTTCAAGGTAGACTATGTTTTTATTTTTTGCTTCCAAGTTTTAGAAGGTCTACTGAGAGCTTTGTGTCTAATTAAATGTCTTCTCACAGAAATTCACAGGCTTTTCTCCTTGCTTAAATTTGCCAGGAGAAAAACCACCTCTAGCTGAGGGATGTAAGCCAAAAACAAGAGCACTCCCTGGTGGACATATGTGGTGATACCACCTAAATAGAAACATGGGCCACTTTTTCACCCGGCTGTCAAGAAGAGGTGATTAGAAGGAGGACCACATAGGTTATCGTCCAAACCAGAAACCTTTTGAGAGTGAATGAAGATTTTGAAAATAATGATGCCAGGAAAACAAGTGCAAACCAAGACTGTCTGCAATGTAAAACCATTTTAGGTATGAAACTTAGAAATAGTGAATCTATCCTGGGTAACCAAAGTAAAGCAAGAAAAAGAATTTGCTAACTTACGGAGGGAAAAGTAGAGAGCCACAGAGCTGGCAAATAATACTATCATCCTCTCCTCTCTTCATTCTATCTGCACTCAGAGAAAGAAGCGTGTTACTGATTAGAAGGATCTGATCTCTAAGAGTTTCCAAAAGAAACTGGCTCAGCAACAATTTTCAAAATGTAAAAACTTAATTTTTACACAAATGTGTTAATGATCCAAATGGCACATTAAGATGTATCCTTAATTTTACTTTTTATTTAAAGCCTAGAATGTAAAGAGACATTCATGTTTTTAGCCAGTTTATATTGTAGCAATAGATTATTAATAGTCTCTATTTTAAGACCTTGATTGCAGAATATATTTCAATTAACGCTGCCAAAAGCAGAATGACCTAAATCCTAAGACTGCAGGTGTTTACAAAATAAATGAAATCATCAGGTTATGAGTATAGCACTGGCAGGACCTAATACTACGTTGGCTTAGAGAAAAATATTACATAATAAAACAAAATAAATGGAAATAATCTTTCATAAGTGCCAGTACTTTAGATTTATGGGGTCAACTATACAAATCGCAGTTTCTAATAGATTGCCAAACATGTGTCTGAGGACTTTCATTTCCAGTTGTGTACATTTTATTATTAGAAGGGCTAGAAAATAAAGTCTTAAAGTGTAAAAATGGGGACATAAACCTTTGGAAAATGGATCTCTTGTACAGATTCATTAAAATAACTGTATCTTTCAACTGAGTTTTATTAATGTTTAATTATATAAGTTGCAAAACTTCATTCTTTTTAGTTAAATGTCCTGAGACTGTCAATGGTAAATATGGATATTTCTACTACCAGGTACATTGTTGGGGTGGGGGGCAGGGGGCGCGGTGGAGAATTTCAATAAATATAGAGAACTTTTCAAGTCAAATAAAAGTATGGCTTCTTGTGCTACAATACAATTATTATACCATTATTTTCTAGAAATGCGTAAATATACATATTTTACAGATGAGGTGACCTGGGCACACAGAAATTATGGTCCAAATTAAGACTGGAACCCTTTAGACCCTAGTAGGCTGCCTGAAACCAGCTCTAAATTTACAATTGCCTTAGATCATCAGTTCTAATGCAGTGGGATAGACTCACAGCTGTGTTCATATCAATTTCACCCTAATTATGTTTCCATGAAATTACACTGCATGGATTTTATTGCAATCAAGAGACACCCACTGTCTTCTTAATGGAAACCTGGGGAAAGACCCTAGCTTAGTGGATCTCAATTGAGGTTGATTATGTACCCCTTCTTCCCAAGGGACACTTTCCAGTGTCTGAAGACATTTTTAGCTGATACATCCAGAAAGGTGAGGAGTGCTACTGGTATCTGGTGTGTAGAGGCCAGCGGTGTTACTAAACATCCTACAATGCTCCACCACAAAGGATTATACAGATTCAAATGTCAATAATATGAGGTTAAGAAATGCGTCCTAGATATTAGCACTGTGTTTCTAAGTGATTTCTTAGGATGGAATCTGCCACTTGATAATTAAACCAACCAAATTGATGTTAATGCCTATGGGTTGTAAAATCAGATGCCTTTACAACTGTTTTCTTGATTGTGGAAATGTACTGCATCTAGAACTTGGTGTTCCCTATTCAGAGGGTTGCAGGGTATTTAGAAGGTGTTTGCGGTACAAGAAGAGAGGGAATAAATTCTGAGAGGCTCTGCTAAGAAGAAATGACCAGTTTCATTCTTCATACCCCAAGGTGACCTGCAATGAATCCATTCTTGTAGAATCCCTTCTCCTTGAGTGTGGATGCTTCTAACCAATAGACAATAGAAAAGTTGCTGGGATGCTATTCTCATTATTATATTATGTAATATAAAACTTTGTCTTAAAAGATCAGAATGAGAAATTATCCTGCTGGCCTTCAAGAAGTGAGCTACCATGTTGTGAACTGCCTATGGAATAAGTCACATTTCTTGAAACCATGGGAAGCATCTAGGACCTGAAGACCATCTCCATCTGACAGTTAGTGAGAAACCAAGGACCTTGGTTCTACAACCTCAAGGAGATGACTTCTCCCAACAGCCTGAGGGAGCTTGGAGGAAGAGCTTTCTCCAGTCTGACTCTATGTGAACTGTAGCCCTGGCTGACACCAGCATTGCAGGCTTGTGAGGTCTTGAGCAGAGGACCTAGCTAAGCTGTGCTCAAACATGATCCACAGAAACTGTGAGACAATGGGTGTTGCTTTAAGCCACTAAAATTGCAGTAATTTGTTATACAGCAACAGTGAATGAACACCCCATGGAGGAGCAGTGATTATAGCACTAAAGGAAAAGCATGGAGCCATGTAATACTCTTCTTGGAGTATTGGCTGGACTTCCTGAGAGAGAGACAGAAGTCTGTGGGTGATGCTTGGGGTGAGGAACAGCATTAATGGTATCTAGAGACCAACTGGCAGCAGTGCATCAAAGAGAACTATGTACAGAAAATTCCACATGGTGTCATCAAACTGAAGTCGGGAAAGCCTCTAGATTTCACCCTTACCCATTTTCTTTGCAAAGTGGACAGATCAGCCCTACGTGGGTGAAAATATGAGATGTTTTTCCATGAGAAATGGCATGCCTTGGCCTGACACATGATACCCCTGGTGTACAAGTTTCATCAGTTGGGGAAGGAAATGTCAAGAATGTGGATTTCTCTGTTTCCAGCTGTAAAGCCCCACACTCCCTTCCTTGTGCCATTAGGAACTGAGGGACTGAATATAGTCTAATAGCAGTAATGCCCAGCCCTCCATCTAGGGTTCCAAGGGCAAGATTCAAATAGAGGTAAGATAAAATAAAAGATTCTGTCATTGCTACTTACTGGGAAGACAAGCAGAACAGTCCCAATTCAGAGTACACAAAACAGAACACAAATGTGAGGTCTAAACAAAAATGCTTGTAACTGGAAACAATAAATTTGCGATGGAGGAGGCAGATGATGTATATAACCAGTGGAAGATTTATTCAAGTACACACAGAACATTTGACTCAAACTCTGATGGAAATATAAAAAAACATAAGCTCTGTAAAATCATGAGAAAAATGAATTAATAAAAAAAAAACCAGAATGACAGGAAAAGGGTGCTGACAGAGCTGAGGAAATAATTTGAGAAGAAAAATGCAACATTGTACCACTATGAAAGAACTGGAGGCAGGGATAGTGTTTGGAAATTGTGTTAAAATAATACAAATTTGAGGTGATATGTGCTTATCCAGCCTAGAGGCGTTCATGATGAACAAGGTTGAGTGCAAATTTAGGACAGAGAGAATAGAATGCAGAAAAAGGTCTGTTTGGAGGAGGGAGAGAATAAAAATAGAATCGTTTTGTGGAATTTGAGCAAGGAATTCCTAGAAGCAAAAGCAGTTACCATCAAGGGCTAAGGAAAGGTCATCAATGCATAGATAAAGTGGGAGAAAATCTGCTTTCTGTGGAGGAAGGGAAATCAGAGGGCCTTCAATTGTGGATTTTTAAGGGTCCTTGATCTCTACGGGCTACCAAGGGGGAAATCAGAACTTTCCAGATCAAAGTGGGAATAGCAGGTATTTATTTGATCATCTGTAGTTTCAACTAGGACTCTTAAGCTGCCAGGCGGTATTCTTTCCCATCACTCTTGCTTCTAACAAATAGACTTTGATTTAAAGCTAACTTTTAGAGTCTTTAGGTAAGATTTCTGTCTCAAGACACTAGGCTGTCCTGTAAACCCTGGCAACATTTCAGGATACGTGCTCTCTCTCTCTCTCTCTCTCTCTCTCTGTCTCTCTCTCTCTCTCCATCCTCCCCCGCAACTTTTGCTAGGATTTAAGCTGCAGTTGATGCTTTCACCAGCATTATCCTATCTAAGGACTACAAACTTGCCATTTAGAACACCAGTCGGTGCTACTCTATAGAAGGTAAAGGAGTCCGTGAAGAACCAAATGCTTTATTCATGTATTTGATATGCTGCAGTCAACTTCCAGTAGAACTGAGAAATGTTCTTCATTCTCTACCCCAAGTGTCTGTTGCTCATTCAGGGCAGGAAAGAAAGCAAGGAAAAACATTCCTTATGACTATGTTTCAAAACAAACAAGCAAACAAACAACAACAATAACAACAAAAAGGCAGAAACAGTCTCAAAAAGAATTCATAGAATAATTTTCTGAGATATTTATTATGAAGCAAAGGCCAGAATTGGGGGTTAAAACATTCCTAAGAAAAGGGCAGGGAGAGGAGAGGACTTGTGAGGTGAGAAATGTCTTGTTTTGTAATTCCACATTCAACTTCCCAGTGCTCTTTGCAATCAAGACCCATGGGAAGGCCAGTTCAGTCCAGGCAACTAATTGGCAACCACTGTGGTCATTGGCTGTCTTGCTGCTAATTTGCTATTATAAATAAAGTCTGGAAAGCGACTTGCTGCTCCATGATTATCATTTAGTTCTGACCAAGAAAGCTAACTTTCCCACAATGCTAGTTGGCTGGCAATGAGGAGACATAGGGCACCTGCTGCAGCTGTCATGCTGACCGCAGTACTGCCGACAGGGTTGTGAGGACCCACAATTTACACCTGGTCATAAGGCCTGCAGAATTATTTATTCATTTATTTTATCTTTGCTCAAATGCATGTGTTAAATGAATATACTTTTATTATTTTTAATGCAGTCTTTTCTTCTGATCGTCTTTTTTCCATAAGAACCATTTTAGGTTTACAGCAAAATTGAGAAGAAGTACAGAAGTTTTCTATATACCACCCCCCAAACACATAACCTCCCCCACTACAACAGCCTTCACCAGAGTGGTACATTTGTTACAACTGACGAACCTGTGTTGATACAACATTATCACACAGAGCCCATAGTTTACATAAGGGTTCACCCCATGTACATTAGATTGGTTTAGACAAATGTATATGGCAAGTATCCACCATTATAACATATAGAGTAGTTTCACTGTCCTAAAAATCCTCTGTGCTCCACCTTTTCACTTCTCCTCCTTCTAAAATTATTTGTAATACTCCAAATACATGACAGGCATTATAGCATTTTAGTACAATTAGATAAGAGCTCAACTATTGGAAACATGATCTAGCCAAGTAAATTGCCCTTTGCTGCCTGCAAGATCGTGGTTTTTCAGCTTCTTTATCATTGATTACAACCCTCTTCCCACACAAGCTACAAAATCCTCCTTCCCTTTACAAATACTGTACTTGTCTTTTGAAAGACCATAATTTAAAGCATTTGGGAAAGAATATCTCTAAACGTTGTTATAAGAATTATAGGATGAAAGAGATTATCTTAATTATGTCACTTGACATGGTGCAAGATCCATGCAGAGCAAATGTATTTTCCATCTCTGGTCACTGGAGAAAAGATAGCAAAACATGTAATACATTTTTGGAACACTTACACGTTCTTATTATCTCAAATTTCACTAATAGAATATAAAAACCATATGTTGAATCAATAATATGTTGTGTTGAAGAATAATCTCATTTATATTGAAATGGTAAGCAGGTCTATCTGGCTTGATTTCAGGGAGTCAAGAAAATTACCTTTTCTTGCTGACTGATGCCTCAAATTTTATATCAGCCAATTATCTCTTTAGATTAAGACACCGATCTCTTTGTCTGGAAAAATCTCTAAGCAGATATCAGGCATTGCATCCAAGTAGGGACCTAGGAGCAGGATTTAATAAGACACACAAGAGAAATACGTGGAAGAATGAAAGGAAGGAGCAATGCCAGGTGATGGGGGCTGGAGGGAAAACACCTGGGAAAAATCAGAAGATGGGCTTGCTGGAGATGAGTGTCAGCTCCTTCTCAATTTTGGAGTCGGAGTTACAGCAGTAGTGGTGATCTTTTAAATAGGTATCAGTGTTTTATAGCAAGTAATCTAATCTGTAAATTCCTTTTACAAAAAGCACAATCCATTAATAAAATGTTGATGAATTTTGACATAAATTATTCCTGTATAACAAACACATCACAAACCTAAAACATATACAATATTTGTATTTGTCAAAAGATTATATCCAGATTATATAAAGAACCCTACAAATTAGTAAGAAAATTTAGCAAACAATCCAGTAGAAAACTTGAAAAAACAGATAGGTAAATCAATAGAAGAGTGAAAGCAAGTGGCTAATGAACATATGGAATATTCTCCACTAAGTCTGAATGATGGAAAGATGAAAGTGCTAGTTTGTAGAAAAATACCTATTAAAACAAAAATGAGAGCTGGACATGGAGGTACACACCTGTAATCTTGGATATAGGAAGGTCAAGACAGGAGGATCACTTGGGCCCAGGAGTTCGAGGCTAGCCTGGACAACATAGCAAGATCCCCTTTCTAAAATAAAATAAAATACAAAACAAAAATGTGACATGTTCCCACACACATTAGACTGGTCAGGAAGAGAAAGATACATTATTACATTCATTTTGGAGAGTAATCTGGCTCTATCTAGTTTAAGATGGAGTTTCACATTCCATTTGGTACGGTAATGTCACTGCTAGGCATATGCCATAAAACGAGGGTCAGCAAATTATGGGCCATGGGACAAATTAAGCCCATTGACTGGTTTTGTATGGCTTATGAGGTAGGAATTTTTTTACAAAAATATTTTAAACAGCTGAGAAAAATAATCAAAAGAATAATAATGATGTGAAAATGATGTGAAATTCAAACGTCAGCATCCAGTTTCATGGACACACAGCTATGGCTACTAGTTTATGTATTTTCTATGGTTGTTTTCATGTTATAACAGCAGGGTTCAATAGTTGTGGCAGAGGCCATTCCAGCCTGAAAAGCTGAGTGTATTTACTATTTGGCCCTTTACAGAAAATGTTTGGAACCCTGGCCCTAGGGAAACTCTCATATGTGCGTACGAGGAGGATGTGCAAGAGTGTTCACTGGAATTTTGTTTATATTAAAAGAAACTGGAAGAAATGTGAATGTCCATTAAGAAATGACTGAATAAATAAACTGCAGTATATTTATACAATGAACTAGAATAGTTAAAAAAAAAAAAACCTACATGTATCAACTTAGATAAACCCTTAACACTAAATGTTGAATGAGGAAGAAAAAGAATGTTGCAAAAGGATACAGTAGGAAACTACTTATACACATTCTGATAAATACCCTAAGTGATACAGTACATGTTGCACGAATATATATATAGTGTGTGTGTGTATATATATATGTGTGTGTGTATGTGTGTGTGTGTGTGTGTGTATATATATATATATATATATATATATATAAAATAGAAGGTAGATAATTTAAAAATACACACCCTCAGGATGCCAGTTATTTCTGCAGAAGAGTGGAACGGGATTGGGACCTTCATCTACACCTATAACATTATATTGCTTTAGAAAGCAATACTTGTAACAAATAAAAAACTCAGTGTGTTTAACCGGGGTATAGATGTGTTTATGGTGACATGCTCTGTATCTTTGAAATGTATGAAATGTTTTCATAATAAAATATTATTTCAGAATTGCAAAAACACTCCAATAAGCTATTAATTCTATTGTCCACATTTCCAGCTGACTGCCACTTTTCTGCAAATGCCCTTTGAATTATGTAATACTTGGGGAAAGAAATCAGACAGGAGGTTTGGGTAGTGTCAACTCTGAAATGTTGGATGCTAAGAAATGCACACAACTGGGCATGATTAATTACATAGTCCATAAAGCCATGTTATTTGACTATACACCTAATTACAGTGAGCAACATAGGGTATGGGTGACAAAATAATTGCTGTAACCCAAGACAAACACTTTATGAATTTTGGAATGGAGATGGAAATGGGAACAAATTCCGTAGAAATATATTGCATGAGGAGTAAGGTATCTCCCAATCATTCCTCTCTTAATAAACAGTGTGTATTTCCCAGACATGATGAATTAAAAACAGCTTCACTTTCAACAGCAGCATCTGAAAAAGAAATAGAAATGTGCTGTTCCTAGCTATAAGTCGACAGTGATATTGCTATGAGGCATGATTAAACACCAATGAAGGGCCAAGTGTGATGGCACGTGCCTGTAGTCCCAGCTACTGAGGGGGCTGAGATGAGAAGATCCCTTGAACCCAGGAGTTCAAGGCTGCAATGAGCTATGATTGTACCCACCACTATATGCCAGCCTGAGGAACAGAGAAAGACCCTGGCTCTAAATAAATTAATAAAATACCATAAAAACAGATACCAATGAGAATGATGTCAGACATGGTAAACTTTAGACCATCTATCTAAACGTAGGGAAGTTTGAGGTTTCCTGGGGACAGAAAGTGTTCATGGAAGTGCATTTCCTTGTATAATCATTTATTACTGGGTCACATGCCTCCTGGCCAGTCCTGGTCCTTCCTTTGGCTGGTAAGAGTGGAAGTGGAGCACAGGGAGTTTTCACCACCCTGTAAAAGTAGAGAAAGGACAAGTAGCAGACATGGGTGGCTTGTCAGGCTATATCAGCCTCACAATTGTGCCTGGTGCCTTCAATAACAAGGAGGCAGGCGGGAGCAGAGATTATACAGCATTAGTGTAAGAGTCCTGGAGTCATGCAACCTGGATTTCATTATCAGCATTACAACTTGCTTTCTGTGCATGCAACTCTGAGTAAGCTCCTTGTTTCCTTGTCTTCTCTAAGGCTGAATTAATGAAATTGTAAGCTAATAAGAGTAAACATCTATCTCACAGGATTGTTGAACATTTTAAAGAAGAATTTCTGCAAAAAAAAAAAAAAAAAAAAAAAGCCTTATAAAGAGTTAAGTTCTGCTAAAGTATTAGGTGTTCTACCAGATGCTTTGGTTTGTGTAACATGCAACTTAGTGAGACCATTTCCTCTGGTATGTGTGTTATATGTCATGGTTCCTGTCATTTACAAAGGGGTTATAGGCAAGGAGGGAGGGAGGCAGGAAAGGTACAAGAGGGGCATATAGGAGGAAGAAGGAAGGAGGAGAAAGAGCTGGGTGGGGAGGGTGGCAAGCTAAGAATGCTGAAACCAGGAGGAGGAAGGGAAAAGGGAAGCCTGTCCCAAAAGAACATCTTGACCAAGTCTGATCAATATTCAGAGACTCATTCTATCAGCGCTATTTATGGGCTCTGGGCAAGTAACTCAACCATCTTATTATTGTCATCTTCAATGTGTGGATGATTTAACCAGTCTCTCACAAATCCTGTGAAATAATTTTCTAAGACAAAAAGTTGACTCTTCAAGATAAGTTCAAAGGGCACACTCCCCTGAAAGATCTTAATGACCAAACCAGCCACCAAATCACTGTGATGAAACCAAATGGTTTGCAATGCAAATGTCCAGGAAGCTTGAAGGCTTGCACTTTAAATGATTTAGTTCAATTTGAGCTCATCTTTGAAAAGGCTTGTTCATGACATGGACAATATCAGTTCCATAATATATATAGACTTTTGTCCCAAAGGGTCATCTTTTATATGAGATGATGCTGACACACAGTCATTGGAACTATTTTTCTTCCCCAGGAGTGAGGAGGGCTCTGCAATAAATTAGCACCATGCAGCTCATGCACCCTTGCCTTTATTTATATGGCTCACTTTAGTGGTGTGGTCCACAGCTATAGATCAACTATTTATCTGTTTAGAGTCCACAGAACCACATTAGGCTAGAGATTTGAACAATGGTCTCAGCATAACATTCTAATAAATGAGTTAAACAAACCAGATATAATAACTACCATTCAATTGGATAGTTGCCTGTATTTATGGGTTTTCTATGAAAGCCCAGATTTTAAAAAATGTTCTGTCCTACACATGAAAAAATGCTCATCATCACTGGCCATCAGAGAAATGCAAATCAAAACCACAATGAGATACCATCTCACACCAGTTAGAATGGCAATCATTAAAAAGTCAGGAAACAACAGGTGCTGGAGAGGAAGTGGAGAAATAGGAACACTTTTACACTGTTGGTGGGATTGTAAACTAGTTCAACCATTATGGAAAACAGCATGGCGATTCCTCAAGAATCTAGAACTAGAAGTACCATATGACCCAGCCATCCCACTACTGGGTATATACCCGAAGGATTATAAATCATGCTGCTAAAAAGACACATGCACACGTATGTTTATTGCGGCACTATTCACAATAGCAAAGACTTGGAATCAACCCAAATGTCCATCTGTGACAGACTGGATTAAGAAAATGTGGCACATATACACCATGGAATACTATGCAGCCACAAAAAAGGATGAGTTTGTGTCCTTTGTAGGGACATGGATGCAGCTGGAAACCATTATTCTCAGCAAACTATCGCAAGAACAGAAAACCAAACACCGCATGTTCTCACTCATAGGTGGTAACTGAACAGTGAGATCACTTGGACATGGGAAGGGGAACATCACACACCAGGGCCTATCATGGGGAGGGGGGAGGGGGGAAGGATTGCATTGGGAGTTATACCTGATGTAAATGACGAGTTGATGGGTGCTGACAAGTTGATGGGTACAGCACACCAACATGGCACAAGTATACATATGTAACAAACCTGCATGTTATGCACATGTACCCTAGAACTTAAAGTATAATAATAATAATTTTTTAAAAAATGTTCTCTCCTCTTGTTCCTGCTAAAGCATGAAATTACCCAGAAATTTCTATTTTTTTAAATTTTCGGATCAAAATCACATTTCTTGAAACACCTCTCACATCAAGAAGTGGCAAAAAAAATCTCTGTTAAAACATATATATCCCTGTAAATTGTTGTGAATGCACGTGAGCTGTCCATTCACTACTTATAAGATTCAGCTTTCCACCTGCCTGCTGGACCCACCCCTCCTCTTGGCCCTTCAAGCTCATGACTTTAGCAACTGTCTCTCATCTATGCATCGCCAATTTCCCCCTCTCTATGTGATCATTGCTAGCTGCATTTAATACTCTGTAATATCACAGATATAAAAAATTCAAAAGCCTTCCTTTGGTCCCTCATTCCCTACTAGCTCCTGCTCAATTCTTCGTTTGTCTTTAGAAAGGTTTACCTATACTCACTGACTCCTCTTCCTGTCTACTAGTTCTCATTGGACCTACTGCCATCGGGTCTTTTTTTCTCCATCATTCCACCGGACTACTCATTCAAGGTCACCAGTGACTCCCATGAAGTCAATTCCCATGATCCATCCCGTCTTTGTCATCTCATTTGCATATTTGATATGCTAATCTCTCCTGCTCCTCAAAACACTTTCTTCATAAACTTGGGGAACTCATCTCTTGCTTCTCTTCCCTCTCATGGGTGAATCCGTCTCAGTCTCATTTCCTCTACCTCAAAACATTGGGGTGCCCTGGGCCCAGCCCTCTTCCTTAGGTGAGCTCATCAAGCTTCCTGGATGAGTTACCTTCCATCCACTGACATTTCCAAAATTTCTATCTTCAGCCTGGACCCCTTGTCAGAACTTCAGATTCATATCCTATGTCTCACATCCAACCCATGACAAAATCCTATTGGCACTTCTAAAGATGTATGTCCACAGTTCGGTGACTTCTCAGCACCTCTGTTGTGGCAACTGACATTTAAGATGCCATCACAAGTTCCCTGGACTCCTATTCTCTCTGCTTCCACCCTTGCTGCCTATAGTCTAATCTCCACATAGCAAACAGGGTGATATTTTTGAACTATCAGATACACTGCCTCCCGAAGCTATCTCAGGATAAAAGACAAATCCCTATCCATGGCCCTAATGATCAGCCCAATGTACTTCTCTGATCTTGTTACCAACAGTCTTCCCCTCACTTGCAAGGCTTACCTCCACAAGCATCTCTTTATATGTCATTGAACCTGCAAAGCATCCTCCTGGCTCAAGGACCTTGCTCTTGGCTGAGAAAATGGTATTTCTCAGTACCTCATTTTCTTTCAGTTCCACTCAAATGTTATGTTATTGGAGGGGCCTTCCCAACCTCCCTATATAAAAACCCTCAACCCAACACTCTTCATTCTACATGCTCTTGATTTTTCTTCAAAACACAGATTACTGCTGGAGAGATTGTGTATTGATTAATATTTGTCTATTTGTTTATTGTCAGTGTATACCCTCCAGATGTAAGCACTTCAGGAGCAGAAAGTTTATTTTTTCTTATAAGTACCTAGAATTTAGTCTGACATATGGTAGATACTCAACAAATATTCACTAAACATTACATTTGATACTTAATGGATATTTATATAGAGTGCTCTGTTTTAATAGCATTCAATCCATTAATCAACTAATCAACAAGTTAACCAATTATTGATCTACTGTGTGTTAAGAATTTTGATAAAAGTCAGCAATAAAACCAAAGAAAACCAAGCTCTAAGAGTTCACAGTTAAAGAAGAAAGTTAGAAAAATAAATAGCCTAGTTCCACAGTTTCATTTAAACATACTCTGTCATAATGCATACATAGACTTCAGCAGTGGGAAAGCAGAGAAGGGGAGGAGCTTGAGGGTCAAAAGGTAACAACACAGATTAGTTGTCAATAGGTCTGTTATGTTCCCCACGTGATGGTTTCCTTCCTCCCTTTATAGTTTTTCTGAAGAGTAAATATTTTTAAAAATCTGAACTTGTTATTATAATCAGAGAAAAGTAGCTTTCATTTAAAAAAAAAAACAAAATTGTTATTGCATTAGTTTCTTCTTACTGCTATAGCAGATTATCACAAATTTAGTGGCTTAAAGCAGTGTTAATTTATTTTCTTACACTTCTGAAGGCCAGAAGTCAAAAATGGGTTTCACTGGGTCAAGGTCAAGGTGTCAGTGGCACTGTGCTTTGTCCAGAGTCTCTAAGAGAGAATCTATTTCATTGCCTTTTTCAGCTTCTAGAGGCCACCCACATTCCTCAGGTTATGGTCCCTTCCTTCATTAGCAAAGCCAGCAGCATAGCATCTTCAAATCACTCCCCTCTCCCTCTCTCACCTCTGCTTTCATCTTTCTCTGACACTGACCCTCCTGCCTCCCTCTTATAAGGACCCTCAGGATGACGTGGAGTCCATCCAGATGATCCAGGATAATCTATTTCCCCATCTCAAGATCCTTAGCTTAATCGTGTCTGCAGATTCCCTTTGACATATGAGGTAACATATTTACTGATTCTGGGATTAGGACATGAACATCTCTGCAGGGCCATTACTCTGCCTATACAACACTCAAGTACTGTGAAAATAGGGGGAAAGATGTACAATATTGAGTAATCAGATCGGAAACTTGGGCATGCCAAAACTATAACAGAACTTGAGAACACACAATTTTTTTTACATTGAAAGTATCTCCACTGGCCAGACACAGTGGCTCATGCCTGTAATTGCAGCACTTTGGGAGGGTGAGGCAGGCAGATCACAAGGTCAGGGGTTTGAGACCAGCCTGCCAACATGATGAAGCACCATCTCTACTAAAAATACAAAAATTAGCCAGGCATGGTGATGCACACCTGTAATCTCAGCTACTTGGGAGGCTGAGGCAGGAGAATCACGTGAACCTGGGAGGCGAAGGTTGCAGTGAGCCGAGATTGTACCATTGCACTCCAGCCTGGGAAATAGAGTGAGACCCTATCTCAAAAAAAAAAAAAAAAACACTTTGTTCTTGGCTTTCAGTGACCAAAAACAGATGGGTGAGCATCTCTGCTGGCCACAGGAATTTCTGGGAACTGGATATTGTCTGCAAGGCCAGTGGAGAACAGGGGATCAAAGGTGTGGTGGCTATCTTCCGATCTTCTCGTGTGAAAGATGTTCACTGTGCACTAAACCTGTCATGGAGTTCAGTGCTTCCTTAAAACTATGGTACTGCTGGCCAGGCACGGTGGCTCCTGCCTGTAATCCCAGCACTTTGGGAGGCTGAGGCAGGTGGATCACGAGGTCGAGATTGAGACCATCCTGGCCAACATGGTGAAACTCTGTCTCACTAAAAATACAAAAAAAAAATTAGCTGGGCATGGTGGTACGCTCCTGTAGTCCCAGCTACTTGGGAAGCCGAAGCAGGAGAATCGCTTGAACCCAGGAGGCGGAGGTTTCAGTGAGCTGAGATCGCACCACTGCACTCCAGCCTGGGTGACCGAAAGAGACTATGTCTCAAAAAAAAAAAAAAAAACCTTGTTGGGACTGCTGCTCTGTTTGTGTTTTATTTTGTTTAGCTCTGTTTTTTAGGTATTTGGAATATAAACTATAGAAACTATAGTTTGAGTTTTACAATAGGGTTTCCTCCCAAATGATGCCTAAAATACAGTGTTCTTATTAAAAAAAATCCAGATTTTTTTTTAGAAAACCTATAATAAAACATTATTTGGGGAACTTAGGTGGTCTATAATATATGAATTCCCTACATTTTGTTCACTTTCAAATACCCAAAACATTTAAAAACCTAAATATTCTGTAATTAAATTCTTCCTACCCCCATAAACATGCCCAAAGTAGTTATACTTGTTAAAATGCAAAGAGAATTCAAGTTGTTTAAAGGGCAAAAAGCAGAAAAGAAATAATGAACATCCCAACAAACATATTTGTTTAATTGATCCCTTCCATTGTTCCTGTGCACATCATGCTCACAAAAAGACGTATTCTTGGAAGTTAAATTTCAAGGGTTTATCTCCAATCACGAAAGATTATAGAAAAGACAGTCTTAGAATCTGATTTGTTTCCTAGGTAACACCCCTTCAAATCTGATATTAGTGCCACATCACTTTACTCCTACACATGGATAAAGATCCTAAAACCACATAGTGTATATTTTGGGAACAGAAGATGACTTGAATAGACATCCTAAAAGAAGGATCTGGGGTGGTTATTATTTTTTTGGAAGAAAATTTAATTTATTTGAGTTAATAAAAATAGCAGGAGAAGGAAACAAAATTGGAAACTTGCTGAAACTTAATTCACTGCAGGATATTTTTATCTAACAAGTTAATCTGGGACCCCAACCAAATGATTTCAGTTTCTGAAACACATGAAATATCTCATATTTAACCCAATAGCTGTGACATGATATAGTTTCCAGACGAGGAATAGAGTTAGATTTAAATGTTTAAACAATAGTGGCTGATTTGTGAAACTTAATAATGAGTAACACTAGAACTACAACATAAATGAGACATATAGACTGAAAAAAATGAGTAATTTCTCACATAATTCCAAAGTACAAATTTGGATTACTAAACATATAAACATTAAAATTACTTTGATAAAAAGAGAGCCCTCCTTCAAGGTATAAAAACCAAGGACAAATCATAAGGTGTGTCTATGTCCCCATCTACTGCTGGAATATTAGTATTTAGGGAATGCTTTGTTCAAAATAATCATCAAAGATAGCCTTGAACCACCAAACCAAAAGCAGAAACAAGAACAGCCACAGTAGGCAGACTGCTGCAGTAACACACAAAGCCAGAAGAGCTACTCACATTCAATATGCAGCCTCAAGGGTTGAGATAGAAGTGGAGAGGGAAGAAAGAAGAATATAGCCATCAGGCAGCCAGGCCTGATCCATCTAGTCAGCCAGCCCGCCCGCCTGCGCCTTTTCAATGGAACTGTCCTAGGTTCTGAAATAGGCATCTGAATAAGCCTTGGTTCCCCTGATGAGAATATGAAATTGTCAACAGTCACTGTTTGGCGTTGGCTGGAAACACTCTCCCTTTCTTCCTTTCTTCTACCATGAGTCACTGTGCATTTTCAGCCACCTGCTTCTCGCAGTGGCTCAGCACCTAAGCCTGGCCAGGAAAGGCCTGTTTGAAAGGGATAAACCAGAATACCTGGAGCTCATACAGAAATCTGTTTAAAGGTTCAGTGATTTATTTCCTTCTAGTATTCACTGGCTTCTTAAAAGTTATAAGACCCACTCAATTTGCCAGCTGAGAATGATATCAATAGTATTCAATAGGATTTGCAAGTAGGAATCTTTACGTCCTTTAACAAACTACACAAGCTTAATTACTCTATTTTTATGTTAATTGCCTTCTCTTCCTTTAGTAAATGGATATTATTAATATGCACACTGACATTTAAAAATCATATGGATTCTGTGTACTTATTACTAACCTGAAGAGTTCAAACCATATTCCTTCCTTCACAAATGAGCCCATTATTGTTACATGAGACAGAAAATTTTTAGTAATCTTTATTAAAAACTGTTACATCAATCCACTGAAATGAACACTTTCGGCCGGGCGCGGTGGCTCAAGCCTGTAATCCCAGCACTTTGGGAGGCCGAGACGGTTGGATCACGAGGTCAGGAGATCGACACCATCCTGGCTAACACGGTGAAACCCCGTCTCTACTAAAAAATACAAAAAACTAGCCCGGCGAGGTGGCGGGCGCCTGTAGTCCCAGCTACTCGGGAGGCTGAGGCAGGAGAATGGCGTGAACCCGGGAGGCGGAGCTTGCAGTGAACTGAGATCCGGCCACTGCACTCCAGCCCCGGCGATAGAGCGAGATTCCGTCTCAAAAAAAAAAAAAAAAAAAAAAATGAACACTTTCAATTGTTTTGGAGCTCAACTAATTACTACATAAAGCTCCAGAATAAATTTTCTCCCAGGATATATGTCAGGGATTCCTATAACCTGTTTCCTTTGTGAGCACTGGAGGAATCACATAATAATGTAGATGATGAATTCTTATTCCTGCACAGATTACCCTCGGTGTACCACACTTTCCACTTATCTGCACCTCACTTTGATTATCAACAATTCTAAAGCTCTACATTCAAGTATTTTCAGTAACAGATTTCAAACATGCCTTCATTCACCTCTAGAAAAAGACACCTGACTAGTAAGTCACACATCAGACACATTTCCTGGCCAAATGTCTGCCAGACTTAAAATAGGCCCAAGAGGCATATTCTCGGAGTATACAGATATATCTAGATCCCTAAAAAGCTCTAGTTCTATAGCAATTCAAATCTGTGCCAGGGATATGGTACTCTCTTATGAAATTTCTCTTGCTGCCACAAAATTTGGTTCAAATCCCAACTCTGACACAAACTTGTCCTGGAATGTTGAAGCAATACAATATTGCCTTAAGTACATATTATATCATTTGTGCAATGTCAGTGATTATATATGTAAAGTACCTAGAACAATGCCTGGAATAATTAGTGGTCCAAAAATAATATGGTTTGCCACGAACAATTCTGTGATGCACAAATACAGTTGACTTTCAAAGACGCAACTTCCTGGCTTACAGCTAAGTACAGAACAGCTAAGAATGCCAATGTGTCAATTGCTTTTGAATTGATAGGCACATATAGATGTATGGAAGGTTCACTGGAAATTCAGTCCACAAACTTAAAGTATTTTAAACAGAATGAAGTGTGATATTATAGTCTGGGTGGAATTTAGATGTCTTTATCAAAACAAAAGTGAATCCATTTGTTTTTCACCACACATGACACTAATAAATTTGAAAACCTAGATGAAATAAACAGTTTTCTATGAAAATATAAATTTGCAAAATAAGGAGATACAAATAGCATAAATTGTGAAATAATCAAAGAAGAATTGGAAAGCGTAGTCAAAATTAACCCCACAAAGGCATAGATGGGTTTTGTTGTTTGCTTAGAGTTAGGATCTTGCTCTGTCACCCAGGTTGGAGTACAGCGCTGCAAGCCTGGCTCACTGAAGCCCCAAACTCCTAGGCTCAACTGATCCTGCCACCTCAGCCTCATGAGTGGCTAGGACTACAGGCATGTGCCTCTGCACCTGGATAATTATTTTATTTTTTGTACAGATGGGGTCTCTCTATGTTGAATAACAATGCAATCATTCTTTTTCAATGTATATATGGATTTAACTGCATTACTCTGTTAAAGCAGAAAAACTTATTATCTTTTCAGTAAATAATAAAAAGCATCTGATAAATTTCAATATCTGTTCTTTAAGAAAAACAAATATAGGAATGGTGAAAAACATTCTCTCTCTTTTTTTTTTTTTTGAAATGGAGTCTCACTCTGTTGCCAAGGCTGGAGTGCAGTGGTGCAATCATGGCTCATTGCAGACTCGACCTCCCAGGTCCAAGTGATCTTCCCACCTCTGCCTCCCAAGTAGTTGGGACCACAGGCATACACCACCACACCAGCTAATTTTTGTATTTTTGTAGAGACCAGGGTCTGCCTATGTTGTCCAGGCTGGTCTCAAACTCCTGGGCTCAAGCTATCTTCCCACCTTGGCCTCTCAAAGTGCTGGAATTACAGGCATGAGCCACCATGCCCAGCGGCATTCTTAATTTGAATAAAGGTGTCTACCAGAAATCTATGATAAACATCACTCTTGGTGATAGAATATTAGAAGCATTGCCATAAAGCCATTAATAAGGCAAAGATACCCATTCTCATCTCAACTCATAATCAACATTGGACTGGAAGTCCTATATGATTTAATATATAAATAATATAAGCATAAACATTGGGAAATGGCCATAACTGTTTTTGTCATAATATTCTTACACAAATTTTCTACCTAGAAAATTCTAGCAGCTCAATAGAAAAATCAGTAAAACTAACAAAACTCAGTAACATGTGAGACAGAAAATCTTATAAAACCAAAGTTGCCTTATAACCACCAATAACCAATTAGAAAATATAAATAGAAAAAAATACAGAGCTTTTTGACAACAGCACAAACAACCTCTGCTCCACACATTTATCTATCCACCCACCCACCAAACATGAAGAAAAGAAACAAATACTAAAACACTGCTGAGGAGGGAGAATGACGAGTCTGGGAGGCAGAGGTTGCAGTGAGCCGAGATTGCGCCACTGCACTCCAGCCTAGGTGACAGAGTGAGACCCTGTCTCAAAAAACAAAAATAAAGTATTAGGAATAGCTTAACAAGAAATGTGGTGGCCCTGTATGAATAAAATTATAAAATGTTAAAGTGTATTTTAAAAGATTGAATTAAAAGAGAGACTGGAAGGGAAGACTCAACATTGAGAAAATTGGGTATTTTCACCCAAATAATCTATACTGATGTTTAAATTTGTTACATATTTAGAAATACCATAAAGCTACAAAACAGCAAAATGCATTTGTATGTACTGAAAAAAGATAACCGCAATACATTGTCTAGTGAAATGTTTCCCAGAATGGTTCCAGTAATGAAAAAAAATTAGTGCATGAACATTTATGCATACACACAGAGGCTGTATGGAAACAGTAGAATCACAGTGGAGCTCAGGGCAGGAGGAGGCCAGGAAAGTGTAATGATATTTTATTCCTCTGACTACACTCTGGTATTTTACATCCAGTTTTAGTTTATTAATTAAAAATTTTAAGGCTACTAGATTTAATAGAGACTTATTTATTGTGTCTTCTAAACGCATTCAGACACAAATGTGTTTCATATCTTTCTGAGCATAAGAACATTAGTCTCCTCAAATTAGATCAAAATATATTTTAGTGAAATCTTCCTAGTATCAGCTCAACACACCTTAACTTATAATAAATATATGTTTGACCTTGAGTTTTTGGGGTAACAATAATGTTCTTCAATATAATGAAACAGAAAAATGCATGAAAATAAGTAAATTATTTTAAAATGGATTTTAAAAAGCAAATATCCCTATAATCATATTTATTCTTACTATAAAATGTAAGATTTCATTTTTGAGTTTCCAAATAAATACCACCTGCATTTAGCATGTGGCAATCATAAATTAAACATGACTTACTTTTTTTCTGTTTTATTTGTCTGCTTCTTTGTGTTTTTACTCCAAATTTTAGGACTCTATTTCGCCACTCATTTCTGTATCTTCCTAATTGGTGAACTTCATCTCTCTCTTTACCACTTACCTAATATCTCCAATGGGTACTGTAGGAGACCAGATTATGCCACCCCAAAATATGTCTCTTTTGCGTAAGAATTATTTTGAGCTGATTATTTTGAGAAACTGCAGATAAAGAGAAGCCCTGAAAACAGAGTAGAAGTCACCCCATTGTAAGGGAAATTTACACTGATAAAGGAAATTCCCATTTGTAAGGGTGCCTTCCTCTCTATACAGAAACAGAAGGACAACTAAATCACTAGAGACTCAATCACCTAAGTCTGCATAATAAACTTTTTCTTGTGTTTTTCCTGGTCACCTTCCCACAACTTGACTGCCACACCCTTCTTTCTTTTTTTTTTTAATATTACACTTTAAGTTCTAGGGTACATGTGCACAACGTGCAGATTTGTTACATATGTATACATGTGCCATGTTGGTGTGCTGTACCCATTAACTTTTACATTAGGTATATCTCCTAATGCTATCCCTCCCCCCGTCCCCTCCCCACAATAGGCCCTAGTGTGTGATGTTCCCCTTCCTGTGTCCAAGTGATCCCATTGTTCAATTCCCACCTATGAGTGAGAATATGCGGTGTTTGGTTTTCTGTTCTTGTGATAGTTTGCCAAGAATGATGGTTTCCAGCTGCATCCATGTCCCTACAAAGGACACAAACTCATCCTTTTTATGGCTGCATAGTATTCCATGGTGTATATGTGCCACATTTTCTAATCCAGTCTGTCACTGATGGACATTTGGGTTGATTCCAAGTCTTTGCTATTGTGAATAGTGCTGTAATAAACATATGTGTGCATGTGTCTTTATAGTAGCATGATTTACAATCCTTTGGGTATATCCCCAGTAATGGGATGACGGGGTCAAATGGTATTTCTAGTTCTAGATTCTTGAGGAATCGCCACACTGTTTTCCACAATGGTTGAACTAGTTTACAGTCCCCAAAACAGTGTAAAAGTGTTCCTATTTCTCCCATCCTCTCCAGCACCTGTTGTTTCCTGATTTTTTAATCATTGCCATTCTAACTGTGTGAGATGGTATCTCATTGTGGTTTTGATTTGCATTTCTCTGATGGTGAGTGATGATGAGCATTTTTTCATGTGTCTGTTGGCTGCATGAATGTCTTCTTTTGAGAAGTGTCTGTTATCCTTGCCCACTTTTTGATGGGTTGTTTTTTTCTTGTAAATTTGATTGAGTTCTTTATAGGTTCTGGATATTAGCCCTTTGTCAGATGAGTAGATTGCAAAAATGTTCTCCCATTCTGTAGGTTGCCTGTTCACTCTGATGGTAGTTTCTTTTGCTGTGCAGGAGCTCTTTAGTTTAATTAGATCCCATTTGTCAATTTTGGCTTTTGTTGCCGCTGCTTTTGGTGTTTTAGACATGAAGTCCTTGCCCATGCCTATGTCCTGAATGGTATTACCTAGGTTTTCTTCTAGGGTTTTGATGGTTTTAGGTCTAACATTTAAGTCTCTAATCCATCTTGAATTAATTTTCGTATAAGGAGTAAGGAAAGGATCCAGTTTCAGCTTTCTACTTATGGCTAGCCAATTTTCCCAGCACCATTGATTAAATAGGGAATCCTTTCCCCATTTCTTGTTTCTCTCAGGTTTGTCAAAGATCAGATGGCTGTAGATGTGTGACATTATTTCTGAGGGCTCTGTTCTGTCCTATGGTCTATATCTCTGTTTTGGTACCAGTACCATGCTGTTTTGGTTACTGTAGCCTTGTAGTATAGTTTGAAGTCAGGTAGCGTGATGCCTCCAGCTTTGTTCTTTTGGTTTAGGATTGTTTTGGCAATGCAGGGTCTTCTATGGTTCCATATGAACTTTAAAGCAGTTTTTCCAATTCTGTGAAGAAAGTCATGGTTGCTTAATGGGGATGGCATTGAATCTATAAATTACCTTGGGCAGTATGGCCATTTTCACGATATTGATTCTTCCTATCCATGAGCATGGTATGTTCTTCCATTTGTTTGTGGCCTCTTTTACTTAACTGAGCAGTGGTTTATAGTTCTCCTTGAAGAGGTCCTTGACATCCCTTGTAAGTTGGATTCCTAGGTATTTTATTCTCTTTGGAGCAATTGTGAATGGGAGTTCATTCATGATTTCGCTCTCTGTTTGTCTGTTACTGGTGTATAAGAATGCTTGTGATTTTTGCACATTAATTTTGTATCCTGAGACTTTGCTGAAGTTGCTTATCAGCTTAAGGAGATTTTGGGCTGAGACAACGGGGTTTTCTAAATATACAATCATGTCATCTGCAAACAGGGACAATTTGACTTCTTCTTTTCCTAATGAATACCCTTGATTTCTTTCTCTTGCCTGATTGCCCTAGCCAGAACTTCCAACACTATGTTGAATAGGAGTGGTGAGAGAGGGCATCCTGTCTTGTGCCAGTTTTCAAAGGGAATGCTTCCAGTTTTTGCCCATTCAGTATGATATTGGCTGTGGGTTGCCATATATAGCTCTTATTATTTTGAGATATATTCCATCAATAGCAAAATTATTGAGAGTTTTTAGCATGAAGCGCTGTTGAATTTTGTCAAAGGCCTTTTCTGCATATTGAGATAATCATGTGGTTTTTGTCTTTGGTTCTGTTTATATGCTGGATTACATTTATTGATTTGCGAATGTTGAACCAGCCTTGCATCCCAGGGAAGAAGCCCACTTGATCATGGTGGATAAGCTTTTTGATTTGCTGCTGAATCGGTTTGCCAGTATTTTATTGAGAATTTTTGCATCGATGTTCATCAGGGATATCGGTCTAAAATTCTCTTTTTTGTTGTGTCTCTGCCAGGCTTTGGTATCAGGATGATGTTGGCCTCATAAAATGAGTTAGAGAGGATTCCCTCTTTTTCTATTGATTGGAATAGTTTCAGAAGGAAGGACCAGCTCCTCCTTGTACCTCTGGTAGAATTCAGCTGTGAATCCATCTGGTCCTGGACTTTTTTTGGTGGGTAGGCTATTAATTGTTGCCTCAATTTCAGAGCCTGCTATTGGTCTATTCAGGGATTCAACTTCTTCCTGTTTAGTCTTGGAAGAGTGTAAGTGTCCAGGAAATTATCCATTTCTTCTAGGTTTTCTAGTTGATTTGCATAGAGGTGTTTATAGTATTCTCTGGTGGTAGTTTGTATTTATGTGGGATCGGTGGTGATATCCCCTTTATCATTTTTTAGGCGTCTATTTGATTCTTCTCTCTTTTCTTCTTTATTAGTCTGCTAGCAGTCTATCAATTTGTTGATCTTTTCAAAAAACCAGCTCCTGGATCCATTGATTTTTTGGAGGATTTTTTGTGTCTCTATCTCCTTCAGTTCTGTTCTAATCTTAGTTATTTCTTGCCTTCTGCTATTTTGAATGTGTTTGCTCTTGCCTCTCTAGTTCTTTTAACTGTGATGTTAGGGTGTCAATTTTAGATCTTTCCTGCTTTCTCTTGTGGGCATTTAGTGCTATAAATTTCCCTCTACACACTCCCCTAAATGTGTCCCAGAGATTGTGGTATGTTGTATCTTTGTTCTCATTGGTTTCGAGGAACATCTTTATTTCTGCCTTCATTTCGTTATATACCCAGTAGTCATTCAGGAGCAGGTTGTTCAGTTTCCATGTAGTTGAGCGGTTTTGATTGAGTTCTTAGTCCTGAGTTCTAGTTTGATTGCACTGTGGTCTGAGAGACAGTTTGTTATACTTTCTGTTCTTTTACATTTGCTGAGGAGTGCTTTACTTCCAACTATGTGGTCAGTTTTGGATAAGTGCAATGTGGCGCTGAGAAAATGTATATTCTGTTGATTGGGGTGGAGAGTTCTGTAGATGTCTATTAGGTCCGCTTGGTGCAGAGATGAGTTCAATTCTGGATATCCTTGTTAACTTTCTGTCTCGTTGATCTGTCTAATGTTGACAGTGGGGTGTTAAAGTCTCCCATTATTATTGTATGGGAGTCTAAGTCTCTTTGTAAGTTCTAAGGACTTGCTTTATGAATCTGGGTGCTCCTGTATTGGGTGCATATATATTTAGGAATAGTTAGCTCTTCTTGTTGAATTGATCCCTTTACCATTATGTAATGGCCTTCTTTGTCTCTTTTGATCATTGTTGGTTTAAAGTCTGTTTTATCAGAGACTAGGATTGCAACCCTTGCCTTTTTTTCCTTTCCATTTGCTTGGTAGATTTTCCTCCATCCCTTTATTTTGAGCCTATGTGTGTCTCTGCATGTGAGATGGGTCTCCTGAATACAGCAAACTGATGGGTCTTGACTCTATCCAATTTGCCAGTCTGTGTCTTTTCTTTGGAGCATTTAGTCCATTTACATTTAAGGTTAATATTGTTATGTGTGAACTTGATCCTGTCTTTATGTTGTTAACTGTTTATTTTGCTCGTTAGTTGATGCAGTTTCTTCCTAGCATCGATGGACTTTACATTTTGACATGTTTTTGCAATGGCTGGTACCTGTTGTTCCTTTCCATGTTTAGTGCTTCCTTCAGGATCTCTTGTAGGGCAGGCCTGGTGGTGACAAAATCTCTAAGCATTTGCTTGTCTATAAAGGATTTTATTTCTCCTTCACTTATGAAACTTAGTTTGGCTGTATATGAAATTCCGGGTTGAAAATTCTTTTCTTTAAGAATGTGAACATTGGCCCCACTCTCTTCTGGCTTGGAGAGTTTGCTGAGAGATCTGCTTTTAGTCTGATGGGCTTCCTTTGTGGGTAATCCGACCTTTCTCTCTGGCTGCCCTTAACATTTTTTCCTTCATTTCAACTTTGGTGAATCTGACAATTATGTGTTTGGAGTTGCTCTTCTCAAGGAGTATCTTTGTGGCATTCTCTCTATTTCCTGTATCTGAATGTTGGCTGCCTTATAGGTTGGGGAAGTTCTCCTGGATGATATCCTGCAGAGTGTTTTCCAACTTGGTTCCATTTTCCCTTCACTTTCAGGCATGCCAATCAGACATAGATTTGGTCTTTTCACATAATCCCATATTTCTTGGAGGCTTTGTTCATTTCTTTTTACTCTTTTTTCTCTACACTTCTTCTTGCTTCATTTCATTCATTTGATCTTCAATCACTGATAGTTTTTCTTCCAGTTGATCGAGTTGGTTACTGAAGCTTGTGCATTTGTCACGTAGTTCTCGTGTTATGGTTTTCATCTCTATCAGTTCTTTTAAGGTCTTCTCTGCATTGATTATTCTAGTTATCCATTCATCTATTCTTTTTTCAAGGTTTTTAGTTTCTTTGCGCTAAAAGAAATGTAGCGTTTCTTTAAAATGAAAAGCATTACGTAGTTCCTCCTTTAGCTCTGAGAAGTTTGATCGACTGAAGCCTTCTTCTCTCAACTCATCAAAGTCATTCTCCACCAGCTTTGTTCCGTTCCTGGCGATGAGCTGCGTTCCTTTGGAGGGGGAGATGCGCTCTGATTTTTTGAATTCCAGCTATTCTGCACTGCTCTTCCCCCATCTTTGTGGTTTTATCTGCCTTTGGTCTTTGATGATGGTGACATACTGATGTGGTTTTGGTGTGGGTGTCCTTTCTGTTTGTTAGTTTTCCTTCTAACAGTCAGGACCCTCAGCTGCAGGTCTGTTGGAGTTTGCTTGAGGTCCATTCCAGACTCTGTTTACCTGGGTATCAGCAGTGGAGACTGCAGAAGATAGAATATTGCTGAACAGTGAGTGCTGCTGTCTGATTCTTCCTCTGGAAGCTTTGCCTCAGGGGGTACCCAGCCATGTGAGCTGTGAGGTGTCAGTCTGCCCCTAGTGGGGGATGTCTCCCAGTTAGGCTACTCAGGGGTCAGGGACCCACTTGAGCAGGCAGTCTGTCCATTCTCAGATCTCAACCTCTGTGCTGGGAGAACTACTGCTCTCTTCAAAGCTGTCAGACAGGGACTTTTACATCTGCAGAGGTTTCTGCTGCTTTTTGTTTAGCTATGCCCTGTCCCGAGAGGTGGAGTCTACAGAGGCAGGCTGGCCTCCTTGAGCTGTGGTGGGCTCCACCCAATTCGAGCTTCCTGGAGGCTTTGTTTATCTACTTAAGCCTCAGCAATGGCGGGCGCCCCTCTCCCAGTCTTGCTGCTGCCTTGCAGTTAGATCTCCGACTGTTGTGCTAGCAATGAGGGAGGCTCTGTAGGCGTGGGACCCTCTGGGCCAGGTGTGGGATATAATCTCCTGGTGTGCCGTTTGCTAAGACCCTTGGTAAAGCGCAGTATTAGGGTGGGAGTTACCCGATTTTCCAGGTGTTGTGTGTCTCAATTTCCCTTGGCTAGGAAAAGGAATTCCCTTCCCCTTTGCACTTCCTAGGTGAGGTGATGCCTCACCCTGCTTCAGCTCTCGCTGGTCAGGCTGCACCCGTGGACTAGCATCAACTGTCTGACATGTCCCAGTGAGATGAACCCGGTACCTCAGTTAAAAATACAGAAATCACCCGTCTTCTGTGTTGCTCATGCTGGAAGCTGGAGGCTGGAGCTCTTCCTATTCAGCCATCTTGATGAGTCCTCTTTCTTTCTTTTAGCTGAAGATGCTATATAACCCAAGCTCTAAGCCACTTCTTTGACATTCACTCATTTTCCTGGGCATCTCCCACATATACATGAGATAAACAGATAAACACATTAATAAACTTGTCTTTATTTTGTTAGTCTGTCTTTTAGCATAGAGCCCCCAACCAAGAACTTGGAAGGGTAGAGGGAAAATTATTTTTTCCTCCACTGTAATAGCCTAATCTTATCTACCACACAGGAAGATTTAGTGAGGCATATAGTAAGTATTATGCAGGAAAATAAATTGTTACTATTCCTAAATAGCATGGGATCAGAGAAAAAAGTGCAGCAACAGATTCAGATACACAGCACATTAAATTATATATATAATCTTGACTCATTACATGTAAACACAAAGAATACATATAATAACTATGTAGGAGAGTAGCGACTACAAATTGTACAATTTTAAAACTGATGTTAGATGAATAGGGAGACAGGAAGACCAGATACACACAACAGGTAAAGACAAGTGAGCAAGGAGAAGTGAGGCGACTTCATGGATTGACTCTTTCATTCCAGGCCAATGATCTATTCAGCACTAACTTTTATGTAAAATAATGTTCTTATCTTATAGATAGTGGGGGGAAGTCTCATCCTTTATAGATACATTATATAAATAGCTAGGAAAATATATGGTTGGGGCTTTTTTCACAGTATTGGAATCATTATTTAAAATAGCTTTGCCCATTAAAAAACATGCAAAAGATGTGGACACCTCAATTAAAAAAAGAGATATATAAGCAGGCAACAGCATATGAAAAAATGCTCAACATTATTAATCATCACAGAAATGCAAATCAAAACCACAATGAGATACCATCTCCTGCCAGTCAGAATAGCTATTATTAAAATAAAAAAAAAACACAACAACAACAAACAAAACAGTTCCTAGTGAGGCTGTGGAGAAAGGGAACGTTTATACACAGCTGTGAGAATATAAATTAGTTCAGCCACTATGGAAAGCAGTCAAGAGATTTCTTAAAGAACTTAAAACAGAACTACCATTCGACCCAGCAATCCCACTACTGGGTATCTACCAAAGGATAGATATTAATGATATATGTTAAGAAATGATACTGCCTCTCATTTCCATTCTCTCCAAGGTGTCAAAGAAACTAGAATCCGTCTTCCACAAGGTGGGTCATAGAAACCAGAATCCCTTTTCCAAAAGCCAGCCAAAGGATAGATACCTAGTAGTGTCATTCTACCAAAAAGACACATACACTCACATGTTCATTGCTACTCTATTCACAATAGCAGACATGGAATTGACTTAAGTGCCCATTAATGGTGGATTGGATTTTTTAAAATATGGTGTATTGCACTATGCAATACCACCCCACTATAAAAAAGAACAAAATCATGTTCTTTGCAGCAACATGGATACAGCTGGAGGCCATTATCCTACATTATTTAATGCAGGAACAGAAAACCAAATATTGCATATTCTCACTATAAGTGTGAGTTAAACACTGGGTATGCATGGACATAAATGTGGCAACAATCGACACTGCGGACTACTATGGGGGGCAGGAGGAAGGGGGACAAGGATTGAAAAACTGTTGTGTACTACGCTCAGTACCTGGGTGACAGGTTCATTCATACCCCAAACCTCATCATCACACAATATAACCAGTTGACAAACCTACACATGTACCACCTGAATCTAAAATAAAAGTTGAAAAAAAAAATTATAGCAATAGTACTATCAGGCAAAAAGACATTAGATGAAGTATTATGAGTAGGGATAAAAAAGTACACCAAATTATGATGAAGGGAACAACACCTCAACAAGATAGGATAATCATGAATTTGTATGTACCTAACAAAATAGTTCCAAAAGTTTTAGTGATAGAACTGCAAATAAAACTTGAACAAAACAATAAGAGAGATTTCAACACACCATTATTAGATCAAGCACATACAAGTTAGTAAGGATTTAGATCTAATATTAGATACACTTTTTATTTAGTATATTTAGACTCCTGAACAGAGAATGTACATTCCTCTTAAACACATGTGGGGCATTTATAAAAGGTGTCCATACACTAAGTCAGGAGAAATGTCTCAATAAATGTTAAATATTTGAATAATACAATTGTTTAAAATGAACAATAAAGATAGCTTATTAAAAGTGTAAAAAATTACATAAAATAAAATAGGTTTAGAGATTGCTTTTTTCACTTAGTACAGTTTCTAAACCCCAGCACTATTGACTCTTGGCCTAGATAATTCTTTGATATGGGGGCTGTTGTGTGGATTGCAGGATGTTTAGCAGCATCCCTTGCCTCTACTCACTAGCTGCCAGAAGCAACCCATTCCCCAGTTACGACAAGGAAAAATGTCTCCAGACATTGCCAAATATCTCAAGGCAGGGAGGGGGGGTTGCAAAATGACCCCTGGATGAAAAATCACTCACTTAGTGAAATGAAATAGTCTCTAAATGCATCTTTTAATCATTTTAAATATAATCACATATAATAATTTAATGATTATATTTAATTAGATATTTTAGTTTCATCACCTTTTGTTTCATCATAAATAAGAAACACTTGCACACATGTATGTATATACTTGTACACCACATCATGGTATAAAATTCTTATTTATTGGCATTTATTTTCCTACTTACCTTGCAATGAGCTTAAAGCCATTTTATCTGATGATTGACTCTTGTTGGGGCCCAGAAACCAACATCCCAAAATATGGCACTTTGACATGCTGGACTGAAGAAGCCGATTCAAGGTCTCTCTAACATCCCCTCATTCCCCCATATCTCAATCTTTTGTCTCTCCCAAAATAAAGACTGAAGTTGTTCTCTAAAGTTCCCCTATCTGCCTCATGTCCAGACTTGCCAAAGAGGAAAACAATTGCCTCTAGTTTCTTCCTGGAGTTTTCGTTAACTTAACTCATATTGCAAGAAAAGATACTGAGCACAGATTAAGTGGGAAAAGAGACTGAAGTTTGTCAAGGCACATGGACAGACTTTTGTCACAAATCATTGTCTGGTCTGTGGGTCTAAGAGACTTTGTCCTGGGCCACTACATGTTCTACAAGACCATTAATTTTCCCCTAAAAATTATTTACTACAACCCCCAAATTGCCACATTTCCTTAATCTCCCTTCCCCTCTGAAACAAAAAAATTAGTGTGCATAACATGCAGATGCTTACATAAACACTGCCCACTAACTTTTTATCTAGTGATAAACTATCTAGTAAACTCAGGCCTCTGGAAACCAATCCTAAAGCAAAGATTAAAAGGCAAAGGCAGAAGTGATTGTTTCTGTAACTCAAGAGCTGATAGAGAATTGTGCTCTATGTAGTAGCAAAGTATGGGAATGGATATTCATAATGTTGCTCGGCATTTTCAAAATTCATTAAAGTATAATACAGTCTGAGAAGATAATCATGGAAAGACAGAATTCTAAGGTGATCCCCAGGCTCGTCACCCTCCTGGTGGCAACCTGATGAGATCCTGAAGAGAGGACTCACTTAACCTGTGCTCAACTTCCTGACCCATGGAAATTCAGAGAATAAATGTGCTGTTTTAAGCCACTGTTTGTGCTTACTAGGAATAGAAAACAAACACTCTAAGAGGTGACTAATATTGATTTAGGATCACTTTCATTAAAATGGTTAAAATATTTGAGCCTTTCAGAAAGTAAACTACAATTTATTATATCTGAAAATACATTCTCTTAGAATATCTCAGGCCCCAACAAGACTTGATGAAAAGGGGGCAATTTGTTGTTTTTCACCATTTCTTAACATATATCATTAATATATAACATAATTCCAAATTTACAACACACAGAACAGCAGACACAAATCCAAATTCATGATCTAAATATTTAAATAGATTCCATTTATGCTAAAAGTAAGAAATGACACAAGAGAAATAACTAAAAATAGTAATTGTGATTTCAATTCTTCTCAGTGATGCTGATGAGACAAAATTAGGCTCTGTTCAAAAACACCATCATCAGTAATGTAACTAATTGACAGAGGAAAGCAGAAGGGACATCTGCCAAAATGTGGGTAATTAAAATAAATGCCTGTCTTTATTATGTAAACATTAAATTCATCATACAATTACTGTATAGTGTTTTTATTCTTTGTTTCAAAGCATTTTATAATACTAAGATTTTTAAATAAGCACCAGAAATTGGACTTAGTGGCAAAAAAGAAAACATAATTTATTCTCAAAGAAACTTCTATTTTAAAGCAGACTATATTTTGTAAGTCATTTGAATAGACATAATTCCTAACAAATAAAGATAATCATTACAGCAGTATTTGTTATAATAAAACATAGAAACGCCCCATATACCCATCAATACAGGAACTGGTAAATAAATTTTGGTATGTTCACATCATGAAATGTTATATAGCCATCACAAAGAATAAGTTTGCCAGCATGTACTGATGTGGATACATCTATATTTTATTAAATGAAATAGCTGTAACAGTTACAGTACAGTTTGATGATGTCAGGACTCAGAAAACAATACCCCAAAAATGAAAGCCTCAAAAGCATTCTGAAAAGCAAAAGTTTCTCTTTGACCTTCTCCTGCCCTCCTGTTTCTCACTCCAATTCTCTCCAAGGTGTCATAGAAACTAGAATCCATCTTCCCTAAGGCAGGTCAAAGAAACCAGAACCTCTTTTCCAAAACCCAGCTATAACACCTAAATATATTACTCTAACTTCTTCCCCCAACCTTTCTGTGTAGAAACTGGCCATTAAGAAATTATCTGACCTACCTTTTTTGACTGTAGGTCCTAATACCCCCGTTCCAAAGAGGGTCCCTATAGCATTAGATTAGCCCTTTTTGTCCAATCCTATTTCTGTATGACTGTCCATATTTTGTTGAATCTAAGCATAAAAATAGAAAATTCTCCATGTACCTTTGGGCTCCCACGTATACACGTTAAATAAATGTGTATGCCTTTACTCCTATTCTGATTTTTGTGAGTTGAATTTTCAGCAAACCTTCAGCGGGCAAAGGGGAACTTTCCCCTTAGCCCTGACAATGATATTTTATTTTTAAAATATTATGTACAAATTTTTAGCTTGTACACATAAAATGGTTTGAAAAATACAAACTTTGTAAAAATTTTAAAAATAAAGTATAAAAAATCAATCTGCTAACAGAAGATAATACTTGGGGAGAAAAAATGAGGAGGAGGAGGAACTTGGGAAATTTTACCTTTATTTTATTCACTATAACTCTGATGAATTCTATATCCACAAAGCCCAAACAGAATACTGATTGTTTTAAGTGTCTCATTTCTAATCTAATTTCTAAAATGTCTAATTATTCATATTGCAAACATGAAATCAGATTTAAGTCCTATCACCCAGAAACATCATATTCCCCTCCATCCTATCTAGTTGGCCATGCTTCTTCCTGACCTTTTATGAACTAAAAGATAGATGTGGCCTATTATACGCAGTCTCCCCCATGCCTCAAACCCTTGAGGCACATTTTCCTCTAGTCACATGTTAGGCTGTTCTTGCATTGTTATAAAGAAATACCTGAGGCTAGGTAATGTGTAAAGAAAACAGGTTTAATTGGCATGTGGCTCTGCAGGTTGTACAAGAAACATGGCACCAGCATCTGCTTGGCTTCTGGTGAGACCTCAGGAAGCTTCCAATCACAGCAGAAGGCAAAGGGGGAGCAGGTGTCTCAAATGACAAGAGTAGGTACAAGAGAGGGGTGCAGGGAGGTACCACACACTTTTAAACAACCAGATCTTGTGAGAACTCACTCACTATCACAAGGAAAGTACCAGGCCATGAGGCTTCCACCTCCACGATCAAACACCTCCCATTAAGCCCCACCTCCAACATTGTGGATTATATGTCAACATGAGATTTGGATGAGACAAACATCCAAACCGTATCAACCCATTCTCTGGTTCACTCCAAAAGCCTTCAGAAACCGACCCAAAGCAGGCAAACTCTTATCTTCATTGAGTTAGGTCAGGCAAAGAGATTTTTAAAAATAATTTATCCCCCAGTTTTATTAGGATATAATTAACAAAACTGTATTTATTTACAGTGTACAATGTGATGTTTTGATATATGTATATGTTGTGAAATAATTAAATCAAGCTAATTAACAGATTCCTCACCTCACATATTTATCATTGGAAAATCTACATATTAATAAACTGACTTGTCACATCACACTTCTATAATAATTTTGTTATATCAGACATGTTTTGGCTGGCCCAAAGGTAGTGAGTTATCTCAATTGATTGTTCACAGATTAAACTCCTTGTTCTACTCTTTCTCCCCTTCTCACCACTGAACTTGAATAGTCTTAAAATTTTTTTTAACATTTTATTTTAGATTACTTAAAATTGATATGTACTTCTTTCCATTTGCTTTTCAGGAGTAATATTTGTTCCAAATAAAATAACCATTTTATGTTCATCTTGTCAGAGTTAATTAAACTTAATTCAGCAAATATTTCCTGACCAGTTTTTGGCCAAAATGAAAGGAGTGACCAAAGATTAATGCCCTACGGGAAATTACATTCTACAGAGAAGAGACAAAGGCTTAAACAATAAACATAATAAATTAGTAAATTATATGAGGGAAAATGGGAAGAGAAGATGGGGTTAATGAGAATGGGGGGTCAGGGGTATTCATATCAATTGAATGTTTAAGAAACTAAGCAAAGTTGTGAGGTGCCAGGATGACTCAAACACCAGTTATAACACTGAAGACCAGTCTAAGGAGCAGAAGGAGGTGCTGGCCTATAGGAGGTATCTGTCTGCCACCTTTCCCCACCTGCTTATCCTTTAAACCATTATCTGTGGATCTGCAAATGCTGACGGGCTCCTCATCCTGAAGCCCATAATTGGAATTGATTGGCTGATGGGGTTTCGACACACTACTCCCAAAATATTTTAAGTTGAAAGAATTTAAGAAAACTGCAGAAGTAGAAAGGCCACTCTTACCTCCCCCTCCCCAAACACTACTCATCTCCTCTGGAGCAGGTCATAAAACCTAGGAAGGGTTTTGACCTTCCCCTAAAGCAGACTGTAAAACCATCATGAGACCCTCAAATGAGAGGCACCCTCCCTATTCCCAGTGGAACATCCTTATCTCTGAAGACATAGGTGTAAAGAGAAGAATCAGAACCAACAGACCTTGCTAAATTTCCCCAGTTTATTACCATTAGATCATACACTCTTTGTCCAGTTATATTTCTCCATAACCGTACACTCTTCATGAAACCCAGCACAAAAATATACAAGTTTAATCATTTCTTTAGGTGTTTGTTTTCTTATAATGGCTCCCATGTCACATAAAAGTTATATTAAAGGCCGGGCGCGGTGGCTCAAGCCTGTAATCCCAGTACTTTGGGAGGCCGAGATGGGCGGATCACGAGGTCAGGAGATGGAGACCATCCTGGCTAACATGGTGAAACCCCGTCTCTACTAAAAAATACAAAAAAACTAGCCAGGCGAGGTGGTGGGCGCCTGTAGTCCCAGCTACTCAGGAGGCTGAGGCAGGAGAATGGTGTAAACCCGGGAGGTGGAGCTTGCAGTGAGCCTAGATCCAGCCACTGCACTCCAGCCTGGGAGACAGTGTGAGACTCCATCTCAAAAAAAAAAGTTATATTAAATAAATTTGTATGATTTTCTCTTGTTAATCTGTCTTTTGTCATAAAGGTGAGAAAAATATATTTTTCTTCCCCTACAGTGGCTATTTACCTTTGTTTCCCAGGTGTCATCACTGAGAGATTTTGAAGAGGCTTAAGAACTGGCCACAATTCAGTTGTTCACCTAAAAGTTTTCTTTTGCCTTTTTTTCATATGTGATGTGTAGGCCTCGATTGAGCTTGGTCCAACATGAAACTGTTTCCCACTGAATCTGTAGCTTAAGTTCAATTTTTCTTCTTTCTTTTCTTCTCTTTTCTCTTTTCTTTTCTTTCTGTCTTGCTCTGTCTCCTAGGCTGGAGTACATTGATATGATCTCAGCTCACTGCAACCTCTGCCTCCCAGGTTTAAGTAGTTCTCCTGCCTCAGCCTCCCAAGTAGCTGAGATTACAGGCATGTACCACCACACCCATCTAATTTTTTGTATTTTTAGTAGAGATGGGGTTTCACCATGTTGACCAGGCTGGTCTTGAACTCCTGACCTCAAGTGATCAGCCCGCCTCAGCCTCCCACAGTGCTAGGATTACAGGCATGAGTCATTGCATCTGACCTTAAGTTTAATTTTTAACAGTGTTTTACAAGAATCCCAAATCTTGCAATATGTCATAATTTAGCTAGAGAGAGCATGATTCAAGTTTAGAATACACTGTATGTTGACTACTCTCAGACTAATCGTTTAATTTCCCTTAAACACAACACTCCCCAACCTTCCTTGATACCTTGGTTCTTGGCCTTTAATACTGCCATATTTATGTTGGTAATATTAGGAAATTGTTGTTAATTTATTATAGGTCTCTTTTGGTTGGTGGTGATTGCTTAAAATAAAGTAATTGAGAGAATGCTGACTAAATAAGAGACTTAGAAAAAGCTCAATTGTAAGTCAATAATCAAACTTTTTTTTGAGACACAAAATATTAGGAAAAGCCCTGCCTGTATGGTAATTGAATGGCCGTGGGGATAAAGCAGATAAAGAGACCTACATACTTAACGATTGCTTTGGAATGGCGATTGATTTGCCCAATGTCACAGAGTGAGAGAACTAACAACATGACAGAGTTTATGTCTTTTTGGTTTTCAGCTCAGGGCTTTAAGTATATATTGCTTTGCCCACTCATACAAACACCAAGCATTTTATTTGTGGGAATACCGTAAAGACATTGAGTAGTCAAACTCTCTTCCCTATTCCCTTCTGACTCTGTCACTGAGTGAGATCAAAACTACAACCCCATAAATTTCTTTGATATGTTGGTTAGACCATTAATATAGCAAGCTCTAGGCAGAAGACAAAGGGCATTTAATGACCACAAGAAACATTTTTACAAGCTTCCTTTCTCTATAAATCTGACACAGTGATTTACAAAGAACTCATTTGACTCTACTTCTGACTAGCAGAAATAACCTCAAGAATAAGGAGCCTGCTAAAATCTTGGTGTCTTTATTTGGCACAATACATGTAAAAGGCCAAATGCCATTGGATCTTATTGCCATGTTTATTCGACACATTTCACATGGTTAAAAAATTAAAAATATCTTTGAGGTATACTTTAAAATATGTCTAAATGAGTAATAAAATTGCTGGCTCCATTTAATAAAAATGAATGTTTTATAATCTCTACAGTAAACACAGCTGAAAAGTACCTCCACTGACCAAGTTATTACTTCCCTCTTCTGTGCTGCTGAAGCATTTGTAATATATCCCTACCCATACAGTTATGTGACTATTTTCTTCCCTAAAGTTCTTTCTTCTAGACTTGTAGGAAAGGGACCATGGTTTCTTTGTCATCACTTCAACCACCCCAATGATTGACACAATATTGGGCATTTATTGGTTGAATGAACAGATGGATGGAGGGTGAATGGATGGATGATTGTATCACTGTGACATTTATAAAAGGAGGGGGTGGGAGAATTGGACGAAGTCATCTCTCAGATCATTACAATTTTAAACAACTCTATTTTTCAAGCTTCAAATGCAATGCAAAGAAAAGGACACAATGTTTTAGCTTTCTCAATGTTATCTTATTTTGTACTCCTGAGTAAAAAGCTTCAAGGAAGTTCAAGCTAAAACAGATAAAACTGAAGCTTATGAATTTGGAATATAACGTATTCTAATTTATTATATTTTTTATACTTTGTGCCTGATCAAACAATTAAAATCTTACTACCTTTGAAATGCCAACATTTCCCCACTACCATCATCATAAAAGGTTTTATCTAAGAGTTTTCCTTCTCAATTAGTATATACCTCATGTAGTAATGTTTCCATTGCTATCTTGGATACCCAAAAAAGTAAAACATTTATGATTAAAAATACTTATGTACTCATCACTCATCTAAATAAAATATTACATATTTCTCTGTATGTACTACTCTCTATACTCTCTAAAGTTGCATTATTCTGATTTGTTGTTTATCATTCCCATGAACACCTTTATACTTTTTACTACATAGACATGTATCCTGTAAATATAGATAGTGCTGTTTTGCATGATTTTAAACTTAATATACATGGTACTAGCTTGTATGTATCTTTATGCAATGTGCTTTACGTTATTCAACATGGAAGTTACCTATATTAATACATGGAGCTATAGCTCATTCATTCTCCCTGCTGTGTGTGTTTCATTGTAGTAATGTACCACAATTTATCTATCCATTCTCCTCTTACTGGCTACTTATGTCGTTTGTAATATTTGGTTCTTATGATGTTAATATGAACATCTTGTATAACTCTTTTTGTACTTTTGCACAAGTATGAAGTGAGTTTAAGTACGATTGGAACTATTTTTTGGCACTAGGATATACACATCTTTGGCTTTACTAGAAACTGCCACATTACTCTCTAACGTAACTGTATCACTTTACGTGCCCACTTAAAAGTTAAAAAGCTAAGCGTTCCAGTTCAGCTGTTAGAATAAACCCCTCAAAATTAGAAACAACTAATAGAGTAAAAAAGAAATCGAAAACAAAAAATGATAGAAAAAAATCAATAAAACCAAATTTTGTTCTTTGAAAAGACTACTTTATATACATATATACAGTCATGTGTTGCTTAACAACAGGGAAACATTCTGAGAAATGTGTAATTAGGGGATTTCATTATTGTGCAAACATCATAGATGTTTGTACTTACACAAATCTACATGCTATAGCCTACTGCACACCTCGGTTATATGATACAGCCTACTGTTCCTAGGCAACAAACCTGTACAGCATGCTACTATACTAAATACATAGGCAATTGCAGCACAATGCTAAGTATTTGTGTATCTAAACATATTTAACCATAGAAAATGTACAGTAAAATATGGAATAAAATAATAAAAATTGGTATATATAGAGAGAGCACTTACTATGAATGGAGCTTGCCGGAATGGAAGTTGTTCTGGGTCAGTCAGTGAGTGAGTGGTGACTAAATGTGAAGTCCTGGGACATTACTGTACACTACTGTAAACTTTATAAACTCTATACACTTAGGCTACACTGAATTTATTTAAAGAATAGTTTTCTTTCTTCAATAAATTAACCTTAGAACCTTAGCTTACTGTATATTTTACTTTATAAATTTTAAATTTTTTAATGTTTTCACTCTTAGCTTTAAACTTTAATTGTTTGACACTTAACATAGAAACACATTGTACAGCTGTACAAAATATTTTCTTGTTATATTCTTATTCTATAAACTTTTTTCTATCTTAATCTTGTTTTCTTTTTAAACCTTTTTAAATTAAAAATGAAGACACAAATATACACATTAGCCTAAGCCTTCAATGGGTCAGAATCATCACTATCATTGTCTTTCACCTTCCCAACTTGTCCCACTGGCAGGTTTTCAGGGGAAACAACATGCATGGGGCTGTCATCTTCTATGATAACAATGCCTTCTTCTGCAATACCTCCTGAAGGACCTGCCTAAGGCTCTTTTTACCATTAGCTTTCTTTTTTATAAGCAGAAGGAGTACATTCTAAAATAGTACAGTAAATACTAGGAAACAGGGATTTTTCAGCTCCATTATAATCTTATGGGATCACCGTCATATAGGCAGTCCATCACTGACTTAAACATCAGTATGTGCAAAGTCCTAGCCAGAGCAATCAGACAAGACACGGAAATAAAAGGCATCCAAATAGGAAGAGAAGAAAAACTATTTCTCTTTGCTGATAATATGACTCTATACGTAGGAAACCCTAAAGACTCTGCCAAAAGGTTTGGAGAACTGATAAACGACTTCAGTAAAGTTTCAGGATTCAAAATCTATGCACAAAAATCAGTAGCATTTGTCTACACCAATAACAGTCAAACTGAGAGCCAAATCAAGAATGCAATCTATTTACAACAGCCACACAGAAAATATAAAATACATAGGAAGACATCTAACCAAGGAGGTAAAACATCTCTACCAGGGGAATTACAAAACACTGCTGAAAGAAATCATAGATTACACAAACAAATGGAAAAACATTCCACACTCATGTATTGAAAAAATAAATATTGTTAAAATGGCCATACTTCCCAAAGAAATCTACAGATTCAATGATATTCCTATTAAACTAGCAATACCATTTTTTTTACAGAATTAGAAAAAAATTCTAAAATTCATATGTAACCAAAAAAGAGCCTGAATAGACAAAGCAATCCTAAGCAAAAACAATAAAGTGGGAAGCATCACATTACCCAACTTTAAACTATACTATAAGGCTGCAGTAACCAAAACAGCATGGTATTGGTACAAAAATAGACACATAGACCAATGGAACAAAATAGAGAACCCAGAAATAATGTCACACACCTACAGCCATCTGATCTTCAACAAAATTGACAAAAATAAGCAGTGTAGAAAGAACTCCCTATTCAGTAAATAGTGCTGGGATAACTGGCTAGCCATATGCAGATGAATGAAACTGGACCCCTACTTTTTACTATATACAAAAATTAACTCAATATGGATTAAAGACTTAGACATAAGACCTCAAACTATAAGAACCTAGAAGAAAACCTTGGAAACACCATTCTGGCCATTTTCAGCCTTGGAAAAAATTTATGACTAAGTCCTCAAAAGCAATTGTAACAAAAATAAAAAAGTGGGGCCTAATTAAACTAAAGACTTTCTGCACAGCAAAATAAACTATCAGCTGAGTAAATAGATAATCTACAGAATGGGAGCAAATATTTGCAAACTATGCGTCTGACAACGGTCTAATATCCAGAATCTATAAGGAACTTAAACAATGCAACAAGCAAAAAACAAAAAGCAAAAAACAAAAACGTGGACAAAAGACATGACAGACACTTCTCAAAAAAGACATACAAGTGACCAACATATATATGAAAAAATGATCCACATCACTAATAACCAGAGAAATGCAAACCAAAACCACAATGAGATACTATATCATACCAGTCAGAATAGCTATTATTAAAAAGTCAAAAAAAACAGATGCTGGTGAGGCTGTGAAGCAAAGGGAATGCTTATACACCACTGGTGGGAATGTAAATTAGCGCAGCCATTGTGAGAAGAAGTTTGGAGATTTCTCAAATAACTTAAAACAGAACTACCATTCAACCCAGCAATCCCATTACTGGGTATATATCCAAAAGAAAACAAACCGTTCTACTCAAAAGACACACGCATTCACATGTTCATTGCTGCACTATTCACAATAGCAAAGACATAGAATCAACCGAGGTGCCTGTCAACAGTGGATTGGATAAAGAAAATGTGGTACAGGCCGGGCGCGGTGGCTCAAGCCTGTAATCCCAACACTTTGGGAGGCCGAGACGGGCGGATCACGAGGTCAGGAGATCGAGATCATCCTGGCTAATACGGTGAAACACCATCTCTACTAAAAAATACAAAAAACTAGCCGGGCGATGAGGCGGGCGCCTGTAGTCCCAGCTACTCGGGAGGCTGAGACAGGAGAATGGCTTGAACCCGGGAGGCGGAGCTTGCAGTGAGCTGAGAGCCGGCCACTGCACTCCAGCCTGGGCGGCAGAGCAAGACTCCGTCTCAAAAAAAAAAAAAAGAAAAGAAAATGTGGTACATATACATCATGGAATACTATGCAGCTATAAAAAAGAATAAAAACATGTCCTTTGCGGCAATATGGACAGCTGGAGGCCATTATCCTAAGTGAACTAACACAGGCACAGAAAACCAAATACTGTATCATCTCACTTATAAGTGGGAGCTAAACACCAGGTACACATGAACATAAAGATGGCAAAAATAGACACTGGAGACTATTAGAAGCAGGGAGAGAGGGAGGTAAGGGTTGAAAAACCGTTGGTACTATGCTCACTATCTGGGTGATGGGATCATTGACATCCCAAACCTCAGCATCACACAAAATACTCAGGTAACAAATCTGCACATGTACTCCCTGAATCTGAATCTAAAATAAAAGTTGAAATTATTTTTAAAAATTGGTATGTACATATACATTTACATATATACTATTTAATTTTTTTAGATTTCTTCTGTTAATTAATCTAAGAATTTTGGGTTACAAATTTTTCTCTGAGAACAACTTTAGCTACATCTCATAAGTTCTGAAATACAGTGCTGTTTTATCATTAATTACAAATATTTTATAATTCTATTATAATTTCTTCTTTAATTTTCAAGTTCACAGGTACTTTTTGTTGTTTGTGGTGTTATATGTACTTTATATATATGTGGTATTATGATATATACAACCATATATAAACCATGTATATAATCATACATATATGTAGCCACATATATATAGCCACATATATAATCGCATATCTATAATTATGTATATAAAACACATAAATAACCACATATATAACCACATATACACAACTATATATATAAAATCATGTATAAATAGTTATATATAACCATATATATGGTTATATATTGGTTTCCACTCATGGTTCCTGGCTTATAACTCCTAAAACCCTTGGGATATCCAAAGTTCTGTCTTTTGTGGGTCTTTTGTCTGATGGGTTCAGAGTGGGGCTGGTCACAGGAAAGATCAAGGCAGGATTAGAGGGTTGGGACTTTCAGACTTTCCAAGGAGGGAACAGAGGCTGAAGGTCAAGTTGATCACAAATAGCCAATGGTTTCATCAATCATGCCTACGTAATGAAGCCTCTATAGAAACCCAAGAGGACAGGGTTCGAAGAACTTCCAGATAGCTAAACACTTGAGGGTTCCTGTAGGGTGATGTGCCCAGGGAATGTGTCGACATTCCCAGGTCCCTTCACCCATCCCTCACCCTTCACGTCTTCATCTGTATCCTTTGTAATATATTTCATAATAAACCTGTAAATGTGTTTCCCTGATTTCTGTGAGCCACTTCAGCAAATTAATCAAACCCAAAGAGGGGGCTGAGGGAACCCCAACTTGAAGCAGGTTGGTCAGATGTTCTGGAGGCCCAGACTTACGACTGGTGTCTGGGGGTCGGGGGAAGTCTTGGGGACTGAGCCCTCACCGGTGGGGATCTGACACTACCTCCAGGTAGATAGTGTCAGATTTTAATTGGAGGACACCCAGCTGCTTGGCATGTGGGGAAAAACATGCACATGTTTGGTCACAGAAGTCTTCTGTGTTGATTACTGTTTCAGCAGTATTAGAACAGAGAAAAAACATGGTGAGAGTTTTTCCTTACACAATGTTTGTTACTGATTTTGAACTTTATTGCATCATGGTTGAAGAATGTGGTCCAGATGATACTAATATTTGAAAATTTTCTGAGACTTATTTCTTGGTCTATTTTGGTAAATGGAACATTTACCAAGAGTAGTGTATTAATACCTCTCACTATGAATTTGTTGGTTTCTCCTTGTGACTCTAAATAGTCCTTTTTATATTCAAGATTATATTCTTACTTTATCATAAAGGTTTAGAATGTGTGTATCTTTGTAGCTTTTTTCATTGTGTAGTGGTCCTCTTTATCCCTAATAATAATTTTTGACATAAAGCTTATTTGTCCCAACTAATGGACATGTCTACTTCTTCCAGAGAATACAGGAAACTTAGAGCAATTTAACTCTGAAAATACCCCCATCTGTTTTATGTGTCACTGAAGCTCATTAATTTATTTTACTCTTGCTTTTTTTGCCTCTAAAATTTGGGCATTTACATTGTCTCATATAGTCATAATATTTAGATTTATCTACCTGTTCAGTGATTTTTTTCATCTTCTGTTCCATTCTTAAATCTCAATTCTGAGTTCATTTTTTCTCTTGCTAACGATCCCTGAAGAACTATACACACTTCAGCAAAAGGATAGACTTGGGTGAAACAATCTCCATACTAGCCAAGAAAATCAGGGTAATGTGTCCATCTCAACATGGGCTCTTGCAGGGGAAAATGGAAGACTTCCTCTGCAATTTAAAATCACAGACCAGCTCTCATATGGGTTTGGGGTTCAGATTTCAATACTGATGTTATCTAGAAGCCTCAAAGCCAAGGAATGAGTGAATAATTTAAAATGGTTACCTATTGCTAATGCCCCAGGATGCAAAGGAAAAACAACCTTGAAAAGCCCACCCCAAGAAATAAGTAATAAAAGATGACTTCCCATTAGTAGTAATCCTGGAAGTAAACATCAAGCATATTTGGAGAGAAATACCTTCAACTTAGGCCTCAAAATGATTCATTATCATGTGGGGCTTGCAAACCTTTTCTATAAAGAAACAGATATTAAAATTTCAGGCTTTGTAGGCCATGTGGTCTCTGTTGAAACTACTCAGTTCTGCCATTTTAGCACGAAAGCAGCCCACGGACAATATGTAAATGAATGAACATGGTTGTGTTCCAATAAACATTTATTTATGGACACAAATTTGAATTTTATATAATTTCCAAATGTCAATAAATATTCTTATTCCTTTTTCAAGATTTAAAAATGTTAAAAGACATCGGTAGCTTGTGGGCCATCCAAAAGCAAGCAATGAGTCAGATTTGGCCCACAGGCAAAAGTTTGTCAATCCCTGGTTTAGTACATTTTCTAATACATAGTAAATGACGTCTGTGTTTGCATTATTATTATTACCAAGCAGATTAATAATCACTAATTAAAATGAATACATTCATTTCCATAGCATTTTCTCAGCAAACTGGCAAAGAGAAGCCCTTATTGTGCCTCTTAAGGCAAATTCAAAGAGCTTATGATACATGAGATCATAACTTTCTATGTATTATTGATCTAATAAAATAGTCGGACCTGCACTGATCTGAAAGAGCAGAACTTTAGACCTAACACTTAGATAGTTGGGACCTGAAATGTTTAAGTGACTTGATTAGTGTCTGACACTAGAAGAGTGGCATAGAAAACCACACTCGTTATTCAAAATCCAGCTCAAACTGGTCACCTCCTCATGGAAGCCTCCCTTGAACTGTCCAATGTTAATGTTTCTGTCATCCAGAACTTACTTGACCCTTTGCACATCCTCCCTGGTAGCACTTATCAGTACACTGGAAACTTTTGCATTCTCTCTTGCTTGTGTGTTCCATATTCACCTTCCTATCTCTCATATCTGGACCAATGAAGCTGACAGCAGCAAATCACTCATTTAAAGATTATTAATGAACAAATGTGGCTCCAACAGAGCAGAGCTCATGTATTTCCAGGACACAGGATGAACTGACAGAGTAAGAATGAGCTGGTTGCTTATCATACAATATAAGAAAAATGACATGATATATAAATTCCTTGCATATGCATACAAAGTTCTGGATCTTTAGAATACAAGTGTTGTGATAAGATCTTTTAAAAAATGAACAATATTCTAGATTGCTCATTATAAAAATTATTGTTAAATTGATTTAAGACAGAAAGATTTAAGAGTTATGGATGAATTTTTCCCCAACCTAAATAAGGTTTTATCATTCAGAAAATTGGTAAAAAATTAACTCAAATAGCCAAATTACACAAAAGGGAAAGCAGTAATTCATTTTTCCTGTCAGTTATATAAAAAGCCTTTCTCATGACGAATAAACTATATTTTATTATCATAAAATGATATTTTTTGCACTTAAACAGTAAAATTGAGAAAAGCATTTAATTTCTCAGGAGTTGCAGTAAATTTTCAAAATGCTAGATAATAACACGCAGTGGAAAACAATTTTGCCAAATAAGAGTATGATATGTATATTCTTCCATTACCAGCATTTCACAGAATAGAAGGAATATTTTAATACCAAGATGTAGGAAGAAAATGTTAAGTTGGCTAAAATGTAGTCCTTTAAATTAAACAGATTTAGCTTTATGAAAAGCATGTTAAATTGTTACTTTTTTTGTTTAATTGTGCTACAGATTAGAGAAAAAGTTTTCACAGGTCCCAAAGGCCCCAGTAATCTACATCCCAGTATTTGGAGACCACTGGATGAGAGAACACCTGAGGTCTCTTCTAGCTCTGATTTTTAAAACATAATTAAATTCTGATTATGCACGGTCATATACTATATGATGCCTGTACCCTTTAGAGCAAACCTTATAAGAGATCTCCTGAGATAGTTTTTCTCAGAAGCTTCTTAAACTTTTCTTCTCCTGAAACTTGATATTGAATTTATTTTCTAATTTAAATCTTTATCAATTTCAATTATCTTATTGTTTGATTTATAGGTTTTCATCATTAGGTCACTAAATTAGCTGGATATCATTTCATTTACCACAAAAAATTCATACATACTTATTTTAAAATCCTTACGGTTCATAGGGCTTTCATCTATGACAGAGTGAAGATTCTGGCAAATTTTGCCACCAACAAACATACATAAAGCTAGGAAAAAATGGTCACAAACAACCATTCCAGAGCTGCAAAAAGTGACCAAAGGCAAACAATAAACAGAAAAGCACTTATTCAAGAAAAGCTCCCAGAACTTCAGGCAAGAACTATGAGAGTTTGTGACCTTCTTGCCTGGGGCTGCTCTCATCCCCACTGTCTGGTTCCGTAGATGAGAATGGTAATTGTAAGGGTGTATGTCTAGACTAAAAACCAGCAGCTTCACTGCCAAAGAGGGCTAACTTGATTTGAAGCAGAGGAGAAAACTCATGCTCAGCAAAGTTGTCAGTAAAAGTAGCAAACTCAGTATAAAACAAAAGGGAGAAACCCACAGTCTTGCTAGCCTTAGGTTTTAGGGCAAGTGAGAAGCCAACCAGAAATTTAACAAGGACATGGTTCTGGAAATGATATCACCTTATAAGTACAAGAAAAGCTCTCCACACATCTTTCACTGACTAGGAAAATGTGTGTATTGGCAGGATGAAATGAAAGGGCCCAGTGGAGAGTAAAAGCTGAGGTAGACGTAAAACTGCTTGAATTTTAAGTGTGCTCCCAGCCCACACACAAATTCACTGGCAGAGTGTGAGAGTCAGACAGCATGAAGTGCCTAAGCAAAACCTCTACCAAATTATTGCCTGAGTGCTAAGCTATACAGATTGAGCACAGGCAGGATATAAATAATGCAGGATAAAAATAAAAATTAGGAAAAAAATTGAACAAAGAGAACAATGACCACATACCACACCACACATTACAGGAGAGCCAGATTCTATAGATTAATCTAAGCAAGTTAATGAAAAATATATATAAACAAACAAAAATAAAACCTCAAGAATCCGAAATTGCTACAAATACCTAAAATGTCCAGCCTTCAACAAAGACTTATGAGACATGCAAAAGAATAGGAAAATGTTTCCCACACTCTGTGGGAAAAAAAGCTGCCAGAAGAAGATGACTCTAAATGAGTGTAGATGTTGGAGTTAGCAGACAAAGACTTCAAAGTAGCTATTACAAATATGATCAAAAGCTAAAGGAAACCATATTTAAAAGATTAAAAGGAGAATTTATGACAATGATTCAACAAATAAGGAATATGAATGAAGAAATAGATACTAAAGAACCAAATTGAAATTCTAGAGGAGAAAAGTCCAATAAGTAAAATAAAAAATTCACAAGATTAATTCAACAGAAGATTTGAGAATACAGACGAATCAAAGAACTTAAGATATATCAATGGAAATTATCCAATTTAAAAAACAGAAAGAAAAAAGAAAAATAATCATAGTTTCCAAGATTCATGGGACACCATCAAGAATACCAACATATTTCCATGGGAACTTGAGAAGGGAGGAGAGGATAAAGGAAGAGAAAAAAAGGAAGAAACTGTGATGTTAAACTTCCCAAGTTTGACGAAAAACCTTAATTTACAGATCCAAGAAGCTCAATCAGCCCCAAGTAAGATGAACACAGAGATCTACATGTATACAGATGATAGTCAAACTGCTAAAAGCCAAAGACAAAGAGAAAATCTTGAGAGCAGAAAGAAAAACGACTCATCATATACAGGAGAACAACAATACAACTAACAGCTGACTTCAAATTAGAAATCTGGAGGGCAAAAGGAAGTATATGACATATTCAAAGTGCTATAAGAAAAAAGTTAACTAAGAATTCTGTCTAGTAAAACTATCCTTTATAAGTGAAGATAAAATAACATTACTGTGAGATAAAGAGAGACTTACAGAATATGTTGCTAGATCTACCTTAAAAGAAATACTGAATGAATCTTCAGGCTGAAAGGAGTGATACCAGACAGTAAGTCAAATTCATAGGAAGAAAGGAGGAACATTGAACCATATATGTGTAAATATAAAAGACTCAAAGATATTTTTATATTTTCTTCTCTTAATTTCTTTAAAAATATATTGTATAAAGCAACAATTAAAACACCACATTGCTAAGTTTACAACACACATATGTAATTTATAAGACAATAGTAACACAAAAGGAAAGGGGGAAAAGTAAAGCTGTATTGAAGGAAAGTTGCTATATTTTGCTGGAATTAAGTAGGCATTAATTTGAAGTAGAATGTGATCATTTAAGATGCATATAGTAACCCCTAGAGTAACCACTAAGAAAACAATAGGGAAAAATTTTTTTAATAACAGAAGAATTGAAACAAAGCACCAAAACATTTTTAATACAAAAGAAAGCAGTAAAGGAGCAATAGAGGAACAACAACAACAACAAAAAGAGACATAGAAAGCAAATAAAATAGCAGACATAGGCTGGGCACAGTGGCTCACGCCTGTAATCCCAGCACTTTGGGAGGCCAAGGTGGGTGGATCATGAGGTCAGGAGATAGAGACCATCCTGGCGAACACTGTGAAACCCTGTCTCTACTAAAAATACAGAAAAATTAGCCAGGTGTGGTGGCAGGCACCTGTAGTCCCAGCTACTTGGGAGGCTGAGGCAGGAGAATGGCGTGAACCTGGGGGGTGGAGATTGCAGTGAGCGGAGATCACGCCACTGCACTCCAGCCTGGGCGACAGAGCAAGACTCTGTCTCAAAACAAAACAAAACAAAATAGCAGACATAAATCCAACTATATCAATAATGACATTAAAATAAAAGGAATAAAATCTATAATCAAAGGCTAGAGATTGCCAGATTGGCTGAAAATCAGTAGACTTCTATATGATGTCTACAAGAGAAATATATACATTGAACGTAATATGATAGAAAAAGATCAACCATTCAAACAGTAACCACAGAAGCTGGAGTGGTTATATTACCCCTAGAAAAAAAAGACAGATTTTAAGACAAAAAACAAAAAAAACCAAAAAAACACTAGATACAAGAGGAACTTCCTAATGAAAAGATCAATATGTCAGGGAGACATAATAGTTATAAACATGCATGTACCTAGACACAGATCATCAAATTATTTAAAGACAAAAATGACAGAACCAAAGAAGAAATATACAATTCAATATTTCAAGTTAGAGATTTCAGTACTCTAAATCATTTATAGAGCTACTATACAGTAAATCAATAAAGATGTAGAAGACTTAGACAACACTATCTACCAACCTGACCTAATCAACATTTATGGAATACTGCACCTAATAGCAGCATAATACATATTTTGTTTTTTGTTTTCTGTTTTTTGTTTGTTTTTTTGATGAAGTTTCACTCTTGTTGCCCAGGCTGGAGTGCAATGGTGTGATCTCGGCTCACCTCAACCTCTGCCTTCCAGGTTGAAGCGATTCTCCTACCTCAGCCTCCCAAGTAGCTGGAATTACAGGCATGCACCACCATGCCCGGATAATTTTGTATTTTTAGTAGAGACAGGGCTTCTCCACGTTGGTCAGACTGGTCTCCAACTCCCTACCTCAGGTGATCCGCCCACCTCGGCCTCCCAAAGTGCTGGGATTACAGGCATGAGCCACCGTACCCAGCCTTACATGATTTTTTTTCTAAGCATACACAAACATTCCTCAGAATAGATCATATTCTGTTCCACAAAGCAAATCTGAATACATCTAATATTATTGAGTATTTTAATGTATGTTTTCCAACAACCATGGAATTAAATTAGTAAAACAACAAAAAAATAGAAAATTAAACAATAATTTTCTAAATGCCATATGGGTAAAGAATAAAAAGGAAAATTAGAAAGTATCTGAGCTGAATTAAGACAAAATCACATATATTAAAATTCCTTTGATGTAGCCAAAGTAGTACTTAAAGGATAATTTATAGCTCTAAAGATCTATATTTAAAAAAGAAAAATCTCAAACCATTAAGTTTTCACCTTAAGAATTTAGAAAATAAGGGCTGTGCCCAGTGGTTTACACCTATAATCCCAGGATTTTTGGAAGCTGCACCGAACTGATCATACCACTGCACTGCAGCCTAGGAGACAGAGTGAGACCCTGTCTCAAAAAAAGAGAAGGAAATTAGAAAAAAAAGGAACAAACTAGATACAAAGCAAACAGGAAGGAAACCATAAAGATCAAAGGGGAAATCAATCAAATGGAAAACAGAAAAACAATAGAAAAAATAAATCACTAAAAACTGATACATTTCTAGACCATATGACAAAAACAAATAGAAGAAACAAATTACCAAAATTAGGAATGAAAAAGTAAACATCACTATCAATCCTAGGGAAGTTAAATGGATTATAAGAAAACATTATGAAAAAATTTATGCCAAACAATTCTGCACATTAGTTGACATAGACAAATTCCTAGGAAGACATTTTGATCAGAGACCTAAATGTCAGAGCTGAAACTAAACCTTCTAGGGGAGAACACAGAAGAATATTTTTGAGAAGTTAAGTTAGCTACTGATTTATTAGATATAGATGTAAAAAGCATACACTATAACAAAAATTAGTAATTTGGACTTCATCAAATTTTTTTCTTCAATAGACACTGTTAAGAAAATGCAGACACTCTACAGAACTGGGAGAAAATATTTCCAAAAAAACATTCTAAAGAAGGGTTTGGCTTTCTGTTCTTGCGAAAGTTTGCTGAGAATGATGGTTTCCAGCTGCACCCAGGTCCCTACAAAGGACATGAACTCATCCTTTTTTATGGCTGCATAGTATTTCATGGTGTATATGTGCCACATTTTCTAAATCCAGTCTGTCACTGACGGACATTTGGGTTGATTCCAAGTCTTTGCTATTGTGAATAGTGCCGCAATAAACATACGTGTGCATGTGTCTTTATAGCAGCATGATTTATAATCCTTTGGGTATACACCCAGTAATGTGATGGCTGGGTCATATGGTATTTCTAGTTCTAGATCCTTGAGGAATCGCCACACTGTTTTCCATAATGGTTGAACTAGTTTACAATCCCACCAACAGTGTAAAATTGTTCCTATTTCTCCACATCCTCTCTAGCACCTGTTATTTCCTGATTTTTTTTTTATTATTATACTTTAAGTTCTAGGGTACATGTGCATAACGTGCAGGTTTGTTACATATGTAGACTTGTGCCATGATGGTGTGCTGCACCCATCAACTCGTCAGCACCCATCAATTCATCATTTATATCAGGTATAACTCCCAATGCAATCCCTCCCCCTCCCCCCTCCCCATGATAGGCCCCGGTGTGTGATGTTCCCCTTCCCGAGTCCAAGTGATCTCACTGTTCAGTTCCCACCTATGAGTGAGAAAATGCGGTGTTTGGTTTTCTGTTCTTGTGATAGTTTGCTAAGAATGATGGTTTCCAGCTGCATCCATGTCCCTACAAAGGACACAAACTCATCCTTTTTTATGGCTGCATAGTATTCCATGGTGTATATGTGCCACATTTTCTTAATCCAGTCTGTCACAGATGGACATTTGGGTTGATTCCAAGTCTTTGCTATCGTGAATAGTGCCGCAATAAACATACGTGTGCATGTGTCTTTATAGCAGCATGATTTATAACCCTTTGGGTATATACCCAGTAGTGGGATGGCTGGGTCATATGGTACATCTAGTTCTAGATCCTTGAGGAATTGCCATACTGTTTTCCATAATGGTTGAACTAGTTTACAATCCCACCAACAGTGTAAAAGAGAGATATAGACCAATGGAACAGAACAGAGCCCTCAGAAATAATACCATACATCTACAGCCATCTGATCTTTGACAAACCTGAGAGAAACAAGAAATGGGGAAAGGATTCCCTATTTAATCAATGGTGCTGGGAAAATTGGCTAGCCATAAGTAGAAGGCTGAAACTGGATCCTTTCCTTACTCCTTATACGAAGATTAATTCAAGATGGATTAGAGACTTAAATGTTAGACCTAATACCATAAAAACCCTAGAAGAAAACCTAGGTAGTACCATTCAGGACATAGGCATGGGCAAGGACTTCACGTCTTAAACACCAAAAGCAATGGCAGCAAAAGCCAAAATTGACAAATGGGATCTAATTAAACTAAAGAGCTTCTGCACAGCAAAAGAAACTACCATCAGAGTGAACAGGCAACCTACACAATGGGAGAACATTTTTGCAATCTCCTCATCTGACAAAGGGCTAATATCCAGAATCTACAAAGAACTCAAACAAATATACAAGAAAAAACAAACAACCCCATCAAAAAGTGGGCAAAGGATATGAACAGACATTTCTCAAAAGAAGACATTCATACAGCAACAGACACATGAAAAAATGCTCATCATCACTCGCCATCAGAGAAATGCAAATCGAAACCACAATGAGATACCATCTCACACCAGTTAGAATGGCAATCATTAAAAAGTCAGGAAACAACAGGTGCTGGAGAGGATGTGGAGAAATATTTCCTGATTTTTTAATGATTGCCATTCTAACTGGTGTGAGATGGTATCTCATTGTGGTTTTAATTTGCATTTCTCTGATGGCCAGTGATGACAAGCATTTTTTCATGTGTCTGTTGGCTGTATGAATGTCCTCTTTTGAGAAATGTCTGTTCATATCCTTTGCCCACTTTTTGATGGGGTTGTTTGTTTTTTTCTTGTAAATTTGTTTGAGTTCTTTGTAGGTTCTGGATATTAGCCCTTTGTCAGATGAGGAGATTGCAAAAATTTTCTCCCATTCTGTAGGTTGCCTGTTCACTCTGATGGTAGTTTCATTTGTCCATTTTGGCTTTTGTTGCCACTGCTTTTGGTGTTTTAGACATGAAGTCCTTGCCCATGCCTATGTCCTGAATGGTATTACCTAGGTTTTCTTCTAGGATTTTTATGGTATTAAGTCTAACATTTAAGTCTCTAATCCATCTTGAATTAATTTTCATATAAGGAGTAAGGAAAGGATCCAGTTTCAGCTTTCTACTTGTGGCTAGCCAATTTTCCCAGCACCATTGATTAAATAGAGAATCCTTTCCCCATTTCTTGATTTTGTCAGGTTTGTCAAAGATCAGATGGCTGTAGATGTGTGGTATTATTTCTGAGGACTCTGTTCTGTTCCATTGGTCTATATCTCTGTTTTGGTACCAGTACCATGCTGCTTTGGTTACTGTAGCCTTGTAGTATAGTTTGAAGTCAGGTAGCGTGATGCCTCCAGCTTTGTTCTTTTGGCTTAGGATTGTCTTGGCAATGCGGGCTCTTTTTGATTCCATACGAACTTTAAAGCAGTGTTTTCCAATTCTGTGAAGAAAGTCATTGGTAGCTTGATGGGGATGGCATTGAATCTATAAATTACCTTGGGCAGTATGGCCATTTTCATGATATTGATTCTTCCTATCCATGAGCATGGTATGTTCTTCCATTTGT